>NC_090271.1:200316295-200951920 GCF_040414725.1 Anabrus simplex
CCCATTAATCACACAGTCTAACTAATTATCACCACGAGTGTCCATAGAGTATGCAAACGCTAATTTTGTCAGGAATACCGTTCTTTAATTTTACCGAACGTCACTCACTCTTAAAACGCTTTAGATCGGTCACTATTAATTACTGAACGTAATAGCTGTCTCACTACTTCTGAACAACCTGATGCGTTTGCCCTTTCACTGATGATTGCATCATGAGTCATGACTGACTGTCGACGATATTTAAAAGATTAAATATTGAGATAAGACTTCTATTCATCACCACTATACTTTATCTTGTACCACACGGCTTATTTCGCGATATTTTACACCGCATTGATGTGTTTTTCTTCCTCAACGCAGCACTTCATACACTGATATCCATAATTCACTACTAACACGTGAGTACAGCGGCTACACAAATTACGATGGGATACTGCATCTAAATCCAGGTCTTATTTATAGCATCTGGGCTGAGTGGTTGTGGAGGAGGCAAACCACGCCCCTGGTCGAAATGGAGCTCCGGTAAACGGAATCTTACAGTGACGTGAACGCGATCAAATTATAGCTCGTGACCTCTATTTTATACTGATCTCGTTTAAAATCAATGCGATCAGCTGCTCATTCACAATCTCAAAAGCGTCCTTTTGTAAATTCATGCGTAATGGTTGATCTCGCAAGACCTCCCACTTTTTTCCACACGTTGCCGGATCTCGGCAGTCATTTTTAGTCTGCGCACCACTATATGACAGGCGTCATTACCGATCCACTATTAAAGTATTGCATTTATATGCATCAACAATTAGCATTAAATACATCGGTTCGAATGAGACCTGACTCATAAATTTCCATAGATTATCTCAGACGAAAGTGTTCTTCTTCTTCCTCTTTTAGTTAATTATGGTGAAGTGTCACGAATGAATGCGGTGTTGAATTCGTAAAAGATATTTATTTCTTGGGGGTTAGCACACCTTAATTCAGCCCACTCTCCGACAACCTACATTTCCACGCGCAGCGTCATCTCTCCTCCTTTCTCGCCCAAAAAGAGAGCGCCATTTCAAGGTTCAGCTGTAATGCGCTATCCTTTTCTCGATACAGCGCAGAAAACTGCTTCCTTCGTGCCTGCGTATTGCGACTCGCATCCCGGTTTGGCACGTAGACTGCTAATTACGACATTATATGTCGCAGAATGTTGCGAAAAACGGCATATATGAATGACTAAGCCTCCTAACATACCTATGGCATGGTGATGAACAGTTGCAATACTTAGGACAAGTCTTCTTTGTGCATCTCCACGTTTGAGCACACTGTCAAAAATTTATGAAATTTATAACTCCCTGCAGCTTGCAATTGTGCACCCTTCTCGCTATACAGGGACAACATATTCCCCGATTATACTCGCACTTCTTTATGGAAAGCCACAGCCACAAATCACATACGGCAATGAAGAGGACACCGGACCTGTTCTCAGAAGGCGCAATCCATGACTTCCACTTCTAGCCAAGATGATCACCCCTCTCCTCCTCAGCTGTTAACGAATGCAGTAAATATTGCAAGGAATAGCGCGATGACCGCAACTCGACTTTTCCCATTTCCACAACCATTAATTTGCGATAAATCGAATGCATTTGAATATCTCCTAACGATTCGAGATATCGAGGGTCTGTTTTAAGATTAGTGATATTCTAAATGCAACTTGCCTTATCATCCTCTTATTGTCCGGCGCCATGGCTCAGAGGGTCCCGGGTTCGATTCCCGGGCCGGTCTGGGATTTTAACCCTCATTGATTAACTCCTGTGGCTCGGGGGCTGAAGGTGTGCCGTATTCATCATTACAATTCGTTATAGCTGGGGCCCCATCCTCAGAAACCCGCAAGTCGCCCATACGGAGTCAAATCGAAAGACCTGCACCAGACCTCTCCAGAGGCCACACACACCATTACTATCCTCCTATTGAAAATCAGAAGTTTTTAAAAAATACGACATTGGAGAAGCACGAACAGTATTTTACCTTTTGGGACTTATTTAAGGAATATTGACAAACCTCTAGTTAGTACCAATGACTCAATGGCCGATTGCAACCCGCACCTCAGAACTTTCACTTTCTTTCCTTCCTGGATTTTCAAGAGCAGCCGCCAATGTCGCAATGAAGAGAGAGTTGCATCAAGTAGCGGGCGGTTACTGAACTCGCACCCACCACGGTAGATTGTCGCGGTCTAGAGCGCATTACGCTCACTAAATTTACATACTTGGAAACTATCAGGACGCGTCATGACACGTATTTCCTATATGAAAGCAATGTACAATTGGCTATCTCACAACAGCTCTCGACATTCTATTGTGATTAAAAATACAATTTCACGGACACTTTTTTATAACCATTCACCATTGTACAGAATTACTTTTACTTTTATTTTTACCATAATGCTGCTCTTGATTTCAGCAATTGCCTCAAGATATATTTACATTCCTTCTCAATTATCTTATGACTCATAGCTTTTAGCACTTTACGTAATCACAGAATAATTTCACTACGATTACAAGTAAATTATAAGTCTGTTTACCTTTTGGTTAGACTATGATGTAGGTAGGTAAGGGTTTTTCTGCCCGAAGGCAGGTCCGAACCTCTGCAGAGGTGTTCCTGAGCCGGGGTTTACGTGCGGTAGGGTGGCCAGTTCCTTTCCGCTCCTCCATTCCCTTACCCCCCACCAACAGCGCGTGGTAACCCATCCAACTCCTGACCACGCCCAATGTTGCTTAACTTCGGAGATCTCACGGGATTCGGTGTTTCAACACGGCTACGGCCGTTGGCAATGATGTAGGTATTACTTACAAAATCAACATGTTATTATTATTATTATACGTTAGAAGCCAGAGACCACAATAGGGAATAGTTACGCGATTTTAGTAGCCTTCTTTGCAGCCCGGTCTCGTTGCATTCTCTCTGTGACAGTCTGTCTCCTTTTCGTTGTCCACCCGCTGTTCTGTCGTTCTTCTTCATGGAAGCCTTTGAAGTTATTCGGTACTTGATCCTGTTAGCAATTTAGTGCAATTTTCTTCAGGTCCTTCTTGACCTCCATGAACCACTTATCATATGTGTTAGGTCTACTATCGAGTGTCATTTTTTATGCTATTTATTCGGGGCATCGACCTTAGAAGATTTTTTTGTCCCTACTTTGCACCATCTGTTGTGAACCTGCTTGTATTTGGAAATGGAATCGAACCCAGGGCCGCCGGGTGACAGGCGGACGCATTGCCCTCTACGCCGCGTGGCCGGACATAATCGTGTGTAAAACTTTTCTTAGTAAACCGCTTGTCATCCATTCTAAATAGTCGTTCCTTCTTGATGGGTTCTGATAATTTCCCTCGTCCTCACAACCTTTATTATCCAATCTCAATTATTATTATTATTATTATTATTATTATTATTATATGATGAACCACATCGTCCGCCTTTGTGGTGTAGTGGTTAGTGTGATTAGCTGCCATTCCCGGAGGTCCGGGTTCGATTTCCGGCTCTACCACAAAATTTGAAAAGTGGTACGAGGGCTGGAACGGGGTCCACTCAGCCTCGGGAGGTCAACTGAGTGGAGGTGGGTACGATTCCCACCTCAGCCATCCTGGAAGTGGTTTCCCGTGGTTTCCCACTTCTTCAGGCAAATGCCGCGATGGTACCTAACTTAAGGCCACGGCCGCTTCCTTCCCACTTCCTTGTCTATCCCTTCCAATCTTACCATTCCCGCAAGGTCCCTGTTCAGCATAGCAGGTGAGGGCGCCTGGGCGAGGTACTGGTCATTCTCCCCAGTTGTATCCCCCGACCCAGAGTCTGAACCTCCAGTACACTGCCCTTGAGGCGGTAGAGGTTGGATCCCTCGCTGAGTCCGAGGGAAAAACCGACCCTGGAGGGTAAACATATAAAGAAGAAGATGATGATGAACCATATCAAAGAATTTGACCGTAACTTAAATATTTAGACGTACAAACCCCACGGCATTACAGCCTCGACAGACCTTGGTGTGCAAGCCAGCGCTGTTCAAGCCCGAAGTCTTGTAGACTAGATTACGAGGTGACGCGTGGTCGAGGTCCACCCAGCCTACCTATCTACAACTGAGGAGTTATATGACGGTGAGATGTTGGCCCCGGTCTAGAAAGGCAAGAATAACGGCCGAGATAATTCGTCGCGCTGACCACGCGTCACCTCATAATCTGCAGGCCTTCGGGCTGAGTAGTGATGACTTTGTAGGCCAAGGCCACGAGGGCTGTTGTGCCATGGGGTTTGTTTGTTTTGTTGCTTCGCGGTGTTGAACGACGGACACTGTGCGCCTTATCAATGAATCGAACTGAAGGCCTTCACATGGACGTATCACAGTATGTGCGAAGACGTGCTCAGAGTGTGTAGCTAAGACTGAATGAGCTAGAGCCTTGGAACATCGTTAACTCTTCTGTCTAATGAATATTCTCCCATCCTCCCACCTGCTAGTTCTTGGACGATTTATTTTTCGAAGTTAGTGTTTCCGGAGATGGTATCTCGAAAACTATTCATTAGAAATGCCGGCCGTCAAAATTAGTTTCATCGATGTTACAGTTACTCGCCGACGGGTTAATTTATTTTCATGAAAGAGATTCAGCCTTTCTCGATAATTATGAAATTTTAAAATATTATTTTTTTACAATTTGCTTTACGCCGCACCGACACAGATAGGTCTTATGGCGACGATGGGATATGAAAGAGTTATGAATGGGGAGGAAGTGATCGTGGCCTTAATTAAGGGGAAATGGGAAACCACGGAACACCATCTTCAGGATTGCCAACAGTGCGGTTCGAACCCACTATCTCCCGAATACAAGCGGATAGCTACGTGACCCAGGCCACTCGTTCACTTGCTATGTACAAATATTTTACTATTCTGGAAATGGTAGAGATGGAAAACATTTTAAAAACTCATTGTGAACTATAGGTATTAGAGATGAATATTATGTTTACACTTACTGTGTTGTAGATCTAGTTCCTTACCGTTGCTTACTATATCCGCAATTGATCGGAAATGGGGGATGCAATTTTGAGATCAGAATATTAGGGTCAAAGTCAAGTGTTTTTGCCAACTTGCTCTACATTTTTTGATTGCTTGCGTCTTGTTTGAGGAATCTTTATAGTATGTAGCTTAGAACTTAAATGGACGCCAAATGTAACCCGCCAGTGGTCGCTGTATGAGCAAAATGCCCACGTCATTGAAAATCATCTGCTCTTTTATACAGCTTGTAGTTTCGAACTTGAGCCCTGATGTACCTTCGCACTGCAGTTTTGAGAGAAGGACGGATGCACTGAAAGGCACATCTGTGACCTTGAGAAGGGACAGGGAGGGAGGAATTATCAGCGACCGTCAATGGTGAGCAATTTGCTTCACGCGCGACCAGTCACGTTGGCTCTAATTTCTGTGTGTGTGATAGTTTCGCTATTGGTATATGTTGTTTCATAGCTGAAACAGTTCTTTGCAACTTATTGTATTAATGTGTTATGTAATTAGTGCGTGACGATGACATTTTTGCTTGGTTTGATAAAATTCCTAGCGATCAACTCGAGGGCGAAAACAGACACTCGGACTGTGAAAGTGAACACAGTGATCATAATAGGCCTACGGATACTGAACAGTCCAAGCCCGAAGAACGTTCCGATCGAACCGTACCTGGAGAGCAATCTGTAGCTGGCAAACAACATATGCTGGACGTAAATCCGAATTTCATGATTAGTGACAATGTGAAAGATAAGGTGACAATGTGGGGCAGATACCCACCAAGAAAAAATCCACGCTCACTTACTTGTGCTGAAAATATAGCGACTCATCCTCCTTGTGTAAAGTGCATTGCGAAAGATGCACAAACTATTTTAGTAAGTTGGGATTTTTTTTCAGATACAGTTATAACCATTTGAAATGTATTACTATTTGTAATTTTATTTGTAATTGTTTGTGTTCTTTATAATCATTTGAGATTTATTCTCATGTTCATTTAATGTGTTAATACATGCACACTTGAAATCGGTTGGTATTTATTATGTAAACACGCCATATCATACCGTGAGCATTTTGCTCAACGCGCGGCCACTCGCGTTACTTTCATCCTAGCGACCACTGGCGGGTTTTAACTGAAATATCCCCATCCGTCTCTGAGTTAAGATGAAACAGAGACATGGACAAACAGTTTCAATGTATGTATTTAGATTTCATTATCATTATCATAAGGGATTATCAATGATGTGTTGCAAATATGCCTACGTTCATCTAAATAATTATATCTCCTTGTACGTGCTGATAGCCGGACAGAAACTAGTTTTATCTCATTTCAAGGATGTTGTATGCTGATGAGGTTACTGCAAGAATTCTTTTTGTTTATCCACTGGAGATAACAGAAAAGTATCTGAGCAAATCACAATGTACTCATCGAAGCATGACTGCGTCAAGTACTTTGCCCATTGCAAACTGTACGTGAAAGCCATGTTCGTTATGAGAAATCGTGTAATTTTCCAGGGTTCCTCTAGTGAACTCGGTAGTAATACATGAAAATATTTCGTGATGCTGTAATGCTGATGAAATGCGCGGTCGTAATTTTCAGATCAGAATTTGATAGAGCTTTGAGAGAAATTAGCAGGAACAAATTCCCTGGAATTGACAGTGTAACCTCGGAATTTCTCTCTGGCTTGTGAGGAAGCGTCATGGCGAAGCTATTTCAATTAGTTTGTATGATGTATGATAATGGAGAAGTATCCCTTAAATTATTTAAGAATGTTATTTTGTTATCCCTATTTTAAGAATATGCGTGCTGATAGATGCGATAATTACCGCATCATGAGTTCAGTTCGCTCGCAGCTTTTAAACACGTATTAATTACAGCAAAATTGATAGACAAGTTCACTTTATTATAGTGGAAGCATTTCTTTTCAGTTTTGACTTAGGTAATCTATTTTTGTGAAGTTCTTCGGTCTATCGAATCTCATGCAAGATTAATCAAATTCGAAAATACCGAAAAAGGAAGACATTTAATAACAGATTATCGCTGCAAATGATATAATTTAATTAACAGAACTTTTCCGTATTAAACCATTAATATTTAGCCGAGTTGAGAGAAGATCAGAATGCCTTTTGAAGACGTGTAAGCAATACCGACTCTATATCTGATCTGAGAGGTGCCGGAATTTTGTACCACAGGAGTTCTTTTATGAAATTCTAGGTGTAATCACCTTGCGGAAATATTTTGAAGTGAGAAAGTAAGGGTAAAAGTCTCTTGAAGGATGGCTAAGGTTGGTATTCTACCTCATCTCTTTCCGCACTGATATTTCGTGTGATTAAATTCCGTTACGAACAAACTAATCCCCATGGCGGTACAGCCGCGGTGGGCCTTGGCCTACCAAGTGACAGCTCCTCAGCTCCGAGACCTGCAATTACCAGGTGACGAATGTTCAGTGCGACGAATCCTTGGTGTTCTAGACTGGGGTGGTGGTGGTCGGGGTGGTAATTATTATTTTAAGACGAACACTAATCAGAGAGAAAAATGGAAGGGATCGGACACTTCGATAAATGAAGTTATCGGACAAAGCAAGACAAAGGCCGCGAAGGGCGTGAAAATGAAAGACGCTAGGCCTCCGTACACAATACCGTCGGGGTCGGAAAAGGACGAGAGTTGACCAAGGGAGGTCAGATAGGATAGATGAAAGCGAGGAGCTTGACACAAGTAAGTGGAAGCAATGCCATGACTCAGCTAAGTACCCCGTGGCCGCCGCCATCCGACGATCTCAGGGGATATCGTGGGTGTTATTCTACCACTAACACCCACAGGGGTCGCCATTTCACCTCGCTTTAATCACGGAGGCTGAGCAGACCTCGAACCAACCCTCAGGTACCAGAAAAAAACCCTGACCTGGCCGGGAATCGAACTCGGGGCCTCCGGGTGAGACCGCCGGACCAGCGGGAAATTTTATTACATACCCTCAAATCAAACTTATATTCGTGACAGAACCAGAAATTAAACCCAGGCCTCCAAATTAGAAGCTAATAGTGGTCTGTCTCAGCAATAGCTGCAAACTTATATCTTGTCTCATCATTTTACCAGCGTTATGATATGTTGTAGCGTATGGGTTTTTAGCAAACTGTTGGCGAATCTTTCAATTGTCTTTGGGTTAAGGGAGGGATTTATAGAATTTTCACAACGAATTCTGTTCGCAAAACTTTAATGTATCACATAGAGCTGGCCGTATAATGCACGGTAATTTTTAGTCGGCAGTAAATCTGAAATGTATCTATGAATCATCCACTGAATCTTGAAACAGTAAGGACGTAATCCTGGAATGTGACTACGGTTAGCAGAGAAGTACTCAAAAATAGTACTACAAACTGGAGGAGGAATCCTGACGCCGGCAGAGGAAATTTTGCATTTGATTTCTCACCGGTTCCTCTCCACACAAACTCCAGGAAATTGTTGGGGATGTACTTTATGCAAGAATCGATGCACCTACCCTGGACATGGACCGCAACAGTTATCATTTACACACACTGCCTCAAAGACATACAAGGTATAAATGACATGTTACTTGCAGAAATTATTCTAGACAAATCTCTGCATGGGACTTGATTTTTTTTTAAATTTTTAGTGTAATATCAAGGGTATGCAAGCACACTGCGTTTCGTGAATGTACACTTTTAAGATGTATATGATTACATTTTTAGTGAATACTTCACAAGTAAATTTACAACTTCAATACAAAATGTATTGTATGGAGAATCCAAGTGGTTTCCTTGTTGCTGCTGCGTTATCTGATTGTCTACAAACTTTGGACATTCTGGATAACAGCACTGTGTATATAGGGAATTATATTGTGTCGCTACTAGTGTGTGAATATTTTAATCTTTCATTCATTCATTCTTTCTTTCTTTCTTTCTTTCTTTCTTTCTTTCTTTCTTTCTAAAGCATTAGAGACCTAACGTAGGTACCTGTTACCATAGGCACTTACTGAAACACTAAACCACAAAGAAAAGTACAAAAAATTGTATGAAAATAAGAGTACAAACACAGACTTTAAACATAAGTGAAGAAATATGTATACGTACTGAAATATTTACCAGCTCGTTAAAGAACTCCTACGGGCCATAATACCGGTACTTCGGTATTTCCTAAAGCCATAAGGATATGTAGTTAGTGAGACGTAAAACCGACATTATCGTCAGAGAGAGACTAGAATTATTTAAAAAAAAAATCAATTCCAAAAATAATAATATATAATGACAATAAATATAGGACAAATTTTGTCATAAAATCATGTAACAACTGTGTTATACAAACTAATATGCTTGGAGTATGTCCGTAATGTATGATAAGTAAGCCTACAAGTAGAGGCAGAGGAAGACGTGTGAGTTTAAAAGACCTGTGGGGAAAGAAAAATAAAGGTCAGGAGGAAAAGACGGATGAGGAGTGTCATAAAATGCCTAAGAAACATCGAATGGAAGTGGAAAGGGGGAGGGTGATGATAACAATAAGTAAGTCAAGCCATGTGGCAGAGGGGAGTAAAAATAAGGGGAGGAAATCTTATAACTAGATTGGAGGATAAGTTTTGTAAACATTGAAGGTTTGTTAAGTAGGATGAGGAACGAGAAAGTTTTTTCGATATTGTGGCCCTGTTAGAGACGTGGTTAGAAATAGGGGAGGTTTAACGTGGAGGGGGTTTGTGGTCAAGAATAAAAAATGGAAAGAGAGGATGAAGGATAGGAATCCGGGGGGTATTATTAGAATAGTAAACCACTTTAAAAATGTATAGGATTTTGTACGAAGTATTCACCTACCCTGCAGTCTAGCGGTGACGAGCCAGCCCCTTACCGGGAGGATCTGGGTTCTCTTCCTGGCCATGTCATGGCATAAGCTGGAGGTCTATTTGGAATTAGCGTCTTCAATTTTGCGGGTACAGAAAGCTGACACCGTGCTAGCCAGACAACCAGTCTTCGTCGTCTGTTTACATTAAGTCTTCGTCATCATCAAATGGTACCTTTTTTTAAAAGGATTTTCCACTGTATGTGAATGGAGTTCCAATTAGGACACAGCAAAGCCCCTTACTCATGGTAACGTCACCAAAGGCAGCATAAATTTTCTCTTAGTACGTGTCTTGTGATTATTTATGACTAGTGAAAGGAGTTTAAGGTGCAGCACCTTTTTAAAATCATGGCTATTTTCATACAAATAAGTCAATATATGTATGTGGGGCCGTGAAATGAAGTGAAGTAAACACAGTTTGTTGCACGTTCTGCACCGTTTTGTAAGATTATTATATTTTGCCACCTTTCCCCTTCTATTTCAGAATGAGTCGCAAATCTGCAGCGGTGAAATCAAATTAAAATTTAAATAATGATGTTGCAACAGTTTCTTTATTTGCTACTTGCTTTACGTCGCACCGACACAGATAGGTCTTATGGCGACGATGGGACAGGAAAGGGCTAGGAGTGGGAAGGAAGTGGCCGTGGCCTTAATTAAGGTACAGCCCCAGCATTTGCCTGGTGTGAAAATGGGAAACCACGGAAAACCATCTTCAGGGCTGCCGATAGTGGGGTTCGAACCTACTATCTCCCGAATACTGGATACTGGACGCACTTAAGCGACTGCAGCTATCGAGCTCTGTTTGCAACAGTTTAAACTACCCTAAATTCAGTTAGTACTGGCATGAATTTAACAGTTCCACCTATCTAAGGTGTTTTACCAGTCCAGACGTCCGGCTCCATGGCTAAATGGTTAGCGTGCTAGGTGGTCTTTGGTCACAGGGGTCCCGGGTTCGATTCCCGGCAGGGTCGGGAATTTTAACCATCATTGTTAATTCCATTGGCACGGAGGCTGGGTGTATGTTTCGTCATCATCATAATTTCATCTTCATCACGACGCGCAGGTTGCCTACGGGCGTCAAATCGAAAGACCTGCACCTGGCGAGCCGAAGTCCTCGGCACTAACAGCCATACGCCATTTCATTTACCAGTCCAGACCATAGCGCATTTTTCACAATACAAAATCTTGTCGAAGGTTAAAGGGGATATGGAGGAGGAACCGCCGAAGAAGTTAGAAACAAGCCCGATAGATTTGCTAAAGGCAAATTCGAATTAAATTTGAAGAACACTGCACATGTGGAAACCTTTGCAACTTCGACTGAATTCCCTTTACGAGTGCTGACAAGATATGCTCCATTGGTTTCTGTAGATGTCAAGAGAAGTTTCTCGCTATATAAGGATCTACTGAGCTCAATGTGCCAGCGACTTACTGTCGAAAACTTTGAATTATTGTGGGTAATACACTATAATATATTGGTTAATTATTAGAACCGAGTAAATTTCATCAATAAAGTTCATGTAACTGGTTAAAACTTTAATAAAATTATTTCATCAACACCTTTTTGTTTGTATTTTCAGAACCTTTCCTTCCCCTTTTCAGGCCGTACTTTCCACCTTAAAATGGTTTTCCTATTTATGACCATGAAATTGTGTGCTACATCAGCGATCATTTCGTTGGACATAGATTTTGAAAGGTGGGTTTATCTTGTGACATGGCATGGGAATGTCGTGTGCTGGATCAGCTGGATGTAGATAATGATGCTACATTTTGCTTCTGAGTTATCGGAACTCTTTATTCCCCTACAGGCGGGATGAAAGGTTACAATATACACTGACTTAGCAAATGTCATGAGATAGACACCTAATAGCGTGTGAGGCCTCCTCTGGCCCTGCGAACTGCAGTGAGACGCCGTGGAAGTGAGTCGACAAGTCCCTAGTAGTCCTCTGGACGCAGCTGACACCAAATCGTTTGCAGAGCGGCCGCCAAAGCTGGTCTGCTCGTGGGTGCAGGACCCATGGCACGGAGCCTGCTTTCCAGGACATCCCAGATATGCTCGATGGGGTTCATATCGGGGCTCCTGGGTGGCCATGGCAGTCGTTGGACCTCCGCTGCATGTTCTTGGAACCATTCCCGGGCGACGTGGGAGCGATGTGGCGGCGCGTTATCATCTTGAAACACCGCAGAACCGTCTGGGCGCTGGAAGGCCAAAAATGGGTGGAGATGGTCTCCGAGCAGCTCAACATACCGCGTACCATTCAAAGTCTCTTCCAGAACAACTAGGGGGACCATTCCATATCAGGAAAATGCACCCCAGACCATAACAGAGACATCAGCACCCTGGACCACACCTTCGAGGCAGGCGGGATCCATCGCTTCATGTGGTTTGCCCCAAACACGGAGCCTCCCATCGGCATGGTGCAGTTGAAATCGTGATTCGTCCGACGATATCACGTTACGCCATTGTTCCAGTGTCCATCCCTGGTGACTGGCGACAAATGCGCGTCGTTGTTCCTGATGACGTTGGGTTAACAGTGGCAAACGTATGCGGCGCCGGCTACCATACCCCATAGAACCCATGTTCCTAGAGATTGTCCACTGGGAGACGTGTCTAGCACGGCCCGTGTTGAATTGAGCCGTGATTTGTTGCACGGATGCCCGTCTGTCACTACTGACAATCCGTCTCAGATGTCGCCGGTCACGGTCATCGAGGGTGGCTGGACGGCCGGTCGTTCGTCTGTTGTGGACGGTGACACCCGTATTCAACCATTCACGATAGACCATGGACACGGTTGATAGTGTGAAGCCGAATTCCCGCACCACTTCCGAAATCGCACTTCCCACCCGTCGGGCACCGACCACCATACCCCGTTCGAACGGTGTCAGCTCACGACGACGTTCCATGTTACACCTGTCACATGCACAGCCACTGCTCACAAGGTCTCCTATACCACTGCCGCTGGCACAGGGGGCGTGTGGTGCGCAGACAACACACGTGCGCATCAGTGCTCCGCTATCCCATGACATTTGCTCAGTCAGTGTACATGTACTCCCTGCATGTCGTAAGAGGCTACTAAGAGGGGAACTGCACTCAATCTCTCTTGTAAGCCCAAAAACATATCCATGAATCTGCGCTTTTCCGTGTATTTACATGTATATATTTTCTTATCAAGAGCGTAAGGCTGATTCTGGGTCCACTCCAGTCAGTGTTAGGAATTGCACCTTTTTAGCTTCTTCCAAGCGATCTTGCCGAGATTACCTATTAAATATATAATCAGCTTGTGTGAATGCCAGTATGAATGGAAGAATGAATGAGGTAGGGATTTTTATTTTATTTTTAATTTTATTATTCTGTTTTCTTAAGTTTGTTTTAGATATTATGTGGTTAAGTGTAAGAGAGAGCCGTGAGCCTTAACTTCGCCACAGATGAAGGCAATAAATAAATAAATAAATAAATAAATAAATAAATAAATAAATAAATAAATAAATAAATAAATAGCGGTCTCGGTGCAGAAAGTCAAGAGTAAGGCCGGGAGTATGTGTCGCGCTGACCACGCGCCATCTCGTAAGCTACATGCTTTCGAGATGACTAGAAGGTCATTGGATAGGCCAAGGCCCTTCAGGGCTGTAGCGCGATAGAGTTTGTTTGTATGGAGTATGGGGTCCGATCGCTAATCTAGTTCTCACATCTTATGCTCCAATGCTCTAAGTCAAACTGGTTGGGTAAGTTACCTCAGAGAGATCGATAGGCCTATCATAATGTCTAATTACCCATTCTTATTTGCAAATAAATCGCTTAATTTATTTATTACCTTTCATGTTATTACATTTATCATCCTCGATACTCTAACTGTCGCTCCTTTCCTCGCCTGTCCTGCGTACCTTATTTTTAATATCAATCAAGCAATCAATCAGCCGTTTCCCCATTTCTACGTGAAGATAATCGTCCTTTTAAGTCAATGCCTGCAGTACATTCAGAATCTATGTCGAGGTCATACTAGTGACTGTTTCCAACTCACTGTCTTTTGCAATGCTGCAATACACGATACATACCACGGTGTGTTCTAACTTAAATTTCATAACAAGCTAATGAACTAGAAATACATTTTTTGCCGGGCTGAGTGGCTCAGGCGGTTGAGGCGCTGGCCTTCTGACCCCAGCTTGGCAGGTTCGATCCTGACTGAGTTCGGTGGTATTTGAAGGTGCTCTCAGATATGTCAGCCTCGTGTTGGTAGATTTACTGGCACGCAGAAGAAATCCTGCGGGACAATATTCCGGCACCTCGGCGTCTCCGGAAACCGTCAAAAAGTAGTTAGCGGGACGTAAAAGCAACAACATTAGAAATAAATATTGAATTTTCACGATCGCATTGTAATCGAAACAGACTTTCAACGTATTAGGTCGTGTTACGTACATGTAGTACGTGTTGAAGAGATGTTAAGTACAGAACAAAAATGGCCAGCCGGACACCAGTGGGATCCGAACTCACAACCTCCCGATTTCGTGTCGGTTGCTCTACCAATTGAGCTATTGTGTCCTAGGCCATCTTTGTTCTGTTTGAAAGGATCTGAGTTACAGGTCTGGCACTGCTGCTAGCACACTGTAGAGTGCGTTTAAGTCGCCCGTTGTGGGGCATGTCAATGTCTCTTCAACACGTACTACATGTACGTAACACGACCTAATACGTTGAAAGTCTGTTTCGATTACATTGCGGTCGTGAAAATTCAATATTCATTGTTTTATTTTTAATTTAATTTTCAAATCTTTCCTACTGAATAAATAAATGCATTTTATTTTTATTTTCGTGTCCATTTAATTTGTTCAGAGAGGATGATTAGTACTTCCTCATAAAATAAAAATCACCGGGCGAGGGGTCCGGCTCCATGGCTGAATGGTTAGCGTGCTGGCGTTTGGTTCAAGGAGCCCCGGGTTCGATTCCCGGCCGGTCGGGGATTTTAACCTTAATTGGTTATTTCCGCTGGCTCGGGGACTGGGTGTGTGTGTCGTCCTTAAGCAGAATATGAAACAAAAACAAGGAAAGAATAAAGAAAATAAGAAAATATCAGTCAAAAATATAAAAATTTCTAAAAAAAATTTTAAAAAAGTTGGCCGTGCGCGTAGAGGCGCGCGGTTGTGAGCTTGCTTCCGGGAGATAGTAGGTTCGAATCCCACTATCGGCAGCGCTGAAGATGGTTTTCCGTGGTTTCCCATTTTCACTCCAGGCAAATGCTGGGGCTGTGCCTTAATTAAGGCCACGGCCGATTCCTTCCAACTCCTAGGCCTTTCCTGCCCCATCGTCGCCATAAGACCTATCTGTGTCGATGCGACGTAAAGCCCCCGCCAGTACCTCCCATTTTTTCCGTCTGATTAGTGTTAATAGAGGATGGTTGCCTAGTTGTACTTTCTTTTAAAACAATAACCACCACCACCACCACCACATCCCTGACCCCGATACAGTCTCGTTCGACTTTTTGTTCTTTCTTTCTTTCTTTCTTTCTTTCTTTCTTTCTTTATTTTTTATTTATGTATTTATTGATTTTATATTTATTTATTTAGTTATTTATTTATTTACTTATTTATTTATTTATTTATTTATTTATTTATTTATTTATTTATTTATTTATTTATTTATTTATTTATTTATTATTCTGTGTACCCTCCAGGATTGTTTCTACCATCGGACTCAACCAGGGATCTAATCTCTACCAACTAATGGTGAGTGATCTGTGGCGTGAGACTTTGGGTTGGAGGGATGAAAATAGAAAAGAGTGCCAGTACCTCACCCAGGTGGTCTCACCTGCTATGCTGAACAGGGGCCTTGTGGGAGGATGGGATGATTAGAAGGGATAGACAAGAAAGAGGGAAGGAAGCGGACGTGGCCTTAAGTTAGGTACCATCTCGGCATTTGCCTGGAGGAGTAGTGGGAAACCACAGAAAACCACTTTGAGGATGGCTGAAGTGGGAATCGAACATCCTTCTACTCAGTGGACCTCGTTCCAGCCCTCGTACCACTTTTTAAAATTCGTGGCAGAGCCGGGAATCGAGCCCGTGCCTCCGGGGGTGGTGGCTGATCACACTAACCACTACACCACAGAGGCGGAGGACTTTTTGTTTCTGTCTTTAAAAAATCAATATTTCAGCAGTTCAGGAATCTTTGGAGAGTCGTTCGTTCATTCATTAATCGAAACGGCCATCTCTGGGTCACATTTACACAATATACCCGCCCTTCTGTCACGCATACTAATGCCCTTCTCTTTGCAAGCTCACCAAAGATCTTCTTAAGTCTTTGGTTTCTCCTTTGTCGCTTTTTCTCCGAGATGTTCCATGACTTGGTCAGTAGCTTATCAGGTGCATTCCTCTATCCCGCAACGTTTTCCTCAATGCTTTTCTGCCCTGTATCACCTCCTCCCTGACTCCTACTTCTGTCAAGTCCTTGTGTACCTATTTAAATCACCCAGGCTGTGCTTCATTTCTCTACCATTCTTTCAATCTTACTTGATTTATCCTTTCGATGTGTCGACCTCAACCGGAAAGTATGTTGGTCCTTTTGCGATATTTTTGTACCCAAAATTTTTTCGAAGGAATATATTTTTTTTCAAGCACCGAATCTACCACCTTGTCAGTGTTTCTCCTCCATAAAGGCATTCCGTCTCATTTGGACAATGATCGATTGTGAAATTTTTGCTGTAACTGTTGATTGTGATTTCAAAATCTACAGTCATCATCATCATCATCTGTTTACCCTCCAGGTTCGGCTTCTCCCTCGGACTTAGCGAGGGATCCCACCTCTACCGCCTCAAGGGCAGTGTCCTGGAGATTCAGACTCTTGGTCGGGTGATACAACTGGGGAGTATGACCAGTATCTCGCCCAGGCGGCCTCACCTGCTATGCTGAACAGGGGCCTTGTGGAGGGATGGGAAGATTGGAAGGGATAGGCAAGGAAGAGGGAAGGAAGCGGCCGTAGCCTTAAGTTAGGTACAATCCCGGCATTCGCCTGGAGGAGAAGTGGGAAACCACGGAAAACCACTTCCAGGATGGCTGAGGTGGGAATCGAACCCACCTCTACTCAGTTGACCTCCCGAGGCTGAGTGGACCCCGTTCCAGCCCTCGTACCACTTTTCAAATTTCGTGGCAGAGCCGGGAATTGAACCCGGGCCTCCGGGTATGGCAGCTAATCACGCTAACCACTACACCACAGAGGCGGACATGGACCACGTTACGACTTGTAATTATCTTCAGCGCTTTCCCTTCTTGTGTGTGATTATTGTACTAAAATGACTACAAGGAGGAAAACAAAATTATGTGAAAGATATCATAAAGAGTAAACTTAATTACAAAATGACGTTTTTTATGCTGGATTATACTTACACTGTACCATGCAAGTAAGTACTGTAAAATTCAATTACAGCTTCCAAAATGTAGCCATTTATTATTATTTTGTGGATATATTATATAAGTATTAATAGCTGCCTCTGTGGATCAGTGGTAGAGTGTCGGCCTCCGGATCCCAAGATAGCGGGTTAAAACCCGGCAGACGTAGTCGGATTTTTGAAGGGCGGAAAAAAGTCCATTCGACACTCCATGTCGTACGATGTCGGCATGTAAAAGATCTCTGGTGACACATTTGGTGTTTACCCGACAAAATTAATTAAATCTCAGCCATAGACGCCCAAGAGAATTTCGGTTTACTCGGTCTGCCATCTAGTGGGCCTAGAGTAAAACGGAACATCGAAATTGACGAGCAGACAGCCAGATGGCGTCACATTGAAATGTCTGCACACGGTAGCTGAGGCCATACGATTATTTTTATTATTATTTTATAAGTATTAATGTGAATTATTTTTTCCTTGTCCCTCGATATATTTGGTTTAACTATGGAAGTGATATCAAGGACCGAGTGTCCAAATTCAAAACAAAAAAAAGTGAGTTCTGCTTCGGCCATAAAAGCATTTTAAAATAATAATGTTATTTGCTTTACGTACCACTAACTACTTTTTAAGGTCTTCGGAGACGCCGAGGTGGCGGAATTTAGTCCCGCAGGAGTTCTTTTACGTGCCAGTAAATCTACCGACACGGGGCTGTCGTATTTGAGCACCTTCAAATACCACCGGACTGAGCCAGGATCGAACCTGCCAAGTTGGGGTTAGAAGGCCAGCGCCTTAACCGTCTGAGCCACTCAGCCCGGCAAAAGCATTTTAGTTTGTAAACTAACATGTCGCAGGAATTAAAATACCCTGTTGCAGAGGGGATGTTACTGCGATTGTTCTGGTTTTTCCTCTTGTTCTTAGACTTATCCCAGTTACCTGGAGTTGGCAGTTTGTATGAATTCAGCCCTGTTTTGTGCCGAATGCCTTTCCTGACGTCAACCCTATATGGAGGCATGTATTCACTATTGCGTGTCTTTGTGGAGGTTTGCAGTGTGATGAGTTCTCTGTAGATTAAGATGTATAATAAGACAAATACAAACACCCAGTTCTCGAACCGGAGAAATTAAGTAAGCGCAGGTAAAATCTCCGACCCGGCTGGGATTCGATTCCGGGGCCAACTCAGTTGAGGACCAAGTAACCAATGTCCTGATTTTTATTATTCATAATATGGCTACCCTAAGCCACCGTGGTTCAAATCCCGGTCATTCCATGTGTGACTGGTGCTGGATAAAGCGGAGGCGGGACAGGCTTTTCTCTGGATACTTCGGTTTTCCCTGTCAACTTTGAATCCAGCAACACTCTCCAGTATCATTTAATTTCATCTGTCAGTCATTTATCATTGTTCCATAGGAATGTGACAGGCTTCGGCACAATTCCTATCCTCGCCGCTAGATGGGGTCTTCATTCATTCCTTTCCTGAGCCGGTCGAATGACTAGAAACCGGCTGTGGATTTTCATTTTTCAATTTGGCTACCCTAATCGAGCACAGCCTTTCTTTCTGGATAAAATCCAGTGCTATTTATCATTTTCTTTTTTCCTACTTCCTTCTACCCCTTCCTTTTCACGCAACCTTGTCTTCCTAGAGGAGATGAAGTGTAGTCTGGGTTCGATAGCCTGTCGACGGTCTAGTAGCAGGTGCGCAGATCTGGGTCATTGACTGTGTCGCAACTGATATTAGCAGATAAGTAGCCTTGATAATCTGCAGAGGACGATGTCGACATCACTGTAGCACGTGTTGCGTCTGCGTACATTGGGTAATGTGGAAATACTGTTCGTAGTGTTTGTCACCAGATATAGAGAACAGATAACGCATACAACACACATTTTAACTGCAGATCCACTTCCTTCTTACTTGATAGACGACACTTCATTAGAGAAACCGAAACTAGAGAAACATGTTACATAAGGCAGTGTGAGGTAAGTTGAACTTAGAGCTATTTACAGACGGCTGGTCTGACAGCCTTCGGCAACTGACCTCTCGCCACGGAGAAAGAATTTCAGTTCTCATTGATAGGTCATTAACCCGCATGTAGTACACTATAATTCCCAGGATCATTGTAAAGCTGTACATGCAGCAGTATTATCCGTCTCGCCTGAAAACTTTTTTCTTTAAAAAAAAAGCTACAAAAAAGAAACGAAATACAAAACAAGAAAGCAAAAAATCTGCCGTACGTGTTCTGGAAAGGTGCCAGCACAATCCTGTTGGTTAAATGCTTATTGAGTAAGTTTTATCGTTATTTGACACAAAGGACAGATGAAAGTAAAATAGTTTAAATGACCCCTAACTAACTCTTTGGGGAGAGAACAAGAAAAGATAAAGACAACAAATTATACTGCTGGCAATTCTTAATCCGCCTCTGTGGTGTAGTGGTTAGTGTGATTAGCTGCCACCCCCGGAGGTCCGGGTTCAATTCGCGGCTCTGTCACGAAATTTGAAAAGTGATACGAGGGCTGGAACGGGATCCACTCAGCCTCGGGAGGTCAACTGAGTAGAGGTGGGTTCGATTCCCACCTCAGCCATCCTGGAAGTGGTTTTCCGTGGTTTCCCACTTCTCCTCCAGGCAAATGCCGGGATGGTACCTAACTTAAGGCCACGGCCGCTTCTTTCCCTCTTCCTTGCCTGTCCCATCCAATCTTCCCATCCCTCTACAAGGCCCCTGTTCAGCATAGCAGGTGAGGCCGCCTGGGCGAGGTACTGGTCATTCTCCCCAGTTGTATCCCCGACCCAAAGTCTGAATATCCAGGACACTGCCCTTGAGGCGGTAGAAGTGGGATCCCTCGCTGAGTCCGAGGGAAAAACCGACCCTGGAGGGTAAACAGATTACGAACGAACGAACAGTTCTTAATATAACTGGAACAATTTACATGAAAGATATTCAGTCAAATGTTCCATTTCCTAGCACTTCTTTTTTTTATTTTTTTTACAACTTGCTTTACGTCGCACCGACACAGAAACGTCTTATGGCGACGATAGGACAGGAAAGGGCAAGGAATGGAAAGGAAGTGGCCGTGGGCCTTAATTATTAAGGTACATCCCCAGCATTTGCCTGGTGTGAAAACGGGAAACTACAGAAAACCACTTTCAGGGCTGCCGACAGTGGGGTTCGAACGCGCTATCTTCCGAATGAAAGCTCAAAGCTGCGCGCCCCTTACCGCACAGCCAACTCGCTCGGTGATGTCATTTCTCAGCATTACAGACGCGTGTTTTAATTCGACAGTGCCTATCACTTTGCAGGTATTCTACTTCAAAATGACCCGGAGCATATAAATGGCAAGTGTTCTGTTACTCCCGGAACGAATTTACGTTTCCCTTTTGATGCGTTTGTAACATTTTTGGCTTAATAAAATATTTTTATTTTATTTTTATTTCATTTTCCGATTTTCCCATTGAGCAAATAAATGTATTTTAATTTTTGTGTCCACTCTCTACTTTGTTCAGAGAGGATGAATACCTAGTTATACTTCCACTTAAAACAATAATCATCACCACTACCATGACCCGAAATAGTTCCGTTCGACTATCTTGTTTCTGTCTCAAAAACATCAAAATTTCAGTAATTCAAATTATTACAGGAATGTTTGGAGAGTAGTAAAGGGTTTCTGTTCGTTCTTTCATTTATTCATTCATCGAAACGGCCATCCCTGGAGAGGTGCAGGTAGACTTCATAATTTACACAGCGAGTTTTGGATCTATTTCTGCATCGACCTTCGTGGCTCAAACGGCAGTGCGCCGGCCTCTCATCGCAGGGTTCCGTGGTTCAAATCCCGGTCACTCCATGTGAGATTTGTGCTGGACAAAGCGAAGGCGGGACAGGATTTTCTCCGGGTGCTCCGGTTTTCCCTGTCATATTTCATTCCAGCAACACTCTCCAATATAATTTCATTTCATTTCATCTGTCATTCATTAATCATTGCCCCATAGGAGTGCGACAGGCTTCGGCAGCCGGCACAATTCTTACCCTCGCCGCTAGATGGAGGCTTCAATCATTTCATTCCTGATCCGGTCAAATGACTGAAAACCGGCTGTGGATTTTCATTTTCTGCATCGACAAGTTCTAGACCTGGCATATGCTGGCACATCACAACACTAGAAACACACTCTCCAAGATCCGTACACAATCATCGTAGACAACCAGTCTTCATTGATGTGCATTTCAGGCTGTTCCTGTCTCCCAGATGGCAGATTCCCTTCTGGTTGTTTAATTAGTCTTTTCTTCAATAATTTCAAATAACGTAGAAATTTATCGTTCATTTCAATTGATAGGTTATCATTTTTTTCATTCTTCCTTCGGCGCACGTATTGAACTCTACATACCTGTACTTTAAAGTGACACTCATCAGAGAAAAGAATTTCCTTTCAGTATTCCATTGTCCAATCCTGAGGACTACGTATGTACCCATAAGAGATGTTTCCTGCACAATATCTTTCTTTGCAGACTTGTGAGCTTTCCTTCCAGCTGCCAGAAATTACGTATAGCCTATATTTATATGCGATTGCGTGGTCATTATTATGCTTCACTGTTTGTAATGGAATATTCTTAGATATATTCTGTAAATATTGTGTAAATTGTTGTGTGATTGCGTTGTAATTATGTTACGCTACTTGTGATATAAAATAATATTGAAAGTTGTACGCTATTTAATCGTGGTGTCGGGGTAGCGTGCCTGCCTCTTACCCGGTGGCCCGGCTTCGATTCCCGGCCTGGACAGGGATTTTTACCTGGACCTGAGGGCTGGTTCGAGGTCCACTCAGCCTACGTGATTAGAATTGGGGAGGTAAGGCCAAGAATAACGGCCGAGAAGAATCGTCGTGCTGACCACACGACACCTCGCAATCTGCAGGCCTTCGGGCTGAGCATCGGTCACTTCGTAGGCCAAGGCCCTTCAAGGGCTGCTGTTCCATGGGGTTTGTTTATAGGCTATTAAATATATTTTGTGTGAATTAATATGTAACATTACTCCTAATCAATTTCTATTTTTTATGTACTTTTTGAACCCATGACCTTTGTGCCCTAAGAACATTATGCATAAATTAACAATTAAACTAAAAGTTGGATTCTTGATAGCATGGATTTGACACGTGACGAGAGGGTGATCACCTTCGGTCCCACGCTCTGGGGCACGTGACGTCAGCCACACGTGTCAACGGCGGAAGAATCTCAAGTCATTTTTGTGAACTATTTCAAAGCGCGTGTACATGGCGTGACCCAAGCCAAGTCAAAAAAATATAGTGCCTATCAAAGGAGGTCAATCATCTCACAAATCGAACCCGTATACATTTTAAATGTCCATGAACACTACCGCCAGAAATGTAGCAAGCATGTAGTCACTTTCAAAACTCTTGAAATTACAGTTTAGGTAAGTCAGAAAATTTATAGAAATTTTCTTGGCGGCAAAGGGAGATATCCGAAGAGAGGGGGTAACTGCTATAAATATGAAGGGACGCCATGACGAAGTCTCCTTCTCCGGCATTTGTGATAAAAAGCGGACGAAAAATTGTTGAGCTGCTCTGCGAAATCCAACCAACGAAAGTAGACTGAGTTCAACTGCAGATTTTAGCCATTGTGGCTAGGTCTTGTCTCCATGAGGAGACAGTTTCTTGAGTGAAATAATTGTACCAGATAGGACGGTCAAAGTACTGAATAAATTCTAATGTGATTAAGTAATTCGTGTGCGGAAATAATTATAGTCCATCGTGTGCGCTCAGCAAACAAGTGAAGGGTATTTTCTTTTTTTTAATGCTTTATTCCAGGAAACCTGAAGAAACATAATGATCTGTACAGCCATGAATGTAAAAATGGCTAAATAAAATGCCAGGGTCGCAGGTGAGCCCTATGACGAACAATGGTGTGACTACATGAGGTAGGTGACTTTCCATCTTACTACCTCTTATATCTTGTCTCATGATCTCTAAAAGTGTATTTGAATGGGGATATACGACGCAGTGGTCACCCCTACTAAGTTTTGTAAATGTGAGAGTACGACTAAAAGAGTCATTTGTTTTATTTTCCACTTGGATAAAAATTTTGAAGTCTTGCGAGTGCTGTATAATGTTGTAAAAGTTATTGAATAGGGTTCCGAAGTGATATCACGTCCAATGTAGATCGTCATCCGTGTGAGTGTACTGCCTATATTTTGTGATGTCAAATTAAGATGTTCAGTCGACGTAAATTTTTCCTGTCTGCAATTTGAGTTAATAATGTAGAAATCCATGGTCACTCATTTTCAATCGAGTGGAAGCGCGCTGTCAGGTGAGAATCTAGGGTGATGAATTTGGTCACGGAGAGAAACGTTTTTCTAGGCCCATTTTAAACTGTGTCTGACTGACAATAAAAGATCTAGTAGAATGTTTCAGTCATTTTCTCGTAAAAATCAAGTTATTAAATACGATATCCTTTATGCGAAGTTATTCATGATTAATGCATTGTGCGATATTAGACGTCGAGATTTCTAGTGAGGATTTTATTCCAGTTCTTTGTCGATGATAATTGTGGAGCTGGGAAACAGAGGTTAGTTTGTTGATATGAGATTTGTGAATCAGGTTGGACCTGTCATTGAAGCCGGGACACGGAAGCCCGAGGAATGTTTTATATGAGTTGAGATGAGGATGTGCGAATCAGGTTAGAGTCCTGTCATTGAAGCCGGGACGTGATAGCCCGAGAAATATTTTATAATGTTTGGAATGGAAGGAAATTCATAGAAATCCACAGCGGTATTAATTGGCGACGCGTATAATTAGTGTGGGCATCTTGAAGCATAATCTGTGCATTTTGTTGGTTAGAATATCGTATTTGTTTAATTATGTCGGCAGAGTTTAAAGAGAGCATTTTGAGAAGCCAGTCAACTGGAACAAACCAGATGTTTCATGTTACTGGCAAGCGAACTTGGGGACGAGAGGCCTCAGCTGTGATAACGGGACAGGCGTGGAATCGAGATTGTACTGTATTCTCGGCCGGGAAAAACGTTAAAATGCTGGATTTAGTTGAAATTCATAGCCGGTAATGATCTGAGTATTGTGAAATACTGTAAAATTTGTTTAATTGGGGACGTAATGAACATTTGAAATCACGAACTTTGAGTATAAGGAACAGAGTAACCAAATTCAAGGTTGTCCAAAATATAGAGCGATCGTTGTGATGATCGGTTTGTCTGTGAGGGTGTGCAAAATTCATAAATGGTATGACGAGAGATGACATCGTAATTATATGGCGAGTTGTTTGGTTTGTACGTAGATTCTTAGGATATCCAAGTGTTAATAACGGTTAGGACTAGATTAGATTTTAAAGTGTGAAATCATGAGACAAGATATATAACTGGACATGAATTATGTAACAATTCTTTTCTAGCCAGATAAATATCACTAGATTGAATTCACATCACAGCTGCGTAGAAATTTGTGAAGAAACCAGAGTCCGCGGAGATAAAATTTGTTGTTCGTTAACATTTCGTCAAATCATTTAAATTTATTTAATTATTAAACTCAGTGAAACCGCATTTTGAAATAACTTTAATCAAGCGAATAACTTGGAGATGCATTCTGGAAATTTTAGTTTGTTTTTCTGGGGGAATATTTAAATATAAAGTAACGATTATGGGGACATATCCGAAGAAAATGGATTTTACTGCCACAAAGTTTGTGAGCATTGCTATTGTTGTAATTATTGAACTTCGATTGATTGAGCAGTGAATGTGCTGGGATAGTAAAGTGGAAACTTTGGTCATCAACCGATGTAACTTAATTGTGTTTAGCCTTCAGCCTAGAAACTTGGATGGTCAGGGGGTCATCAACCTCAGTGACTTAGATTAGGGCCGTATGCCATTGTAGCCTCATTTCCTTGCGGTCATCATCCACAATGACTTTAAAGTAACTTACAAGATTAGATGTCGGTCCATGACATAGACGCAGGTCACATCGATTCAATTAAGGGTCCATGCCGTAGAACCACTGTGTGGCACACACCAATTGTACTGCCTTAATTATACCCAGAGTCCAGAGTTCGTGTTACGAGGGCTGGACCATAACGAATCACTATGATGGTACATGTGGTCTCACATGGAAGCCGAATTTAAGGATTTCCAGACTTTCCTTTCTTAAATGATTAATAATTGAGACAATGGTTTCTAGTAAGAATGCCCATCAGGCAGTTACGTTAAAGTCTCACACCAGTGTTCTGACCTTTATGTAAAATGATTGTGGTGTCCAGTGGACACAATTGACTTCTATGACACCGTTGACATATCAGATTGCTTCAGAATTTTCCTGAATAAATAGGAATCTTTTAAATAGACCTTTCATTCCAGTAGATAGATTAGAATTACTGAACCCTACCTTTACCTCAGCAAGTGACGAAGAACCCGATACGACCCAAGAGACAGATCTCATGAACTTTGCTGAAAGGTAAGAAAGGTAAGTATCCCTCAATACGGACCAAAGGGTTCATTTTGTTTCTTGTTTTTACGTTTTGTTTTCTTCAGTCCTTTGCTTTTACAGATATCTAAATTCTTTTTTTGATACCATTTCTTGTCAATCTGTTGTTTGCATTGAATTCCTTTGGTATGCTATTGCAAGCAAGCTTTGCTGCAGAGATATATCCAAATTGCAATGTATCTTAATAATAATAATAATAATAATAATAATAATAATAATGCATCCGGGAGATAGTCGGTTCAAATCCCACTATCGGCAGCCCTGAAAATGGTTTTCCGTGGTTTCCCATTTTCACACCAGGCAAATGCTGGGGCTGTACCTTAATTAAGGCCACGGCCGCTTCCTTCCAACTCCTAGGCCTTTCCTGTCCCATCGTCGCCATAAGACCTATCTGTGTCGGTGCGACGTAAAGCCCCTAGCAAATAATAATAATAATAATAATAATAATAATAATAATAATAATAATAATAATAATAATAATAATAATAATAGTAATAATAATAATAATAATAATAATAATCGATTCTATTTTATCACGATTTCCTTCTGAGTGAAACTCTGCGAACACTATCGATTTTGCTTGTAATATAAGCTGTAAAAAGTGGTTTTTATTCCCTAGCATAATGTTACCTAAATATTCCGACTTTCGACATCCGTCAATTTCGATAACTTTCGCCCGATTCATGCTCATTGTAATGCTTCAACATTTGAAAATTCTGGACTCCATGAGGTACAGACTATCCATGACCAATAATTAGAGCCCTACAGCATCCCTGGATTCACAACGTAGTTTTGGTATGATAAGCACCCGTCGAATTCTTGAATCTTTGATTCTGTCATCAAGTACGACACCTCGTTCTTCAGGAAAAGGAAGCAGGCTCGGCTTTTCTGTCGGACAATGTGGGGATACTTATGAGTAACACGCCACTGAAAATCGCAGTCGACTTATATCTCGGTTGTGAAATATGCCATTCACATAAATGCACATGTGTAACGGAAGTCGACGTATATGGCCGTCGTTGCCCTAAGACTGCTGGGCGATTTTGAAGATAATGTTCAAATAATGACATCATCAAAAGAATTTTTACATATATCGATGTTCCTCCTAACCTGGAACCGAGTGCCATTAGTCGTACAGATGGAAAACGTCCTGATGCTCTGACTTTAGTCCCGTGGATTAAAAGCAGATCTCTCCTGTGAGATGCTACGTGTGTCACTTTAGCACCATCTCATTTGCCTCACATTTGCAAGGCTGCTCGTTTTGCTGCGGAGTTGGCCGTGCGCAATGTAGGGACGAAATACAGATCAGTGACGGACAATTACATGTTCGTGGCATTCGCAGTCGAAACGATGAGGGCGTGGGGTCAAGAAGCTAAAATTCTCGTTTTAGATATTGACAAACAATTATCTGAAATCACCGGAGACTCTTGCTCAACGGAATTCCTGAGGAAGTGGATAGGAATCGTTATCAAACGAGGAAATGTTGCTAGCGTTATGAACTCCTTTCCGGGGTCCGGACATTTCGTACCACGGACATTCTGTACCACATGATTTTTGAGGACATTTCGTACCACCTAGGTCGTTATCTACCTGCGAACGGTTTTCCCATGATCCCCAGACATTTGCGCCAGGGCAATTCGTACCACTTGATATCAAATTGGAATTCCATTTCCACGCCAGCGGGCGTGATGAGTCTGAGAGGCACACTTTAGAAAACAGAAACAAAAATAATTTACAACATTTGCTGAAGAAAACTTCTATACAGTTTTAATAACTGTCCTTCGAACTATACTTATCACTTATGTTTACGTAAATAGGCCCTATTATAACAAGAAATTCGATTTCTTTAAGTATAAATCCTGAAACAAAACAATGCAATAGAAATACACATCGTGTTCGGGCGCAATGTGCCTGACGTGCGTAAGGATGGATAATACTGTATTAGTATTATCGCGAATATTTATAAACTACTGCGTTATTTCATTATAAAGTAAAATAAAAGATTCTGATGAACTGGCCGATATGGGCTTGAAAGTCACGCGGAAACAGGAAGCTACTGAAAGGTGGATGTAACTAGGTCCCCGCGAATCGCGAATACGTGTACCAATCAAATCAGTTGTATTGGACGGAAGGTAGTGGTCACAGCGTGCGGAGGCTTCTGCGCCACTATCGTACAATGAATGGAATATACATACGAATACATTCATTAGGATAATGTTTTTACTTCGCAATATTTCCCACTCTTTCAATTGGTACGGAATGTCCTCTGCTAAATATTATAAAGTCTTCGGCTGACACTTCGCAGGTAATCAGGCGGCCAAGTGGTACGAAATGTCCAGTGGTACGAAATATTCTAGATCCCTCGTGAAGCAAGTTGTAATTTTTTTTTTTTTTTGCTAGTTGTTTTACGTCGCACCGACACAGATAGGTCTTACGGCGACGATGGGACAGGAAAGGGCTAGGAGTGGGAAGGAAGCGGCCGTGGCCTTTATTAAGGTACAGCCCCAGCATTTGCCTGGTGTGAAAATGGGAAACCACGGAAAACCATTTTCAGGGCTGCCGACAGTGGGGTTCGAACCTACTATCTCCCGAATACTGGATACTGGCCGCACTTAAGCGACTGCAGCTATCGAGCTCTGTACAAGTTGTAAAAAAAAAAAAAGTTAAGAAATTCAGATAATGTATGTCATCACTAGAGCCCGGATGTTTACGTAATTACATATCCCTCTCCTTTACTTGTAAGAAACTGAAAATGTAAAATGTCGGTGAATTTTGGTTCTGATTTGGTTATCCTTGGGTTTCATTTTACATATTCTTAGTAATAATACATATTTTACATATTATGTGAAGAATGTAACATTTTTCTACATATAAACAATATAGACTTGATTATTATCAGAGTATGAGGACAATAGGAAATTAGCTACAACAATGCAATTTGTAATATACTCCGCGATTTGTAGTAAACCCCACCTGTTAGCAATGATCGTTAAGGCGTCAAGTCTATACGGTCTGACACCGTGGTGAGCCGGTTCGAGTCCCGTTGGTGCAAAATGTTTCACCATCCGGATGTTGTCCGGCCGGAGAGGCGGTGCTATACAATTTCTAATCACTAGACTGCGTATCAAAACACCGGATTCAATTCGAAACCTCTCCGGGGTGTTTATATGGAGTGAGGGCATATGACGCTGTTGTTGGTAATTCATCCTTCATATGGGGACGTTAAGGCTTGAGTAGATCACTTGGTGCTAGTTGACAGGAGTAGGCTATGTGCCGGAACCAGATTTCACCCCATCCATTTCTACTATCATATATCACGCCATTCATTTCATCTCATTGCCTCCTCAGATGAGTTTGACGTCAGGAGGGGCATCCGATCGTAAAAACTCGCTACGAAGGTACACCTCATTTCATACGTTACCCCGTGGAGAAACGGAACTAGGGCTGGATATACACTTCTCGATGAACAGTGCATAATATTCTTCTTATATATCTCAAGTAATTTGAATATGCCCGTAATTTGTTTATTTTAGACTGGACAAACCAATAGCATGAAATTAAAAAAGCAAGGGATATCTATGATACAATCTAGCGAATTATTCTCTGGAAAATTAACTTCAGTTCCATGAATGAGTATCAAATGATTGTTTATGGGTGGCGGATTTTGTTCTGTGATATAACATGGAACTTAAAATAACAAGGGATATCTGTGAAACAATTATTCTATGGAAAATTAATGTCACTTCCATAAGTGAGTATCAAATGCTTGCTTATGGGTGACGGATTTTGTTCTGTGATATAACATGGAACTTAAAATAGCAAAGGATATCTATGATACAATCTAGCGATTTATTCTCTGGAAAATTAACCTCAGTTCAATGAATGAGTATCAAATGATTGCTTATGGGTGGCGGATTTTGTTTTGTGAATGGGTGGCGGATTTTGTTCTGAGATATAATATGGAACTTAAAATAAAAATATCTATGAAACAATCTAGCGATTTATTCTCTGGAAAATTAATCTCACTTCCATAAGTGAGTATGAAAAATGATTGCTTATGGGTGGCGAATTTTGTTCTGTGATATAACATGGAACTTAACATAACAAGGGATATCTATGTAACAATCTAGCGATTTAATCTCTGGAAAATTAACGCCACTTCCCTAAGTGAGTGTCAAATGATTGCTTATGGGTGATGGATTTTGTTCTGTGATATAACATGGAACTTAAAACAGCAAGGGATATCTATGATACAATCTAGCGATTTATTCTCTGGAAAATTAACCTCAGTTCAATGGATGAATATCAAATGATCGCTTATGGGTGGCGGATTTTGTTTTGTGATATAGCATGGAACTTAAAATACCAAGGGATATCTGTGATACAGTCTAGCGATTTATTCCCTGGAAAATTAATCTCAGTTCTATAAGTGAGTATCAAATGATTGCTTGTGGGTGACGGATTCTGTTATGTGATATAACATGGAATTTAAAATAGCAAGGGATATCTGTGATACAGTCTAGCGAATTATTATCTGGAAAATTAACCTCAGTTCCATGAATGAGTGTGGAATGATTGCTTTTAGGTCCGGATTACTTGTTTCAATCGTACGTACCATAGTTTTGCATTCCTCTTCGTTAAACGGAGACTTTAATACGTATCTTATTGACTGTTTATTCTAGCCTGTACGGACTGTTTTAATTGTAAATTGGAAAGTCTGTTCTGAATCGTTCACCTCAAGTTCATCATTAGGGGAAATGATAACTACACGGTTAGTAGTAGAAAGTGTTGCCGGTTTAAGGGGTTGTACTATAACAATGTGTGTGAATCGTAATATTGTTTATCCTACGGCACTGGATTAATGATTTAACAACAATGTACAGACATAACGAATCGATATCAATAATTCGCGGTAAGTTCAGAAAGTTACCAAACTGCAGAAAAAGGGAGAGAGATTTATTAAAGAAATAAATCATCCGTCCTCCAATGAGGGTGACCATTTGGATCCGGAATACAGTTTCAATTTCAATGGTTTAAAAATATCAAAAGATGAACATTTAATCGTTAATGCTGTTATCTTCTTTTTTTTTTCCACGGTTAGTGGTTGAGGAATGTAACTCACGTTCTCAGGTATAGGTGGAAATGAATGATTTGCAGCGAGTCCCTCAGTATCTGTATTACTATTTTTTCTAACTCGCAGAATGGAACTTTCAAATTTTGTAGGAAGTTTGATGTCTGACTAGGGAGGGTGCCTCTTGCTCCGAAAAGCAGGCCTGTGACAATCCACCGATCAATAGGTATTTTATACTTAGATGAAAGGTAAGGCAAGCACGGAACATAAATAGCTTGCTTTTCTAGGTCCACATCCCGAGCCTGATTAAGGTCTCTTTCAAAGCGAATGGTGGGATCTAAGACCATCGCTTTCATGTCCTCTCTGTTGATGGCTACGATGTCCGCCCTCCGATTAGAGTCATCAGTAGAGATGCAGTGAACCTCCTCGTGCACCTCCCATCCACGCTGTCTCAAGCCTCGAGCAATCGACGTTCTTACACGATGGTGGCGATGGTTGCGCATTAGCTCAGTACTCCGGCAGAATCCCAACACATGTCTCGTTGCAGCCATTTTGGCGGCAACGGGTTGTGTTGAATGACCTACCGGGAACCAACCTGACTGCGGTGAGGTTGCATGTCATCTTCACTGCGTTTATGTATTCAGAAGAGGACAGAGGTGATTTACGAGTCATCCAGGAGTTTGATTTCGGGCAGTCTGGATATAACACTACTCCTTTTCCTTTATGTGGTAGCTGGCACCACGACTGAAAGGATCGATTTCTCATAATTTCACGTAGTTTTCTTCCGTCAGTCTTTGAAGGAAGACTTTCTTTTTTTATGTCAAGTCTGTGGAGTGCCATATCTTGTTCTTCAGGTAGCTTCCTTACGTATGGTAGATGTACGTCCTGAACATGGAGTAAGCGATTACATATATTGTAATGCTGTATATTGGCTTCCCATTCTGCGCAAATTAATCCCATCCCTCTGACCTTCCTTGCACTATACAGCATCGAATTTGGAGTATCATCTGGCAGCATCATTATTTCTTTTACAGAACATCTTATAATTTTGTCCAGATCTTTAAGAAACGTGTTTGATAGTTGTGTCAGAGGGGCACATTGTAGAGGATAGATCAAACCCGGCCAAACAAACTCGTTAATAATCTTGATCTTTTGCTCTGGTTTTAGAAGCTTTGTTTTTACCAGATTATTTAAGTCAGAAGTTATTGTGCTTATTAGTTTATGTTTGTCAAGAGAAATTTCACTGTTGAAGTCAATTCCTAAATACTTGATTCGTTCATTGTGTGTTTTTATCGATGGGATTGTTGATCCCTCAAGTGTAGTGACGTTTCCTTCAGTTAATTTTCCTTTCTTCAGGATTATAGGCTTGCTTTTATGAGGATGGATATGTAAACCAATTTCTGCAAAGCTGCTTTCAGCTAAATTTAACACGGTAGTAGCATCATTTTCAGTTTTGCTGAGTATGACTAGGTCATCTGCGAAAGCAAATGAGGATAACGGCGGTAGATCATCATATAAAGTATAGCCATAACGTTGGCATATGTCATGGTCGGTGAGATTTTGTATTACAGTATTGATTGCTAAATTGAACAGCAGTGGTGAGATAGGGGACCCTTGAGCTACGCCACACTTAATTTCGATGGGTTTTGATTTCTTATTATCAGCTTCCACTTGAATTGTGTTCTTTGTAAGAAATGCTTCAATTAATCTACATAAGTTAGGAGGAATTTCAGATTGTCGAAGAGATCGTTTGATATGTTCATGTCCGATAGAGTCAAATGCTTTTGTGACATCTAAAAAAATGATGCAACAATCCTTTTTGTTGCGTTTCGCATCTTGGAGGCAACCATTCACGAGGGAAGCGTTGACATGAGTTCCAGGTAATGGCACGAAGCCACGCTGGTGAGGACTTAGTGTGACATATGAACGCAGTCTCATATCTAGTACTCGTTCAGTTATTCTCCTAATCACCGAATATATGGTTATAGGTCTCCATTCTTTAATATCATTTATGTCTCCACCCTTATGTATTAAAATTGTTCTGGCCATTTTGATTTTTGTAGGTACGTAGGAAAAATGAAGCATCGTATTGATGAGTAACGTCAGAAATTTTGTAGCCTTGAGGTGCCTTAATACACGAACTGTAATATGATCTGGGCCTGGTGAGGTGTCAACTTTAATGTTGTATAATGCTTTATGGACATCATCTACTGAAATATTAATATCAGCAGGTAAGTCATTGCTTTTTTCCATAATAAAAAGAGGAGAATTGTTATTTTCGGTACCAAAAGTCTTTTCAAAATGATCCGAAATCGTAGTTATTGGGATTTTACAAGAATAGGCCTTATTAGTTTTGTTCAAAATTTTGCGAGCTATTTTCCGCCTGTGATTATAGAAATGATATTGGGCTACCTCGTAGGCATAACGCTCTCTGTTTTTCTCTCGTTGCCTTTTAGACCTCCGCTGTGGGTTACTAGAGGTTTTATGGTCATATTTACGATTATTTTGTAATTCTCTACTTTTGTAAAATCTAACAGCAGGATGTTGAGGGCCAGGTAATTCATTTACCTGATCAGCAAAGAACTGCATAACCTCAGAAGTAAAAGATTCCAGCTGATTAGCATCACCGTTTTGCATAATGTTTGAAATCCTATCCTCCCAATTTTTCATGGGATTAATATTTTCATTTTCATGATCAGCGACCACTGGGGTGTCTTCTGTCAACTGTAAGCTTTCCTCAACATTCATGTTACCGGTATTAGCATATTGTGTTGAGAGTTTATTTCTCCTTTTCTCAGGGTGAGCTTTTCCTATGTGAATATTTACTCCTAACGTAGACTTACAACATTTATTACAGATAGGACATGGAATTTCGTCACCAGACTGTGAATCAACGTTGGGCATTTTAATTCATTATATTTATTTGAACGTGGCAAGAGGTGAATATTATTTTGTTTTTCATAGAGTTATTAAGGTAGATATCGGAGCTGTAAGTATTCTTAGCGCTGGATCAATGATAATTTTGAGAATATAAGATAGATTGGACGTGCTGAATATTGAAAAGAAAAACATTGTAAATATAATGTATACGAGGTACGTAGAATATACAAACGGGTAGATATACCCACTCCATATGATGATGTCAGATTAACTAATGCGAATTCCGCCAGATGGTAGTGCGTTATAACTTCCAAGATTTGGTAACGTTTAAGTTAGTCTGCCTCGAGAAGAACAATGTGTAATCAATGCCAAGCAATAAAATAAAGATGGCTGTTGACTTTGGCACTAATTTAACTTCACAATTAAATGAAGAATCTCTTAACAGGAAGATCGCACAAGACAGACAACACTACTACTTACGTAGAACATATTCTTGCACCCTAATTTTGATTAAATGGCATTACGGAAGTCATAATTTTCGTGATCAGCATTATTAAACACCACGTATGATTTCAAGTAAGATCGTTGTTCATGGCCTTCTGTGTGAAAGTGGAAAACCACGGAAAACCATCTTAAGGGCTGCAGACAGTGGGGTTCGAACGCACTGTCTCCAGGATGCAAGCTCACAGCTGCGATCACCTAACCACACGGCTAACTACCCCGCTTCAAGTGTTTCTTGATATAATATTACATTCTATTACCACAACACTTCATGTGTATTATTTAATTACCTCGAAAATTTGCCAGTACATCCGCGGGGCATTAATGAACAACATGATACATTGCTGGCGGAGCCCACGGGAAAGTGCTAGTTCACAATATATCGAGAAATATCGATGTTGTTTACGAAAAGAGCAAAGCGACCAACGAATTATCGAAAAGCTCAGCATAAAATATACTATGGATAACGTTGCAACATCCCATACGTGGTGTGGAAGACTGTGTGACCTGATATCTCCGAATAGTTCTATGGCTTCGCCTTAGATGAACCCAGTGTTCTAAAGAAAATTTTTTCCAATCCAACCAAATAAAGTATGTTTTGGAAGAAGTTTATTTTCAAAATGTAAAAGATCTGCTGGAATGCCTTGGTGAAACACTTTGTCTGTAGGTTAATCTTCTGGAGATCGACCAGGTCCACATTTAAAAGGAAGATGATAATTCCGATGATGAACCTCCTATTCATAGATTCCTGCCTCGAAATTATCTCAAAACATTTAAACAAATTCCCAGGGGCTTTAGGAGCTCTTCAAGAAAATAATCCTGATATTAAACGTTGTTCTTCAGCGAAAAGAAAATATTTTGAGCGCCTTCTCTTGTTATAGTGAGATACTGAAAGAGGAAAAGCACACAGGAAAGGCAGACACAAATTCCTCACTTTATAAAATGTAACTTTTCAATATCAGACACATGAAACGTAATATTAATACTGTATTTAGTGCATTGAAACGTGTAAGCAGTGTTAGCCTATTATTTGTTACATAGCCTATTATTTTACTGAATAGAAAGCTTCTTATTAATCCAATTTTCTATATAACATTTCCTAATGAAATAGTATTAACGTTAATTTTGCATAAAGCGGTTTCATTTAAAGAACTATTTTCAGAAATGTATTTAGAGAGCATTATTATATCCAACTGCAAATTATTTTAATATTCAATGTATATTAAACAATTGAGAGCAAGTAATAACAGCCAAGCGCGAATAGTGTATTAGAAACCTTAGCATCAAGATGCAACATCGTACAAGGGGTGTGGAAAAATGTCTGACCCGATCTCTCCCAAGAGTACTACGGCTTCAGTTTAGAGGAACCCAGTGTTCTGAAGGAGATTGCATTCTGCTTCAAATGTCTCACACTTGATTACCGCCTCTAGTACGATATTGAGACTCGTATGAAGTACTAATTTGAGTACTAAATGTTAGCCTCACGTAATACAGATGCGGTTCTCCTCAACCCTGAATGACTACTGGCCACAGTAGTTCATCATTGATGAAACTCATAAGAACTTAAAGAACAGGACTCAACACGTGTACTCGAGCAGTTGCGACAATCATGTTGATGGTTACGTAAGATCTTGACGTGATGTATTGTGGGTTAAGCCGATAAGCGAGTAGTTTCCTTTTTGTAATAGGGAAGTATCCATATCAGTTGGAATGCTGAAATACACCAGACCAGAGTTTATACCTGTAGCCTAATTGGTCATAGTCACGAAATATCCTATCAGTGTAAGTAAAAATACCTGTGTTGGTCCCCAAGGGCAGCACGTTCTATAAATTGCGGCCTTCTTCTCATAGAAATTTCTAATATCGTAATCTAGGTTGGAATATTGTTCAAAACACTGCACGTTTATACACAAAACCAAAGAAATTTCGATGCGAAAGTTGTCTCTCAAGAAACTTATTAACGATAATGAATCAAATACAGTCGAAATAGGCTATAACGACCCCGAAGGAACCGCCAAGCAAGGTCGTTATGGTAAATAGTCGCATAAACCAGTTTTGTTTTTGTTGTTGCTACTAAAAGTGTTGTATCTGTAAGTTTAGGCTGTAGACTTACATGGTTAATTAACAGAATGAAGTTAAAATTCAGAAAACATAAGTGAAATAAGAAATCTATTTGTGGAGTAGGGCAATGAGAAATTGGCTTTCACTTGAAAAGTATTATCCGCACACTTTATCTTGGTGCATTTACACCCTAGTGCTAAATCGGTCGACCTCGGCGATCTTCGAGATTCGTACTGGCAACCTTTGAAACACAAACTATGAATCGCTTAAGCATCGTTGTGCGACATCTGGCGTACACTTTACGTACTAGTACTGTTGTTGTTTACACAACAAAGCCAAAGTATAGAATTCATGCTAGGAACAAGATTCGCATCGATGATGTTTTATAATGTAATATAATGTGTATGTGACATTGTTGTTGGCTTAAGATGATAACGGTTTAGAAATTTCATATCGATCGATCGATCATATTCTCGATTCAATTCAGATTTAATTTTCATTCAGTTGGCAGCACCAGGCAGCACTATCGATACCGGGACAGCTCCCTCCTTACTCCTCACCCCCGTACACAAATGCACCAAGATAAAGTGTGCGGATAATAGCTCCATTGATGGAAAAATTATTTGGTCTTTGCTGCTTAAACCATGTAAGTAAAGATTCTTCAATATCTTTGTGCTCGGAGACGATCTGGCCCGCTTGAGTTTTAAAGATTTTTCTTCGGAAAAATGCCTTCTTTACTGTCTATTCTTCCAAATTGTAGAAGTCGTTCAGTGTGATACAACGTATTGCTTCGCGATGCTGACATTTGTTTCCCCAGTTTCTTATTACCATACTATGTGCGCCCTTTTTTAGTATTAAATACTTTCCTTTCCTTTTGCGAACATCTTCACAGCGATGATTGCCTCGATTGTTTAACAGACAGACTGATTTTAAATCTACAATAATAAGTGTTACGTTGTCAGCAATCGCCAAATACGTAACAAACAAAAATCAAAACATTGAACGTTATATCCGATACATTTCTCCAGAAACGTGATTAAAGTAAGTCGTTTAATACGATACGCGACGATAAGCGACGATAAGCGACGTCTTACTAAGCGATTTTTAAATTACAGTGTTTATATGGGATTTAGACGGGACCGTTAGATTTGGCCGTTATATCCATTACGTTGTTAAAAGTGATGATGTCGCAATAAACGGTTTACTTCCCGACATAAAAACTCCCTTGTTATGGCTTTTGGTAATAAAATACTTACTGTATTCTTCAATCTGCATTTGTCCAATATACTTGGGGACAAAACATGACGACCTCGCCTCATACCACTACTCTCCAGCGGCAACCCGGTGTCTATTAGTGGCTTATAGGATTTATATGACTACTATAGCGAAGTTTCCAAATCGTCTACTGCACTCTACACGAAGAAAGGGTTAGACTGAAGAGAATGCGGAAGAAAGTGGTTTGGCAACCTCTCCACACCAAGCAAGGATCACTTAGAACTCGTTAACTCAGCAGTGTGCAGAGAGTGATCGACTGCTGGCTTCAAGCTCACTTTCAGGAACTGACGCCGTTATGTTTTTGTCCCAGGTATGCATATTTTGCCTGTGCAATTCGTAGTTCAGTTTTGTTAGGAAAGTTACAAACAGCGTTTAGGGGAATTTGTATTTAAATTAATTCTAAACTTTTATTGGCAAGGTGTGGATACTGTAAACCTCAGTGTATTAATCCTGTAACGTCCAGACTAATTACTAAATCATTAAAAATATAGAATACAGCCTCAGTGATTCAGACAGCAAAGTGCCAGCCTATCATCGCTGGGTTCCGTGCTTCAAATCCAGGTCACGTAATGTGCGATTTGTGCTGGACAAGCTGGAGGGGGAACTGTTTTTCTTCGGGTACTCCGGTTTTCCCTGTCATCTTTCATTCCAGAAACACTCTCCAACATCATTTCATATCATCCTTCAGTCATTAATCATTGCCCCAGAGGAGCGCAACAAGCTTCGGCAGTCGGCACAATTCCAATCCTCGCCGCTAGATGGGGCTTCATTAATTCCATTACTGACCCGGTCGAATGACTGGAAACAGGCTGTGGATTTTCATTTTAGAAATTTGGAGTACAAACGTACTGAAGCAAGTACAAAGTATATCGTCGCTGGCGGGACAAAACCTCCTATGTGAAATATTTTAGCTTAGAACTTTGGCCGGTAAAGTTCTGTCATCTAAGGTGCAATATTGTGTGAATAAAGTCAAGGCATTCTCGCTCTTCATAATGGATGTGCTGCGGGTCAGTATATATCCAAAAATATTATCACATAGGAGGTTTTTTTCCCGGGAACGACGATATTCTAGCCCGGACAACGGTTCTGCTATGAGCTTTGCATAAACATTAGGTTCCCTGCCTCTTAGAGCTCCTGAAAGTTATGTTACGCAAAAGTGGGACAGTCTATAAAATAGATTGCATTCTTAACGTGTTACTGCCTGAACATCCGCGCTATACTAATTGCAGTAGAATTTCATGTAAACTACTTCCTTGAACCTCGGGTTACTCTGTTACGTGCAGTTTATATCCTTCCAATTCTTTCAACTCTTTCTTTTTGATGTGACGTGTGTGTAATAAATGGCATAAGAAATCGTAACGAATCAAGATGAACGGGTAGCCAATAAATACCATGCAGATGACTCCGTGATACTGGCCTACAATTTAGAAAACTTTCAATTTCCTTTGAACAGCATCAACGAACTAAGTAAGTAATTTTGCCGGAAATGAACATCGAGAAAGTAAAGTTCATGGTAATCAGCAAGTAGAAAATTACCAACATTGTTATCACCCTGGATGGAAACACTATTGAAAAGGGGATGATTTTCAAGTACCTAGAATAGGATCCGGATGTACAGTAGAATTCAAAACCAGCATCGCATTGCAAGAAGTGTGTTTCAAATTAAAACTGATTCTAAACTTGTTGACGTGTTATGAAGTGCTATGTATTACGGATGCTGCTTTACAGTGTAGAAGGATTTGCACTAAACGCTTCGTCATTGAATCAACTGCAGTTCTCTGAAATGTGGATGTATCGCAGAATGTTCAAGATCCCATGGGTAGACCACATGTGACCAACACAACGAGGATATTCTCCTCCGTGCCGAGATATCATTGGAGTTTTAACCCTCGAAAAACGCACATCTTCTAAAAATATAGCCCGATAATCTATAAATGATCATAGAAGGCAAAACGGAAGGGAAACATGGACTTACATGGTGAAAATTGTCTTGGACGCAAAACCTCAAGCAGTGGTTCGATATATACGATATGACAACTCTGATTCTAGAAACACAAAATAGTAAAAACTACTCCAGGACAACCTCTCTCCACGTTAACATTTCCCTTCAGCCTTGCTTTCTGTGATCATTTGTATCAGATTGTTGTTGCCATTTCAGAAGATGTGACCAAAAGGTGCTGTTTTCCTGTGTTTTTCCGTGGTTAAGACTTCATATGATGTCCTCGCACCGTGGCGTACCACTTTGTTGGTGACGTGGCCAACCCCTGTAATCTTTTAACATTCTACGATACGTCCACATTTCAAATCTCAGCAGTCGGGTCATTGACGAAGCCTTTAGTTCCCAACCTTCGACATCGTAATTCAGCGCGGGCAACACATAAACACCTCCCAGCGCGCCAACGAGTCACAAGTTAAAGGTCAGGGTTGTACACAAGATGTCTTAATTTGATATAAAGATTCTTCTTGTCTTGAATTTCTACATCGGGATCCCATTTTTGTGTTAGTCAGCTTATTAGGTACTTAAAATGTGACTTCCTTTCCATGGTGATTCACATCAGTATTCTAAACAATTGATGAGACTAATTTTATTCCTCTCGAACGTGTGCTTTTACACCGTTTTGAAATTAAACATCAACACAATTAAAAGGCCAAGCAATCATGTCAACTCATGCTAGGGAACTCATCAGAACAAACCACTATTAGCACTTCTGTTGTAGGTCTACTTCCGAAAGCCGTCTGGTATAGACCGTAACGGTTTTCGGAGAAGTGGAAGGTAAAGTTTCCACCATACCTAACCTCGGTATGAGTGGAATGGACGGGTTAGCTCTATCCCCAACCGTACTTGCCCACAGAAATTGACGTAATATTCATTTCTAGAGTAACATGCGTGAATACCACGGCCATACGTCTTTCCAGAAAAAGGTATCTAAACGGGGAGTTGAACCCATTGGTGATCCTAGCACAGGTTTACCACCTCTGTCTGGTGAAATAATGATAATAATAATAAAAAATAATTGGAGCCAGATCACTTATTAAAACATAGAAAAACAGGAGAGGAAAATTTTTGGTCCAGTCTACTCAGAAGGAATCTGGATGAAACGAAAGTCACAGGAGCTTTATCAGCACTTTGAAAAGATCAGCGACACTATCAGGAAAAGGCTATACAAGTTCTATGACCACATCCTCAGAATGAACAATGACAGGCTCACCGAAAGGATTCACAACCTTGCTCTCTCAATGACAGTCAAGAACAACTGACTTAGTGAAATAGAAAAAAACCTTCAGGAAATTGGCATCCCACACGAAATTATTCAAGATCGAATCCAGTTCAAGAAAATAGCAGTCAACAACCATAATTTTGCCGAGAAAATTAATACCAGGACCAATAAATCATGGACTGAAGAACGGAGGAAAATGTTCAGCGCCTAGATGAAGAGATTTTGGGAGAAGAAAAAACCAACATCAGCAAAATTAGTTCTATCGCTCTCGACAGATGGGCATAATGCTGTAAAATAATAATAATAATAATAATAATAATAATAATAATAATAATAATAGGCGTAGGGATGTGGCGACCCCATCGCCCAGTGGGTAACCATTGCAGTTAGCCACCCGAGTATTGGCGGGAAAACCATACGTATTTAAGGTAGGAGGAAATGCCTGCCTTTCGCCAGAAAACATTATGAGGCCCTCTAACGCTAACAACCTTAGATGTATAATGTTGGACTATGTCCAACCCCTAAAATGAATATTAATATCATGGAACAAGCTTCTTACGAATTAAATTACCCTGAAGACAAAATCAGGCTTTCGGATTCCAGGGTGCCTGACATTTTGAAGCTCGTGATTGAATCGGAGCACCACAAGAACATTGATAAATTCAAGAATAAGAGAAAATACTATTTTGGAACATTCAACATCAACTCCCTTATTCAGGTTGGAAAACTGAAAGAGTTAAGAGCGGAGCTACATAGACTCGACATCTCGATACTGGCCCACCAGAAAACGCGGTACATGGAAGAAAAAACTTTTGAATCAGATGGGTTCAGAATCTTCAAAGGAAAGGCCGGAAAAAAGATCTTGAAAAACGTCCCGCAACTGAGAACAGCCTTTGTAGTAAACAAAAAGTTTCTAAACACTATAGTCGACTTCAGGAGTGTAAACTCAAGACTATCGCTCATGACGGTCAAATCAGCGAATAAGAAATACACGCTGATAAATGCTCATGCACCAATAAATGAGGATAATAAAAAGAACCCCCATATGCTTGAAGAGTTTTGGGACAAACTGGGGGATGAAATACTCAAGATCCCAAAAAATAACATCAAAATTCTCCTTGGGGACTTCAATGCACAAGTGGGGCGGGAAAGGAAGAACAGTGAAATAGTTGGACAATATCCGGCACACAACAGGACGAATAAAAACGGAGAAAGACTGATCAATTTATGCAATATGAACAACTTAAAAGTCATGTTAACCCATTTCAAAGCACGCCCCAACAAAAAGAAAACATGGGTATCACCAAACCCCTTGCTAGGCGAATTTCAACTGGACCATGTAGCGATATCCAAGAACAATTACAAGGAAATTCATAACGTCAAAGTTAGAAAAGCGGTACATGTAACATCAGACCATTACTTATCATAGATTAAGATGAATTTCATACCCGGACGAAAAACACATACCTGTGGCAACAGAGTGCCAAAAATTGACTGTGAATTACCCATCCAGGAAACGAGGGAAGAACACAGGAAAAAGCTACAGGTGCCAAAAAATTGGAATAAAGTGACAACAATTCTGCAGGAGCCAGCAGTTGAATTAGTAACTACGAAACGTCGAAGCAAGCATGCATGGTGGAATGCAGAATGCAAAAATGCAATCAAAGAAAGATTTGAGGCATGAAAATTATGGAATGAGAATAAGATTGTGACAAATTTGGAAAAGTCACCATAAATAAGGAAACAAACACACTAAACACTGAGAAGAGTCAGAAGAGAATACCTTAGGGCAGAAGTCACAGAAATGGATGAAAACTTCAAGAAAAACAATACTAGATTATTCCTTAGGGCCTTTAAAAATAGAATCAAAGGCTATATAGCACCGAGCCTGCATTTCAAGAAAACGGACGGAACTCTTGCCATGATCAATAAAGATAACTGAGAGATCCTTGCAAAGTACTTTGAAGACCTCCTTAACTGTGAATCGTCACGGGAAAAATTGGAGATTGAGAAGGACACAATCCAGAACCCAGATTTCGAACCACCAGACGAGGAAGAAGTAAGGGAAGTAATAAACTCCCTAAAGAACAGCAAAGCATCTGGTGAAGATGGAGTAATAGCAGAACTGTGGAAGATAGCCATTGACGCCTTTATCACTGAAGCGACAGAACTGTTCCGGAATATTTGGAGAGATGAAAAAATACCAGAAGAATGGCTAGTGGCATTTATACACCCGCTACATAAAAAGGGACCGAAAACAACTACCGAGGAATATCACTTTTATCTGTCACGTATAAGATTTTTTTTCTAAACTCCTGTTGAACAGACTGACACCGCAAATTGACCACAAGTTGGGAGAGTATCAGGGTGGCTTCAGGAGAGGGCGCTCTTGTCAGGATCATATCTTGAGTCTAAAAATGATAATCAAATATTACAATGCTGGACCAAAGAACATCTTCATCTCTTTCGTTGACTTTCAAAAAGCATACGATTCAATAGATAGAGACACATTGATGAAAATTTTGAGAGAATGTGGCATCGATCAAAAACACTCAACTTACTTAGGTTAACACTAACAAACACCATACCCAAAGTGAAATTTCGAGAAGAGATCAGCAAACCCTTCCAGATAAAAACAGCTCTGAGACAGGGTGACAGCTTATCCCCAACACTCTTCAACGTGGTTCTAGATAATGTCATGAAAACACTGTGGAAACATAATGACTCAGGTGCTAAAATAGGTAGTAAAAATAAACATGTCAAACCCAAGTGTTTGGCCTTTGCTGATGGTTTGGCGCTCTTCGCTGAGACAGAACAGGAAGCAATAACACAGATAAATGAACTACAGGAGATAGCTGAGAAAACAGGTTTAAAAATCTCCTTCACAAAAACAGAGATGATGAGCACGGACAGGAATTATGTGAAGAGGACAATGAAGACGAAATATGGCGAAGTTAAGGTCACAAAGCAGTTTAAATACCTACGAGAGATTATCAGCAGCAACGGGATGGATAAAGAGGCCATGGAAACTAGGAGACTTAAGTTGGAAAGGCTAAACACTGCCACCAAAGCCATTTACAACAAAAATAATCTTTTCATTAATGCCAAACTAAGACATTATGAAGCTATGGTAAAACCAGTGATTCTGTATGGGGTGGAAACAGCAACACTAACGAACCTGGAAAAACTGTTAAAAATTGAAAGGAGAATATTAAGGAGGATTTACGGCCCAAGGGTGGAAGAAGGAAACTGTAATAATGTTTTAATGCAGCCACTGGCCATAAAACAAGAATACAATCACATATATACAGTACACCCATACCTGCTTAGTTCGGGCGGAAATCACTATCACTATCAGGCTTTCACAAATTCACTAATTGAGCACTTTCTCTCGGAGCATTCCTGTATATGATATCGCCCCCAGATTTGACCACAGAGCTTGCACACACATTGATCACTTGGGTCATGGAATTTCTTCTCTGAGCACAACTTAAAATGGAAACCATGGACCGCCATTCTTGTAGCGATGTGGCGCAGCTGGTAATTTGTGCCCATCCACCTTCTGTCCATCATGGCTTCGGTAGTGTAGAAGGAATCCCAAATTTCCATTTTCTTGGCTTTCAGATCTTGTAGAAGCTTCTCGTATGCGCATTAACTGGCAGTATCAGCTCGTTCCGAAGGTCCTCTATCAGGTACGTTTCCCTCGTTAGTTCATATACCAACCGCGATCGGGTTGACTTTGATACTCCCAGGACCCTTTTGAGGTAGCGAGCTTTGATTTTCTCCAGTTCCTCCAGTTGTTTATAAGTAAGGTACTCTCCTATGAGTTCGAGACCATATGTCAGCACCGGTATTACCTTTGCCTTAAATAGCTGCATAGGTGTCTCTACTGCAATAAGGGTAATATTCCCTATGTCGTTCATTGCTCTGATCGCAGCAACCATCCTGGATCTGATGTGTATTCGGAAGCAATGCCCACTTGTTTGCAGAGTTAGCCCTAGATATTTGAAAGAAGGAAACTACAGATTACGATCAAATAAGGAGATATAGTCTACAAAAGAACAGAAGACCTGGAAACAACAATAAGGAAAAGACGGCTGCGATTCTATGGACACATGGTCAGAATGAATCCAGCAAGGTTAAATAAACAAATTTTTAATAAAATATACTACTTGAAAAGCCAGGGGGGATATGCCAAGCACATGAAGGAAGAACTCAAGAGGTTAGCAATTGCAGATGAAGAATTTCTTGATAGAGACAAATTCAGGAAAAGACTTTCCAACATAAAAGTTCTGGTTGAAGAAAAGAAAGAGAGCAGAGGAGGAAGATGGACTGAAGAGAGAAGAGCGCAACATTCTGAAAGAATGAAGGCACTGTGGAGAAAGAGGAAGGAAGAAGGGATGATAAGAAGGAAGTGAAGTGGTATTGGCGTGGTCCTAAGTTTCGCCGGCTCGCAAGAAAGAAATAATAATAATAATAATAATAATAATAATAATAATAATAATAATAATAATAATAATAATAATAATAATAATAATAATGGCGTGTGGCCATCGGAGAAGCCTGGTAAAGGTCTTTTGATTTGACTCCCGTGGGCGACCTGCGCGTTGTGATGAGGATGAAATGATGATGAAGACGCCACACACACCCAGTCCCCGTCTCAGGTGAATTAACCAATTATGGTAAAAATTCCCGACCCTGCCGGGAATCGAACCAAGGACCCCTGTGACCAAAGGCCAGCATGCTAACCATTTAGCCATAGGGCCGCAATAATAATATTAATAATAATAATAATAATAATAATAATAATAATAATAATAATAATAATAATAATAATAATAATAATAATAATAATAATAATAATAATAATAATAATAATAATAATAATAATAATATGGCTTTAGCTACAAATCGCTTAGGCAAATTCCGGCTCCATGGCTAAATGGTTAGAGCGCTGGCCTGGTCACAGGTGTCCCGGGTTCGATTCCTGATAGGGTCAAGAATTTTAACCATCACTGGGTATTTTCGCTGTCAAGGGGGCTGGGTGTATGTCATGTTTTCATCATCATTTCATCTTCATCACGACGCGCAGGTCGCCTACGGGAGTCAAATCAAAAGACCTGTACCTGGTAAGCCGAACATGTCCTCGGACACTCCCGGCACTAAAAGCCATACGCCATTTCAAATTTTCCTAGGCAAAACATAAAATAAAAGTAAAGCAAATCCATCTCTGTGCAGGCCATACCTTCAATTTTTGCTAGTGTTTCTGCAGTGGAAAAGGCATGCCGGTCTGAATATTTATGCAGTAGTGTCTCATTTTAGTTTGGTAGGAGATAGATTTGGATTTGTAAGTATCAGGCCTTTGGAGAAGAAGAAGATGAAGACTTCCACAATCCGCGACCTCAGAATTGAGTAAGATGAGTGGTTTGCTCGTTGCCCAACCAGCTTTACCCCCAGGGATTAACCTTGGTGTAGGCCGCATGAATTTCAGGACCATGTGCCTCTCCAGAAATAGAAATCTGGAATCGAACTAATTATTTATTTACGTCGATACGATCACACGAACTACCTGCCTCTCTTTCTTAGTTTTACACCTTTTTGTTTACATAGTAACCGACGGTTTTTCAAACTCTAGCTCCTTTTCAGCCTTTCATTTGCAAAGATGTTCTGCAGTTTAGCAGGTTCTTTCTCTGGATTATCCCTCAACCCCACATCTTTCTTCTGAAAGAAGGTCCTCTCGATTATATCCTCTGGTATTATATCATTTACCCGAATATCTTTGTGCACCTCCTTCAGCCAGCCGGGGTGAGTTTTCCATTTTTCCTGTAAAGTGCGCCAATCTCTCCGGGTTTATTCTCTTCAGCTGAACTTTCGTTTCTTCACAACGGTAACGATATTTTCGACTCTCGCATACAGTTCCTTGCTTGAACTCAGGTGGAAGACAAAACCCTAGGACACTTTCTTAGGACCAAACATTTTTCTGAGGATTTTCCTTTCCTTGTTCTCAATCGATATTTCTCCCATTTTTGCCAGTGTTTCTGCAGCGTAAAGTCATGCCGGTCTGACTACTACGTAATAGTGTCTTAGTTTAACCTGCTAGGAGATGATTAGGATCTGTAAGTATCACGGTTCATTTTAATTGCCCACTCCATCTTCCTTTTTCTATCCCCCAGTGCCTCTTTTTCATTGTCATTCGGGGTAATAAACTCGCCAAAGGATTTAAATTTCATGCTCCTCCGGACAATCCCCTAGGCCGTCTCAAAGCTCTGAGTGGAGTCTGTCTTTTCCGAATCAATACACTCGGTTTTTTCAAAGGAGATATGTTTTAGCAGCAATGTTTTCCGCATGTTTCACTGCTGTGTGTGTAGAACCACAACACACTTAACGAAAGCCAAACAGTCAAAAGCGATGTATATGTTTTTGCACCCTACTTACACTCCCTTTTGAAGATCACTTTCGGTCAAGTTTTTCATCCACACGAACTAATAATGTTATCTGTTTTACGTAATGAATCGAACTCAACGCCTTCCAGGTGAACCGAGCACGCCTTTAACGCCTCAGTTAGACAGCTCTTGAATGGATCCGATAAGTTAATTTTGTGGGATAAGTGCGCCACCAGAGGTCTGCAGTTTATCAACAACATGGAGGAGCTTAGAAGGCGGCGAGGCAGTGTATTTTCTCTCCCTCTTCACATAACATTGTGAAGAATTTGTAACTAGAAATAGCATTTGCGTCCGACCGCACTTGTTTGATTTATTTTCTTATTTTTTTAAGAGATGTCTTAGAGATTGCTCTTTTTACGGGTCGGAGTAGTGAAGTTATCACTTCCTGTCAGTTCAGTGCTGAGTTTTATTGGCAGACAACCAAACTGATATTCAATCTTACGAAATAGTGAACACATATGAAAATGCATATTTCATGAAGATAACTATTTCTGTAAGTTAAGTTACGCCATATCGGGGAATTAAGTTCAAAATTAATGTAACAAATATGTTGAGGGCATGGGATTGAAAAAATACATGAAAACGTTTCTATACATGAGGTTCAGAGGTTCATGATCATTATTTGGATAGAAGTAAACTCCGTTATCTATTAATTTTTTCGACTCGGAAGAATTAACAAGAATTATTACGCAATTAATTAATACGTTATGCAATTAATGTATCTATGGAGTATTAATGTGTATTTCTCTTTATATGTTTCCTCATGACCTCTCCTGACCCAGTGTCCACATATGAAGACAAATACATTTTATTGTCTATGAATGCAAGACGAATTTTCAAACAATTCTATTTAGGATATGTTCTCGAAGCTTGTCTTCATGATCTCATAGACTAGCAACATTCTGTGATTTCCTTGGTGGTGGCCTTTGAACTGCGCTAAGAAGAGAAGAATGACGATGTTCTCAACATTTCCTGGTATACATCCTGTAAGTGAAGAAGAGCGTTGCTGGACAATTACAAAATATATCCCCTCTCAGAGAAATTTGTTACTTTGGTAAAACGTGTGCAATTCGCCTTGTGAGCTATCTAGTTGCTCATTACAGATCGTGGCGCAAAACCAGGAACTTAGCTGTCTGATTTCTCGAACAAGTCATGAATATGCTTTGCTTTGTGAAAAAAAAACTGGAATGTGTGATTTCTTGGCTCCAGGACTAGGGGGACTTTTGGTCCTATAAATTAAGATAATTACATTTTCTCTGTGTTATATTAAGAAACACCTAGCTAACCTGCTGATTTACGAGTTTGGTGCAGACTTAGACCTGGACTGAATGATGAAGAAGATATAGACCTAAGGCATATCCGTATATTTCTTGGAATAAATTAGTACCATATAATTTGAATTTGTCCACACACGTCGTGCGACATCATTTCTAGAAATGCTACACTATTAATGACCACATTTGTGGAAACATTTTGTGAATTTTGCTGCAGAGATGCTAACTACTACCACATAACGTAAGTATTGGAACTAAAGAAAGTAATTTCATTTTCAAAACATTGAAGAGTATTAGGCCTTTTGAATCTTGAAATTACCAGCGTTTCGCCCCGTTGTGTCAGAGACACTAGATATAAAATCCAGAGACATGCATTCCTGCAGTTGGAGGTACATTTGCATTGCCCTACAGAGGCGGCGTGCAGTGGTGTGTCAACGATGCACTAGTCGTTAGCGTCTTGGGAAAGTTGTTGCAATCCAACCGACGAGCCCACTACCACACTGGGATGATATGTCCGTCTCTGTGGTGTTGTGGTTAGTGTGATTAGCTGCCACCCCCGGAGGCCCGGGTTCGATTCCCGGCTCTGCCACAAAATTTGAAAAGTGGTTCGAGGGCTGGAACGGGGTTAACTCATCCTCGGGATATCAACTGAGTAGAGGTGGGTTCAATTCTCACCTACGCCATCCTGGAAGTGATTTTCCTTGGTTTCCCCACTTCCTCTCCAGGCAAATGCCGGGATGGTACCTAATCTAAGGCCACGGCCGCTTCCTTCCCTCTTCCTTGTCTATTGCTTCCAATTTTCCCATCCCCTCGCAAGACCCCTGTTCAGCATAGCAGGTGAGGATGTACTGGTCCTCCTCCCCAGTTTTGTCCCCTGACCCAGAAACTGAAGCTCCAGGACACTGTCCTTGAGGCGGTAGAGGTGGGATCCCTCGCTGAGTCCGAGGGAAAAACCGACCCTGGAAGGTGACCAGATAAAGAAGAAGAAGAAGAAGGAAGGAAAGAAAGAAAAATAAATTAAGATAAATTAGGGTTCCCTTCTGGAATTTAATTTTTTTATAATTTCATGTTACAGTAAAACCTATGCCAGTTGACCACGTTTCGTTCCGTCAAACATGGTCAACATATACAGGTGGCCAAGTTAAAGAGATCCATTGACCTGTGAAGATGTTTACTGTGTACTCTACCAAGTGAATAAAACTTAGAAGGGCATAACATAGCAATGAATACAGTAAATATTATTTTTTCATACAATACATATTATTATTATTATTATTATTATTATTATTATTATTATTATTATTATTATTATTATTATTATTATTATTATTATTATTATTAAGTCCTCCTCTGTGCTGTAGTGGTTAGTGTAATAACCTGCCACCCACGGAGGCAGTTCGATTCTCGGCTCTGCCACGAAATTTGAAAAGTAGAACGAGGGATGGACACTTAGCCTCGGAGGTCAACTGAGTAGAGGGTGTGTTCGATTCCTACCTTAGCCAACCTCGAAGTGGTTTTCCGTGGTTTCCCACTTCACCTCCAGGCAAATGCCGGGATGGTACCTAACTTAAGGCCACGGCCGCTTCCTTCCTCCTTGCTTGTCTATATCTTCCCATCCCCCACCCACAAGGCCCCTGTTAAGAATAGTAGGTGAGACCGCCTGGGTGAGGTACTAATCCTCCTTCCCAGTTGTATTCCCCCGACCCAAAGTCTCACGCTCCAGGATACTGCCCTTGAGGCGGTAGAGGTGGGATCCCTCGCCGAGTGCGAGGGACAAATCAACCCTCGATGGTAAACGGATTAAGAAAGAAAGATTATTATTATTATTATTATTATTATTATTCCTGAATTTCTCCTAATTGTCTGTCGATTAAGGCTAGTGAAATGAAATGGCGTATGGCTTTTAGTCCCGGGAGTGTCCAAGGATATGTTCGGCTCGCCAGGTGCAGGTCTTCTCATTTGACGTCCGCAGGCGACCTGTTCGTCGTGATGAAAATGAAATGATGATGAAGACGACACATACACTCAACCCCCGTGCCAGCGAAATTAACCAATGATGGTTAAAATTCCCGACCCTGCCGGGAATCGACCCGGGACTCCCGCGACCAAAGGCCAGCACGCTAACCATTTAGCCATGGAGCCGCACTTCCGTCTAGTATTGAGGTCAGATACCAATCCTGGCGCCAACCCTGTGTCGGGATGTATCCACAATTGCTTGTTTGTGAGGTAGTTAGCAGTGTGATGTGTTATATAGTGTACATATTAAGATTAGTATGAAGACAAACGCAAACACCCAGTTCCTGAGCCTGAGGAAATAACTCAAAAAAAAAAAAGAACATTGAGTAACAGTCTTGGCCTACTAAGCTACCACTGCTCAACCCGAAGGGGTACATACTACGAGGTGCCATATGATCCGCACGACGAATGCTCTCGAACATTATGCTTGACTTTATAGACCGGGGCAGCTACCTCACCGTCAGAGAGCTCCTTAATTGTAATCACCAGAGTTAGGATTTTTAGGTGTAAATTTCAGTTGAAAAAAGGAAGGGAAAAGGTGCCCAAATACGGTAAAAAAGGGGACAAAAAGGTACTGGTTTATTGAACTAATTCAACGATTTCTCTTTCTTTTATTCTAGTTCATTGAATTACAAACAAGTACATCAAATTATCACTCATCAAAAGAAAGAAAAAATCATGAAGCTGTTGTACTTCAAGACATTATGCATCTCTATATTTTAAAAAGTAAGTCTGTTTCTATTAGGAAAAGATACTAAAGATTCTTTCGACATTCACAGAAACCAGTGGGGCGAAACTCGGAGTGTCAACTCTAGAGGTGTGGCGAATTCCTCAATGTCTGGATTCTTCTAAAGACTAGACTGAAGTTTGTCTTTGGCAAAGCCATCTAACTGCTCCCTCACAGGAGTAAAAATATCCCATTGCTTTTCCTTTTCCAGACCTTGTTCTTCTGATAGTTTAATAACTGCAGTCAGGTACTTGTAACTATGGACACAATATAGTTATGTCTGCAAATTATGTATTTACTCCAGTAACAGAACTTGCTGTGCCTTGGAAATTGCACATGCATCGACTGGATCCAACGAAAGCACAAACTCTCTATATTTTTTTTCAAAATTCTCACACAACATAGCAACACACTCAATCCACGATCCCCAGCGAGTAATGACCGGGAAATTTGAAAGGGGCAGGCCAGTGGTTTCCCTGTAGGCAACAACATGACTCGGAGCTTTCAGTAGAATCTTCTTCAGGGCAGAGATGAATTGAACTGCGATTTCCTTATGCATTCACAAACTCTGTGAAGGGCATGAACCAAGCATGTCACATGCTTCAACTTAGGAGGTAAAGGTTTCAATTAGTTAACATATCTGAATGGAGCTTTGACCGTTACCACAAGAAGAAGTTTTTCAAACTCGATACCAGTAGGCCAGAGTTTTGGGCAGAAGTCAATAATTGATTGCATTTCTGTACTGGCGCTGGCTATCTGCAGCTCATACATTTTTAAAAACATGGCCTTAACGTTCTCCCCTGCTAAGGGAAAAACTAAAATGTTCAAAACATTTCGTTCCATTGAGTCTATGGTTTCTTCTACAATGATTCCTACACCACAATCAGACACTTTCTCCTTGATTCTTTGTATGGTTTCTTGGTAAACAGACTCTGTGTAGGTTTTTTAAGTACTCTCATCGGGTACTGCCATCTTTGTGTATTTTTCAAGAAATGCCTTGAAGGCTGGATGGTTCACCTTATTGAATGGAATTCCTGCTCGCGTAAGAGATGCACACAAATCAATGTTTAATTGCTTCAAATTTTGGCTTTTTGAAAAACTCTGATGAAACGCATTTCGTACTAGAGGTTGCCGCGATTTGTTTGCTTGAAGAATCTTATTCATTTGATGCTTAGAGCTGGAAATGCGTTGTTTGATGCGATCTCGCTGGTGATTTTCACCTAACAAAATTCTTGAATCACAAATAGTACATCGCAGAACAGTTCCATCAGTGTCTATGAAATCTTGTTTGAATTCCTGAGCCAGAGCAATAAATCGGGCACTGGATACTTTTGGTATGGTAAAAGTTAGTAGTACACTCGTTTTAGTAATGTAGCAAATTGCTAACTCAATGCGACTATCACAAACTCACTCTGGCGCTCACTCACTCACTTGCTGTTCACAGTCTCTTATAACACCACGACAGTTACCAGAATGTTCTCATTCATGCTAGAACTGCAGTCTCAGCGATTTCTAGTAGCTTCAAGCAGAACCCAGTCTCAGCTCTCGAAAGTACGCGGGTGCGACTGCTGACATCTCTGCGTTACCAGTCTCTGTCTCTATGCGAACAGATGAAGTCTCTCACAGTAACAAACGCACATTCATTCACGAACAGCGGGCTACTGATTCTGGTGGTATAGAATCACTCATTGTCAATTGCATTATTGCGGGCTACATTATAGCGGTAAAGCGGGAGAAAGAGGTTTTGCCGAACACACAATTATTGTCCATTTTTACAGTTACGCTTTCAACTCCCGCGCAGTGTAGGCTTACTATTCGCACGTACACAGAAAGCTGAGGAGACGTTAATTGAAAGTTAAATATTTTATATTGATTAGAAATCTTATAGAGACAGTGCCGGATTAAGGTGTTTGAGGGCCCTGGGCTCTTTAAGAATGTGGGGCCCCTTCTTCGTAACATCACGTTAAGACTAGCATACTGAAGTCGTTATAGAACTACTTCCACTTAAATTGATGAAAAGGGAAGTGTTGAAATAGACTACATTTTTTCTCTATTTTTAGTGTTAATATTTCATAATGTCAAAACATATCTTACATTTGTCTCATCATCACTATCAAATCGACATACAAAAGAGAACTTACGTGTTTTGGCACCACTAGAATATTTTCTATACATTTTACAAGAACATTACAGTTGTAACTTATGAATGGTTCCATAATCAGAGGTGAACTGGAAGTTCTCTTCCTGATGCAAAGATATAGTATAGCACGCGCATTCCACCGTGCTTCCTTTGTTCCCTCCCATTCACTTCCTAGACCTCTTCCCCCTTCCCCCTCAGCCCGTACTCGCAAGCTGCCAGATTTAAATTTTCGTCAACAATAAGCTTTACAATATTGACAGAGCGTAAGTAGCGAGGATTCGTGTCTCCGGACGGCAATTGATTCCAACAGTTAAGTAAAACTAACGCGGACAGCTGATAAGGAGGAAGGAAGGAAGGAAGGAAGGAAGGAAGGAAGGAAGGAAGGAAGAGTGCGTGTTCGATAATTTGCGAGTGTAAATATTCATATACATGCACGGAGGTGGAGCAGCAAGTCCTTTTATACAATTTTAGGTTCGGCCAAGGGCCGGGGCCCCTTGGCACTCGGGGCCCGGGCCTGCAGCCCCTTTAGCCCCCCCCCCCCCTTTAATCCGGCCCTGTATAGAGAACTAGTTGCTATTTCAGTATGGAAAAATAATTGGTAGACAAAAGGGGAAGTATTCTGATCGATCCAGTTACGAAAATGCCGGGTAATATTCAAATTATATTCTGCAGCAGGCGTAGGGTGATTTCAGCTGTTGTACAATTTGCCGTCCGTTGGACCTGTACTATAGGTCAAGATCATCACGGGAAAACGTTGGCACGCACATTTTGAAAATCAATATTTAAGTTTAAGTCAACAGGGGAAAGAACATAATGTAACACTCACTAACACAAGACAAGAACGCACCGATGTAAACACTAAGAAACACAACACATAAATAGATGAGTCTTCTCAAACAGTAATAAACTGCCAGGATTCACAGACTAAGGGATTATGCGTTCATGTACCAGAGCGGCCACAGAAGGAAAATGAACGAAGGCAACAAAAGCGATAGGTGTTTCCGCCATTGTGCCTCCTCCCTGCGAAAGTATTTATGAAATAGAAAAGTTTCAGTAGTTGTTTCAATAACGCACGGACAAAAAAATGCCTCAACTTTTTTCGTTTCTTTTACAATACAATATAAAGTAAATTATAATATTCCTAAATCGTGAGGAATTATGAGTGTTTATGGCGGGGTGTGTTCATTCCTTGAAGAGCAATACTGTCTTCTTAACCTGGAATGATCTAAAGTGATTTTTTGGTAGATGTATATTGTGATTGCCGGTGGAAAATCTCTTATGAACTCCAAGGTTAAGAGTGAGATTATTTTTTCTTTCTGAAGGAAGAAATGCTTTGTCGTTTTTATTGTCTTAACAGGAAGTACGATTGGACAACTACCCACTCTTATCATTTAATCATTATCACTTAAATATACTATGAACTAGGCTATATGTAACATTGTAACTCTGCAGTCTTGCATTCACGAGATGATGTGTTCGAACTCCGAAGATAGACTCTGTGGTTTCCCATTTCCACATGAGACAAGCCAGTCCCCACCTTTGTTTTATATATTGTTTGGGTGTACAGGTAGCGTGCCTGTCTCTTACCCGGAGGCCCGGTCAGGTCAGGGATTTTTACCTTGATCTGCAAGCTTGTTCGAAGTCCACTCAGCCTACGTGATTACAGGTCCTGAGGAGCAATCTGACGGTGAAAATCGGCCCCGGTCTGTAACACCAAGAATAACGGTCGGGAGGTTTCGTCATTCCAATCACAAGGAACTTCGTAATCTGCAGGCCTTTCGGCTGAAGAGCGGTCGATTGGAAGGCCATGCCCCTTCGAGGCTATTGCACCATAGGGTTCGGTTTGATTTGGTTTGTTTTGTTTTGGTTTGGGTGATTATGAATAAGTGGAAAAGTGTGAAGTTTGTTTTTTCTTTTCTATCTAAACTATCTCACTAAATAAACGAGAATACAGTGACCCACTGACTGCAACTGTATCTCCGAAACATACGAAGGTGGGAAATTCAAATTTCGCACTGTGGTTACCCTTGTGTCTTAAGTGCTCACTAAGAAAAGTGTTGAAAATAAAATATTCTTCCCTTAAGGTGATGATACAGGGATACAAGCCTAGAAACTAAGATATTAATTCCTCCGAAACCCTTCTCCGTACAAAGTAGAAACTTCATGTAAGGGTTACTCGTTTATGTCCTATGTCGGGGGATCTCACAACTTGTAACCTAGGAGTTATTGGTCTTACGAGACTAGCTCGCTCAGAGTGCGGAAGATGGCTACTAAACCGAGTTGCTATAATCTATTGTGAGAAACCTTTCACAGGGTTTTTTGTGCAGTGTAACAGACTCTCTTTAAAATATTTAGGTTTGGGAATGGGAAAGTAAATGTAAAGCATTTTTAAACACATCTTTTTATTTTTAGTACTACAATAATCGGGTGGGAAGTATTTTTCCCATTGTCCATTTTCAATCATATTCAAGCTCATTTTATTGAAAGTATGCTAAAAAAAATTGAAAATTGTATAAAACTCAAATATTTTAGATCGTGTATGGTGGAAATAATTTGATTATAGTCTGTTACAAAATCGATAAAAGATCGATTATAATTATTTTATGACACTTTTATGACAGAGTACTTACAGGGATTAGACAAGGCTGTAATCTTTCACCTTTGCTGTTCGTAGTTTACATGGATCATCTGCTGAAAGGTATAAAATGGCAGGGAGGGATTCAGTTAGGTGGAAATGTAGTAAGCAGTCTGGCGTATGCTGACGACTTGATCTTAATGGCAGACTGTGCCGAAAGCCTGCAGTCTAATATCTTGAAACTTGAAAATAGGTGCAATGAGTATGGTATGAAAATTAGCCTCTCGAAGACTAAATTGATGTCAGTAGGTAAGAAATTCAACAGAATTGAATGTCAGATTGGTGATACAAAGCTAGAGCAGGTGGATAATTTCAAGTATTTAGGTTGTATGTTCTCCCAGGACGGTAACATTGTGAGATTGAATCAAGGTGTAGTAAAGCTAACGCAGTGAGCTCGCAGTTGCGATCAACAGTATTCTGTAAGAAGGAAGTCAGCTCCCAGACGAAACTATCTTTACATCGGTCTGTTTTCAGACCAACTTTGTTTTACGGGGGCGAAAGCTGGGTGGACTCAGGATATCTTATTCATAAGTTAGAAGTAACAGACATGAAAGTAGCAAGAATGATTGCCGGTACAAACAGGTGGGAACAATGGCAGGAGGGTACTCGGAATGAGGAGATAAAGGCTAATTTAGGAATGAACTCAATGGATGAAGCTGTACGCATAAACCGGCTTCGGTGGTGGGGTCATGTGAGGCGAATGGAGGAGGATAGGTTACCTAGGAGAATAATGGACTCTGTTATGGAGGGTAAGAGAAGTAGAGGGAGACCAAGACGACGATGGTTAGACTTTGTTTCTAACGATTTAAAGATAAGAGGTATAGAACTAAATGAGGCCACAACACTAGTTGCAAATCGAGGATTGTGGCGACGTTTAGTAAATTCACAGAGGCTTGCAGACTGAACGCTAAAAGGCATAGCAGTCTATAATGATAATGTATGTATGTATGACACTGAAAACTTTACTATGAGATGGAAATGTCTGTGTTACTTTCCATGAAACTTCCGAAAGTATGGGTCTAAAGAGAGTGGAATACACAGTGCAAATGTATCTTGTTCACTTGCCATGCAGCTTAGTGGAGCATAACAATAGATTATGGCAACTCGGCTTAGTAGCCATCTTCCGTACTCTGAGTGAGCTAGTCTCGTAAGACCAATAACTCCTAGGTTACATGTTGTGAGACCCCGAGGTAGCCCTAGAATAGCACCCTTAATAATAATGTATACCAGTTCAGCCAATATCACTGGTTGGGAGGATACCTCCCATGGACACAACACACTAAACTGAAGTTGTAAGAAGGCTTCCCATTGACACAGGAAAATTAATACTTCCCACAGCCTGTGAAAGGGATAAGGTTTAAAAATATTCATCCCTCAGGGTGTTAAATGGGGTATAAGACCATTTGAACTCCAAAACAGTTTGATTTACGAAGTTGAAATTTCACAACGTCTAGTTAAGAAATATACTGTATTTAAATATTCCAGCCATACGCGGTTTAAGTAGGGGTTAGCTATGAAACCAAAATATTAATTGCTCCAAACACAATTGTCTAACGAAGTCGAAGTTTCACATAATGGTAGTTATTCATATCTCAGATATTATTTTAAAATATTGAGGGACTTTATTTATTTTAACGGGTTTAAAGGCGGTTGGTTCCAAAAACAAAACAAAAAAAACCGATCTCTTCGAAACTGAAAAGGAAGTCGTAAATCTCATATTACGGTTTTTTTCTTGTCATAGACGTCAAATAATAAATATATTAAAAGTATTGCACTCCTCCAACCGTCATGGTAGTTACCTACAGAAAAACGTTTATTCCTCCTAAAATGTTTGAAGAATGAAATTGAAACTTCAAAAAAATGATTACTCGTTTATGTCTTGTATATTAAACAAAAATGGTCCTAAAATTTCCCACCCCTATGTAGTTTGAAAGGGGGTTGGATCGGAAAAGGAACGTATGTTCTCTGAAACCATTTGACGTCCGAAGTTACATCAATTTTAATTCTATGCTATGTACCTTAAATAAGAATGTAATTTGAAAAGGTCCTCTTCTACGTGGTTCAAATGGGAGATGGATCTCCAAAATATAAAACTTTGAACCAGAAAATTTATTTTAAAACAGTATCAAAGAACGGGCATCTTTAAATCATTCATAATCATATTATAATTTACATTGTGTAAACTTTTCTTTGATTATAAATGAGTGATAATGTATGCGTAAATAAGTTCCATTTGACAAATTTACACAAAGTAATCTTATACACGTGTGGGTAAGAATGCAAATAAATGGTATGACAAATCTGAGGATTTTCTAAGTCCCACTAACTGTTTTTGCGGTTTTTTCAGAGACGCTGAGGTGCCAAAATTTTGTCCTCCAGAGCTTCTTCGACATGACGATAAATTTACCAACACGAATTGACGTATGTCAGCACATTAAATTCCACCGGACTGGGCCAGGATCAAACCAGCCAGCTTGAACTCAGAAGGCCAGCGTTCTAGCACCCGAACAACCCAAACCGGCGAGGATATTCTTATAGAACGAACAATGTTATTATTATTATTATTATTATTATTATTATTATTATTATTATTATTATTATTATTATTATTATTATTATTATTATTATTATTATTATTATGTACTGTATTTTTCCGGTATGTTGTAGGTACTGTTAAAAATTTGCACCTTATTTTTAGTAGCTTTTACTTTTTTACAATCTGCTTTACGTCACATCGACACAGATAGGTCTTATGACGACGGTGGGATAGGAAAGGACTAGGAGTGGGACGGAATCAAGCCTGGCCTTAATTATGATACAGTCTGGTATGGACAGAAACCACTGGAGTTTGAACCCACTATCTCCCGTGTGCTACATGGTCCAAACCACACAGCCACTCCCTCGTTTTTCTTTATTTTTATAGTTTAGCGTCACACTATGTTAACATTTTTGGTGGCTATGGATGGGATAGGGAAGAACTAAGACTGGGAAGATAGTGGCCATGGCTTTAGTTATGGTACAGCCTGGTCGGAGAATGGAACTCCATGGAAAGCTTTGGTCGGGAGGGAAGGGATTCAGTTTTAAGACTGGTCATTAAAATGAAATATACCCGTTTTTAAATTACTTTTCCTACTGCTACTACTACTACTGCTGCTTCCTCCAAGACAAAATATAAAGTATTAATTACTGCAATGTAATCTGACGGGTGGTTCCAAGGTTCGGGGCATCTTTCGTTTACAAATACTTCACAACTAGTATAAGCAAGGATTACATGTTTATTATTTAATATCAGCAACAAGTTAGCTCACTCTCTGGATCAGTTGTAGAGTGGGAGCCTCCGGATCCCAAGATCACGGGTTCAAGCATGGCAGAGGTGAGGTTGATTTTTGAAGGACGAGAAAATGTCCATTCGACACCCCATGTCGTACGATATCGGGATGTATAAGATCTTAGGTGACACATTTGGTATTCACCCGATAAAATGAAATAAAACTCAGTCATAGATCGCCCAACAGAGATACAAATTACTCTGTCTTCGTCCAGCAAAGGGAATTAACCGTTTAATATTAAAATATCTCGACCCAGCCTGGAGTCGAGCCCGGGACTCTGAGGACCGAAGGCCAAGTCGCTGACCACGCAACCACGAATTTAGACACTATTCAATAAAAACTATGCTACTATTCAAGGAACAAATTTATTGTAATCTATAATAAAACAGTGAAATATAGAAGAGATAACTGAAGACATTTAATTTCATCCACACATCATTCACGTGTGTATTTGTGCAGGTCAACTGTATGCACTGCGGAAGAATTTGCGGCAGGCTGTTTTAAACGTGTATCAAGAGTTCTTAATGCCTGCCGGGACTTCCAATTTTACGTGGAATCCGAACTAAATGGACGTTAATTTTCATTTCAAAGGAATTTTTATGGGCAGGTGTGTAGAGTTATGAGCTCTTGGTCTTAACAAGTGGAAATTAGTCAAGTGGGCAGGTTGGCTATGTTGGTTATGTTGAAACCCGACCAGTGCTGCCAAGCGCCGCGGTACCGGAAGAGAAAAGTCGGTCGCGTGCGTTGACCCAGGGCAAGGCAGACCGGCTTAGCTTGGTAACGGCGTGCTCCATTCATGTGGGCCATTGAGTGGTACGTCCCAGGAAGTGTATCCTTGACCACGGAGGCCGTAGCTTTCTATTGTGTCGAGAAAGTAGCATCTCCTGGAGATGGTGGTAAGTAGGGCCCGGATACTGATGACAATAAATGTCAAGAAATTACTTTTAAAGTACCGAAAATTCCTCAAAAATAGGACTTATAATTAGCAAAAAATGCCTAAAAATATGGAAGAAAAATTTATTTACCCAAAATAGTAAATACATATGTTGTCCATATTATTTTTAATTCATAATGGAGTAAGTAAAATACACTCGTGTCCTCATCCCGAGTTGGTGCAGCCCTTTTCAGGCACACCCCTCTCCAATGTAGCCAATGGCCGTAGCCGTGTTGAAACACCGGATCCCGTGAGATCTCCGAAGTTGAGCAACATTGGGCGTGGTCAATATTTGGATGGGTAAGGGAATGGAGGAGCCGAAAGGAACTGGCCACCCTACCGCACTTAAACTCCGGCTCAGGCACACCTCTGGTTCGGACCTTCCTTTGGGCCGAATACACCCTTACCTTATCTTACCTCCCCAATGTAGATGATATAAGAAACATCAGGATTTTCTAATTATATTTATTGTGTTTACGTCCCACTAACTATTTTGGTAGGTATTTTGGAAACGCTGAGGTGCCAAAATTTTGTGGTGATCGAAATGACCTATGTCCATACTCCTAATGGCATAAGTCATTTATTTCGAGCATTCAAGAATTTTTGTTTGATTACTGGTTTTTTGTTGTTTTGCAACTTATAATTAAACGAATATTAAAATGAAGTACTGTTATATAAATCGTGTATTGGCTAAGAATGTTCTTTTTCCCTCCTGTAAAAGTCGGGTTTAAGACTTGTGCTGCTTTTTCCCGAGCACTACAGAATTTTTGTGAGATGTCACGTAAGATACGACTAAGAGAATTTTAACTCCTAGCAGGTTGCATATTTCTTTCTTTCTTAAATCTCCAGGGTTGGTTTGCCCTCGGACTCAGGGGCAGTGTCCTGAAGCGCGAGAGTTTGGCTCAGGGGATACAAGTGGAGAGGAGGACTAGTAGCTCGCCCAGGCGGCCTCACCTGCTATGCTGAACAGGTGCCTTGTGGAAAGATAGGCTGATTGGAAGGGACAGGCAAGGAAGAGGGAAGGAAGCGGCCGTGGCCTTTAGTTAGGTATCATCCCGGCATTTGCCTGGAGAAGAAGTGGGAAACCACGAAAAAACACTTCGAGGATGGCTGAGGTGGGAATCGAACCCACCTATACTCAGTTCACTTCCCAAGGCTGAGTGGACCCCGTTCCAGCCTTCGTACCACTTTTCAAATTTTGCGGCAGATTTTGAATGAAACCCGGGTTCGAACCCCACTGTCGGCAGTCCTGAAGATGGTTTTCTGTGGTTTCCCATTTTCACACCAGGCAAATGGGGCTGTACCTTAATTAAGGCCATGGCCGCTTCCTTCCCAGTCCTAGCGCTTTCCTGTCCCATCGTCGCCATAAGACATACATGTGTCGGTGCGACGTAAAGCCAATAGCAAAAAATGAATCAAACCCGGGCCTCCGGGGGGGGGGGGCCAGCAAGATCACGCTAACCACTACACCACGGAGGCGGACACGTTGCATATACTCAAGAAAAATATGCCCAGTTATCCACACGGTATATCTAATCCGAGACAAAATGAAGTACGAGGCAAAAGCTTGAAGTGTACATTATAAAATTATAATGATTTTATTCATTTAATTTCATTTGCGTATCGAACACAACAGAGACATTAATAACGCCGAAAATAGTATTTACGGGTCATTAATCTAAACGTTAGCCACTTAAAATAAAAATGATTATCATAGTCTTTGCCTAGATCTATTCCTCCCATAGGTAATGGCATAATAATTTCGTGTACCTATTCCTAGCCTGGTGCAGCCCTTGTAAGGCAGACCCTCCAACGAGGGTGGGTGGCATCTGCTGTGTGTGGGAACTCTATGATTTTGTTGTGTGTGGTGTGTTAATTGCAGTGATGTTGGGGACAGTACAAACACCCAGTTTTTTTCTATTTGCTTTACGTCGCACCAACACAGATACGTCTTATGGCGACGATGGGATAGGGAAGGCCTAGGAATGGGAAGGAAGCGGCCGTGGCCTTAATTAAGGTACAGCCCCAGCATTTGCCTGGTGTGAAAATAGGAAAACCATCTTCAGGGCTGCCGACAGTGGGGTTCGAACCCACTATCTCCCGGATGCGAGCTCACAGCTTTTCATATTTTGACGAGACAAAGTCTACAAAATCAGGCTACAAACATTTGAGCCGCAGTGGAACAAAAATCGTGCTCTGACACCGGCCTTATCCGGAACTAAAGAGTTTGGGTAAGGAGTGGCTCTTAAAAAGTGACGATTTTGAGGTGCATGACTTGATTTGTGATTAATAATTCCGAAACCAAACGACATCAAATGGTAGTTTAGATAATTTAACTTATTACATTCACATAACAAAATGGTCCGAATACTAAAAGAATAACACGACAAGGGAAGAACCCAAATGTTGAAGTTGGATTTTTTCTTTAAATCGGCGATTTCAGCATTTAAATGTCAAACGGCCCCTAGTGTGGGGTACCGTTACAAAGCTCTCTTCGAGCTCGAGATGTTCGACGACCCCTAAGTCAGACTTGTTTCACGCGACGCTGTCACGAAAGCCTAACGGGACGGTTTCTCACCCATCACCACCCGTACTTCTTTATACTAATTGATTGCATGAGTATAATGCTCTTACTCCAAGAAGGATTGAACTCAATTTCAACCGTAACATGTTAATACACTGCCGTTAGTATCCCATCCAGTCGGTTCTAAGCGTCCAGCAGCCCGAACTCCAGAAGCTGTGGTTAAGTTACTTTCATTCTTCATGTTGCTCCAGGCGCCCCAAAAATTCATTCAGAACCAAATTTGAATTTAAAATGATGCAGCATCTATAGATATATTCCTTAGTGTATGTAATCAGATTTAAGAACTTCACACATTATCTTCCCATACCTGGCCACAATTTTCCTTCCTATGCCCATCTCTTTGATGTTATTCCCAAAATGAAAAAGAGGCTTGATAAGATCGAGATCACTGGAGAAAAGTTTCATGTAATTTCAATTACTAATGACATTTTTCAGGACTTCAAAGACCGTCTCCGTAAATTCTATGAACAATCTGTTACCCAAGGGGACATGTGAAGGCAAAGGTAGCTTTGGTATTCAGAAACTTACAAGCGTAAAATGCGTGCTTCATCAGGGAGTCTTACCGCATTCAGAAGAAAAACAGGAAGCACGTTTCTTAGTCAAATGCTTTACGAGGACAATATGCCAATCAAAGCAGCTGTGATGTTAAGAAACTTTGTAAATTATATTACCGTAGAGTCCCAACGGAAGGGGAGGGGAAAATTCCCGTATGTCAGTTAATCAGTAGAGGGGGCAATTGTAGTGTATTGATAACCATTTTCAATTTTGTATTGTGGGAAGATAGCATTCAGTAAAGTGATATGTAAATAGCAGGTATTGAAAAGAAAACCAGTGTCAAAAAGCCCCAGCTCCTGAGTCATTGACACCCTGTACAGCTTTTCTTGATATGTCAGTATGCTCACAACTAGCATCCCATACACTCCATACAATGTAATGCCTTCGAAGGTATAATATATATATATGACGTCCTTCAGCAATCGTCCACATTACATTCATGAAAAATTATGTGCTATGGAGTTGGGGCCTTTTCATATTCGATGCTTCAGCTGTATTTCAGGCGAATGTGGGAAGGCTAACTGGGCGTAAAAAATACGGGTATTTTGTTCCAGCAGGAAGAACGCGTCATACAAGGGAGTGGTCTACAACTTACCAGTGTTCTGCTTTCTTCGCGAAGAATTCATGACTGGCAAAAGGCCGTTAAGTCGTTCCTGATCCCATTGAATTTCGGTTCGTAGGGTGATATACCTGTATTGTGGAGAACCTTGTGTATAAAGAGGATCCGGTTGGTTGATAGCTTGACCATGAGGGCCACCAGTAACAATAGGCTGTGTTGAAAGAGGAAGACACCGGAAAAAAGCAAAGGTTAGTCTAGGTATTCGACGTGACCAGCTACTATTGTGAATTTACAGCCTGCAGTAACTTAACGAAGTAACTTAACTTAACGAAAGTTAATCGCTAGACACCATCTTTAACAACGCTTACACCTTTTTTTTAGAACTAATTCAAGGAGATTTGAAAATTTGTGAACAATTTTCAGGTCAACTGGTCCTTAACACAACGTCCAATGCATAGAAAGTCCACTACACAAATGTCCGCAATTACGAAATTCGATCAAATAAGGTAAGAAGTGAAACCGTTCCGTATACAGATTGGTTCTCAGGTCAAAATGCACAATATACAGAAATGTCCTCAAATCAGTAGACAGCTTAATTTTTTTATCTTTGTTTTATGTTCCAAGGACATCAAAATTTGTTATAGCAACTTTCTAATCATGGTCTTTGTGAATAACTCTCAAAAATGAATGGTTCTGGAAATCGTTCTTTTCTTTCTTTTTTAATCTGTTTACCCTCCAGGGTCGGTTTTTCCCTCGGACTCAGCGATGGATTCCATCTCTACCGCCTCAAGGGCAGTGTCCTGAAGCGTGAGACTTTGGGTCGGGGGATAAAACTGGGGAGGAGGACCAGTACCTCGCCCAGGCGGCCTCACCTGCTATGCTGATCAGCGGCCTTGGGGGATGGGAAGATTGGGAAGGATACACAAGGAAGAGGGAAGGAAGCGGTCCTGGTCTTAAGTTAGGTTCCATCCCGGCATTTGCTGAGGAGGGAACCAACCCCGCCCTTCTACTCAGTTGACCTCCCGAGGCTGAATGGTTCTAGACATAATGTAAATATTTGGAGTTTTGTAGTAAAGATAATTCATGAATAGAATGGACAGAGAATACCATAAGCCAAATTCAAAATTGCTACATAAACGTAATTCTGTCTGTCCGGTCATCAGCCCAGAAGCTGGTTGGATCCTCAAATACCACCAGCGAATGGTATGCGTTTATAGAGAAACATCAAAAATCAATGGCAGCGCCAGAATGAGGCGTGGTAGGTTTTATGAGGAGTGGGGTAGTTTGACATTGCTTTCCTCACTGGGCTAGAAAGTGCTATTGCAGCACGACTGACCCTATAAGCAACACCATTCAAAACACTCAGACACTATTTGTGCTCCGAATGTCATTTCTCAGCACCATCCATATCCCAGCAACTTCCATATTGTCATAGCTATGGATGAAACTAGGACTTCCGTGGAAGCTACATTTTGCTGTGGCCTAGGCCAAGAGACAACTGCAAGAAATGGCAGCAGTAATTCTATTAAGTATAAATAAGAAGTTTAATTCAAACCAAGGGACAATTGAAGGTACTGTACGCCGATACAATGAATATAAGAACATAAATAATTCGATGCTATATCTGCGAGCACTTTCACTTCATAATGAAGATGCAAGACACCGCGTGCCAGTGTGGAAGTATCTATGGTTCCAGAATTGTATTATACAGCCATCAAGGAACTCTGTGATTTGAACGTTACTTTTGGAACACAATCATACTTGTTAACAAGTGATAGCCTAATAATAATACGAGTAATAATAATAATAATAATAATAATAATAATAATAATAATAATAATAATAATACTAATAATAATAATAATAATAATAATAATAATAATAATAATAATAATAATAATGAGCTGAAAATTAAATTATATTTACTTTGCACAATATTGTAAACTGAGCTTAGGCTAACATTTCACTGTTAAATTATTAATTTATGTTTACATTTAGTAAATTTCTCTGGATATTTTATGGCACTTAATAGATAATAACTGTGGTCGTTTTTCATAAAGGCTACTTAGTGCCAGTAGACATACCGGACATGAGTGTTAGTTGGCATTTTCGCGGCGGACATTTCTCTATGTACTAATTGACGGGTAATATCACGAAAAATATGATAATCGCGTATAACTCTGTTCCTGTTCCTCTCATGGTGAATACACATGAAACATAAATTATTTTAAAAAATACATTTTACACAAGTTGTATTAAGAACAGTGTTCTGGTACGGCTAATAATAACGGAGAAGTTGAACATTTCCTGTTTTGGAGCGCTAAATATTTCTAAGTAACTGAATACTAACCAAATAATATACAGCCCAGCTCACAATCCCACTATCCTTGACGTAAAACCGAGTTCCGAAAATTATATTAAGCCGTTTTTCCTGTTACGTCGATACAGACAGACAGACATACTTTTTTTTGCTTAAGGTCACACTCATACACTCCCGGCCATTATTCTTGGCTTTGTAGACCGAAAAGGCTATTGAGCCAACGGCACGTGGTGTTTCCAAGCGGTCAGGCATCCAAATACTGAAAACGCCCAATGTTACTTAACTGCGATGATCGGTCGAGAACCGATGTATTCAACATGGTATGGCCGTCGGCCATTTACTTTATGGTGCTACCAAATTGGTAATATTAACGATGATGATCACGCAGCATTGAGTTGTTACCTGCTGCACTCGGCCATCAGATATTGGAGACAAATCGTCACACGGAAAGCAATTCATAGAGCGAGGAATGAGTCAACAATGAATGGTTGCAGCCGGCGGTTGTCTAGAATTGAAATTGATAGATCTATTCAATACCTTGCAAATAATAAGTCATTCACTCACTTTAGTTATAATCACCACTGAGAGGTCCGGCTCCATGGCTAAATGGTTAGCGTGCTGGCCTTTGTTCACAGGGGTCCCGGGTTCGATTCCCGGCAGGGTGTATGTGTCGTCTTCATCATTATTTCATCCTCATCACCACCCGCAGGCCGCCTACGGGAGTCAAGTGAAAAGACCTGCACCTGGCGAGCCGAACATGTCCTCGGACACTCCCGGCACTAAAAGCCATACGCCATTTCATTTCCTACCACTCAGTGAACTGGCTGCGCGGTTTGAGTTGCAGAGTTGTGAGGTTGCATTTGGGAGATGGTGGGTTTCGAATCTCACCGTCGGCAGTCCTGATGATGGTTCACCATGGTTTTCCATTTTCACAGTAGACAGATGCTGAGAATGTACCTTATATTAAAGGTCACGGCCTCTACCTTTGCACTCCTAGCCCTTTCCTATCCTTGCGCCACAAAATCCTTCTGTGTGTTACAGCTACATAAAACCAATAGCAAATAAAAAAGCACACAACACGACTGTATCATTATAAGTTCCTAAGTTCGTTCTGTGAAGATAAGAAATTATTCTAAAGGTTATTTCTGTTACTAAATATCTTTCAGTCACTATGATGAAGTGTCAAAACAAGTAGGTTCCGGGAACGAGGAACAACCATACATCGTAAAGTAAGTTTGTTATCTACAGTATCTCGTGTCACTTTGTGGTACGCACCTGTTTTTAAATACTGCATGTCCTCCTGTATGGTGTAGTGGTTAGTGTAATTACCTGCCACCCCAGGAGGCCCGCGTTTGATTCCCGGCTCTGGCACGAAATTTCAAAAAGTGTTACGAGGACTGGAACGGGGTACACTCAGCCTCGGAAGGTCAACTGAGTAGAGGGAGGTTCGATTCCCACCTTAGATATCCCCAAAGTGGTTTTCCGTGGTTTCCCACTTCTCCTCCAGGCAAATGCCGGGATGGTACCTAACTTAAGGCCACGGCCACTTCCTTTCCTCTTCCTTGTCTATCCCTTCCAATCTTCCCATCCCCCCCCCCCACAAGGCCCCTGTTAAGCATAGCAGGTGAGGCCGCCTGGGTCAGGTTCTGGTCCTCCTCCCCAGTTTCAACCCCGACCCAGAGTCTCGCGCTCTAGGACACTGCCCTTGAGGTGGTAGAGGTGGGATCCCTCTCTCAGTCCGAGGGAAAAACCAACCCTGGAGGGTAAACAGGTAACGAAGACGACGGATTAAGAAAGAAAGGAACTTAGACATATGCCTTTATAAAAGTAAAACGAATGTTCACTGTTCCATTTTTCAAAGCTTAAAAGAAACAAAGTAAATAGAAGATTTTTCAGCAGAATAGCAAAAATAGTCAAATCCGGTTTATATTCCTGCAAGTGAACACCAGACATCCACTATCTTCTCCCTCTCCTTCGATTACGCCTTCTTGCACTCTAAATACAAATATTCTTGTAATCCTTACGTAATAGAAAATACTGGAGTCATATTTGAAACCGGTATTAAAAAGTCCATGGAAATCAGTTAACAAACCAACAGAACTTTCAGCGTATTAGACCCTATACGGTACTCATAGTACATACCAGAGAGATGTTAAGTACAGAACAAAAATGACTAACCGGACAGCAGTGGGATCCGAACGAAAACCTCCATATTTCACGTCGGATACGACCTATCATGAAGAAATAATCTGTCCCTAACTAACACGTAACTATCACGACCGAGCTCGATAGCTGCAGTCGCTTAATTGCGGCCAGTATCCACTATTCGGGAGATTTCGAACCCCACTGTCGACAGCCCTGAGGATGGTTTTCCGTGGTTTCCCATTTTCACACCAGGCAAATGCTGGGACTGGATCTTAATTAAGGTCACGGTCGCTTCCTTCCCACTCCTAGGCCTTTCCTATCCCATCGTCGCCATAAGACCTATCTGTGTCGGTGCGACGTAAAGCAATTAGCAAAGTAACTATCACGAACTAATAATCTGCCGCTAACTAGAACCTAACTATCATAGACTAATAACTGCACCAACTACAGACTATCAAGAATTAATAATTTTTCCATAAATAGGCTACAATTTAGCATGAACTAATAATCTGTTACTAACTAAAACCTAACTACCAAGATTTAATAATTGATCACTAACTACAACCTATCATGAACACATAATCTCTCGAGTACTACGACCCATAAACTAATAATCTGTCACTAATTAGAACGAGGGTGCGATGATTTAAATCAGTCGATATTTATAATAAATATCCATGATTAATATCAGTTGGCTTACTTACCAGTTCTATGCAGAAGTTTTTGCCAGTTTTTGTGGTAAAGAAAACATGCAATTTTCGAAGGAAATTCATTTCTTGTTTATCCAAAGTATTGACCATCAGTTTCTACACATTTCGCCCAACTTTCAGGTAAGTTATGAAACCATGCCAGAAAAATTGCTTGTCTTTTGCGGCAAACCATTCGTTGAGGCATTTTTCAACTTCCCGAAATTGCTGAAGTGCTCCTCTGCGAGCGCGTGCCCAACTGATGGGAAGAAATGATAGATGGCGCCAGGTCGAGGCAGCAAGCCGGGTGCGGAAGGATGTCCCATCCAAGCGATTTCATGGTGTCTTTCACTGGTTTTGCTGTGTGAGACGCGCATTGTCGTGTAACAGAATCACTTTGCCATATCTTCTGGCCCATTCCAGTCGTCTTTCGATCAATGCGCGATTTAAATTAACCATTTGTTGGCAATAGCGTTGTGCATTAACGGTTTCACCGGGCTTCAAGAGTTCATAATACACAACACCGCTACCAGAGCGCGCACATTGAAATCACCACGTTTAAATTGTCTCAGTTCTTCGAATCCATGGAACGTGTTCACCATTGTAGTTTCTACCAGCAAACGATGACTTCCCACAGCCTTTTTCTTTTGAATAAATAAGAAAAGCAATGCGTGCTGCAAATGTTATTTTTCAGGCACAAATGTCGATATGATCACTGAACGATACATCACAGAAGCTAGTGTTTGGCGGACTCAACTTGTGTGTGTTGGTAGGTTAATGTCAGACGAACAAACTGTCGTATGTGTAAAATTCATACGCTGCGTACTGTTCGCTGACGCCATCTCTCAGTGAAACCGGAAAAGACTTATGCATACGCCTGGTATTCTCATCTTATTACCTGTTGTGTCCGCCTCTGTGGTCTAGTGGTTAGTGCGATTAGTTGCTACCCTGGGAGGCCCGAGTTCGATTCCCACCTCTGCCATCCTCGAAGTGGTTGTACGTAGTTTTCCACTTTTTTCCAGGCAAATGCTGGGATGGTACCTAACATAAGGCCATAGCCGCTTCCTTCTCTCTTCCTTGGCTATCCCTACCAATTTTTCCATTCCCACAAGGCCCCTGTTCAGCATAGGCCTAATAGGTGAGGCCGCCCGGGCGAGGTACTGGTCCTCATCCCCAGTTTCCGAAACTGCCTCCGGGGTGACAGCTAATGACATTAACCACTACACCATAGAGGTGAACATCATTATTATTATTATTATTATTATTATTATTATTATTATTATTATTATTATTATTATTATTATTATTATTATTATTATTTCTTATTCTTCTTGCGTTCCGGCCTTCTAAGGACCACGTTACAATTTCAATTGTTCCTCCTTAGTTGTTCTTTCCTTTTTTTCCAGTATTCTTTCATTGTTTCACTGTGTTTCTTTTTCCTGTCTTCAGTCCACTTTGTGCCTGTTTTCTTTTCCTGAATCCTTCCATTTGTAAGACTTTCTTCCTAAAAATCTTTCTTTCCAATAATTCTTCTTCTCGTATGTTGTTCCTTTCCAGGTCTTTCTTGACTTCTTGAATCCAGGTGGTAGTTGATTTCTTTTCCCAAAGGTACTTGAAGATTCGTTTAGTTAGTCTATTGTCATCCATTCTGTAAATGTGTCCAAGAAATAGCAATCTCCTTTTTCTTATTGTTTCTGATATGTTTTCTACATTCTGGACATTTTATTGTTACTTCTTCATTTCCAAAACTCTGCAATTCTGAGAGGACGTAATATTTTCCTTATAATTCTTCTTTCTAATATTTCTAATTTATCAAGCTTGTAGTTCAGTGCTAGACATTCACTGGCATAAAGGCATTCTGGTTTCACTACTGTGTGCATTATTATTATTATTATTATTATTATTATTATTATTATTATTATTATTAGTTAGGATGAATATACCCGATATGCCTTTACCTGTTTATAAATAATGAAAAACACTGAAAATATCTTCAAAGGAGAGGTATGATTTGTTATGTACCCGTCTGCCTCCCATATGTACGACAAATATCACATTGGTCAGCTCTTACAACCGTGCTGAACTGCGCCAGTTTACTCTTAACAAATCTGCCCTGTAGTAATCAGATGTGACCTAAGTACATTAACGAGAATTTAAACATTGAGGCTATTTGCCTAAGAGCGTGATACTTTAGTATGAATTATTTATTACGCTTATAAAGTATTCAACTTCTCCTTCCAGCTACTGGTTTGATCAAACAGTTATGTTAACAGTTGCGACCCATATTCTTTTTTCGTAAATGTATGTAAAATTTATATTCGGGTGTCGAAAGCGACTATCTAGGCCCTATTAACGAATGTTTTTCTCCTTCGAATCTACATTTCTGACACTTTTTATACTTCATTCCATACTTAATTATACTCCACTTAGGACTGGCCATGTTTAAGAAGAATGCGCATAAAAAAGACTACCCGTTTACCAGCTAGAATGTTGAGTATGTTTTGTGGCTTATTTTATAGTTCTTCTTTAACAAATAGATAACATAGGTTGTAATTAAGATTTGTGTAATATTTTTTTAAATACAAAGTGACCGCTGCTGAGCTTGAATGCCTGAAGGTTACAACGCGACACATGGTCAGCGTGCCGAATCCTGCCAGCCGTTATTCGTGGCTCTTTAGATCGAGGCCGCTTTCTCATTGCCACACAACACACCACACTACTAACCACCTCAGAAGTACGCAGTAGTGAGTACATCCTTCCACATGGGAATGGCATCCAGCCCTAAAACTAGGCCAAATCCTTCTTAGTGCCGATCCAATAAATTGGGAACAGGCCAGGATACAGAATTACACAGAGTGCAAAATCACCAAACCTGAGCGTCAAAAGGCTTATAAGGAGCATTTCAAAGTTAGGGATGCTGAGCGTCATGCAAGTGAAGCCCGAGCCGAACACAACATTTTCTCCAGTGATGAAATGGCGTATGGCTTTTAGTGCCGGGAGATCCCAGGACTGGTTTTGCTCGCCAGGTGCAGGTCTTTTGATTTGACTCCCGTAGGCGACCTGCGCGGCGTGATAACGATGAAATTATGATGAAGACAACAACAACACACACACACACAGCCCCCTAGTCAGGGAAATTAACCAATGATGGTTAAAATTCCCGACCCTGCCTTGATTCGAACCCGGGACCCCTGTGACCAAAGGTCAGCACGCTAACCATTTAGCCATGGAGCCGGACATTTTCTCCAGTGATCTGGAACTCATGCTTTTGAAGCGGTGTAGATTTCTGTAAAAATAAGAAATAACATGTCCACTAAAATTTCGGACCCATACTGCTGAGATACTTTATTTCGATAGTACCCGTCATAAAATAAGTATACTAAGTCAAAACTTGTGGCCGTCACCCCCGACACAGCCTAGTTCAAATTTTGTGTAGTTTGCTTTGTCGTTTATTTTTACAAGATTCTAGCATTTTAGGTTGTAGTTTGTTACACTCCTGTAGCATTCTCATTCGTTCGACTGAGGTACTTCAATCAATCAATCAATCAATCAATCAATCAATCAATCAATCAATCAATCAATCAATCAATCAATCAATCAATCAATCAATCAATCAATCAGTCAAGAAATGATCTGTATTTAAAGCTGTCGCCCAGGTGGCAAATATCCTTTCAGTTGCTTACCTAACATTTTCTTCAATGTCTTCAAAGGACTTGGAAATTTATCGAACATTTCTCTTGATAAATTATTCCATTCCCTTATTTCTCGTCCTATAAATGAATATTTACCCCGATCTGTCCCCTTGAATTCCATCTTCATATTATGATTTTTCCTACTTCTAAAAGCTCCACCCGAGCCTATTCGTCTACTAATGCCATTCCACGTCATCTCTTTTCTTACTCGAGCAGCCCGTCTCCTTACTCCCAAGTCTTCCCAGCCCAAAGTTTGCAACATTTTCGTAACACTACTCCTTTGTCGGAAATCACCCAGAACAAATCGAGCTGCTTTCCTTCGGATCTTTTTCTGTACTCGTATCAAGTAGTCTTGATGTGGGTTCCATACACTGGCACCATATTCTAATTGGGGTCTTACTAGAGACCTATACGCCCTCTCATTTACATCTTTACTACAACCCCTAAATACCCTCATAACTATGTGCAGAGTGCTGTATCCTTTATTTACAGCCTCGTTCATGCGATTACCCCAGAGAAGATCACGTCTTATATTAACACCTAGGTACTTATCAGAGGACTGTTTATAAGTTTTCAATTCTGTAGCTTTAATGGTTCAGAAGATATGGTCAAATTACTTCATTTTTATGGGATGCCATAGAAAAAGTTCCTCGTATTGCAAATTTTATTTTTTCAACTCCATATTTTGTCAACATGTTCATCAAACATGCACTTTTTAAAATTGCTTTTGTTTTTAATGTGCTAATGATAGATAATCCACTAGATTTTTTTTAAATTTAGCATTCATAAATTTTTCCTTAAATATCAGCAAAAAAATAGTAATTTGAAAAAGAATAATAGTAATTTTTTCCCAGAAGAAAACTGTTCGCAGTTTTAATTCATCATACATCTGTGAACTAATGTAGCAAGTTTGAACTGCCTATCTCAAAAACTGTAACGCAAGGGACATTTTATATGCAGGAAGGTACTGAAAATTTGAAGTATGAGAAAACAGCAATTAAAGATCTGCATGCAATACTCACCCTAAAATCCTCCTGGTACATATGTGGGGCCCTCAAATTTCTTTTTCTCCTGCTCTCCTGATGCTTTAGCAATCTTCTTCTTCTTTCTCTGGTCCTTTCCACTGGTAGAACCTCGCTTCTTGCATTCAAACACAATGCAACGAAAATGTAAATGAAAACTAAGTGATGCATGGACTGAAGAAGTGGGCTCCGCGAGACATTTAAATCGCTGCAGGGACATTAAAAATGGCGGTTGCGGTTCGGCGATGCAATATTTCGATAGAAGAAGGCCTCGGGTATCTTATAACGTCAAAATCAAAATTTCAATTTTTTCATCGATTTTCAGGAAAATTAAAACTTAGAGGACTTTTCTCTTGATCGATCCGTTATCGAGTCTAGTTTCATCTTGCGTACTTTTTCTATAGACCTTTGCCCGCTTATTAGTTATATATTTTGACATTTGTGTAAACTATGCATTTTTCCTATTTTCTGTCATGTTTTAATTGTTCTAGTGTTTTCTATTAAATCTCGTCGAGAAGAACCGAATTCCACCACACTCGTCTCTGCATGACATCTACACCGTGTAGTAAGTGATTTTTGACCGGCAAAAAACATACTTTAAATGGACGGCCATATTGTGATGACGTCATACTCATTATGTCTTCTACTGCTGTCACATCTTGTGCATTCGTCCTTATACTTTAAACTAATACAACCGTACATAATTTTTTCCGGTATATACACTTTGAGCTTTAATCACTTTTTGCGTTACATGAAAAGTGCCACATTGGTTTTTCGCCGAAGGCTCCCTGAACCCAAATTTGAATGACGTTTCACGTCGAGGGGAAAAATGACTAGGAAAGTTCATAGGTTTAGTAAACTTAATAAATAATAATTATGAATTACAAATTGGAGAAGTTGTAGATCCTAGGAAGAAGAGTACTATGAAAAAACTTGGGCCCAATCCAGACTGAAACCGACTGGAAACTTTGGAACAACTATGAAGTCCATAAAAATGTGGAGAAAATTTCAGATACCATGAAAAAGATGAGGTTATCATTTCTAGGACATTTGCACAGAATGGACAAAACCAGACTAACCAAAAAAGTTATTCGACTACCTGTGGAACAAGAAGACAACGATGGCATGGATTAAGAAAGTTCGTAAAGATCTAGCTAGAGAAGTCCAACATCCAGCACCCACACCAAGAAAATTGACGCAGTACTGAATCAGACATTGCAGATTATCAGCGGAGTCATCAAAACAACCCCACTACACTGGCTTCCAGTGCCTAGACATATCCTTCCTCCAGATCTACGCCACATGAACAATCTCGTCCGAGAAGCAAATGAAATACAGGCCACTAAATCACTTCCAATTTACCAAGACTTCCAAAGAATCGCTTCAACCCGACTGAAATCCCCTGTCACTGGCTCAAAAACTAATTAATGAAAACCTCTGTGGACTGCGTACTTGGAATGAAGAATGGACTGCTGAGGCCCCCAACGAATGGAGATCGAGCTTTTATCCTACGCAGCCCCCACCCGAATTTCATCTCCCGCGGGGAGTTTAGCTCCTACTATACAGAGTGCGCACTGGGCAATGAAGAAGTGGCTCTGCGTTGCATTCTTGGGACCTTCGAGCTTCACCAAGCTGTGACTGTGGTGAAGAATTCCGGACTATACGTAGATCCCTGGAAGGATGCGGATATCCACGTCTTGGAGGATTAAAACTGTATGACAGTACGGATAATTTTGCGATAATTTCTAAATAATGAAGTCTATTAATTTCCACCCAGTTACACTTTTAATTTTACTTGTGGTTAGGCGACCTTTGACAGTGATATGGGAGAATGGTGATATATATATATATATATATATATATATATATATAAAGAGCCTTGAGACAATAAAGCAGTAAATATGACCGTAGCCTAACTGGATCCTGCCCGCAATTAATGGAAGGAAGGAACAAAGGTCAATACGTCGATAGTTGTCGCAAGAGAAAATCCCTCATAAACCCATGATTGTGGGGGTTCTGATGCCAGGTATCGGTCTTATTGTATTATGTTAACACATCTATCCGTTTCAATACCTTAGGTGTAATATACTGTAGTTAAATGTGTTTTACAATATCCGCTGATAACAATTCGCGGATGCGAGTGCGGATGAAGGAAGTGCGGATGGGTAGTGGATGCGGATAATATTTTGTATATCCGCGCAGAGCTATACCCTATGCGACACATCACCTTCAGATGCGCACATAGAGACTTCCGAGGAATTATCGACGATCTTCTGAAAGCTTCAACAATGGCTATTCAGTGGCTGCAACAACTGGACATCCTTGTTTAGTTTTCATTTTTAATTTGTTAATTAATGTATTTACTTATATTTTATGCTATTTCTGTGATTATTTATTTTTGCATTTTTTTCTGTACTGTACATATTTCTCTTCATTTCTAATTTGTTTTACCTTGACTTTTTATATTTATTGTGTTTTATAAATAATTTGTTGCTTTCATAATGTTACTCAATTTGTGTGCTGTTTAACTTGTGCCATATGCTAAATAAATACTACGAAATGACATGAGAAACATTGCTTTTAGCTTATAGTCACAGAGCAGTAGGCTGTTATAGTAAGGTCTGTTTTCGGTGTCCAGTGTTTCAGTACACACAGCCCTTCGGATGAAAATGTTGTCACATCAAGAAGACCTAATCAGTATAGTTTGGGAAACGAACCGTTTCCGAGATATGACAATCTTTTGCAACTGTCACAACGTTGTTCATGTTTTATGTTTCAGGTAGCCGTCTTCAAGCTGGATGTCAACGACATCCTTCATTTCTGGCAGTCGCCATGACACATCACACGTTTTCTAACAAATAGAGGGTCGACATCCATTTCTTGAAAGGGCGTGTGCTAGCTGCAATGCTTGAGAGACAGTGCGATTGTACCACGAAACTTTTTCTCAAAGAAGACAACCAGACAGTCGTATATTTGCATCAGCGGCAAGGAGACCAAGAACAATGTCAAATATGGATGAACGAGTATTACACGGGGTGGCGGGAAACACCGGACACAAGTACCAGAAATAATGGTGTGCCTATTATTTTAAAACACCCTGCATATTTACGCTGTGATGTGTAAAATATATTTCTGTATGAACTTATTTGGCAGAAACAGAAAAACGAGACAAGATTACTACCGTATTATTAAAGATGTTGATTTTTAAGTTACTTCTGTTACCGTTTGCATTTCCCGCAAGTGGCAAGGTTTCATTTGAGGGTGTTAAAATAAGACAACTGCGTGTTATTGGTTATAGAACTCATGCGAGACCATATTCCGACACCTTGGCGTCTATTAACAGTAATAGCAATTGAAAGGAATGTAGAAACTATCTTCAATATATCCCATGCAATTCTAGATTCACTGGAGGCATCCTGGTTCATCTGAATTTTCTTAAAAAAATATACACTACTTATTCTTCTATGTATTGTAAAGTTTAATACTAATGGTTGGCTTCACGTTGCTAAGGCAATACGCTAGCCCCGAGGGAATTAAAATACTTCAATCCCTTAGGGAAAAACATCTTACAATGGTGTATCCTCTTCATAGATACGGTTTTACATTTCTTCTGCTTCATGCAATACATCCGTTGGAGCTTCTGTTTCCTCATCAAAGTCGATATTGTACTTTCCATATTTTACGATTTCTAAACTAATATTTGAAGACCTCTCCAGAATAAGCAATTAACCAACAAATAAGTAATTTTTCAGGAGTGAGGAAAATTATAGTGGTATACACTACTTGAACTAATTGCATATGCAAGTGTACAAATTAGTCCATTTATTAAAATAATATTTTTATAACTTAAGGTTTTAAAAATAACGTGTGAACTGGCAGTGATGCGATGGAAAATAATCTGAAAGTATGTCTTACATTTGTATACAACAGAAGAGAAATCCTGTGCGGACACTTGGAACACAAATGATAGAAAATAATTGTTGTGTAATAATAAAAATAACAGTAACAATAAAAATGTCATGATAATATTTCAAAGTATATAGTAGATGTGATTTCGTCTGTGGCCTATATTTAAATGATCTATTACACCATCTTGACTGATGTTCCATTCTTCCACCACGGAGGACATAGATCTGCTGGCTATAAACCAGCTTGATGTTCAAATGTACGACATAAGATGACACCACACAGTAGAGGAGTGATGATACACTCTATTTCTACTAAAATCTCGCTTTTCAATTTTTGTTTTGTTAAATCCTTATTCCGGAGAGGTCTTCATTTATTAACGACAAGTTATATGAGATTATATGAAATGAATTCAGTCACTATTAAAACGTAAGAATTACAAACAATATACTAACAATCGAATAAATATGGGAGTAATTCATCATAGCATTATTATGTTAGTCTGTATAATAAACTTCATGAAGGCATAAAGAAAACGTCACTACAAATTTTCAAAACAAGATTAATAAAGTATCTTACCTAAGGGTTAAAATTGGATAGGTTATGAATTTTGATCATGAGAGTCACAGTTTTTCTCGCATGTATTTATTTATTTATTTATTTATTTATTTATTTATTTATTTATTTATTTATTTATTTATTTATTTATTTATTTATTTATTTATTTATTTATTTATTTATTTATTTATTTATTTATTTATTTATTTATTTATTTATTTATTTTACTATTTGCTATAGGAGAATATGCTCACTTATAGTGTACCAATATGAAACAATCAAACAAGACCATTCAACTATCTGAAACAAAACCTTAACATCATATAGAATATTTGTATTTATGTAATAATACTGTGAATATGTACTGTACATCATGAGATTATATCTCAACAAAACCATTCATTCTTCATACAATAAATGTACTGTTAATATTATTTTGTGTTACTGTGTGGTATGTTACATTAAAATGTTATTATTAAAATATGCGTGCTACCGAGCGAGTTGGCCGTGCGCGTAGAGGCGGGCGGCTGTGAGCTTGCATCCGGGAGATAGTAGGTTCGAATCCCACTATCGGCAGCCCTGAAGATGGTTTCCCGTGGTTTCCCATTTTCACACCAGGCAAATGCTGGGGCTGTACCTTAATTAAGGCCACGGCCGCTTCCTTCCAACTCCTGGGCCTTTCCTATCCCATCGTCGCCATAAGACCTATCTGTGTCGGTACGACGTAAAGCCCCTAGCAAAAAAAAATATATGCGTACTATGTTATACTTCGGATGAATTCATGTAACCTAAATTATTGTACTTGTACTATTTTCATCCGAAAACTTGTAATATTAGTGTGAATTAATTTATTTTATTAATATTGTGTAGCCATAATAATATTGGTATACTGCACCGGGAAAGTTGGCCGAGCAGTTAGGGGGGTGCAGCTGTGAACATGCATCCCGGAGAGAGTGGTTTCGAACGCCACTGCCGGCAGCCCTCAAGATGGTTTCCCGTGGTTTCTCATTTCCATACCAGGCTGTACCAAAATTAAGGCCACAGCCGCTTACTTCCCACTCCTAGGCCTTTATTATCCCATCGTCGGCATAATATCTATCTGTACTGATGCGACGTAAAACAAATCGTAAATTTATACAAAAATTAAGAAACCATAATGAGCTTTAGGTCAGATGCCTTGAAAAATAATAAAAATAAAGTTTCTTTAACTGTTGCTTTGGCATAAAAACTCATGACAACGTTGAGCATACTACATATTTCACTTTACTTATATTGAAAATTAAAATATACATAAAACAAATAAAATGCAGAAGATAAAATATGGTAGATATCAATGGATGAAACTGAGCTTTATGAAAATTACAACGGTGTGGTTGTGGTTGAACCATGGTGGTGATCTGGTCTTAGAATTGATTTTAGATTCATTAACAGAAGATATGTTTAGAACAGCGGGATTATGTAAATGGGGAGTACGTCATTCAGCTGGGGAATGTAGTAATTTTAATCACTTGTGGTCAAGTATGATGTTGCAAGGAACACCACATCCTTTCCGTTTAACCCGACATACAATATGTCGCAATACAGCAGAGCTACAAGTAGTACGTCGGAAATAAGATGCATAGTTCTCTGACATAAATCTCAATGAAAGGATCAATTACTGCACCTCTATAAAAACATTTATATGCAGGCAGTGCGTTTGATTTGTCGACAGTATTGCGAAAGACGACGGTTGTCCTCGTAGTAGAGTTGTATAACCTCGTGAATTCTCTCTAAAAAGTCGATTGAAAAAAAAAAGTTATTACATTCACATCAAGAGACCTTTTGTGTGCGCTTGCGAAATGTAGGTTAGGTCACGCGGGTGAGGCAACCTAGCAGAAGGATCCTTGGCTCGTGCTCGAGTGCACGCATCCAGGGTCAAGCCCAGACCTCGAGCTCACACAGCACCTCATGGTCACCACCGCACTGTTCGTCACACGCCATAATGTAAACTTTACTTATGCAGACGAACACTATATTCACAGGTCCCAATTCATAAAGAACAGCCGGTCTGAGTAGATCAGACAGTTGAGGCGCTGGCCTTCTCATCCCAACCTAACAGGTTCGATCCTGGCTCAGTCCGGTAGTATTTGAAGGTGCTCAAATACGTCAGACTCATGTCGGCAGATTTACTGCCACGTAAAGGAAATCTTTCAGGACAAAATTCTGGCATCTCGGCGTCTCCAAAAACGTTAAAGTAGTTAGTGGGACGTAAAGCAAATAACAGTATTATAAAGATTAGCTAGCAGTTTAAAATAAAAGATGAATTGACCCGTTATTCAATACCTGTATTTAGGCAGGTATTATTTCAGTCATTCCTCTTCAGTCACTTCATTCACACTCTTTGGGGTCGCAGGTGTGGAGCTGCTCCAGTTTTACGGACGGATCGCACTCCAACTTCCATTCACATATTTCATCCGTACATCAAGGACCGTGACAGTGTCATAAAGCAGTAGAAATATAATAAATTAGACCTGAAATGGTGACATATAGTTTGAAGACAGGGATGAAATGTTTTTGAATACTTGTTTAACGTCTCATTAACACATCGAAGGTTTTCGGGCCGAACGGAGTGGCTCAGACGGTTGAGGCGCTGACCTTTTGATCCCTACTTGTCAGGTTCAATTATGGTTCAATCCGGTAGTATTTGAAGGTGGTCATATACGTCAACCTCTTGTCGGTAGAATTACTGGCACGTAAAAGCACTCCTGTGGGACAAAATTTCGTCACCTCAGCGTCTCCGAAAACCGTCAAGAACTAAAACCATTATTATTATTATTATTATTATTATTATTATTATTATTATTATGTTCGACGACGGAATTATGGTAAAGGTCTATGACTGGAAAGTTAGTGGCTGTGCCCAGCATTTGTCTTGTGTGAAAATAGAAAACCACAGAAAACCATCTTCAAGGTAGCCGACGATAGGAATTGAACCCACTATCTCCCGAAAGCAAGCTCACAGCTTCGCGAACTTAACCGCACGACCATCCCACTAGGTGTGAACTGGTTTCGTAGACCAATCGGATTAGCGTGGAATTTGGGTAAGATACCTTCTGATTGTCCAAAGACAGTGATATTGGACCCATCTATAAGCAAGGTAACATGAAGGATTGTAAGAACTATCGATGAATTTCTCAAAGTAACATTTTAGAAAAGCGGATGCTAGCAATTGTGAAGATTAAATTTGATGAAAACCAATGCATTTTCAGAACACCGGAGGGTTGTCAGGACCATATTTTCAGTATGTGTTGAGCAAACTAATGGAAAAGATCACCACCTAGGGAGGGCAAACCTTACGCTATCATCCAGCCCACCGTCCCTCAGAAACCGTGGCGTAGAAATATATCTCTCGATAGACGATATGTAGGCTAACATCTATCATTAGAATATCATTAGACATGGACATGGTTTTCACCCAAGTAACGTGTACAGGATTAGAGCTCTGGAACCATCAAACTGCTCGGCTGGCCTTGATGTGTAGTAGACTTAAATGAACTATTACTTAACTACAGAAAGTGCACTTAGTCTTATGAAACACTTCTCAAGTTAAATACCCTTCTACCAACCCGTACAATTTTATTAGCATATCATGATAATACTTCGTGAAAAGTTTTGTATACAGTGTTGTGAAATATGGCTCAGAAACATGGAAACTGCGAAAAAAGTAAGTGATGAGACTCAAGACCTCTGAGATGTGGTGCTGGCGACGACTGTTAAGAATACCTTGGTTTGATAGAGTCACAATCGAGAACGTTCTCAAAAGAGCAAATGAGACCCGTACCTTAGTTGAAACTTTGAACGAAGGAAGAAATAGCAGTTCCTAGGTTTCTACAGATTTTTCCTATCATTCTATCTCTTCTCTGGTCAAATTTCACCAAATCGATCTCTCCTCACCCAGTCGGTTCAGTACCTCTTCAACTGTAATCCGATCTACTAACCCCACCATCAGCATTCCCCAGAACACCACATTTCAAAGAATTCCTGGTCTAGTCCATACAGTTCCATACTCCATACAGTCTTCAAAAATATGATGCCACTTTAAGCACTTCATCATGCTTTGTAAATTCTACTCAAATTTTGAGGGATATACGAGGAGATGTCTCCAGAAATGTATAATTCTTCACAGACATCTTAAATATCAGTCTCCTTGGTCAAATGAAGGCTGAGGGAGTTGACTTTTTGAAGGAAGTGTAGAGGGAAAGAACGGTAGAGGTAGAGAAACGTGAAGATGACAAACAGATTAATGTAGGTTTAGTAGTAACGTAGAAATAAAATGGTTAGGACACTCTGGGGTGGAATGGAGGCTGCATCAACCTAGTCTATGGACCATCGTTGCTAACCCAATGTTAATAAAATTCCCCTGCCAACCAATTTGTTTACTTAAGAAATACCTTCCTTGCTCGTTCTGGGCTGAATTTTATGTCCTCCTTTCTCCTGCCGTCATTAGTAATTTTACTACCGAAGTAGTAGGTCATGTAGGCCTACATGCTAATGTTAAAATCTGAACAAGACCAGGTACCATTATATGAAATAGAATATGGACTTCCAATTTGTGGATAAATTCAAATACCTCGCAGCATGGTTCACCACATGAAAGGAACAGGCCTTCGATGTAGAGAAGAGGATCTATGCAGGAAACAGTTGCTTCTTTGACCTACGAAATACACTGAGATCTAATGTCCTTTCACGTCAACGAAGATCAAGATCTACAACGCGAGGGTTGCCACCTTTTGCCAAACTAAATAAGGGACGTGTCACAGAAAGTAGAGGACATTCGGCAAAAAATTGACGTGCTGATTTGAGAACCAGATTTAATTACCTTATTTCTTACCGGACTGTTTGTTATTTGACTTTGCTGCCTTTGAAATATCAGCATAAGACTTTATCGTTGTATGGAATTCTTCTCAGGACATTCTCATATTTATTGGAATCAGAAGGTCACTTCTTTTTCTTTTTTCTACAATTTGATTTACAACGCACCGACACAGATAGGTCTTATGACGACGATGGGAGAGGAAAGGCCTGGGAGTGGGAAGGAATTGGCTGTATCCTTGATTAAGGTACAGCCCCAGCATTTGCCTGGTGTGAAAATGGGAAATCACGGAACACCATCTTCAGGGCTGCCCACAGTGGGGTTCGAACCCACTATCTCTCGGATGCAAGCTCACAGCTGCGCGCCCCTAACCGCACAGCCAACTCGCCCGGTAAAGTTCACTTCTTAATATGAACACTGAGCTTCTATCTTTCGTATCAGTCCACTTGTTTAAAATTTGAACTAGGAACCCTAAGCGCAAAACAAATCAATTTTTCAAATTCCTTAAGTTCATACACTTCATTATGCTTTGTACACTTCCACCCATATCTGCTATACATGTTCACCACATTGCGGGATATACGAAGGGATGTCTCCTGAAATACATTACTCTTCATAGACATCTTCCATATCAATCTCCGTGGTTAAATCAGGACATTCTGCTGTACCTTACAAACAAGAAAAATGAATACATTTACTCAAACCTAACCCTTATAGTTTTGCTGCAACCAAGAAATCATAAGACTGGCGGAGTTAATTCAGAGTTTAATCATAAAACTGCATTAAACTACCCCTAATTTTTTCCTATCTGTATCACTTATTACTTACATTTTGTTACTGAAAATAGAGATAACAGCAGATAAATTGGAAAACGTTATTTTTGCTGAAATAGGGCCAGATGACAAACGTATACAACATAATTTGTTCGATTGTATTGTACGCCTTCGTAACGTAGACAGCTAGGAAGACCGACCGGGATAAACTCTTCTTTTTTTTTTTTTTTTTTTTTTTGCTAGTTGTTTTACGTCGCACAGACACAGATAGGTCTTACGGCGACGATGGGACAGGAAAGGGCTAGGAGTGGGAAGGAAGCGGCCGTGGCCTTAATTAAGGTACAGCCCCAGCATTTGACTGGTGTGAAAATGGGAAACCACGGAAAACCATTTTCAGGGCTGCCGACAGTGGGGTTCGAACCTACTATCTCCCGAATACTGGATACTGGCCGCACTTAAGCGACTGCAGCTATCGAGGTGGGTAGGATAAACTCGTACCATTGAAAGAAAAGTAATGTAATGAATTCTCGGGCCTGTCTGTTTTTTTTTTTCATTTTTCTTTTCTTGCTTTACGTCGCACCCATATAGATAGGTCTTATGGCAACGATGGGATAGGAAAGGTCTAGGTCTAAGTCTAGGTACAGCCCCAGCATTTTCCTAGTGTGAAAAATGGGAAATCACGGAAAATAATCTTCAGGGCTGCCGACAGTGAGATTCGAACCCACTATCTCCCGGATGCAATCTCACAGCTCCGCGCCCCTAACCGCACTGCCAACTCGCCCAGGAAAATGATGAATGATGATGATGATGATGATAAAATGAACAATACATTCATCAACTTCCTTTTAGACTGAATTTCCTTATCTAATATTTTCTGCATCATTGGACTTTATTCGACTGCATTCCATTGTTTTCGTACATCTAGCAAATAACGCAGCTGTTGAGCTTTCATTGAGAAATACGTTTTTGGAACCCGCTGTCAGGGGATATCAAGAACGTGCCTCTCCCAATATCTAAATTATATATACCGGTAAAGAAAACATTGTGTAAATAAATTGTTGCCTGCATGCACGAGTGAGAGAACGAGTGAATGACAGACTGACAGAATAATGTTAGTGAAAGGAGGTATGTGGGAGTACGTGAAGGAGTGGACTTTGAAACTGATCTATGGGTCAATTAAAAGACGACAGATTGATTGAAATAATGAATGGAGAGAGAGGAATTATAATGGATATATGTACAGTTGAACCTGACTTATACGTATATCAAGGGGAAGAGAAAAAAACTACTTGTAACTCAGAATTACTTAGAAATCAGACTTACGCAATACATCACATATTTACTTGAAAATTCAATGGAATAGACCTACATGTGTAAATCCTTGCAAATAATAAATATATTAAGACAGAAAGTATTACTTTGAACTTGGCCCAGCCTTAAGGAAATTAGATAGTTTGGTTTGTTTCACTTTTCTTGCATTAAGAGTATAAACCTCCTTTAACAAACTTAGTAATGAATTCGAAGCATTTTCACTACAACCTTTCGCACTGATGTAATGCCTACACACATCGATTGCACTTAACACTTCAGTCAGTTCAGGTGTGAAGATTCAAGTCGTTATCTCCATCTCAAATGTCACTATCGCTTGTAGCTTGTCCATCACTGCCGCATTGTTGGCATACATCAGCAATAATCTCTTCATCCGGTAGTTCTCCACATTCAGCCAGATTGTCATCGAAATGCGCAAAAGTGCCGAATTCTACACACTACGGTAGCGTTAGCTCATTCGTCCCCATAATCATCATTAGAGGCAGCCACTTCTAGTAAGACACCAGCTGGTGACTGAGGAGGATGACACTTGCTTCCAGGCTGTCCATGGCTTGTAGCAAATTAAGGGAGAGAGGTTCATTTCCTGCATCACTCAGTGTTATTAAATGTTGAGATGCCCAAATCAAGCGGTTGTAGAGCACTGGTACAGTTCGGAGGGAAACATTCCATTCGTACATTCTCCAGAACGATTTGAGGTGGATGTCCTGCACATCGATCCATAAGAAGAAGGATCTTCTTTTGTTCCTTTTTCATTTTAATGTCCAGTTTTTCAACCACTTTTCCATTGGATTCATATTCCTTAAGTTTTGTTTTCGCACCCTTAAAACACCTGGATTCTTCGATTTTCCTATCACAAGTGGAGGAAGTTTGTCAGATCCATCTGCATTGGTGGCGGGAAGTACTGTTACACGAATTTTCCTTTTCTTCCCTCCATGGCATGAGTCAACTTTTTCAGCTAATGTTTTATTAGGAAAGAGATTTTAGAAGAGGCCGGTCTTATCATAGTTGTAGATGTTTGGAGGCTGATAATAGCTTACGATACCCGGCAGAACATGTTCTTTCTAGTGTTGCACCGTGACGTCGTCTGCAGATTTTGAGTCACCGCAAATTGTTCTCCATGTGATTCCATGACGATCTTTAAATCCTTGCAACCATCCTGATGAAGCCTTGGAAGCAGCAGGGATATTCATCATTTTAGCTAAATTCATCGCCTTTGCCTTCACCATGTCTCCACTAACTGGTAGAGCTGCAGCCCGCTTTTGCTGGCACCATGTGAAAAGTGCTTTCTCCAAATTCTTCTTGCTGACGGCTGCGATTTGCTGATTTTGAACCCAGTTTTAAGAACTCATCCAAAATAGCGTTTCTTTTACTGATGACTGTACATAGCGTGCTATAAGCAGTCCCCAAGTCTGAAGAGATTTCAGTTTTTGTTTTATGTGGATTAGCGTCCACTTCACGTATAACTTTTCATTTTTCTGTTCTCCATGGCTAATCAAAAGCAACTGAATGACAAAACTACTGTTCAACAGTAAACACCAGATACCGGCATCGTGGACATTTTACCTCTCCAAAGTTACAACGAAAGAAGTTCTCATATTCAAAAAAAATTACTGTATGCCAGAAACGACGAATGTAGAGGAGGAGCGAAGGGCACTCGCCTTTGTTAAGCCGCCAGTAGGTAAGGGTCAACAATGTCATTCGGCAAAACTCTGTGTTCTGTTCCAGCACCGAAACTCGATCGCTCTACTTCCACCTACGCCGACAACGAGGAAACTTCGTAAATACAGTAGTTTGTTTTAAAAAAAGCACATTCTCATTACAATTACGCAAAACTCAGTTATATTTCACTGGCACTTATTACGTATAACAGCGAATTACGTATAAATGGATTACGTATAAGTAAGGTTTAAATAACACGATTTTAAATTATATTTTGCCGGGACCTAAAGGAAATAACGTACAAATACGAATTACGTAGAACAGAGTTACGTATAAAGCAGGTTCAACTGTATTTATATTGTGAACTGTGTTGCCACTGTTATTATTGTAAGTAGGAGTATGTTTCATTTGATATGTACTGTATTCTTCGCTACACGACATAAGAACCCTGCCCTCCTGTAGAGTGACAGGTAGGTACTGTTGGGGTTTACTCTTAACGGTGAACGTATACCCATGTGGCAGCTTCTGATCCTAAAACTTGGTCCGCCCTGGTGATAATGACGGTTGTCAGGGTTTGTTTCCTCTGGACACAAGGTGTGCGTGTCATTTAAAAGGCAAGTGAGCGCTGTCAAGAGCATAGGTGTCATATTTTGCGTCGATGTTTTAAACATGCTAGCATTTAATTTAGTCCTAAGACAAAGTATAAATATAAAAATCTCATCATGAACCACAACACAAACCGATATCGCAGAACATTTTGTTTCGTGCATAATCCGTACGATGGTCGCAAATGTTAGAAGAAAGAAAGAAAGAATGAAAAACCGACAGAAGGAATTGGAAAATAAACTCGACAAAAATCTTTCAAGTAGCCGTAAATGATAGCCATGAGCAATTTTGCATATAAATAGATCTCCCAAAATACCAAAATAGGCCTGTTAAAATATTACTTTTATGCTGCTAATACCAGTGTCTCGCTTTCAGTATACAAAGGAAAAGGAAAATCACGAACTAGGGACTGGAATAATAATAATAGTAATAATAATAATAATAATAATAATAATAATAATAATAATAATAATAATAATAATAATAATAATAATAATCTCACTATATATAAAAATGGATGTATGTGTGTAAATGACACATCTCCTCCTAAACCACTGGAGCAATTTCAACCAAACTTGGTACACTTATGACTTACTATCAGAAGACGAGCACTGTGGGGGTAAGATATCCGTAGCTCCCTTAGGAGTGCGGGTTCAGGGGGGGGGAAGGTATAAAAATAATTGAAAAAGTGTCGAATCCACAGTTTTCGGGGTCACTGAGATGAATAGTGACACTCCCGATTTTTTAAAAGCCGAGGTAGAATTGTACACTCCGGATTTTTAGTATCAGGAGACAAACCACGTGGGGGTAAGACAGCCCAGGAACTCTTACAGGTGGGGGGGGCGAGGGGGGTCAGATATACAAATTAACGAAAATAGTGTCAAGTCCATACTTGTCGGTGTCGCTGAGATGAATAGTGACACTCCGGATTTTTTAAAAGTCCAAGTTCAGCCCCCTTTTGGCGTGGGGGGCGAGGAGGGAATGGTATATAAAATTAAAGGAAAATAGTGTCGAATACATAGTTTTCGGGGTCGCCGAGATGAATTGTACACTCCGGATTTTTTTAGTATCAGGAGACAAACCACGTGGGGGTCAGACAGCACAGGGAGCATTAGGGGCGGGGAGTGGGCGAGGGGGTTCAGATATACAAATTAACAAAAATAGTGTCGAATCCATATTTTTCGGGGTCGCTGAGATGGATAGTGACACTCCGGATTTTTTTAAAGCCCAAGTTCAGCTCCTTTGGGGTGGGGGCGAGGGGGGATTGATATATAAAATTAAAAGAAAACAGTGTCGAATACATACTTATCGCAGTCGCCGAGATGAATTGTACACTCCGGATTTTTAGTATAAGGAGACAAACCACGTGGGGGTAAGACGGCCAGGGAACCCTTAGGAGAGGGGGGGGACGAGGGGGTGACATAAAAAAATAACCGAAAGTAGTGTCGAATCCACACATTTCGGGCTCGCTGAAATGAATAGTGACACTCCGGAATTTTTTAATGTCCAAGTTCAGCCTCCTTCGGGGTGGGGACGATGGGGGTAATATATAAAAATAGTAGAAAATAGTGTCGAATCCATAGTTTTCGGGGTCGCTGAGATGAATAGTGACACAACAGATTTTTAGTATCAAGAGACAAACCACGTGGGGGTATTAAACCCCAGGAATCCTTAGGGGCGGGGGGGCGAGGGGGGCGGAGATATAAAAATCACCGAAAGTAGTGTTGAATCCATACTTTTCGGGGTCGCTGAGATGAAACGTGACACTCCGAAATTTTTTTAAAGTCCAAGTTCAGCTCCCTTCTTGGTGGGGGACGATGAGAGAGTGATATATAGAAATAATAGAAAATAGTATCGAATACATAGTTCTTGGGGTCGCTGAGATGAACAGTGACACTCCGGTTTTTTTAGTATTAGGAGGCAAACCACGTGCAGGTAATACACCCCCAGGAACCCTTAGGGGCGGGGGAGGGCGAGGGGCTGATATATAAAAATAATCGAAATTAGTGTCAAATCCATTCTTTTAGGGATCACTGAGATGAATAGCGACACTCCGGAACTTTTAAAAGTCCGAGTTCAGCCCCCTTCGTGATGGGGGCGATGGGAGAGTGATATACTGTATACAAATAATAGAAAATAGTGTCGAATCCATAGTTGTCGGGGTCGCTGAGATGAATAGTGAGACTCCGAATATTTTATAAGTCCAAGTTCATAACTCTTTGGGGAGGGGGCGAGGGGGTGTGATATATAAAATTAATCGAAAATAGTGTCGAATACATAGTTTTCGAGGTCGCCGGGGTGAGTTGTACACTTCGAATTTTTAGTATCATGAGACAAACCACGTGGGGGTAGGACACCCCCAGGAACCCTTAGGGGCGGGGGGCGAGGGGGCTGAGATATAAAAATCATCGAAAGTAGCGTCAAATCCACACGTTTTGGGGTAGCTCAGATGTATAGTAACACTCCGGAATTTTTCAAAGTTCAGCCCTCTTCGTGGTGGGGGGCGATAGAAGAATGATACACAAAAATAATCGAAAATAGTGTCGAATCCAGAGTTGTCGGGGTCGCTGAGATGATTAGTGGGACTCCGGATATTTTATTTCAAGTTCATCTTCCTTTGGGGTGGGGGGCGAGGGGGATTGTGACATAAAAATAATCGAAAATAGTGTTGAATCCATAGTTATCGGTGTCGCTGAGAAGAATACTAACACTCCCGATTTTTTAAGAATCAAAATTGAGCCCCCTTTAGGGTTGGGGAGGGGGGAGTAAGATGTAAAAATAATCGAATATACTACTGCCGAATCCATAGTTTTCCGGGTCGCTGAGATGAATAGTAACATTCCGGATTTTTAAAGTCCAACTGCATCCCCTTCGGCATAGGGGGTGAGAAGGTGAGAAAATAATTTGTCAAAAATGACCGAGATATTGAACGTGTGTAAGTTTCAGTATGACTTTCAAGTATGACTTACTACCTGGAAAACATACTTTGGGAGTAAGACGCCCCTAGAACCACTAGGGAAGCGGATGAAATATGTTCCATATTAGTGAATGAAAGTCAGTTTGGAGCGATCTCTTTATACTGTACTATCTATATATATAAATTAAGGCATAAAAATGAAATAGATGTGAATTAATGAGACCTTCTAGGAACCTTCGAAACTTAAACCTGGGTACCAGACAAGCTGATGACTTCATGATCTCTAGAAATATCTTAAATTCTCAAAATTCTCTGAGGGGAACACGCTGGGAGTTTCAAATCTGCATAAGAACACAGTCGGTGATATTTATCCAGAACGATAACTTATAGGTTTCATGGGCTTAAAAGTTTCCTGAAAGTCCTAATTTTAACCCCTCCCCCATATGAAGATGGCGGCACAACCTCCCAGACGAGTTAGAAAATAGAAGTTAGGCAAAATTATAGCTTTTTTGTACGTCATTATTTGGCTGTATTTCTGGATTTACCTAAATTTTCCACTTTGTACACGTATAATTGATGGTTTGATTCACTTATAGGAAAGATGGGAAAATCAAATTCTACTCGAATATTGGCCCACCCAGTAGCCCTATGTGAGCCAAATTCTGTTTACAGCTGTCGCATAAGTATGTGAAATGCAATTAATTCACTGTGTGAAAATCTTACACAAATTTCACCCTATTCAACGTTTCTAAAACAATATTCCTTCAAATAGATGTGATACGAGGAAATATCATAGGGCCAGCCATTTAGATCGCTAAATGAGGCCAGAGGCATCTTACCGTACAATCCGCTTTTCGATATCGTGCGCCGTACAGCAGCAGTTACTCTGTAAATGAAGGTGAACATGCATGCACTTCCGTATGTCGATCTACGTTTATTCACTGAAGTCTATTTGTAGCGATCTAGAAGGGGGTGTGTCTGACATTGTAATTCATACTTTACAAATCAATAGTGACTGTCAGCTGGAGAGCGTCTGCTGTTGTAATCAGTACTCCCCACATCGACTTTACTGGGAGGAGGAATGGGGTCCTCCTCAAACGCCTATGTGCCATTGTAATGAACAATTCCCTTCTCAATTTGACTAGCAGACGGCAAGAGAGCGTGCATTTTTTCAAAACTCTTTTAGCAGATTCTCTTTATCATTAGGAATAGGTGCCCCCTTGCAAGTGTGCCCCCGATTATTAAAAAAATTACCTATCAAAATGTGACTGACGTTACGCATAGTGAATTGCGGTATACAAGTGGACCTGTCGTTATCATCACAACTCCGCAACTCGCGCTTTACATTGGAAACAACGTCTGCGGACCTCCCTATGCTGTTTCTCGGATAACGTCAAGAGACATGCAATGTAAAAAATCTTATTCACTTCATGTACAGTAATTTACTTCGATATCCATATACAATGTAGAGTATTGTAGCGAAGCACAGGTACATTTGCTAATAATAATAATAATAATAATAATAATAATAATAATAATAATAATAATAATAAGTTCGAAAATGGAATTTGGATGAAAAAGGAACCACACGAAATTTTTCAATTCACAGAAAAAAATCACAGTTACCATCAGAAAGAAACGACTAAAATTCTACGGACACCTACACAGAATGGATAACAACAGGCTGACAAAGAAAATTCTAAATCTAGCTCTAACCCTGAAAATCCGCAACAATTGGTTAGCAGAAATTCATGAAGATCTACAAGAAATGGGTATTGAGGACGAAACCATTCAAGATAGAATGAAATTTAGAAGCTTAGTAAACAAACATAAATTTACAGAGAAACCAACAAGAAAAAATACAGGCTGGACAGAAACACGCAGAAAGGAACACAGTGAAAAAATGAAGAAATATTGGGAAGAAAAGAAGAAGAAACATTGTGCAAAATAAGTTCAAACGCGCTCCACAGCTGGGCACAACGAATCAAATAATAATAATAATAATAATAATAATAATAATAATAATAATAATAATAATCTTATCTTAATCCGTTTTCCCTCCAGGGTTGGCTTTTCCCTCGGACTCAGCGAGGGATCCCACCTCCACCGCCTCAAGGGCAGTGTCCTGGAGCTTCAGAATTTGGGTCGCTGGATACAACTGGCGAGAATGACCAGTACCTCGCCCAGGCGGCCGCACCTGCTATGCTGAGCAGGGGCCTTGCGGGGGGGATGGGAAGATTGGAAGGGATAGACAAGGAAGGATAGAAGGAAGCGGCCGTGGCCTTAAGTGAGGTACCATCCCGGCATTCGCCTGGAGGAGAAGTGGGAAACCACGGAAAACCACTTCCAGGATGGCTGAGGTGGGAATCGAACCCACCTCTACTCAGTTGACCTACCGAGGCTGAGTGGACCCCGTTCCAGCCCTCGTACCACTTTTCAAATTTCGTGGCAGAGCCGGGAATCGAACCCGGGCCTCCGGGGGTGGCAGCTAATCACGCTAACCACTACACCACAGAGGCGGACATAATAATAATAATAATAATAATTTAAATTCCCTATTTTAGTCCACGGCCGCACCCACCTTACCTTCTCCGAATATCACACCAATGCCATATCTCCTTGGCCTGAGAGACGGAGTTACTGTACAAGAAGCCCGCCTTACCCCGTCTGGGAATGGAATGAGAACATTTACCCCCCTTTCCAAACCCCCGCCTCTCTCTTTCCAATGGCTCCTTTGCCCTCTCTACAATAGTAAACGAAGGCCTTGCTACAGGACCATTATCCACAAGACAGAAGACAGAAAAACTGACAACATGGATTTTTGAGGGTCAGCTTGCCCCGCGCTAACTGGTTTCACGCGCCCGTCAGATTTGTTTTTTGTCAGAGTTCTTTCGTTGTCAAACGACGAAGAATAGGTAAGACCTCTTCTTCTCTGGATTCTCCACGTTTCCAGAACTATGTGGAGTAAATAATAATAATAATAATAATAATAATAATAATAATAATAATAATAATAATAATAATAATAATAATAATATCGTGTGGCTATTTCTAGCCGAGTGCAGCCCTTGTAAGGCAGACCCTCCGATGAGGGTGGGCGGCATCTGCCATTTGTAGGTAACTGCGTGTTATTGTGGTGGAGAATAGTGTTATGTGTGGTGTGTGAGTTGCAGGGATGTTGGGGACAGCACAAACACCCAGCCCCCGGGCCATTGGAATTAACCAATTAAGGTTAAAATCCCCGACCCGGCCGGGAATCGAACCCGGGACCCTCTGAACCGAAGCCCAGTACGCTGACCATTCAGCCAACCAGTCGGACATAATAATAATAATAATAATAATAATAATAATAATAATAATAATAATAATAATAATAATAAACACAGTATCTCAAAAGCCATCTAATGCAGATGGACAAAATAGACCAAAGAAGATCATGATCAAACCAAAGTAAGTCGGACTGAAATACACAATAGAGACCTGTGTAGAACCTCATACACCGGGTGAATTGGCCGTGCGGTTAGGGGCGCGTGGCTGTGAGCTTGCACCCGGGAGATAGTGGGTTCGAATCTCACTGTCGCCAGCCCTGAAGATGGTTTTCCGTGGTTTCCCATTTGCACACCAGGCAAATGCTGGGGTTGTACCTTAATTAAGGCCACGGCCACTTCATTCCAACTCCCAGGCCTCTCCTACCCCATCGTCGCCATAAGAGCTATCTGTGTCGGTGAGACGTAAAGCCACTAGCAAAAAAATAAAAATAAAATAAGAACCTCGTACGATCTACAACTTCACTAGAACCCCTAACACTAACCACATCACGTCCAGAAAGCCATAGTCGACAGCCCTGAAGATGGTTTTCCATGGTTTCCTATTTTCACACCAAGCAAATGCTGGGCTTCATCCTTCCTACTCTTATCCCTTTCCTATCCTATCGTCACCATCAGACCTATCTGTGTCGGTACGACGTAAAGCAGACAGAAAAAAAAAAAAAGCCACTGGACTCACGAAAGGAGAGAAGCATAGCTGGAGTGTAAGCATACTGGGCCAGAAGGAAAGCTCTAGAGAGCTGAAATCATCTGATATCCAGAGATGGCCTAAACAATGTTGAATTAATAATAATAATAATAATAATAATAATAATAATAATAATAATAATAATAATAATAATAATAATAATAATAATAATCCTATTTTATAATTTATCTGGGAGTTGTCGGCCGTTTAATGCCGGGTGTCCTTCCTGCTGATATGCATTGGATCTAGTAAATATTTGACCCGAAGCCGTCGGTTTACGAACCAGGGATAATCGGATGGAGAGACTTACTGAAACTGATTAGTAGTGAAATAATTTGTCAATTTGTTATTTACATTTGTCCGCCTCTGTGGTGTAGTGGTTAGCGTGATTAGCTGCCACCCCCGGAGGCCCGGGTTCGATTCCCGGCTCTGCCACGAAATTTGAAAAGTGATACGAGGGCTGGAAAGGGGTCCACTCAGCCTCGGGAGGTCAACTGAGTAGAGGGGGTTCGATTCCCACCTCAGCCATCCTGGAAGTGGTTTTCCGTGGTTTCCCACTTCTCCTCCAGGCGAATGCCGGGATGGTACCTAACTTAAGGCCACGGCCGCTTCCTTCCCTCTTCCTTGCCTATCCCTTCCAATCTTCCCATCCCTCCACAAGGCCCCTGTTCAGCATAGCAGGTGAGGCCGCCTGGGCGAGGTACTGGTCATTCTCCCCAGTTGTATCCCCGACCAAGAGTCTGAAGCTCCAGGACACTGCCCTTGAGGCGGTAGAGGTGGGATCCCTCGCTGAGTCCGAAGGAAAAACCGAACCTGGAGGGTGAACAGATGATGATGATGATGTTATTCATATTTACTTACAGTATATTGAGAAATGGAGTTATTTTTGTTTAATAATAATAATAATAATAATAATAATAATAATAATAATAATAATAATAATAATAATAATAATAATAATAATAATAATAATAATAATAATAATAATAAATATATTTTCTCAATCCGTTTACCCTCCAGGGTTGGTTTCTCCCTCGGACTCAGTGAGGGATCCCTCTATCACCTCAAGGGCAGTGTCCTGGAGCGTGAGACTTCGGGTGAGGGTGGGTAATAAAACTGGGGAGGAGGACCAGTACCTCACCCAGACGGCCTCATCTGCTATGCTGAACTGGGGCTGGGAAGGGATGGAAAGAGGTAGACGAGGAAGAGGGAAGGAAGCGGCCGTGGCCTTAAGTAAGGAACTATCCCGGCATTTTCCTGGAGGAGAAGTGGAAACCATGGACAACCACTTCGAGAATGGCTGAGATGGGAATCGAATCTGGCCCTTCGGGGAAGACAGCTGATCACACTAACCACTACACCACAGAGGCGGTAATAATAATAATAATTATAATAATAATAATCCTTTCTGTATCTGCCCTGATGAATTCACGCTTCAACAAAAGAGGTGATAAAAGCCGTAGCTCAAACATCTCAGCTGATTCGATTTGTCAAAATTGATCCCGGCTTCTTGAAATATGACTGTCGTTATCTTATTATTCCAAAATAGAAACCATGGTGACCCTTACTCCGGGAGTTTCTCAAAAAGCCCAGCGGCAGCTGGGGTTGTGCAAGTAATCATTGAAACAAGGCCATCTTGGCCGAGTTACGCAATGCGTGCTGAGAGCTGTGTTGCATTTAATCAGAACCGTTCGTTATCACGACGCATCCAGCGCCACAGCAGCACCTGTTACTAAAACAAGAACGCTTATCTATATTACCAACCAGTATTTCGAAAGAAGTTTTACTGCAAGGTCCAGAATTAGCACCTTTTAATGTCAAAGTTGTGAGCATGTTCTTTCCTTAGGAATACAATTCACAAATGAGTACTTTTACTGAGGAATTATACACAACATTCCACTTAACCTAATTCTATCGAAATGTCAAATCAAGGAACAAAGCCCCGGTTAACACCGAGGTGTATCAACTTGCATTATCTCACTTCAACTGAACGATCAAACCAAACCAAACCAAACCCCTTCGCACTACAGCCCTTGAAGGGCCTTGGCCTACCAAGCGACCGCTGCTCAGCCCGAAGGCCTGCAGATTACGAGGTGTCGTCTGGTCAGCACGACGAATCCTCTCGGCCGTTATTCTTGGGTTTCTATAACGAGGTCGCTATCTCACCGTCAGATAGCTCCTCAAATATAATGAAGTGGGCTGAGTGGACCTCGAACCAGCCCTCAGGTCCAGGTAAAAATCCCTTACCTGGCCGGGAATCGAACCCGGGGCTTCCGGGTAAGAGGTAGGCACGCTACCACTTGACAAACAAATCTTTGGAAAACATTGTTGAAATGAATATGGTCGATGACGAGCGAAATTCTTGCCGGAAATTTTTTTTTTTTTTTTCACACCAATTCGTTACTTGTATCAGTCTCTTCACATTCAAGTTTTCTGTTCGATCTCCCTTGGTCAACACTTGTTCTCTTCTTATGCTAGTCCAGCTCCATGGCTAAATGGTTAGCGTGCTGGCCTTCGGTTGAGAGGGTCCCGGGTTCGATTGCCGGCCGGGTCGGGGATTTTTACCTTAATTGGTTAATTCCAATGGCTCGAGGGCTGGGTGTATGTGTTGTCTTCATCATCATTTCATCCTCATCACGACGCTCAGGTCGCCTACGGGAGTCAAATAGAAAGACCTGCACCTGGCGAGCCGAACCCGTCCTGGGATATCCCGGCACTAAGAGCCATACGACATTTCATTTTCACCGAGCGAGTGGCTGTGCGGTTTGAGTCACGTACCTGTCAGCTTGAATTCGGGAGACAGACACTGTTGGCAGCCCTGAAGCTGATTTTCCATAATTTTATATTTTCAGACCAGGGAAACGTTCATCAAGGCCACGGTCGCTTCCTTCCTTTCCTATCCCGTTGTCGCCGTATCTGTGACGGTGTGACGTAAAAAGACAAAGACAAAGTCACCTCCGTACAGGCCATGAAGGCTCTTGGAGGAGTGGAAGATAAAGGCTTCCACCATTGTTAACCGCGGCACGTGATGGGGTGGAGTGGTTAGCTCTACGCCCGGTCGCCTTTCCCCCCAGAAATTAACCTTGTACTCATTTTTGGTTTAGGCTGAGTGAACCTCAGGACCATATGCACCTCCGGAAGTGGAAATCTCGTTACATACATTTTACGACTTCCTCACGGGGATTTGAACTCACGTCCTTCCGGGCGAACCGAGCACGCCTTTTTCTGCCTCGGCAGGGAAATAATGGATAGGAAGAGCATTGTCACATTCGCGGAATTTGGAACAGCAGCGACGATATGTCACACCTACCGTACTGAAACAAATAACTTTTTCAGTGCCCACATTTCCCACGGTAGTCATAAATTCTGTGAATGCGTCATTACTAGGTACCTTGTTCCTACTCAGGTCCCTCAATGCGCTGCCAAATTCTGACCTCAAAACCGAGTCTCATCTCATCTCATCTCATCTCAGCTTCGTAAGATTTTTTTTTTCTTCCAGAGCATTATCATTTACTTCTCTTCCTTGATACAAGTGACAGTTATGTTGCTGTCATCTCCTGTCCTCTCTTCTTTCCGCCAGAAGAGTTTTTCCGAATATCCGCGCACCTACTTTTTCATTTCTTCGGAAGTTTCTTTCCTATACATAGCCCCTATATTTACAACCTTCAGCAACTTTGCATGCCCCTTTCAGTCAAACCTTCTCTGCAGTGTTTACTCTATCCTTTATTCACCTGTTCGTTTTGGCTTTCTCATATTTTGTATCTTGTATTTCCATCCTTTATCAATCAGCTGTGTTAAACATTGATCCCTGCTTCAGCTTGCCTTACTTCCTATCGTTTCAGCAGCAGACCTCCTGATCTTATCCTTAGAGCTGTTCTCTCCCCATCTCCTGGAAATTGTTCACCCTCTTCAGTTTGCCTTGCAAAAGATGCTTCATGAAACATTCGAGCACTTGTATTTCTCTTAAACTTATCCGCATTCTACCAGGCATATGCATGAGTTTTTGTCGGTTTCTGTGGTTAAAAAAACCATCATTTTCAAGGGAAATTTATTTTTTGTTAATTCAAAATATTGGCCATCGGCTTCTACACACTTCGCCCATCTTTCAGGTAAGTTATGAATACCATGCCAGGAAAACTGTTTGTCTTTTGCGGCAAAGCATTCGTCGAGCCATTTTCCAACTTCCCCGAAGTTGCGGAAGCGCTGCTCTGCGAGCGCGTGCCCCATTGATGCGAAGAGTTGATAGATGGCGCCAGGTTGGGGCAGTACGGCGGGTGCGGACGGATGTCCGATCCAAGCGATTTCAAGTTGTCTTTCACTGGTTTTTGCTGTGTGAGACGCGCATTGTCGTGTAACAAAATCACTTTTCCATGTCTTCTGGCCCATTCCGGTCGTCTTTCGATCAACGCGCGATTTAAATTAATCACTTGTTGGCGAAAGCGTTGAACATTAACGGTTTCGCAGGGCTTCAAGAGTTCATAATACACAATACCGCTACCAGAGCGCGCACAGTCTTTCAGATTGAAATCACCACTTTTTTAAAGTTTAATTCCCCACTCGGAGTGTGGGGCGGACCCCCTAGAGAGTTACGCTCTCTCTTCGGCCAAGAGAAGTGAAGATAACTGGGTGATACGATAAATGAAGAAGGTGGGTAAGCGATTTGACAGATTGAATGAGGGGGAATATGGGGTCTCTTGACTGCAGTGATAGGAAGAAGGGACCGTTTGCTTGGGAGGGAAGTTTTAGAGCAGGGTACCAGGATGTAAATGGAGGGTTAGGAGGTGCAGAGACGTTGTGATGTTGAGGATGAAAGACGTTAAGGATCGTAGGATTTCAAGCATCGAAGGTGGATAAGCGATGTAAATAGGTGGGGGGTGGGGTGGACTGACGAATTGGCGAGGTTGAAAAGAAGTGGCTGGCCGGGTGCGACGGTGAGAATTGTTATTGGGATGGCGAACAGGTTGGGTTGAGGAGATGGAAGGCTCCACTTTATAGAGATGGTTGTAAAGGTAAACTCCGTTGTTAATTCGGTGTTGGGCATCTGAGGCGCTCGGGACGTGTATACGAACCATATAGGTTGGGCCGGATGCGTTCTTAATTCGGAAGATGCGACGAACTGGGAAGCCTTCAGCTTGCAGGTGACGGAGAATGGTCCGTTGTGAAAGGGCAGGATCCACACCGCGTATCACACAGCTGGACATGGTGTGGCGAGTTGAAGAAGGCTGCGTCAGCATTGGTGGTGCGGAGGCTGCTTGTTCATCGGCAGGTGGAGATGACGAAGGTGGTGCTTCGTTTGTAGACCCTGATGATTCAGCTTGTACGGGAGGTATTGAAGCGGGGGTTGTTCAGAAATGGGGGAGAGATGGAGGGAAGAACTCCTGAATGGGGAAGGATGCCAGGTGACAACAGTTGTAATTGGAACATAGGAAGAAAGATGGGTGGAGGTTGTGGTGGTCGTCGTAACGGTAGTGGTGATGGTGGTAGCGGTGATGGGAGGAGGGGAGAAAGGGAACAATAACGGTTGTTGTGATGGCTGTCGTGATGGTGTGGTTGCTGCGTCTTCAACATAAGGAAGAATTGGTTCCGTTGGCGAGGATGCGTTGAAGGTGGCCTGGTCTGTAGAGTTGAAAAAAAACACGACGTGTGGGAACGTTGCCTTGCAGTATTCTGGAGACGCTGTCAGCTACGACTCCTTTCCGTTGGAGTTGTGTTAGGATGACGTGTTCTTGGAAGAAGGATCAACGTCAAGGATCACACAGCTATCCATGGTGTTGGGGAGGCTAACTTCCAACGAGGTGTCAGCCTATGTGCTTTGTTAAGTCGGCGAGGTAGCAGAAGTAGAGAAAAATCCAAGAAGAGTTTTGCAGAGAATATCTCAGTCAGTCTTCGAGATGTCGATGAAAGACCCCTCGCACCACGTTTAAATTGTCTCAGATGTTCGAATCGATGAAGCGTGTTCACCATATGTTTCTACCGGCAAACGATGACTTTCCACAGCCTTTTCCTTATTATTACGTAAGAAAAGCAGGGCGCGCAGCAAGTGTTCTTTTTCAGCCACAAACGTCGACATGATCACTGAACGATACAACGCAGACGCTAGTGTCTGGCGGACTCAACTTGTATGTGTTGGTACTTGGTAGGTGAACGTCAGACGAACAAACTGATGTATGTGTCAAATTCCTACGCTGCGTACTGTTCGCTGGCGCCATCTCTTAGTGAAACCGGAAAAGACGCATACACCTGGTGTCTCTTTAATCTCAATATCAGTCGGCATTTCATGGCCTCTTTTTTGTAACAAGAATCCACGTATGTTCCTGGCTAAATCCTGCAATCCGGCAACTCTGAATCTCTAAGCAAAGCCATCTCCGTACAGGCTATGAAAGCCCATGGAGGAGCGGAAGGTAAAGACTTCCACTAAACTGTAACCTCGGTACGAAGCGAGATAGAGAGATTAGCTCTATGCGTCTTTTATCCCGGAATTAACCTAGTATTCGTATTTGGTGTAGAGTGAGTGAATCTCAGAGCCATCTGTCTCTTCAGAAGTGGGAAAATGCGTGCCTACATTTTTAACATCCTGACAGGAACTAAACCCACACCCTCTTTCAGGCGAACACGGCACGTTACAACCGCCTCAGCTCGGAATAACCAAAATTAAGTCTTTTCTTGTATCTTTTCTCTTCCTTGTCTTGCAACTGCATTCCAGACTCCCACCACAATTTGATTCTTATCTCGCTTTATATATTGATTTACATCTTCCAATATTTACCCGAAGTACTGAACCGTCAGGCACTGGGTTGGGTTCAGTGATAACAACAACTCAACCGGTATTCTGTGCGTCATGGTACTACTGATAAAATCGTACCAACATATATCAGGTTATACATTTCAGTAATCTACTTTTTCAAGTCTTTCTCCCAATTTTTTGAGGTAGGCACTTCTTGTAGATTAGGTCAAGTTTTACTGTCGATGTCCCTCCTTACACCAATCTTATGTGTATGAAGATGAACACAAATACCCAGTCCCCAAGATAAGAGAATTAACCATGCCCAGTTAAACTTTTCGTCCCAGTTGAGAATCGAAACCTAGGCTCTCTAAACTGAAGGCCACAATGCTGACCATTTAGTTAAGACCATTTATTAATATGTTTTATAGTCCTAATTACGACTATCCTGTGGTGTAAGAGTAACATATCTGGATCTTAGGGCCTCTCCTGAGACGCCGGGTTCGATTACTAGCCAGACAAGGTATTCTAATTCTAGACTAGGATATCAATGCACCCGTACACCGAAATACCACGACCCACCAATCATCACAGACAAAGAGCTGTTCAAATTCACTAATTGAGACCTTGATCATCATCGTCATCAACATCATCATCATTATCATAGCCTTTTTCCCTGTTCATCCAGGGTCGGTTCTCCTAGCTCTCATTCTCCAGAACTTACAGTCCTGTGTCTATTTCAGCGTTTTCTAAGTCTCTTATTGTTATCAGTATCACACTTGATCAGGTGATAGTCCTTATCCCTATTTCATGCGGTGTTATGGGGGATACATGTCCGACTCGTTGGCTGAATGGTCAGCGTACTGGCCTTCGGTTCAGAGGGTCCTGGGTTCGATTCCCGGCCGGGTCGGGGATATTAACCTTCATTGATTAATTCCAATGGCCCGGGGGCTTGGTGTTTGTGCTGTCCCCAACATTTCTGCAACTCACACACCACACGTAACACTATCCTCCACCACAATAACACACAGTTACCTACACATGGCAGATGCCGCCCACCCTCAACGGAGGATCTGCCTTACATGGGCTGCACTCGACTAGATATAGCCACACGAAATTAAAAAATAGGGATGCATTTTGCTTTGGATCGAGCCAGACATTTATTTATCACACAGCATAGTGGTCAACTATCTAAATTTTGTCAATCCTGGTTTTAAGCGTTTGTTCATGTCCTCTTCAGTGTCACATTTGCAGGATAGTATTGAAAAGAGGTATTTCAGACTTTCAACTCTTGCGAGTTGCGTTGTTTGAATACGTGGCTGGTTGTGAAACTCAGGTTCGTCTGATCTGAGCTCACATTCCATTTATCATGTATTATCTCGGCTTAATCTCAGTTCGTTAGTTTCCAGTGTTTCTTGCCATTCCTCCAGAGTCGTCCACGTGCTCGAAACCATGATGTCATTTTTAAAATCTTCAAAATAGCATACTGGGCTTTGAATGGTTTAAATCGTGTAATTTGCATGTAGTAGACTCTCGAATATCCGACCTCGGTACATCCGACTCCAGAATATCCAACCACCCACCTGCTGTGCTTGTAACAAGATTTATCGAATCATCGCCGCGCATTATTTCCTCTCACAACAAAATAGCGGACACTTGCTATTGACGGCCAACCAGTGCATTTCAGTGCGTGAGTTAAACTGTTCATTGTACCGTATGTGTTTGTTTGGTTACTCAGCCCGAAGGCTGGTTTGATCCTCTACAGCTCCACCAACAGCTGTTAAAGATAGCCTAGGTGTCACTGAAGAGGCGTACTAGGGAAGTGAGGAGTGAGGTAGTTTCCCGTTGCTTTCCTCACTGAGCCAGAAGTTTGCTATTATATACCAGTCTGCCAAGCCCACTGAAATGCATGCACCAAGCGACCCTATGAGCGATATTTTCACACCATTCATACCAGGGACTGGCTGCATAAGGAATGGCATTACTGGCATCGCTCATACCTCGGCCACTTTCATATTGTCAAAGCCAAGGATGAGACTGAGACAGGTCAATGAAAGTAACAAATTTATTTTAGCCCATACCAGAAGACATAGTGCACTGTAAACACCACATCCTCCCAGCAAAGCCATGGTTATTCGTTATGGTGACATTAGTTTAATGTCCGACTCCTTGGCTAAATGGTTAGCGTGCTGGCCTTTGGACACAGAGGTCCCGGGTTCGATTCCCGGCAGGGTCGGAAATTTCAAGCATCGTTGGTTAATTTCGCTGGCACTTGGACTGGGTGTATGTGTCGTCTTCATCATCATTTCATCATCATCATCATCCTGGCGCGCAGAGCATCCAGGAGATAGTGGGTTTGAATCCCACTGTCGGCAGTCCTGAAAATGGCTTTCCGTGGTTTTCCATTTTCACACCAGGCAAATGCTGGGGCTGTTCCTTAGTTAAGGCCATGGCCAATTCCTTCCCATTCCTAGGCCTTTCCTGTCGCCATTAGACGTATCTGTGTCGGTGCGACGTAAAGCAACTAGCAAAAAACGACGCGCAGGCCGCCTACGGGCATCAAATCAAAAGACCTGCAACTGGCGAGTTGGACACTTCCGGCACTAAAAACCATCGCCATTTCATTTCATTTCATTAGTTTAATAGGTTAATTCTGTCACCGTGGTTTAACAGCTAAGCTGCTGAGCTGCCAATCATGCACCATTTCATGTTCGTGCTTAACTTTAATCAACAACTGTTCAAATACTTTTGAAAAATATCTACCGCACAACAGATAAGCCTATTATTTCTTGACGCAGAGAGAGCTCGTTCGAAACTTGACTGATCGTCGACACATGTTTGAAAATCCACAGGAATGGAATGAATGAAGTCTAGCGGCGAGGATAGGAATGGTGCCGGCTGCCGAAGCCTGCCGCACTCCTCTGGGGCAATGATTAATGAATGACAGATGAAATGAAATACTATTGGAGAGTGTTTCTGGAATGGAATGTGACAGGTTAAGTAGGAGTCCCCGGAGTAAACCTGTCCCGCCTCCACTTTGTCCAGCACAAATCTCACATGGAGTGACCGGGATTTGAACTACGAAACCCAGCGGTGAGAGGCCGGCGCGCTGCCGGCTGAGCCATGGAGGCTCATTGTGGGAGGCTTAATATACTGAATTAACCCCTGCGCATTAGGTTTAATATCCGGTTCCATGGCTAAATGGTTAGCGTTCTGGCCTATCGTCCAGTGGATCCTGGGTTCCATTCCTGACCGTGTCAAGGATTTTAACCTTCATTGGTTAATTCCGATGGCTCGGGGGCTGGTTGTGTGTCCCGTCTTCATATTTAGTAATCACCGTAGGTAAGCCTCATCCTCATAGACGCGGAGATCACCTGCACTGTTGTCGAATAAATGCGTGAAAACAGTTAAATGTTCTGCAAAATGCATGCATAATACGATCTCAGGTGCACTACACAACAAGGAAGTATCATTTTCTAATTAAAATATGATCCTTTGGTATCAATTTTCATTGCTGCAATTATTTTGAAATAATTTGGTGTCGGTCTTTTCTGAGGAGCCTCTGGCGGTGATGCGAGAGACTGTTTACAGCTGAGCTGTTTTAAACTTAACACAATGAACTGCTGCTAGATGCAATGAAGTGCCATTTCATCTACCTAAAAATTGTAAGAGAAAAAAAATTCAACTGATTCTACAAACTACCCTGGCCATTTCTGTGCAGAGTGACATTAGGCCAGATATATATTATTTATATTTTTTCGCGACGGGTCTGCATTGCAGGTTCTAGCGGTACGCCCCTGGTAATGACCAGTAAACCTACAGTACCGTACTGTAATCTTCTTTCGTGTTCGTCTAATTCTTCTTCAACTTCTTCCGCTTTTCCCACTTATGTGGGGTGGCTGGTGCGAAGTGCGTCGCACATGTGGATTTGGCCTTGTTTTATGATCGGATGCCCTTTCTGACGCCAACCCTATATGGAGTGTTTCTGTGTTGGTTGGTAGTGTAGTGTGTTGTCTGAATATGAAGAGGAAAGTGTTGGGACAAACACAAACACCCAGTCGTCGAGCCAGAAGAATTAATCAGACGCGATTAAAGTCCCCGACTCGGCCTGGAATTGAACCCGGGACGCTCTGAACCGAAGGTCTCAATGCTGACCATTCAGCCAAGGTGTCGGACTCGTGTTCGTCTCATTAAATGCGCGAAATATATATTTTTAAAGTCAATAACCATATTGTTATCATTATTTTACTTTTCTTTCTGGGTCATAATTAGAACCCTGCGCGGTTGCGGATATCCGCGAATATCTAAATAATGAAGTTTATTAATTTTCACTCAGGTATACTCCTATTTTTGCTTGTGGTTAGGCGACCCTTGACAGTGGTATGGGAGAATGGTGGTATAGCCTATAAAGAGCCTTGAGACCACAAAGCCGTAAGTCTGACCGTAGCCTAACAGGATTCTGCCCGCAGTTAATGGAAGAAAGGAACAAAGGACAATACGTCGGTAGTTGTCGCTAGAGATAATCCCTCATAAAACTGTGACTATGGGGGGTTTTAGTGGCAAGTATCAGACCTATTGTATTATGTTAACACGCCTATCCGCTTCAATAACTTAGATGTAATATACTGTAGTTAAATATTTACAATATCCGCGGATAACCATTCGTGGATGCGGATATGGGTGCGAATGCGAAGTGGATGCGGATAATATTTTGTATATCCTCGCAGTTCCGCCTCTGTGGTGTAGTGGTTAGCGTGATTAGCTGCCACCCCCGGAGGCCCGGGTTCGATTCCCGGCTCTGCCACGAAATTTGAAAAGTGGTACGAGGGCTGGAACGGGGTTCACTCAGCCTCGGGAGGTCAACTGAATAGAGGTGGGTTCGATTCCCACCTCAGCCATCCTGGAAGTGGTTTTCCGTGGTTTCCCAGTTCTCCTCCAGGCAAATGCCGGGATGGTACCTAACTTAAGGCCACGGCCGCTTCCTTCCCTCTTCCTTGTCTATCCCTTCCAATCTTCCTATTCCCCACGAAGGCCCCTGTTCAGTATAGCAGGTGAGGCCGTCTGGGCGAGGTACTGATCATTCTCCCCAGTTGTATCCCCCGATCCGATGTCTGAAGCTCCAGGACACTGCCCTTGAGGCGGTAGAGGTGGGATCCCTCGCTAAGTCCGAGGGAAAAGCCAACCCTGGACTACAAACAGATTAAGAAAGAAAGAAAGAATATCCTCGCAGGGCTCTAGTTATAATAAAGATTTTTATTTGTTCCTCAAGTTATTCGACCATTTTTATGTGCCCTATCCCAACACCATAAGTGACGGATAGGCCTATGAGAGTGTGTCCGGTATTTTACAAGCTTGCTTTGCGTTTACATTCCGGATGCGCACGTATAGAACGCAAATAATTGTTCCACCAGCCTTATCAGCGTCCATTTCTCACACACACACACACGCACACACACACATAATGATATATGTTTTGCAAGCCCATTCTCTCCACACCGAGGCACGGCTAGGCTATTCCAGAAGAGATCAGAACCGCTATCTCTCAACGAAGCGCGTAAAAATGACCTTTGGTGGGAGAGAGATGGAGAGTCCGCTACGCTCAGACTCGCCAATCATATAATTCCACGTAGGAGTGATTACAGAAAAAGGATCGCCCGACCATTCGCGCTATAGTAGGAAATGACGGCACACACGTCCAGTCTATCGCAATGATCCGCGCAGTTACGTCAGAACTTGAGGCAGGCAGGCAGGTATTCTGCAGCACTGTAAAAGGAGACAGACCTCGACCACCTCAAAGAGAATGAAGTCATCTAAATGAAAATGAAAGGCTGCGTGTAACACATCAGCTTCCCTTCACACTGTCTTGGCCAGGAAATGAGCCAGTGATTTATTATTCATATACTATCTCCATCAGGAGCCTCCGTGGCTCAGGCGGCAGCGCGCCGGCCTCTCACCGCTGGATACCGTGGTTCAAATCCCGGTCATTCCATGTGAGATTTGTGCTGGACAAAGCGGGGGCGGGATGAGGTTTTCTCTGGGTACTCCGGTTTTCCCTGTCATCCTTCATTCCAGCAACACTCTCCACTATCATTTCATATTATTTGCCAGTCATTAATCATTGCCCCAGAGGAGTGAGACAGGCTTTGGCAGCCGGCACAATTCCCATCCTCGTCGCAAGATGGGGGCTTCATTCATCCCATCCCTGACCCGGTCATTGACTGAAAAACAGGTTTTATACTATCCCCATAAAACAAGCCTCCGCTACTCAGGCGGCAGCACGCCGGTCTCTCACCGCTGAACACCGTAGTTCAAATCCCGGTCATTCCATGTGAGATTTGTGCTGGACAAAGCGGAGGCGGGACAGGATTTTCTCCGGGTACTCCAGTTTACCCCGTCATCTTTCATTCCAACAGCATTCTCCACTATCATTTCATATTATTTGCCAGTCATTAATCATTGACCCAGAGGAGTGCGACAGGCTTTGGCAGCCGGCACAATTCCGATCCTCGCCGCTAGATGGGGGCTTCATGCATTCCATTCCTGACCCGGTCAAATGACTGGAAACAGGTTTTGGATTTTCATTTTCATAAATATCCATAAAAATTTTGTCTAACACAAAGTAGACTGGAGCAGAACTTAAGGGGTCTGATACACCTGGAATGCATGCATTTTGTAAATTAGTCTATATCTATGGAACCATAACAGGGATTTGAACTAAGCTTTGTACACTTATAGTACAAACGCCGGGCTTTCATTATACGTACAAAGTTTTAACATTAAATATATACAAGTGTAATAAAATTTGTAGAGTTTAATATTAAAAACATATTTCTTGAATATTATTAAAAAAATTCTTGATAAGTATCAATGTGAATAGCATAAACTATTATTTCCGTAAAGACAACACTGTGTTAGCCTCTGTGGTGTAGTGGTTAGTGTGATTATCTGCCATCCCCAGAGGCCCGGGTTCGATTCCCGGCTCTGCCACGAAAATTAGAAAAGTGGTACGAGGGCTGGTACGGAGTGCACTCAGCCTCGGGAGGTCAACTAAGTAGAGGGGGGTTCGATTCCCTCCTCAGCCATCCTGGAAGTGGTTTTCCGTGGTTTCCCACTTCTTCTCCAGGCAAATGCCGGGATGGTACCTAACTTAAGGCCACGGCAGCTTCCTTCCATCTTCCTTGCCTGTCCCTTCCAAACTTCCCATCCCCGCACAAGGCCCCTGTTCAGCATAGCAGGTGAGGCCGCCTGGGCGAGGTACTGGTCATTCTCCCCAGTTGTATCCCCACACCCAGAGTCTGAAGCTGCAGGACACTCCCCTGGAGGAGGTAGAGGTAGGATCCCTGGAGGGAAAACAGATTACGAACGAACGAACGAACGAAAGACAACACTAAATTACCCAGGATAGACCTTTATGAACTTAGTGGAAGAATAAGTTACCCTCTTATAGGTATTTAGTTTGAATATTTTAAAAAGTTAAGAATTCCACATGATGTTTTAGATGCACAGAGCATATTTTTCAAAGGAATTCAATAATTGAGTTTCATCCTCTATAATATAGTTCCAACAAATGGGATTCCAAAGTTCATGCATTTTGGACCATTAGTTCTTGAGGTATTGCGTTATTTGTGCGAAAAAATTAAACTTTTGGGAAAATGGCTCTAAACATAGTATATACATTTCCACTTACATATAACACTAGAAGGCACCTGCTGTATATTTAGTACCCTCCATCTCCATGTTCTTGCCATGTTCTACCATTCTCAGCCTCCTTCTTGTCCTTCGTTCCTCCTTTGAAGACTTGGGAAGGCGTTTTTCAGCAAATTTGACCCGAAGAACATCACGTTCAGACAGAGCAGATGTTGCATATTTCCCAACTTCGATGCCTAAACATTCCATCACTTCCAGTTTAATTTTATTACTATCATTTTTTTTTTTTTGCTTTACGTCGGACCATCACGGATAGGTCTTATGGCGACGATGGGACAGGAAAGGGCTAGAAGTGGGAAGGAAGCGGCCGTGCCCTTAATTAAGGTAAAGCCCCAGCATTTTCCTGGTGTGAAAATGGGAAACCACGGAAAACCATTTTCAGGGCTGCCGACAGTGGAGTTCGAACCTACTATCTCCCGAATACTGGATACTGGCCGCACTTAAGCGACTGCAGCTATCGAGCTCGGTTACCATCATTTAAAGAAGATACACCTTCAGAAGCTGAAATGTTCACAAATATCCTCCCCGAATTTGAAATTTTTGGGCAAACAATCCATACCTTGTTGTTAAAGGACTCATTAGCATTCTGAGTCCGACCTTTTGGACATCTCCTTAGGAGGTCAGTAGCAGCAAGGTCTTGGAATATTGGCTTAATTACCCTCATTACAGCCATTGGAATTGGGTGAGGGTGCCTGGGATTGATGCCACCCACGCTATGATCCTGAACTTTTCGGACAACAATAATGTTGAGGGACAATATCAGTAGAGACTTCATGGTACCATATAGTACATATAGCCTTCCTCGTGTCTTCCAAGTTGTCTTCATTTTCTCTTCTGGTATTGCCATAATAACACTGCATCTTTTTGATGATAGCATTAGTGAGACGACCCGCACCACCAACACCCTTACCATCTTCTAATTTTATGCCAGCCGTCGTCTTCTTCTTCTTCTTCTTCTTCTTCTTCTTCTTCTTCTTCTTCTTCTTCTTCGTCGTCGTCGTCTTCTTCTTCTTCTTCTTCTTCTGCCTGAGTCTTATAAACTTGACACGATTTTTAAAAAAACTCGTGGTTAGGTTACAGGCACAGAATAACAGAATTGTTAAATGGTCCTGATGCCTTGACGAGTCAGCCATTTTTTTTCCAAACCAATATTCCCAAAACAGCCCACACAGCTGACAGTTCAGTACATGCATGAATTTAAATCGAAATATCTCGGTCAAAATTGGAAATTTCGCTATGAAACTTCAGATTTAGGTACAGAAGTGTGTATTCTTTGGGGCTGCCTGGCCGAGGCGGTAAAGGCGTACTCGGTTCGCCCGGAAGGACGTGGGTTCGAATCCCCGCCAGGAAGCCGTACAATTTAAGATATAAGATTTCCACTTCCGGAGGTGCATATGGCCCTGAGGTTCACTCAGTATACACCAAAAATGAGTACCAGGTTAATTCCTGGGGGCAAAGGCGGCCGGGCGTAGAGCTAACCGCTCTATCCCATCAAGTGCCGAGGTTATGAATAGTGGAAGCCTTTACCTTCCAAAACTCCCAGGGACTTCACGGCCTGTACGGAGGATGACTTTGCTTTGCTTTGCTAGTGTGTATTCTTACAATCGAGATCGAAAAATAAAAAATGAAAAAATAATATTTCCAGGTGTATCAGCCCCCTTAAGTCGCGAGGACTCTTTTCCATTCCATGAATATCAGTTTACATATACGTTTTCAATCTGCTTTACGTCGCATCGACACAGACAGGTCTTATGGCGGCCATGGCCTTGATTAAGGTACAGCATCAGCATTTGCCTGATGTGAAAATGGGAAACGACGGAAAACCATTTTCAAGGCTGCCGACAGTGGGGTTCGAACGCACTATCTCGCGAATCTAAGCTTACAGCCTCGCGACTCTAAACGCACGTCCAACTCGCCTGGTCTTTACATGTACTACAATTATTCAAATCATGTAAAGCTGGTCATCTTCTTCTTCCCAATGAATTGGAGTAGGCAGTTGGTGCTTTTTTTTTTTTCTAGTTGCTTTACGTCGCACCGACACGGATAGGTCTTATGGCGACGATGGGACAGGAAAGGCCTAGGAATGGCAAGGAAGCAGCCGTGGCCTTAATTAAGGGACAGTCCCAGCATTTGCCTGGTGTGAAAATGGGAAACCACGGAAAACCATTTTTAGGGCTGCCGACAGTGGGGTTCGAACCCACTATCTCCCGGATGCGAGCTCACAGATGCGCGCTCCTAACCGCACGGCCAACTCGCCCGATACAGGCAATTGTTTTGAACTTAACCCGGTTTTACGGCCGGATGCTCTTGCTTACGCCAATCTTATTTGAAGGGATGTAATCGTCAATGCCTGTTTCTGTTGTGGTTTGTTGTGTGGTGCGTTGTGTGAAGATGTGTATTAAGGCGATCACAAACAACCAGCTCCCTGACGTAGAGAAATTATATATGCGCTGTTAACAAACTCGACCCAGCCGGGAATTGAACCCGTGGTCCTGTGATAATAAGTCTAATTACTTTGAAGCTTTTCGGAGACGCCTAGGTGCCGGAAACTCTTCCCGAAGTAGTTCTTTTACGTGGCAATAAATCTAGTGACACGACGCTGTAGTATTTGAGAACCTTCAAATACAACCGGACTGAGCCACGATCGAACCTGCCAACTTGGACTCAGAAAGCCAGCACCTTACCCGTCTGAGTCACTCAGCCCGGTGACAGTATTTCATTACAAGCGGCAATAGTGATGGAGATTCACTTATATGAGCACATTTATTCATGACATTTAAGAGGTAACCCTACACCAATAGTTTAATTAGATACTATATCTCTCGTTTACAAAGCGTCCGTGGCTCAGGTGGCAGCGCGCTGTCCTTTGACCGCTGGTTCCGTGGTTCAAATCCCGGTCACTCCATGTGAGATTTGTGCTGGACGAAGCGGAGGCGGGACAGGTGTTTCTCCGGGTACTCCGGTTTTCCCTGTTATAATTCATTCCAGCAACACTCTCCAGTATCAATCCATTTCATCTATCATTCATTAATCGCTGCCCCAGAGGAGTGCGACAGGCTTCGGCAGCCGGCACAATTCCTATCCTCGCCGCTAGAAGGGGGCTTCATTCATTCCATTCCTGACCCTGTCGAATGACTGGAAACAGGCTGTGGATTTTCATTTTCATCTCTTTTACACTCTGCTGTGGATACTGTGATAGTGTTTACTGCAGCAAAAGAGGAGGTGATCAGTTTTGTCTCTTCATTTTGTCTTCTTCGTATGTCTGTAAGCTCTAATTATTATTCTTGCATATTGAATTTTAAGTTTACCACAAAATTCCTGACTATTTACCCTCTATATAATGCTGTAGGATTTATGGCTATTTAGATGGATTTAAGTGATTAAAATGATTGCCATAAATTACTACAAAATATCAGATGGCTGTGTTGTCATCAATGTCAATTCTAAATTGAGTATCAAACTTCTAAAAAACTGTCTTCCAATAATTAATCGATATACTATATATTACATAATTAATATTTATCAATATAATATTCATGCGTTGCAGAGCATACCACCACTTTCTAACGTGTACGGGAACTTCTGGTAGATGCTCATTTAGCAAATTTGTCGTACTATCGACCGGTACATAGTATCGGTGAGAACCGGCTCAACTAAACTCCTAGCGGTAAGCCCAAGAAACCTTGGTTCGGTCAGATGCAGCGTCGGCTACGAAATACAATAAGCTAGTGACGGTGGGAGGCAAGCTAATAATTCGACAATCACTCACCAGGTTCGTAGTTAAACTTTCTACTTTCTCAAGATTTAAATGCGCACAGTTCGTACTAATGAAGTTTGTTTATCTTAAATCCCCTTATACGTAGATGGATCAAAAGGTTAGTTGCACTAACGCGCTGCAGCAGCGCGCCGTGTGTCGCAAACGTGGGCACAGCGGAGAAAGGGACAGACACTGCCCACACGTCTGTTAGGCAGGTCGCTGTGGTGTCTCTTCTAGTATTGTGTGAACAGCGGCCAAATGCAATGGCGCGTCAAATGGACGTTGACTCCAAATATGAGGTGCGTGCGACAATCCGATTCCTATGGGCCAAAAGGAAGAATTGCACGGGCATTCATCATGAAATTAGTGCTGTGTATGGGGAGCGGGCCATTTCCCGGCAAGGTATCGTAAAGTGGTGTCAGCAATTCGAAGCCGGACGCACGGATATAACGGACAACCATCGGAAAGGCAGGCCCGCAACGTCCAGGACCCGTGCAAAGGTCAACGGTGTGAATGCGATCATTAGACAGAACCGGCGCATTAAACTGAGAGAAATCGCGACGCAGCTGAACAAGTCGTATGGCGGTGTGTTCGTCATTGTTCACGAGGACCTTGGATATCGTAAGCTGTGTCAAAGATGGGTCCCACGTCTTCTCACCGATGAGCACAAGGGACAACGTTTCCAATGCTCCCTGGCATTTTTCCAACGCTATGCCGCAGACGGCAACGGGTTTCTGCAGCGAATCGTCACAAGCGACGAAAGGTGGGTCCACCACTTCACCCCGAAACAAAACGAACATCAATGGAATGGGTGCACCCCTCATCACCACAACGAAAGAAGGCCAAGTTCAACCTTCAGCCAGTAAGGTTATGGCGACAGTGTTCTTTGACATGGAGGGTTTGCTGCACGTGGACTTCATGACGAAAGGAACGACGATCAACGCGGCGTAGTATTGTCAAACTTTGCACCGGTTGCGTAAAGCGATTAAAGAGAAGCGCCGGTGTGATTTTGTTGCACGATAACGCAACACCTCAGAAGGTCCGCCAAACGAGAGAACTGCTGCAGCGTTTCAAGTGGGAGGTCTGGCAACATCCACCCTACAGTCCCGACCTAGCGCCATGTGACTTTCATCTGTTCGGTAAGCTCAAAACAGAGCTCGGTGGTCGACGTTTCCAGACCGACGAGGAGGTGAAGGCCACTATCTCCGAGTGGTTGCAGAACGCTGGAGGAAATTTCTATGCATCCGGCATCGACAAGTTGGTTGTGCGTTCGCAGAAATGTTTGGAGCCTCTTGGAAACTATGTGGAAAAGTGACGTTAGAGTATATGTCGTTATAGTCGTGTTGCTGTTGTATAGGTGGTGTAACAAATGGCCCTAACTAGGAAGTGCAACTTATTTTCCGATCTGCCCTCGTACCTCACACTGATATTTACAAATCTTCATTCCTACACTATCTACTCAAATTTAACATGCAATTTCAGTAGACTAAGAAGAAAAAAATAACAGATTCCAAACTAAGGCTGCATATATTTCATAGATAGAAATTACGTCGCTTTTTTGGTTTTGCCAGTAAGGTTTCACGGAAGTTTTAAAACCTTCCTGTTTAGAGGTTTCTTATTGAGTTTGATATATCGCTCGCACTTCTGTAAATGATTTGTGGCAATGTTACTTTAAAGTGGCTTTAGCCCATCATCAGAAGTTTCATATTTTATTTCTCTTTTGAATTTGTCTTTCAGGAGATTGGAGCAGTTCCCCAATAATTCTCTTTGAGGATGGAAAAACAAAACTGCAATAAACAAATCAGAGACAATTGTCAGAAGTGATACAAAGAGTTTTTTTTTAAGTATTTGTTCGGGGCGTCGATCCATGTGGATCTTTTGCCCCTACCGGCACCATATTGTATGAACCTGCGTGTAATTGGAATGGCGGCAGTGTGGAATATTGTGTGTGAGGAAAGGAAGATTAAGAACGGCACAATCACCCAGTCTCCAGGCCAGGGATATTAATCATTACAATTTAAAACCCTGACCCGGGGCCGCTGGGCGACAGGTGGACGAGTTGCCCCCTCCACCGCAGGGCCGGACATACAAAAGGTAACTTTGGATGTGTTAATCCTTCCCGGACCTGACATCTTATTATGCATAGCGCTGGGTTTTGAATTTCAGGACTCGATATTTTTTCTAAATAACCATCCGAATTTGTTCTTTCTTCTGCCATGCGGACCAAGTATCCTGCTACCAAATTAATTGAAATGTTGGCCGTATTAGCTTCAGTTTCTAAAACAAAATAATAATATTTAATTACATTAAAATTGAAATAACTCAAAGCATTAATTTATTTAATTTAAATTATGTATCTATGATTGCATGAATTTGTCCAATATTTCAAGAACATGCGCTGGAACAGTAGGAATCTCGGTACACACACAGGGACTTCTTGTAACACAGACCATTTTCTTAATAATTTGGTGCACGATGTCTTAGTTCTACATTCCCATGTTTCGAGGCAGCTATCAGACCAGTCTGAAGTGTTGACTTAGTGGAATACATACAAGACCTTACATTCATCATGTCGTTATCACCCGCTTTACCCCTTAAATGGCTGAAGAAGAGTTCAGAATCTTTCTAGAGGTACTAATACTGAAGTCGGTATCTCTGAAATGCCTAGTATTATAGCGGAGCTATTATTTGATGGATAAATCTTGTTGCCTTGTCGTGAAAAATAGCTACAGTAAAATCCATTGATGTCTTGTTGCGGCTCCAGATGGGAATTTGTGGAAGGACATCCCCTTTGGTTACACTTTTTCTCGATTTACAAAAAGTAAGGATGCAATACACAACATTTTATATTAAATCTTTACTACGTCCGCCTCTGTGGTGTAGTGGTTAGTGTGATTAGCTGCCACCCCCGGAGGCCCGGGTTAGATTCCCAGCTCAGCCACGAAATTTGAGAAGTGGTACGAGGGCTGGATCGGGGTCCACTCTGCCTCGGGAGGTCAACTGAGTAGAGGGGGTTCGATTCCCTCCTCAGCCATCCTAGAAGTGGTTTCCCGTTGTTTCCCACTTCTCCTCCAGGCAAATACTGGAATGGTACCTAACTTAACGCCACGGCCTATTCCTTCCCTCTTCCTTGTCTATCCTTTCCAATCTTCCCATCCCCCCACAAGGCCCCTATTCAGCGTAGCAGGTGAGGCCTCCTGGGAGAGGTATTGGTCATCCTCCCCAGTTGTATCCCCCGACCCTGAGTCTGAAGCTCCAGGACACTGCCCTTGAGGCGGTAGATGTGGGATCCCTCGCTGAGTCCGAGGGAAAAAACGACCTTGGAGGATAAACAGATTTAATCCGAAAGTTTGGAGCGGACTCGCCAGATCGCTTGCTAGAATGTCAAATACTGACTCAAGCGACGAAGAAGATATGGTTGTGTTTGATTATTTTAGGAGAAAAAAAGAAGAAGATATTGACTTCACACATATCTTGGAAAGAATATCCGCTGCAGATTTTTCATAGCAGAAAAGGAGCTCGAACAAACATATGCTAAATTATTTATTTCCATCGTATGACCAAACACAGTTATATAGAATTGATACAGCATAATGCGCCTGCCATTAGCTGTCATAAAAAAAAACGCACTTGGTCACTGGGAACTGAGAAAAGCGGCCGTGGCCTTAAGTTAGGTACCATCCCGGCATTTTCCTGGAGGAGATTTGGGAAACCATGGAAAACCACTTACAGGATGGCCGAGGTGGGAATCGAACCCACCTCTACTCAGTTGACCTCCCGAGGCCTGATTACTAACTGGAGGCGGCGTATGTAGCATTCCATTGAATTACACGGGAAGTGGCTCCCAAGTGTTCGGCGAGAAACTGGAGTTATCGTATTCGTCACGTAAGGTTATATACTAAAAGGCAAATATCATTGCGCTATTCTCTTTTTTTAATTGCTCATCTCTGCTGCCAACATGACTAGTTACATATTGAAAACTACTGGACATAAAGAAATGAAATTTCGAGGATACATTTCTATTACAATGTAGGTGCACGCTAAGGGAGAATTTTTGGATATTCCGTCACTAAAAGGGTGAAAATGGGGGTAAAATATTAAAATGAGTGTATCTATATCTCAAAACTTTAAAAACTGCTTTTTAGAATCTCCCTTAAAAATAAAGATACACGTATTTTTTTGTTTTCTGAAAATCCCACTAGGAGGAGTGAAAAGGGTGAAAAAGGGGTTGAATGACTTTAATGGGGATACTTTTATCTCAGAAACTGAAGATATTACAGACCTGAAAATTGGTATTTGGAATCTCCTTTAAAAATAAAGAAACATGTTTTTTTTTTTGAAAATTCAATTAATGGGGGTTAAACAGGAGTGACAAGTGGGGTGAATTTTTAGACAGACAGTATATCTCAGAAATGTAAAATGTTATAGACGTAAAAATTGGTATTTGAAATCTCCTGTGGAAGCAAAGAAACAGGTGATTTGTTTTCAGAAACTCCCCTTAAGTGGTACTAAATGGGGGTGAAATTTTAAATTGAGCATGTCTACAGTATATCTCAAAAACTTAACATATGAAAAAAGTGAAAAATGGTATTTTTATCTCTATTAAAAATAAAGAAACATGCTTTTTTTCGGGAAAACGGCCTGGGTGGAGGGGGGGGGGTAAAATGACTGAATTCTTTTTATTAGGATACTGATATTTCAAAAACTGAAGATGTTACAGACGTGAAAATTGGTATTTGGATCTCTTTTAAAAACAAAGAAAACGCATTTTTCGGGGATATCATCTTGGGGGGGCGGGGGTGAAAAAGTGTTGAATTCCTTTCATGAGGACACATGTCTCAAAAACTGAAGATGTTGCAGTCGTGATAGTTGGTATTTAGAAGATCCTTTACTGATAAAGAAACAAGTTTTTTTTTTTTTCGGAAAATCCGCTTAAGGCGGGGGGAGGAGTGTGAAAGGAAGTGAGAAAATGTGAATTCCTTTTATGGGGATACTTACATCTCTAAACTGAAGGTAACAGACGTGAACATTAGTATTTGGAATCTCCTTTAAACATAATGAAACAAGCCTTTTTTGGTGGTCGTGGTGGGGAAATACTTTACGGCGGTGGGGTGAAAAAGGAGTTGAGATCAATTGATTTTACTGTTCATAATGTTCTTGATTATGATTATAAACCGATAATTTTTCATATTTCCTGGGTTCGTTTTCAAGAGCCATATTTTCCTTTGGAGAACTTAAAGTTACATCTACATATGCCGTAAGTCAATAAGAATACACAAAGGCTAAGTCTGCAAACCGTGCCGAAGTCGTGACAAGACAAGGTTAGGTTAAGCTACATTAACCTGATAACGAAATTTCCTTCCATTTCAACTGAACTGATCTTTATAGAGAATGTAACGTTGATTTCTTTTTTCGGAATTCTTTCAGATTTTTCTTGCTTCTTCTACATCCTAGTTGGATTCTATACGTGCGAAATGGACGAAATATACTAATAATTTCGTGTGGCAATTTCTAGCCGAGTGCAGCCCTTGTAAGGCATACCCTCCGATGAGGGTGGGCAGCATCTGCCATGTGTAAGTAACTTCGTATTATTGTGTTGCAAGGTAGTGTTATGTGTGGTGAGTGAGTTGCAGGGATGTTGGGGAGAGCACAAAGACCCAGTCCCCGGGCCATTGCAATTAACCAATGAAGGTTAAAATCCCCCATTCCGGCCGATAATCGAACCCGGGACCCTCTGAACCGAAGGCCATTACGCTGACCATTCAGTTGGACATGGGCGACATAAGAGCGTATTAGCAAATAGCTACATTATTAAATACATTATACGAACATGCCACTTACCTACAATTACAAAAACAGATTTACAATCCTTCAGAAAAAGAAAATATGCTTTACTTACTGCCCGGCCGCCTTTGCCCCCAGGAATTAACCTGGTACTCATTTTTGGTATAGGCTGAGTGAACCTCAGGGCCATATGCACCTCCGGAAGTGGAAATCTTGTTTCCTAAATTTTACGACTTCCTGACGGGGATTCGAACCTTCCGGGCGAACCGAGCACGCCTTTACCGCCTCGGCCAGGCAGCCCCTTTTTATTTTGGATTCTTTTGCATATTTTGCCGATTTGGGATGACCGGTCATTATTTCATCTTTTGAAAAGGATTTTAAAATTCAAGCATGTCAGACTAATAAAATATCACAAGTGAAAATGTAAGTCCACCTCTGTGGTGTAGTGGTTAGTGTGATTAGCTGCCGCCCCCTGAGGCCCGGGTTCGCTTCCCGGCTCTGCCACGAAATTTGAAAAGCGGTACGAGGGCCGGAACAGGGTCCACTCAGCCTCTGGAGGTCAACTGAGTAGAGGTGGGTTCGATTCCAACCTCAGCCATTCTGGAAGTGGTTTTCCGTGATTTCCCACTTCTCCTCCAGGCAAGGGCCGGGATGGTACCTAACTTCAGGCCACGGCCGCTTCCTTCCCTCTTCCTTGTCTATCCCTTCCAATCTTTCCATCCATCCCGCAAGGCCCCTGTTCAGCATAGCAGGTGAGGCCGTCTGGGCGAGGTACTGGTCATCCTCCCCAGTTGTATTCCAGGACACTATCCTTAAGGCGTTAGAGGTAGGATCCCTCGCTGAGTCCGAGGGAAAAACCGAACCTGGAGGGTAAACAGATAAAGAAGAAGAAAATATAAAATAATTATACATTTTTCTTTCATATGGTTAAATTCGCTAAACATGACCAAGATATGTGCAGGAATACAATACAGAATTCTGATAATTAGGAGAAAGTATTGCTTAACATGTTTCAAGCACTATCATTCTGACCCGCCCCTACAGCCAGTCATTCACCCCCGCGCACCTCAAGGCCAAGAACAAATGGAAAAGAGGAGGGATTGGAAACAAATATTAAACTTTCCACTTCAGTAAAGAATTATCCTCCGAAGTGTTCTCTGCAGAAATTGCCAAAAGTGTAACCATCCCAAATTGTATTTTTAAATCATCTACCGAATGAATTTGGAAAATACGTGTTTAGGACAGATGAGCGGTTTATTTTGTAAATTGTGCGGTATTAAAGGGAGTGCAGAAAGTAAGTTTATTGTACAGCAACACATTAAACGAGAAAAACATCCGAAATTTATCACGAGTGCGAACAACAGGTGTTTCCAGGTTTTCCAGGGGCAAATTGCTGGCACTACATCCAGCAAATCATTATGCCCATTTGATATACTGTACACTTCCAAGTAAACTGGTCATCCTCCCCAGTTGTATCCCAGGACACTGCCCTTAAGGCGTTAGAGGTAGGATCCCTCGCTGATACTGTAAAAACAAGAGCTGTGCAGTGAATAGTGAAACCACTGTTACACAATCACCAGAATTGAGATGGGTAAAATATTTTAAAGTCATGTTTTACTTATTTTATAGCATCTTTCAGTAAAGTTAAGGACATTTTATTGATTATTTTCAGTGATTTTTAGGACAACAACTACTGCTCCCTGCCAATCAGTTTCTAACGAGTAACGCCGTGTGTACAGGACTTTGGAGTAGACTGTCCCGCTCGACGGATTGTTGTTTGCCAGTTACATTCCACACTCAAGTACTGTCCTAGCCACATAACCTATCCATCCTTCAGGGTAAGATGAGCCACCTAAAGGGTAACGCCCTCTCTCCAGGCAGGAAAAGAGGTGAACTTGAATTGGTTTAGAAAAATAAATGTGATGGGTAAAATATGCATATATGGTTATGTGAATTACCGACATATTGGCTATGGGTGGAACAAAGTTACGTGGGATTACGATATGAGTGATGGCATGGATAAATAATTGGCGTGGGTTGCTGCCTTGTAACGATGATTAGTGTGAGCGGGGCTTCATAATGGTAGACTGGAAGTGTAGATAGGTGTGACTGGCTATGTGTGAGATTATATGTAGATGACTGGTGGGTGATTCGCGGCATTGTTCGGCTTAAATTGTGATTATGGGGTCCGGCTCCATGGCTAAAATGTTAGCATGCTGGCCTTCGGTCGCAGGAGTCCTGGGTTCGATTCCCGGCAGGGTCGGAAATTTTAACCATCCTTGGTTAATTTTGCTGGCACAGGGGGTGGGTGTATGTGTCGTTTTCATCACCATTTCATCCTCATCACGACGCGCAGGTCACCTACGGGAGTCAAATCAAATGACCTGCACCTGGCGAGCCAAGCATGTCCTCGGACACTCCCATACTAAAAGCCATACGCCATTTCATTTTGTGATTACGTGAGGTTAGTGAGAAATCGATGATTGTGAATGACTTTGAGATGATTTTGTGAATAATACACTGATTTAAGGACAGAAGGTAGATAATTGTTATCACTTTGCAGCCTGCTTTGGGTCAAATTCAAACTAATAGAGCTGGGTTCATATTCACAATAGACTAATGCAATTTTCACCACATGCATACAGAATGTTCTTAACTGTTATTGTACATTTTTAAAAGCGTAATGCAGTTAGTTCACCGGAAATGGAACCTTTTTGAAAATGCATATAGTTTGAGTTTTCAGGCATTCAGGTGCATTATTCTCAGGAATTATTTGGAATAGAAATTATTTCTTCTATGTGAACTCTTGAAACCAACCCTCAAAGTAGTGAGCAAAATGTTATACTATTTACATTGAAACTATTTCGATTATTTAAATTCATATTAGCAAAATGTTTTGAGAAATAAATTAGGTAAATATTTTTAGCATTTTTGTTTATTAGCTCACATATCTTATACTACTCTTTTAGGTAATGGAAAAGCATGGAATTTTGAGTTAATACTTATTGCATCAAACATCCTGATTTTTAAAGATAATCATCATCATCATCATCTGTTTACCCTCCAGGTTCGGCTTTTCCCTCGGACTCGGCGAGGGATCCCACCTCTACCGCCTCAGGGGCAGTGTCCTGGAGCTTCAGACTCTCGGTCACGGGATACAACTGGGGAGAATGACCAGTACCTCGCCCAGGCGGCCTCACCTGCTATGCTGAACAGGGGCCTTGGGGAGGGGTGGGAAGACTGGAAGGGAGAGACAAGTAAGAGGGAAGGAAGCGGCCGTGGCCTTAAGTTAGGTACCATCCCGACATTCGCCTGGAGGAGAAGTGGGAAACCACGGAAAACCACTTCGAGGATGGATGAGGTGGGAATCGAACCCACCTCTACTCAGTTGACCTCCCGAGGCTGAGTGGACCCCGTTCCAGCCCTCGTACCACTTTTCAAATTTTCGTGGCAGAGCCGGGAATCGAACCCCGACCTCCGGGGGTGGCAGCTAATCACGCTAACCACTACACCACAGAGGCGGACTTTTAAAGATAATATGAAATTAAAATGATTCTTGACTTCGGTAAAATACGCACTTATATATTAATCCTTTTCCTATTCGTGGGGTTGGATCCTACATCTTCGTCATAGGGAACAGGTTTATTTTATCTGAGACAGAAGAATTCTTCTCTTTGGAACTGACTTATTACAGAAATGGCTGCGGGATAGCGAGAACCTTGCGGCTAGAAATGACATGGTCGGTCATGCATACGATTTCCGCAGCGTCTGAAAAGGAATGAAGATTCCAAAGCCGCCTTCAGCTAGAAGTTAAATGCGGTTCGTTAACAAGAAACCGGTCTTAGGAGACAAGACAAAACCCACACTGCTTTAGCAGCCTGACCACAGCTACAACAAACTCCTTGCCGTGGCCATGAACCTGAAAATGCTGGAGCGAACGTTGCCATGCCACACCACGCCACGCCAAGCCAAGCCTAGCATCTGGTGCTTCTCTCAACTCCACGAGACTTGAGGCAGTCGCTGGCATCCAACTGAAACACAAAGGAAATAATTATCATTTTACAATCGCTGGAGAATAATAAAGGGAGTGACAAACTTTATAGGCAGACTAGAAGTGTCGGAATCGAAACGAGTATAGGCAATCACAAAACAAAGAAATAAAATGGCTTATGGCTTTTAGTGCCGGGAGTGTCCGAGGACAAGTTCGACTCGCCAGATCCAGGTCTTTTGATTTAACACCCGTAGGCGACCTGCGCGTCGTGATGAGGATGAAATGATGATGAAGACGACACATACACCCAGCTCCCGTGCCAGCGAAATTAACCAATTAAGGTTAAAATTCCCGACCATGCCGGGAATCGAACCCGGGACTCCTGTGGCTAACCGTTTAGCCATGGAGCCGGACACAAAGAAAATCTCTTTTACGCCACTGAAATGAAATGTCGTATGGCTTTTTTCTTAGTGCCGGGATATCCCAGGACGGGTTCGGCTCGCCAGGTACAGGTCTTTCTAATTGATTCCCGTAGGCGACCTGCGCGTCATGATGAGGATGAAATGATGATGAAGAAAACACATACACCCAGCCCCCGTGCCATAGGAATTAACCAATTAAGGTTAAAATCCCCGACCCGGCCGGGAATCGAACCCAGGACCCTCTGAACCGAAGGCCAGTATGCTGACCGTTCAGCCAACGAGTCGGGCTTTACGCCACTTAGCAAGCGAGAAGGATGAAGTTGATTTTACTATCCACCCTGTAAATAAGTTTCCATTTCCTTGACTTTTGATTACGATAAATATACACCTTTTTTTACAATTTGGTTTACGTCTCACCGACACAGATATGTCTTATAGCCACGATGGCATAGGAAAGGCCTGGGGGTGGAAATGAAGCGGCCGTGGCCTTATTTAAGGTACATCCCCAGCATTCGCCTGGTGTGAAAATGGGAAACCACGGAAAATCATCTTCAAGGCTGCCGACAATGGGGTTCGAACTCATTGTTTCTCACATGCGAGCTCACAGCGGAGCGCCCCTGACCTACACCAATTTAAGGAGGTTTATGTTTCTACAGTGAAGTTCATGTTTTTCTTTTGTATACATACCCGCCCCCCCCCCCCCCCCCACCATCACCACTACCACAACACACACTCATATATGACGCGATAGCCCTAATGGGCCTTGGTTTACCAAGTGACTGCTGCTCAACCCAAACGCCTGCAGGTTAGGAGGAATCCTCGTGACCATTTTTCTTGGCTTTTTAGACAATTCAATTGTTCTCATGTAAGCTGAGTGGGCCTGGAACCAGTTTTCAGATCCAAGTAAAAATCTTTGACCTGGACAGGAATTGAAACTAGGACCTCCGAGAAAGAGGCAGGTTCGCTAACCGTATACCGCAGGAACGGCTTGGTTTACTTTGGTAATTATTATTTACAAAATAACAGCGAAACGGCTGGATAGATCTAAACCAAATTTCATATTTAGACTCTAATCACCCAGGAGCAGGTTTTGATACACACGTTTTGCGGTTTAACATCGCATCGGTGACGATGCAAGAGGAAAGGACTAGAATTGGGAAGGCGGTTACCGTGGCCTTAATTGGGTACATCCCCTACCCTCAATAATTGACTGGTGTGAAAATGGGAAACCCCGGAAGGCGTCTTCAGGATTGCCAACTGTGGGCGAACTCACTGTCCCCCAAATGCTGTAGCCAAATTACTCACTGCCGTGTCACGATACGCTTAATTCTCAACACTTGTATGAAACCGCCCTACGTTCATCCCCCCCAGGCAATGGTTGTCCTCTCTCTATTCACTCACCTAGCCAAGCCTTCAACTGTACTTCTCCACAGAAATAATGGTTATATGTATACTAAGAGTTGCGTCTTCGCAGAAAATAAGCATTTTCTTCAATAGTATTAGGATGCTAGAGAAAATTAACTCAGGAGCAGATCATCGTTGCGCCGGAAAAGACCACCGTGTGACGACGATGGTCTCGGAGAAATATTAACCCGCAGTACGTAACGAGATCTATATAAATAAAGTTTTAGGGGGTCCGCTGTCTGTAATTTCGTTTATTTTGCCAATTTTCCAGACATTTATTCGTTTCAGGCCAACACAAGGCCGTATCAATGGTTTTTAGCTTTCGTGTCTGTTTGTCTATCCGTCTGTTTGTCTGTTCCACCATCATGGCAAAACGACTGGTTAGATCTCGACCAAATTTCATATTTAGACTCTACTGACCCAGGAGCAGGATTTGATATGCAAGTGATTTAAAAATCACGAGATCACTTTTCCTTACCATGAAAAAAGCAAGAATTGATTGGAAGGATAGACGCCTCATACTAAATTAATACAGAATGCAGAACACTGATTTAAAAATCAATGGGACAAAGAAAAATGCTAAAATAAGAAGAGGAGTTAGGCAAAGATGTCCATTGTCTCCTTATCTCTTCAATATGTTCATCGAAGAAGCCATCGCAGTCATGAAGGAGAAAACAACGGGGATCTCTATAAGATTTGCTGATGATATTGCCATACTAGCAGAAACAGGTAAAAGTATGCAGAGAATGATCAACATATTAGCAGAAACTTTAGGCAAATGGAACCTCAAAATTAATACAAGGAAAACAAAAACCATGACAATATGTAAAGACAAGAAAACACCTGTAACACACTTCAAAATTGGCCCTGATAAAATAGAACAAGTGAAACAGTTGTGTTACCTAAGAACCCTGATCACGAGTGATAATCGGAGCATATCAGAAGTCACGAAGAGGATAGCCATGGCAAAGAGAGCATTCCAAGATAAAAGGCATCTGCTGGCCAACAAACATACAGATATTCAAATGACGGAGAAACTTACTGTTTCCTGCGTCGAGTACAACGATAAAACCAATACGATTCAGTACTCCAGCGACTATTGAGGACTAATAAACTTTCCGAGGACTATATAATCGCCTACAAAACGTTGTGAGACGCCATTATCTAAGTTCTTGTTAGTTTTAAAGCGAAGTACAAAAGGAACACGCAGACACTGAAACAATTCTAAACCAACTACAACTTGGTCAGTGAATGAGGAAATTGCTCGGCCGCCGTCAAGAAATTACAGAGTCCTACATTTTAAACATTGTTTCCCCAAATCCAGCAATATTAAGCGTACTCAAAATCTATTGGACATTATATAACATTTTATTTAATTTTAATGTTTTACTCGAGCATTCACATTTGTTAGGGATGGCAGTTTAGGAACCAAACTAAATTGATTAGGGAGAATGGATTCGGAAAAGTGCCTGTCAATCAAAGATATCCTGTCATTGTTAAAATAGTCGTGCGAGAACTGATTCACATCACTGCTCATGCTCATTGCTTAAAAAAGAAAAAGTTTATTCCCTCCCAGGTTGAGTTCGCTCTTTAGCCCTTTATTCCACATGTATTCTAGGAATATTGGGTATGCATAACACCTCTACGAGGAATTAAATTCTAATATCCCTGGAAGAACGACTGGTGGCTGAATATCTTCGCACTTTTAGCGATGGAATCACAGCTTGGCGTCAGAATGAACTTACTGGCTCCTTTTAAAGGCAAAAATTGTCACTTTTGGCATCAGATGCTATGGTTTACAATCCAAGGCTAGACTTGTTCCTGAGTTACCTGCACGCCATCATGTTCGGCAGCAGTGTCTTGAAAGTTAGGGAACAGAGACGTTAGAACACTTTTTCTTCTGTTTGCCTAAAACAGTAATTACTCCTTACTTGCATTATTTTAGTTCGCATTTTCTTCTTCTTCCTCTTCTTCTTCTTCTTCTTCTTAATCATGTTACCCTCCAGGTTCGGTTTTTCCCTCGGACTCAGCGAGGGATCCCACCTCTACCGCCTCAAGGGCAGTGTCCTGGAGCTTCAGACTTTGGGTCGGGGATACAACTGGGGAGAATGACCAGTACCTCGCCCAGGCGGCCTCACCTGCTATGCTGAACAGGGGCCTTGTGAAGGGATGGGACAGGCAAGGAAGGGGGAAGGAAGCGGCCGTGGCCTTAAGTTAGGTACCATCCCGGCATTTGCCTGGAGGAGAAGTGGGAAACCACGGAAAACCACTTCCAGGATGGCTGAGATGGGAAACGAACCCACCTCTACTCAGTTGACCTCCTGAGGCTGAGTGGACCCCGTTCCAGCCCTCGTACCACTTTTCAAATTTCGTGGCAGAGCCGGGAAACGAACCCGGACCTCCGGGGGTGGCAGCTAATCACGCTAACCACTACACCACAGAGGCGGCATGTTCGCATTTTCACCATCAGAATGTTGACCGGCAGGGTAGGAAATATGGTGGTAAGCAATTTTTAATCACCAAATTGCGTGCCAAAAGTCTAGTTTCAGAACAGTTCCAGCCAAAAGTCTGGATTCAATTTAATTCCAAAATTCCAAACCTCTCCACAGTGGTGATTGTGATTCGTTCGTCGGATGGGAACGTTAAGATTCAAAAGGAGTAGGCCATGTGCCGACACCGGGTTTCACCTCTCCCCACCCCAGCTCCCCTCCCACACACAAAGCTACCCCCAGACGGGCATGTCATCCATGCGTGTCAACTAGTAAGAAACGTTCTCCCGAGGGTACACGAAAGCAACAGTTGCTACCCTGTTACCGAAGAACATTCCTGCAAATTTATTTTTTAAAGGAAAGTAGAAATAATTAAGATTCTAGCCTAACAATATTAATTTAGTTCAATAGCAAACAATCTCAATTGCGAATATGAAAGGTATCTATGTTTATAAATCACATCCTAGAGGCAATGTGAGGGATTCAATCATATAAACTCATACACTAAATATTGAATATTCAGATTCTTTCCTAAGAATATATTTTAAAAAGTAATGCAATTATTCCAATGACTAGCTCTTAAGCCAGTCGTTGACGGGTTAATTTCTTTTTAGAATTGCGGCAGTACTGTCATCTAGCGGAGAATAGCGACAGCAGAAGAGACATAGCACGCCTCAGTTAACAATAGTCAGTCACTGTTAAGTTATTGTTGATTTAGGGGCTTAGGGTATTGTAGATCATCTCATTCTGTTTTCTTATGGCTCGGTGACATTAGGGCATCAGACATTTGGAGAGTTTGCCATCCATCCTTCTCCCTTATGACTTCTCCCTCCCTCATTCTTGAAGTGATCCTTTATATTATGCTTGTTGCTTGAAGGGGCCTAACATCTAGGTCATCGGCCCGAAGTGATCCTTAATTCTCATATCTATAATAGTTATCTTCTTCATTTTTCTTATCAATATGGGCTCAATGACAACGCGATTTTGTAACTTACAAGAACAGTCAAAACAACATCCGCCATCACCAGTTAATTCGTTACCATGACGACTAAGTGACATTTCCACATCAGCGATGCTCGTATTGAAGAACTTAGCAACAAGAATACATGTTCGTGAATATATCCATTATTATATCCTCTAAGGTATGTATCAGGTATAAAAGACTGAAAATTAATTTTCTATCGCCGGGCTGAGTAACTCGGACGGTAGTGCACTGGTCTTCTGAACCCGACTTGACAGGTTCGATCCTGGTTCAGTCTGGTGGTGAAGATGCTCATATGCGTCAACTTCGTGTCAGTTGATTTACCGGCACGTGAAAGAACTCCTGCGAGACAACATTCCGGCATCTCGACGTCTCCGAAAATCGTGGAAGTAGTTAATGGGATGTAAAAGACAATAGCATTATTATTATTATTATTATTATTATTATTATTATTATTATTAATTTTCCTTTTCTTTTTACAATTTGCTTTACGTCGCACCGACATAGACAGGTCTTATGGCAACGATGGGATAGGAAAGGGCTAGGAGTGCGAAGGAAGCGACCGTGGCCTTAATTAAGCTACAACCCCAGCATTTGCTTGGTGTGAAAATGGGAAACCACGGAAAACCATCTTCAGGGCTGTCGACAGTGGGCATCGAACCCACTGTCTCCTGTATGTAAGCTGACAGCTACGTTACCCAAATCAAGCAACCACTCGCTCGGATCTATCATTTTTATTATTTACAGTTTTTAGATTGAATTGTTGTTTCCGGATATATTTGTAAGTTCGTTAAAATGTAATAATCGCGAGTATCTCATTTACTCTCGTAGCCTAAATACATACGAAACGTAGAAAAATCAGGAATTGCTCTTTGCGGAACTTTAATTACGTACAGTGTTTCCTTACAGGTAGGAAATTTGACGTTTCCTGTTTATGACCCCCTTATTCCCCATTAATACTGCTACGCCACTGTATACTAACCAAATAATACAAACAACCTAGTTCACAACCCGACTATCTCTGAAGTACCAAATTTCGAGGAATTATCTTGGCTTTTTTCCCATGATGTTATAAACGAGCAGAGAGACAAAACATTGAACTGAGCTTATTATCGATTTTTGTATGCCATATCGGAGAAAATTGTGAAGTATGAGACAAAATATTTGAAGTGTACCTAGAAAATTATAATTTATTTCTATATATTATTCTCTTAGCCGGCCCCGTGGTGTAGGGGTAGCGTGCCTGCCTCTTATCCGAAGGCCCCGGGTTCGATTCCCGGCCAGGTCAGGGATTTTTACCTGAACCTGAGGGCTGGTTCGAGGTCCACTCAGCCTACGTGATTAGAATTGAGGAGCTATTTGACGGTAAGATAGCGGCCCCGGTCTAGAAAGCCAAGAATAACGGCCGAGAGGGATCGTCGTATTGACCACACGACACCTCGTAATCTGCAGGCCTTCGGGCTGAGCAGCGGTCGCTTGGTAGGGCAAGGCCCTTCAAGGGCTGTAGTGCCATAGGGTAAGGTATGGTATGGTATATTATTCTCTTAGTTGGCAAGTTATTTTAATAATATGAGTGCCTGTAACATCATTGCAGTATGTATTGAAAGAGCAGTTTAACCTCGCACTTGAGCACACCGATTTTCAGTGATGGGAAAGGGACGGGATAGGAATTTGCAAGGGGCGGTATAACAATGAAAAAACAGATCAGTTCTTTACTATAAAAAGTAAAAAATAACAATGGGCGAGTCAGCTAGCGGAACGAATTGTGTAGCTGCAAGCTTACACTCGGGAGATAACCAGTTCGAACCACAAACGTCGGCAACTTGAAGATGGTTTCCCATAGTTGTAAATACTAATAAAGAAATCGCACGATGCCTTCTTTAAAAGCAAAATGTCAGAGTACTAGTCGCAAACAACTTACTGATTATGAGGAATAGGCAGCCTATGCAGCATGTGAGTATTTTGGGATGAATTTTTGGGATATATTAACTGTCATACCAAGAAACCTATCGAGAGGTAAGATGACCTAGACATAGTACAAGGGTTCTATATCATGTTTTTCAGATGAAATATTCCTCTATTTCGAGTATCTCTTTCAATACATACTGCAATGATGTTACAGACACTCATATTATCAAAATAACTTGCCAACTAAGACAAGCACAAACTAAAATATAACTATTATAATTCAGCGGATTTCGCCAGACCAGGATTTGAAATGAAATGTTCCCAGACATCACATCTCACAGACCTAGATTCCTAATCAAGCCTTTATAAATTAAAACTGATCTTCAAATCACAATTCGTTCGTGATAAAGCGCATTGCAATTACAATATTATTAATCTCGTTTCAGACATTGCTAGTATTGCTTTCAGAATGAGATGTATTTTACTAAACTGAACAGGCACACTTCGGGGCAGAATAAGAGATTTCCAAAGTTAACAGTTAACGGTTGACTGCCCCATTGTGATTCCACCAATTTCCTTAGCAGATAGTTGCTGATGGAAAAATTCAGCTTGGAGTTCGTACAGTCTTGAATATGAGAGCTTTATCAAGAAAACTCCTAGGTATTTTTCACATTAACACGTCGAAAATATTCGGCGATGCAAGGATCGGAAAGGAATTAGCATTGAGAACGTAACGCCACATCCTTAATTAAGGCAAATCACAAGCATTTTCCTGCTGTGAAAATGGGAAAGAACGGAAACCGTCTTCGAGGATGTCGACGGTAGGATTCGAAGTCACCATCTCTTGAATGCAAGTAACTTGGCTCAAAATATGTAGCCAACTAGCGCGATCGTGTCAGAAACGTACAGTTTATACACAGTTACAACAATCTTAAAATTGTTTTATTATGGACCAAATCTTGGTCACATTCAGAACATTCTGGATGGTTTGAAATAGGCCATCTACTGTGTAAAAAGATGGACACAGTTAACACTGCACCATGTGCTTGATAGTTTGGTCTTTCCCACATTCATGCTTGATCATATCAACATTGGTACAGACCCGCGTTACCAAATTGACTTGGACCTACTCAGCCTGTTCACAGATATTCATACAATCCAACTCGCATCATGACCATTTGGTAAGGTTACGACTTCTATTTTCCATCATTAGATGTTGAGAACTTTGTCCTTCACAGTTCTAACCCAGTTCCATCCGATGATACTTTCTGTTTCCTCTCATTATCTGCAGATACTTTTCTTCCAACAGTGGGTTTTGCTATTCCAGTGAAAAGGTAAAGCCTTTTGAATGAAGTCGTCTTTAAGCCACCTATTTACCTTCAAGTCTCGTTGAGAGGTTGAGACCTGTTCAGAATGAGATGAATTTTACTCAGCTGAACAGACACACTCCTGGCAGAATAACAGATTGCTAAAGCTGAAGTTCGAACAGTTAACGGTTGACTGCCCCATTCTGATTTCACCAATTTCCTCAGCAGATTATTCCTGATGGAAAAGTTCACCTTGGAGTTCGTGCAGTCTTGAATATGAGAGCTTTATCAAGAAAACTCCTAGGTATTTTGGAGTATTGTTGTTTAATATCTGACCACACTACTTTTAGCCTATGATAGGCTTCGTTGTTCCTTAGATGAAAGGTGCACACTTGTGGCATAGCAGCGTTTTGTCAAAGTTGGTTTGCTTTATTTTCTTGTTGCAGTACCTGATGCATATTCATTATTCATATTATTATATTTTACACATAAAAGATATGCCACGATATTCTTAACCCAATCTATTCACTTAAATATTTAGATTTGATTTGCCTTGGAATTTTATGGTTAACAGTAGATTTTCTGTCATTGTGTCTGATGCCCATAGTTATATTTTTTAAATAACTGGAGTTGGGATAGAGAAGAAAGGAGTCATGGCCTATATGTTAGGTACCATCCAGAAACTTGTCTAGTGTTGAAGTGAGGGAAAGACAGAAAAACATTTCTAGGGTGACAAATTATTCACCACCCTGCATCAAACTTCCAGCTCCTTCCATGACGGTTAATGGCGACACCCTGCACAGTATCGGACATGTTCCTCAACTTGGCAACCACCTCTCAACAAATTCTAAAATACAGTATCTCCTCAGGTATGCTAGTGTAGTGTTTGATCGTTCTCATAAACGTTTCTTTGACAACCATAACACCAGCGTCCAGATGCAGTTATATGTTTCCAATGTTATAGTGACAGAATCACTTATGGATGTGAGGTTGGTATGTTTACAGAATACACTTAATATGTCCGCAAAACTATCACCTGCGCTATACCAGAAGGATACTGGAAAGACAGTTAAACAAATATCTTTATCTCGGAAGAGACCAACACCACGAGCATTGAGGCAATGATTTTCGTACATCAACTTCGATGTACCGGCCACGACATCCGCATACCTGAAACACATTTTCGTTCTCAATTGGGGGTCGAATAATCTACATAATCAGGAGAATAGCAAAAGGAATATTAGGACGTTATAAAGTATAATTTGAAGAAGTGCCAGGCTGACATCGTCAACTGGGAGGATGGCGATGTGGTGACGTATCGTCCACGAGGGTTTGCAATGTTTTGAACAAAAGCAACGAAGGTACGAGTCCGATCAGAGAGATTGTAGAAAAGAACAAGAAAATCACAGAAACAGTGACTACAAGTCTCTGCAAAAACAAGGAGCTTTGATAGATTTTATGTGATAGCATTGTGACTGAAACTCATGGTTCTACAATAAATTGTTCACCTCAGTCATACAAGTACCTTTAACCGTCAATATCGATGCAATCAGAAGACAGTCCTTAAACACACCAGCGAGTGAATGTCTATGGTTTGATAATTATGCGATATGGAGTTTTGTCTACAATCACATACAAACAGTAAAGACACATGTTCTTACAAAATGACAAACGCATAACTGCAGGAGATTTCATTCCTTTACACTCTCCAGATATTGGACTATTGATAAGAAGAGGTCATTGTCCATTGAAAGGAGCGGTGCAAATTGTTTATCTGGAGGAACATGTACTGTTTAGTTTGCATGCACAGTCGCAGATGCAAATCGGTGTGAAACGATAAAACGTTATCCAAGCTGAAAGATGATCAGAAATAGTTAAAGGCAGGACTACAGTGAGTGAGCTTCATAAATGCAAAAGTAGAAGAGTCATTTTTCTGGGATGTGTTACAAAGAAAGCACACTCGAATAAGATGTCCAACAGCGTTTTGTACAACACAGGTCTACTTGACAAACACTCGTATTAAGTTGTCGAATGATCATCGAACCAGATTTGGAAGCGAAAGTTGAAAATGGACATTATAATGAAATTATTGTAAACGCAAAAAGAGGATTCGGTACCTGAAGCTGATCTCTGAACCAATTAAAATTTTTACTCATAACAAAGGAACCACATTTTTAGAAATACAAATGAAACAAAAAATATCTGCACGTAAATTTTCCAGGAATGAGTTCTCTAAGAGAATGCTCGCCAAATAGGACCAAGACTGACGATTTGAATAGTTTGCCATCAAGGTTTTGGTTTATGTATTCTATTGACTTTAGCACACCACCTTTAATACATCATCTCTTACTTTCGAATGGACTTGATTGATCCTATCATTCAGTGCACCCAGCGTTATTAAGCGACCTATAACTATTTTTCAAGATGAAGTTCTTAGATTTATGAAAGCAGGGCGTGTTTAATGTAGGAGGTCAGCTAATTGCTTTTCATCCAGACGGGCGACGCTTGAATCCCAGTGGATTCTAAGGTGGAATTTTTTCCAGAAAAGTGTCCAACTCCACGGTTAAATTGTTAGCGTGCTGGGTCCCGGGTTCGATTCCCTGCAGGGTCAGGAATTTTAACCATCATTGGTTAATTTCGCTAGCACGGGGGTTGGGTGTATGTGTTGTCTTAATCATCATTTTATCCTCATCACGGCTCGCAGGTCGCCGACGGACGTCAAATCAAAAGACCTGCACATGGCGAGCCGAACATGTCCTCGGACACTCCCGGCACTAAAAGCCATACGACATTTCTTTTTTCAACCAGAAAAGTCAGATGGCATAAAAAAGGCTAACTTCAGTTACCCCAGTTGTCCACCTCCATAGTCTTACGGTCAGCACTGTTAGCTGCCGCCCTTGGTGGCCCGGGTTCGGTTCCCGGTACTGGCAGTGATTTAAAAAAGGCAGGCGGGCTGGTGCGTGGTTAAAATGGCACAGGGAGCTCAGCTCTACTGTGAGTGAGCCTGAAGAGAGCTGCACCACCTCGGGGTGAGGACACTTTAGCCACCCCTCAAAAATAACTGGAATATGTTGAGGAAAGTTAGGTTCTTAATTTCTTAATATTTCAGCAAGCAATGGTTATAGTTGTCATTAGTAGCTAGCCTACTCGTATTTACGTTAATGACAAATGCTTCCTTGGTGAAAGAGACCATATATCTCCTAGCACGAACAATCCTACACACTATAACTGAAATGTGAGCATAAAGTACCACGAGGTTCGCTTCATGACACAAAAAGTGAGTAGACACTTCTGTGTGGTATAGCGTATGTTGTCATTTAAGATGCCCGTCTTCCGGTCTAGGGATAACGAGTCTGTCTCTTACCCGGAGTCGCCGAGTTTAATTCTCAGCCAGATCGGGGATTTTCATCTGGATTTGAGGGCTGGTTCGAGGTCCACTCAGCCTACGTACGAACAATAACTGAGTAGCTATCTGACGGTGAGATGCTGGCCCCGGCTTAGAACGCCAAGAACGAAGGCGAAGGGGATTCGTCACGATGACCATGCGTCACGTCGTAATCGTTTCTTTTTAGAACTTGCTTTACGTCGCACCGACACAAATAGTCTTATGGCGACGATGGGATAGGAAAGACCTAGGAGTAGGAAGGAAGCGGCCCTGGCCTTTATTAAGGTACAGATCCAACATTTTCCTGGTGTGAAAATGGGAAACCACGGAAAACCATCTTCAGGGCTGCCGACAGTTGGGTTCGAACCCACTCTCTCCCGGATGCTTGGTAGGCCAAGACCCATTAGGACTAGCGCCGTGAGCGTTTATGTTTTCTTATCACTTAGACTCGTTCTAAAGGCACAGGTGGGCATCCTTTTATTAGTAGAGTGCAGATAGACAACTGTGTATTAACTAGTCAAGATATGTGATAATATGCACCTTCTTCTTGGTAGTGTTTTCTGGTTCAATCACTACTGATCTGCATTTAGGGCATTAGCCCAGATGGCAGATTCCCTATCTGTTGTTTTCCTAGCCTTTTCTTAAATGATTGCAAAGAAATTGGGAATTTATTGAACATCTCCCTTGGTAAGTTATTCCAATCCCTAACACCCCTTCCTATACCGAATATTTGCCCCAATTTGTCCTCTTGAATTCCAACTTTATCTTCATATTGTGATCTTTCCTATTTTTAAAGACACCACTCAATTTTATTCGTCTACTGATGCCATTCCACGCCATCTCTCCAGTGACAGCTCGGAACATACCAGTTATGTCCAATAAAGGACCATTTATATTGGCAAAATGCCACTTAGTCGAGCAGCTCATCTCCTTTCACCCAAGTCTTCCCAGCTCAAACTTTGCAACATTTTTGTAACGCTACTCTTTTGTCGGCAATCACACAGAACAAATCGAGCTGCTTTTCTTTGGATTTTTTTCCATTTCTCGAATCATGTAATCCTGGTGAGGGTCCCATACAATCTAACCATACTCTACTTGGAGTCTTACCAGAGACTTATATGCCCTCACCTTTACATCCTTACTACAACCCCTAAACACCCTCATAACCATGTTCAGAGCTCTGTACCCATTATTTACAATCCCATTAATGCGATTACCCCAATGAAGATCTTTCCTTATATTAACACCTAGGTACTTACAATCATTCCCATACGTAACTTTCACACCATCAACACAGTAATTAAAACCGAGAGGACATTTCCTATTTGTGAAACTCACAACCTTACTTTTAACCCCGTTTGTCATTATACCATTGCCTACTGTCCATCTCACAACATTATCGAGGTCATTTTGCAGTTGCTCACAATCTTGTAACTTGCTTATTACTCTGTACAGAATAACATCATCTGCGAAAAGCCTTATCTCTGATTCCACTTCTTTACACATATCATTGATATTTATAAGAAAACATAAAGGTCCAATAACACTGCCTTGAGGAATTCCCCTCTGAATTATTACAGGAACAGATAAAGATTCGCCTACTCTAATTCTATGAGTTCTAATTTGTAGAAACATTGCCACCCATTCGGTCACTCATTTGTCAAGTCCGACTGCACTCATTTTTGCCAGTAGTCTCCCATGATATACCCTATCAAATGCCTTAGATAAATCAATCGCGATACAGTCCATTTGACTCCTGATTCCTGGATATCTGCTATACCTTGCTGGAATCCTACAAGTTGAGCTTCACTGGAATAACCTTTCCTAAACCCAAACTGCCTTCTATCAAACCAGTTATTAATTTTGCAAACATGTCTAAGAATGGTTTCCTAAATCTTACATGCATTGCATGTCAAACTGACTGGCCTGTAATTTTCAGCTTCATGTCTATCACCCTTTCCTTTATACACAGGGGATACTATAGCAACTCTCCGTTTATTTGGTATAGCTCCTTCATGGAAACTAATCAAATAAACGATACAGGCTTTTGGGCCCATACCGTGCCAAGAAAATTATTTACGTTTCTGGAAACGTTCAAGCCTATATCATGTCTATAAGTACAGGCCGTGAAAACATAATGTTTGCAATGTATTTACTGCCATAACGTAATTTACAGAGATTACGTTATTTTGCATTTACTCATATTAACTGAATAAAAATTATAGCAATGCAACGGAAATACATATCTTATTACATGTATACATATTAGGAATTCCAAAATCATAATAATAATATGCGAAGATCGTCATAAATCGATTATTTCTGACATTATTTACTTAGAAGTTACCGTACAGTAATAAACACAAAAGCTGTCCACTTCCTTGGGATATTAATCTTGCAATCTCCTCGTACGCTGCCGTTTTGTTCATTTTATTACATCGAATCCACTGAATATGGGCGGGGATTTGTCTCATACTTAGCAGTTAATACACACACAACATCCCTCGGTCATGAAGACAGCCATTTTTTGTTGTTTTGATTCCCCTCCCGCCAATCCCGGCATGCCTAGTGGCATAGCGCGCAACGTTAATATTCAAATTCCATTGGTCAATTCTGTCAAAGACTTGGCAATTCGTTGATCGATTAGAACCAACGAGCTAGAAAGAGGACTATAGAGTGGCTATTGGATCGCCATATTTGAATCTACTTCAACGCCGCGTCCGCCATATTGTAAGCGATCAAAACATGTGGGTGTGGTAATGAAGCAAGTACACAGGTTGCGGGAATAAATAGTTTCACAGTTTTCTTAATTAGGTAAGCACTCAAAGATGCATAAAGTTATAGGCTACATACTTTCATATTGCATAAAGAAGGAAAATGAACAATTTAGCCCTACTTATAGAGAATGAAAATATTGAACAAAAAACCTTGAACAAAATAATATAGCAACATGGAGAAATAATTCATATAATAATAATAATAATAATAATAATAATAATAATAATAATAAATGAAATCAGAACAAGAAGTTGTAGGATAAACAATTTTAAATAATTGTTTAAAAAGAGGACAGCCCTTTTTGTGTTAATGATCTTAAATCACATACTTACCAGAAAAATTAACTTCGATATTTTTTGGACGAAGACTTTGTTAATGCCGATTCTGTTTGTTTGCCGTATGTTGCACTCACTCAGGCACGTTCTTATGGCTAGTATGGGATAGGACAAGGCTAAGACTGCGAAGGAAGTTGTAGTGGCCTTAATTAACGTGCAGCAGCCTCCGCATTTGCCTCATGTGAAAATGGGAACCACAGAAAACCATCTATCAGGGCTGTCGACAGTGCGATTCGAACTCACTATATTCCGGGTGTAAGCTAAGAGCTTTATGCGTGAAGCACGGAGCCAACTCGCTCACTAGTAGTGGTGATGAAGGATTGAAAGTCCTCATATTACTCTGTATCGTGGGCGGAGGGGATGAGGTGACTAGGAAATTCAAAACGTTGTAGATGTGGCGTTCGACGGCAAGCGTCTTTTACCATCGTTGTTCTCCATATGTGTATTTTCAAAATGCCGAGGAACACTGCTCTGTAGGATACAATAATAAATAGTGCTATTGGTTTTTCGTCCTACCAACTACTTTTTACGGTTTTCGGAGAAGCTGAGGTTCCAGAGTTTTTTCCCGCCGGAGTTTCTTCACGGGCCGGTAAATCTACTGACACACGGGTGACGTGTTTGAGCACCTTCAAATACCAAATATGTCAACTTGGGCTCAGAAAGCCAGCGCTCTACCGTCCGAGTCACTCAGGCAGGCATTAAACCGTTTATCGTGTTTCGCTGTTTGGTCAGTTCCTACAAGAAAAGTATGCCTGCTGTATACATTCTGGATTGTGTTACAAACACAAGAACGTAATTCTGGTAATCGGCAAAAACTGTGTACTTCGGTAAAAGAATCTTATTTGGAATATGATATATTCTTTGTTTTTTCTCAACAATTTATCCAGTTGATTTATTCAATTTAATCTATTACAAGTAGCCCACTGTAAGTGGAAGAAACTATATAGATGGCACTTAAATTATGGCGTCGCTATTTCGCCTAGGCACCACCCAGAGCGCTGTAGGAGCCATGTTAGCCACTCTATAGTCCTCTTTCTAGCTCGTTGATTAGAACATATTCTAATTCACTTTCAAGACTTCGCAAGACTTGTCAAGTATTGCATGCGATTTGACAAGCAAACTTGTGAAGTATTGAATATTCCTCTGAAGTCTTGAATTTGACAAAAAATTGATCCTGTACAACAGGCGTTAGACATTTTCAGTCGATCGCTTTTTGTGTCAGGAAGTATACCATAGAAAAAGAATTACTTATGTACCAAAACATTTTTAGTCCAATTTCAGAGTAAATGTTACGTCACCCGGGGCGATGATCGATTTCTTTCTATCCATCACGTTCGCATTGCCCTGCTCCACGGCATGTTATGATGTCTCCGAACCTATGTGCTATAGAATATAAAATATTTTTCTAAAGACCTTGCATAAGGCAATGGTAAGTTGTTGACTTGATCTTATGAAGTAATCTGTAGGTACAAGAGAGAAGGAGAGATTCAAACGATCAGTAGAGGCTGCAGGGTCTAGGGACAAAGAAATTAACGAACCAAAATTCCTGTTCCCCGTTCCCTTCCCGCCAATGGTAGGACGGACTGGCAACAGGGCGAGAAGAAGGTGTACGTGACGAGCTCCGCGCACCCTCGCTTTGTTCTCGATGCACAGCATCCTTGGGACAGCTGCGAGGCTGCAGGCGGTGGGCGGGTTGAAAACACACCTGTCTGTCTGCTGGCGTGCCACTGCATCTGTATCTGGCACCATGGAATAATAATAATAATAATAATAATAATAATAATAATAATAATAATAATAATAATAATAATAATAATAATATTCGGGAGATAGTAGGTTCGAACCCCACCGTCGGCAGCCCTGAAGATGGTTTTCCGTGGTTTCCCATTTTCATACCAGGCAAATGCTGGGGCTGTACCTTAATTAAGGCCGCTTTCTTCCCACTCCTAGCCCTTTCCTGTCCCATCGTCGCCGTAAGACCTATCTGTGTCGGTGCGACGTAAAACAACTAGCAATAATAATAATAATAATAATAATAATAATAATAATAATAATAATAATAATAATAATAATAATAATAATAATAATAATAATCCCAAGCATGCGAAATGCCAGGAATTGTGTGAAAGTTAGTAACTTGATAACGAAATAAAACCGTTTTTGTAGTAATATAACAAGAGTACCAGAATTTACGTCGAGTGACTGTTTAGCGAATAACTCACCATCCTCCTCCTTTCCCATTATTCAGCTCCTGCCGGGTCGGGGGATTTATGGCACTTCTCCACTTTCCTCTCTCCTTCCACCATTCCCCTTCCATCATTTTGTCCCAGTCCAGGTTTCTTCTTCTTGTACTCCTCTCTATTGAACCGACCCACCTTGTTTTAGGTGTCCTTCCCGCCTTCGAACTGCATCTCCATCATTTGTTTTGGTATTTGAACTTATCGAATAACTACCACGTTGAATAAATAATGATAATAAAAGCGAATAGGTATAAAACAAACCGATTACATACAAAAGGCGCTTCCTGAAAGTGGCGGTAAAGGCCAATTCATCCGGAAGGATGTGGGTTCGATTCCCCGTCGGGAATTCGAAAAACTTAAGAAATGAAATATCCGCTTCTGAAGGTGCACTTGACCTTGATGTTCGCTTAGCCTACGTACATCAAAAATGAGTACCAGGTTAATTCCTTGGGGCAAACACAGCCGGGCGTAGAGCTAACTACTCTGTCCCACCAATGCCGACGTTTACGGATAGTGGTTTAATATTACAATAAAATATTTTAAGACTTGAGGTTATAGACTCACATTCGTATAAACTTAAATATTCTACCAAACGATCACACTTGAAAACGATAGAATAATCCGTAAGCATAGATAATTATGCCAGTTATATTAATGAAGAGGTATTGTATATTTTATTACAAGTAGCCTACTGTAAGCGTACCTTGACAATCATGTGGGCATTTTTATTTTTTTCTGTGGAGCATTTGATAAAACCAAACGATATGGCTCTGCGGTACGGACTGTTTAGTTCGGAAAATTATGGGTTCAAATCCCACTGTCCCATTTTTACAAGAAGTAGATGCTGAGGCTGTACCTTATTAAAACCACAGCCGCTTCCTTCCCAGTCCTGGCTCAATGTATTGTAGCTCACTCCCAATGGGGTTATGCCTGATGAGGATACGAACTTGTCCAGCTCAATGGCTAAATGGTTATAGCGTGCTGGCCGTTGGTCCAAGGGAACCCAGGTTGGTTTCCCGGACGAGTCGAGGATTTTAACCTTAATTGGTTCATTCCTCTGCCTCGGGGAATGTGTGTGTATGTGTGTGTGTTTGTGTGTGTGTGTGTGTGTCGTCATAGGTGCGTTCCCGTCATCACAGACAAGCAGGTCACCTATGGGTGTCAGTTCGAAAGACCTATACGAGGTCACTCTGAAGGCCATACGCTACGATTATTATTATTATTATTATTATTATTATTATTATTATTATTATTATTATTATTATTATTATTATTATTATTATTATTATTATTATTAACTAACTGGCCATTTATTGGAAATTCTTCAAGCTACATACTGGTTATTATGTCTCTCGTCAACCCCTGAGTGAAGGAAAACGTTATTTGATAAAGTTTTCCTGTTTGACGAATTACCCGTGTCTCTGTAAATTTAGACTGCAAGTAATAATACTTCCCTGACTTGTTCCACATAGTTTAGTTTCCTCAAGTCATTTAGTGCAAGGCATAAAGTGACAGGGTAGGAGTTTGCCTTATACCGAAGTCATGGTCTCTTGTGGCAGACTAGCTTGAAAGCTTTCAATCCAGTATCATGGAACTTGAAAATGAATTTAGTACCGTGCTATATTTTTGCAATCATATAAATGCACCATTATGCCTAATATTGAAAATATAAGTATGTATCAGGAATAAAATAGCTACCTCTTTGAATCAATTGGTAGAGTATCCTATCATCATCGCAAGTTCGCAGGCTCGATCAGTCAAAAACCCTGGCATTCCATATTATTGTTTATAGCACGGAAATGATATCCTTTAATATATTTCCACTTTCACTGCTATTCACCCCTAAAGCCTACATGGCACAACTACAGAAGGTCTGCAATTCTTCTTCTTATCCTTCTTATTCTTTTTGCATTGGTCCTACTAGGGACCACGTTCCAATTTCAGTTCTTCATCCTTTGTTGTTGTTCCTTCAAGTGTCTACAAAACATTATTATTATTATCGGCCCGCCAGGTGCAGGCGTTTCGATTCGACTCCCGTAGGCGACCTGCGCGTCGTGCTGAGGATGAAATGATGATGAAGACAACACATACACCCAGCCCCCGTTCCAGGGAAAGTAACCAATGATGGTTAAAATTCCAGGGAATCGAACCCTGGATCCCTATTATTATTATTATTATTATTATTATTATTATTATTATTATTATTATTATTCTTTCGAATGGGCCACCAGAGGACCACGTTCCAATTTCAGTTCCTTCTTCTTTGTTCTTTCCTTTTCTTCCAGTACGCTTTCATCTGTTCACTATGTTTTTTCTTTCTGTCTTCAGACCACTTTGAACCAGTCTTTTTTACTTTCCTACCTTGGAATCCTTCTATTTTCAATACTTTTTCCCGAAAGCCTTCTCTATTATTTATTTCTTCTGTTGTTATATTGTTTTTTCCTAAATCCTTTCTTACTTCATTGACCCAGCTTGTCGTTGATTTCTTACCCCACAAATATCTGAAAATCTTACTGGTTAATCTACTATCTTGCATTCGATATAAATGTCCAAAAAACATGTCTCCTTTTCCTCATTACATCTGATATATTTTCTATTTTTTTATATATTTCAGCATTACTTCGTAATTTCCAACCTTCTGCTGTGTTTTGTGGGCCTAATATTTTCCTCATGATTCGCCTTTCTAGTATTTCTAGTTTATCTAAATTATAGTTTAATGCCAGACATTCGCTTGCATAAAGGCATTCTAGCTTCACTACTGTGTTGTAATGCCTTATTTTTGCATTTTTGGATAGGCATCTTTTATTGTAGATATCTTTGGTGACAAAATAAGCTCTCTCCATTTCATGTACCCTCTCCTCTACTGCAGATTTTTCTAAACCATTTTCTTGGATTATTTCCCCTAGATATTTGAATTTTTTTTTACCCTCTCTATTTGGCCAATATCTGTTTTCAGAAATTTTGGTGCATCCCAAATATTTGTTAAAAATTTTGTTTTTCCTGCAGAAATTCTTAAGCCAGTTCTGCTGGCGATTCTTTCCAAGACATTTACTTGGGTTATAGCAGATGTCACATTTTCAGAAAGTATTGCAAAGTCATCTGCAAATGCAAGACAATTTATTTCGATCCTTTTGTTTCCTCTTCATAACCTTATCGGTGAAATGTTGAGTTCAATAAGTTTTTCGTTCCAAATTCTCACTATTTTCTCTAGGACACAAATTATTATTATTATTATTATTATTATTATTATTATTATTATTATTATTATTATTAAAATGATCCAGCAACCCCAGCAACGTTTTAAATCATGAAATTACCAGCGCGTGCTCCAGTGTGGAAGTGGGCTCGTCAGTTTTATTGCAACCTTCCCAAGATGCGATGGTAATTTTGAGAACTTTATTATTTGATTATTATTATTATTATTATTATTATTATTATTATTATTATTATTATTATTATTATTATTATTATTATTATTATTATTATTATTATCGATTAAATAAGAAATTTATGTATTTCCACGAAATTAAATTTTATGACTTACCAAGCATTGTAATCATGCTCTGCTGTACTTTGAATTGACTTAAAATCAGTGGACAGCAATAGGGAAGGTAGGAAAAAAATAAGATAATGGAATTTAAATACAAAGTATGTTCTTGTTTCATTAATTTATATGTGAGCCCATTCTTTCCTAATCGCTACAGAGGATAACTGTCAGTGTTATATTCGACCCAAAATGATGTCACAGGCATTTTAAACTTGGAAAAATAAAATTTTCCCGTGTTAGTACAAAGTTAAACAGAGAGAAAAAATGATGTCTTAATTTCACAGAAGGTTGGTGACAATCATGAAGTCTTTTCTTCCATCTTTGCAGTTTCTGTATAGTAGTTGACATATCTTACATGTCTCTGCTAAAGTTTTCATGTCATAAATAAATTCCTCCATCCACGACCACATTTCCCTTTTGTCTTGCCTTCTACGAACAGTTGTATCAGGCTATATTTGTCATTTCGGAAGATCTGAGAGACATTGGTTGCTTTCCAAAATTTAAGACTTCGCATGATTTGCCAGCATGACGTAGTACACCCTCGTTGTTAACATGGTCTACCTATGGGATAGTGAATATTCTGCGATGCATCCACATTTCAGAAATTGTAGTCGGCTCTTTGACGGAGCCCTTTATTCCCATCCTTCAACACCACAAAGCAGCACTGATAACACCCAACACTTCATGTTACGTCAAATGAGTTTCGAAGCGGAGGTCTCGGTTGAACATAAGATGTTTTCATTTGTATTTAATTCGTTGTGAGGAAAGAAACTAAGGAACAACAAATATACTTCGAACGTCATGAAGTTCAGGTACCACAGATATCCTAGCAGTGTCTTGGAATAGTTATTTCATCTGAAAGCTCTCAGAATCAGAAATCATATGATACTTGCGCAAGCATGGAAGTATTTGAACTGAATATTTTACACATTGTGTAGTTGTACTTTAAATTGCTTCTGTGGGATCTCATAACATATGAAAACTATTGAAGAAGTAAGAGAAAACATAATGGGCAAACAGACATGAATTTATCATTAGCTTTGAGACACGTATTTCTTATATATTAAGTTCATGTCGACGGATTAATACATCTTTCATGTCCTGGTCTACATTTTAATAAAATTCACACTTATGGGATTAATATTTAATTGAAAAGCAGTCAACTACCACAGTGAAGTTGTTTTTTCTAGTGGTTATAACGTCGCACTAAGGAATTGAAGGTTTTCATGGAAGCAAGCACAGGAAAAGATTAGGAGTGGAGAAGTAGCAGCCGTGCTATCAATTAAAGTACAGACCCAGAAAATGGGAAACCACGGACAACTATCTTCAGGGTTGCCGACGGTGGGATTGGAAGCCACCATCTAACGAATGCAAATTCACAGCTATGCGACCAACTCCCTCCAAATCACGGTTGCCGTGGCAACTCATACAACTATGCCTCCTAAATTAAAGCTTCGTAATCCAAAAGGCAAAGGCTTGATTGTGTTTGGAGCCTAAAGTGGCGGGCGAATCTGTTCTTGAGCGCGCACGCGACATCGTAACTCGAGTGGTAACTTTGGCATGTCCCACGAATATATGCAAATACTTTATTTTATAATCTACATTTGAAATGATTTTTTAAACGGGTGTAACTCACTATTTAGTCTACATATTTTCTGTTTTTACGAGTTTCGGAAACTTTAAACATAAGCCTACCGATAACTTTTAAATGCATTATTGTCTGCCATGTTGAGGCTAATCCTGATTTTATCCCGAGTCCTTTCATATTATGTAAAAAGCAAAGTCACCTCCGTACAGACCACGAAGGCTCTTGGAGGAGTGGAAGGTAAAGGCTTCCACCATTGTTAACCTCGGCACGTGATGGGGTAGAGTGGTTAGCTCTACGCCCGGCCGCCTTTGACCCCAGGAATTAACCTGGTAATCATTTTTGGTGTAGGTTGAGTGAACCTCAGGGCCATATGCACCTCCGGAAGTGGAAATCTCGTTTCTTAAATTTTACGACTTCCTGACGGGGATTCTAACCCACGTCCTTCCGGGCGAACCGAGTTCTTATTATGTATCTTAGCTAATAAATATTATTATCTGAATTTACACCAAATGCCCTAATAATTAACACGAAATTAGTAATAACTTCGGTTTATTTTACTTCCTTTGTTGGAGGAGCGCCCTGTTAGTGTGTACTACGTCTTCATATTCACCATGTTCACCATTACCAATTTGTTTATTTCTTGTGCCTTGAGGTTAACATTTCCGCATGTTGTGTCAGTTCTTTTCTATTTAAGGACTGTGTGTTAATTTCTGATTTTGTTCAACTGACTGTTAGTTAGCCATCCGTTTTTAAGATGGTGTTAAGAGTATCTTGCTCTTGTAGTCTTGCAGAAGCCTAAAGAGGGGTATTAAACCGATCATTTACAACTGTGTAAGAAGCAATCACGCTGTACGGAAGCTTATCGCATACTACTTGTTGATCTTCGTTTCTTGAGAGAGATTGAAAGGTGTATTGGCTCTTCGCGGCTTTGTATCCTTGAGAACTTCATGCGACCTACAAATAATAACAGCATTCTGTATCTACTGAGAAAGAATTCTGAATCGTATTTATCATTTTTTCACAATGTTGTACCCAGCTAAGGAGCACGATTGAAGTTATTTGCTTTCTTCTCTTTCCAGAATCTCTTCTTCATCTCGCTGTGTTTTTTCTTCCTGTCTTCCTTCCATGCAGTGCTTTTCTCATCTTGGGTTTTGCAGGAAAAATATGTTTGTCCACCAACGTTCTAAAGCTACACCTGTTAAGCTGATTTTCTGAAGATCTTTTTTCATTTTCGATTATTCAATTATTCTTGACTTTTAATGAGGAGGCATAATTTAATATCATTTTAGAATGCCTTTCATTGACCATTCTTTGAATATGACTATAACATTTCAAACAGAGAAGCCAGAAAATATCTTCATGCAACTTCTAATGCTAAATGCCATAGTTGTACAACTGAGATTAAACTCTTGTTTTTTTTACAATTAGCGTTACGTCGCACCGACACAGATAGGTTCTATGGCGATGGCGGGGTAGGAAAGACCTAGGAGTGGGAATGATGCGGCCGTGTCATTAGTTAAGGTACAGCCCCAGCATTTGCCCGGCGTGAAAATGGGAAACCACGGAAAACCATATTCAGGACTGCCGACAGTGGGGTTCGAACCCACTATCTCTCGGATGCAAGCTCACAGCTGCGCATCCCTAATCGCACGGCCAATTAGCCCATTGGGATTAAAATCGATATATCCCCTATCTTCAACTTACTAGGATGATGGAATCAACTAACAATAGTGAATTTTGTTAATACATCGTGTTGAGCCTCTGTGGACAGCGTGGTAACAACCAACTTCATTTTAGTGTCGAGGTCTTGTTCTTGTTCTTGTTCCGGCTTTGACTTCCTGCCAGTATCTTCTGAGCCCAGCGGCGAGTGCCTGTTTATGCTCTTCAGACAAAGGTCCTTTCCATCTTCTGTAAGTTGATGCCATTTTGAAACCTTGATAGTTGTTCACCAATCTTCTGAATGCGTTCCTGTCATGAATTTCTTGTTCTGAAATACCAATCTGCCTCAGATCTTTTTCGCATAGTAAAAAAGTATCAATTTTGTGTGCTCAGCATAGGCCGATTAAAATAATGCATAGCCCTGCTATAACTAGACGTAAAGTACAGGGCGATTCCCGCAAGGGTTGTCATCCACCCTGCACACCACGTGTCGGCAAACGAGAGCACGCTCGCTGCCACACCGTTCCAGTACGTCCGTAGAAAACCGACCAACTTCGATTAATGAATAATCGGATTGGAAAAACTATAGAAAAACAGTAGAACTTACTCTCCACTTGTTAACAAGCGTTGTAGTGTGAAATGATATCCGCTTCCCTCATTTGCAATTCAGCTTCATGAATCTACTTACTTTCCAAGCGAATTGTATTTAAAAATCTACAGGACACGAAAACAATTAAATCAGAAGCCACAACACGCATTACAGCTGTGTAAGAAGCAATCACGCTGTATGTTGCACGGAAGCTTATCGTATACTAGCTGAGACCATGGCATCGGTGGTGGAATTATACGGGTCAATCCACTCGCCCAGACACGGCAATGGAAATACCCGTAAACTGGACTGAAGCGCACACCGTTTTTCAAAAAATGTTATGAGGGAGTAACTTGCATGTCATTGAAGAGCTTAATTTAGTTTTGTCTATTCAAACCCCGGTAAAATAAAGACTGTTGTTAAACTTCATCTTAGTTTTGTGCTAAACTATGAATTACTCTCTTCTATGAAAATAACATTAACGTGTTTTGGTGTATCCTGCGTTGGCAGTCACGATTTTCGACCAACGGATTGTTAATAATGCATGTGTGTAAACTGGTTTGCGCGTCAAATCCGATTTAAGTTGATCTTTGGAAAACATGCTGGCAAATGTAAACCTATAATTTGAGCACATAAATGAACAGGAGCTGTTTTAAATGTCGAACAACTTCCAAAGATAGAATGCCACAACAAAAATGGATTTTCTCGTGCAGCCTGCTGATTGCCGAGTACCACCTGTAAAATGACATATCGTCGTTTCGCTTAGGAAACCCGCTATGTGATTATATTTCAACTTAGAACTCTGGCCAGAAAGGTTCTCTGATCTTGTATGAACTACCTCAACAAATTTTCGTTCTAAGTGATACATGTGCTGCGGGTCAGTATATCTCCCGCAAACATTGTCACATGGCGGTATTTCGAGGCGCAACGACGATATGATACCTCGACGATCTAATATATAATTTCAAAATAAAACCCTACGATAATACAGCCCTAATGATCCGTGGCTTACCAATTGTCAAGGCCTGCAAATTATAAGGCGGATGCGGTCGGCGCGACAAACTTCTCGGCCTTTTTTCTTGGTCCTAGATTGGAGCTGTTTCTCAGCGTCAGCTAGCTGGTCGGTTGTTTCCACGAACGCTTAATGAACCTTGATCCAGCCTTTAGATCGAGGTGAAGTTCCCTGACCTGGCCGGGAGACAAAACAAGAACCTTCCGATAAAAAGCATGCTCGCTACTTTTAGACCGCAGGGCCAGGTACTATAAGATTTCAGCTCATCAAAATGTAGAAAAGAAGTCATGTTATAATGTCACATTTGCTATGGGGAAGGGTGTCGATGGGAAAGATTGAATTGTTGTGTTATTTTTATTTAGAAAATCACCTTCACAGGCAGTAATGAAATGACTTGAAACGTCAAAACCTGTAAAGCTACATTATTATTATTATTATTATTATTATTATTATTATTATTATTATTATTATTATTATTATTATTTCTGAAGTGGTTTCGGTTCCTCAATAAGTAGCAGCGTCAACCCCTGCTGAAATTCTCAAGAAAAACATATGACATCACACGGGAGTATAAATACTGCTTATAAACGTGCTACGTACGCATATATGGTCATAAATCACACTTGTGTTACCAGACTCGCAATCGGCACGTTGCTGGTTGCTTACTTCCACTGCTGAAGAAACATGACTCATACAGAAAACAAAACTACTGGACTCTGCTGAATTTGATGATGATGATATTTGCTTTTACAGTTTTCGGAGACGCCGAGGTGCCGGAATTTTGTCCCACAGGAGTTCTTTTACAAGCCCATAAATAACCGACATGAGGATGACTTATTTGAGCACCTTCAAATACCACCGGGCTGAGCCAGGATCGAACCTGCCAAGTTGGGATCAAGAGGCCAGCGCCTCAACCATCTGAACCTCCCAGCCCGACTGCTCAGTTTGAAGAGTAATTCAAGTTACTTTCCTGTGAGAGAACTCTTGTTGCCTAGGCTTATAGAATGCTATAGAAACGTAGACTGAGGACGAGGCTCTCATTTCTATACCAAGAACCAGACTTCAGGAAGATTGAAATAGTGTTACCCTTCCTTCAATTCATCCTGTCCAGCAGTTTACAATACACGTTCTTCCAATTGCCAGATTGTTGATATTAGTCACAACACCCATGACAACTTCTGAACCTGGAAGATGATTTTCTTCCCTCAACAGCATCAGTAACGTTCTTCGAAACTCCGTGGCATAGCAACTGTTTAACAGAGCGCTACTGTTGGAAGGGTACTCGAGTAGGAGTCCTCGGTAGAGAACAGTAAACCGCTAGGGCTCTCACCCATTCAGCAACTCTTTACTAAAATTTCTGGTAATATTTTGAAAGTTCGCTACAGGGTCATTACACGCCCTAATTTCTATCCATGCCATGTGATATGATAATGGCATGTTTCATGTCTGTGAAAATGCCAATGAGTCCGGATGTCTGGAGGCGTCAAGTGATGACATCAGAATAAGTGGGTCAACCTCGAGCATATTGAGCTCGCTAGTTCAGGGGAATGAGGACGAAGTAATGGACTCACACATCTGCACAAGAGCAGCCACACATCCCGTATTCATCACCAGAGCAGAGCCTGACCTATCCTAGCATCCTCCCAGACCTGCCCTTCAGTAATGATAACATACGCATACAAAGAATTCCTTTCACGGGTGCTAATTTGTCCTTTCTGCACAAGGTCGGCGTCGTAACAGTTTGCTGTGCTGAATTTAGCTAAGGTGTTACTAAAGGTCATGACGGCCCCGCATTGTAGGGGTAGCGTCCATGTTTCTTACCCAGAGGCCCCGGGTTCGATTCTCCGCCAGATCGGGGAATTTTAACAGTATCTGAGAGCTGGTTCGAGTTCCACTCAGCCTACGCGATTAAAATTGAAGAGCTAACTGACGGTGAGTTAGCGGCCCCGGTCTAGAAAGCCAGAAATAACTGCCCAGAGGATTCGTCGTGCCGACCATAAACAGCTTCAGGCTGAGCAGTGGTCGCTTGGTAGACCATGGCCCTTCGGGGCTGTTGCGCCATGGTTCTTTTTTTTTTCTCTTTTGGTACTGCAGATCGGATTTTTCCTGTTCCAAGATTATGCTCTCACCATTAGAAATACTGATTCTGTTGTAATGAAAATATATACGGTACACATAGATAACTAAATTTCCTTTTTTACATCAACGCCTTAAACTTTTAATAAAAGTGCACTAATGCTGCCCATTCTTGATGGATGCAGTATTTTTATGTGTCTCTCGGCAGTGGCCAGAGTAAGTGTAACTCAGTTTCATTTAAGACTGTGACTGTATAGGTGGTGCCACGTAAAGATATTCGGTGCACGGCTAGTCATAGAGCCAGTTGCTCTGCAATATCAATTTCTGATTTAGTGAGGAAAACAGTGGCAAACTATCTCACTCATCATTCCGCCTAGTACGCCTAATTTTTATGCCACCGTCGGTTTTTGCTTTGCCTCCTATAACCGCGTAATCTTTGGTAGTGCTATTTAAAGTTCCAACCAGTCTTCGAGTTGACAACCCAACAAGTATTTATGTGTAAAATTAACCGAATAAGGAAACCTGGATTTATAATAATAATAATAATAATAATAATAATAATAATAATAATAATAATAATAATAATAATACCCGTGTGGGGATTTACCGGTTACCTCCATCGGGCGCGTCCCATTGGAATTGGGGAAGCTCCCTGGCTCTGCCGCCAGCAGAGTCAGAGGGTAGTAGGGAAATAAAATACCACCGTGAAAAAAAACTGGTCCCTTGCCAGGGTTACGGCGAAGACTGGTAAATGACCAGAAGCCAGAAAACATCTTGAGGCAACCTCTAGGGCTAACAACCCTAGCTGTAAAAGGATGGGTACCCGTTCAAAGCAAAGTCAAATCAAAAAGCATGAAGGCACAACATTTCAAGAAACATACCCCAGGGGGTAAATCTTCGGATAAATCCCTCGTCGTGAACGCCACGGCGCACGAGTCTCGTTCGGATTCTGGGGGAGACTCGACATCATGCAAGAGACGAGTCGGAGCGTCTCGGTGTACCCCGAAGAGTCAAAAACTCAGGCCAAAATCTAAAACCTTTCTAGCAACTTTCAACATAAATTCACTTAAACAAACTGGCAAGCTGAAAACCCTCACCAAAACTCTTCACGAAAATCAGATATCCATAATGGCCCTACAGGAAACAAGGTACCCAGATGAAGAGATTTTTGAATCCGAAGGCTACCGATTTTTCAAGAGCAAAGCGCAATGAGGAATCCTCAATGGAGCTGTGATGCTTGGAACCGCGTTTGCTGTTAGAACCAAGCTCCTTGAATCGGTTGCAAATTTCGAACCTGTGAATGACAGATTGTCTATACTCACAATTAAATGCGCGAACAAAACCTACGCCCTAGTTAACGCACATGCTCCTACAAACGATAAGAACAAGTCTGATCCAGACGAAGTTGATAATTTCTGGGACCTACTGGATGAAAAATTAAACAAAATCCCCAAACACCATGTCAAGCTTCTTTTGGGTGACTTCAATGCCCAACTAGGTCGTGAACAGAAGTACAAGAAAGTTATAGGAAATTACCCTGCTCACAAAAGAACCAATCCCAACGGGAAAAGACTGGTGTCCATTTGCGAAAATCACAACCTGCAGGTTATGTCGACCCACTTTCGCCATCTACCCAGAAAGCAAATGACTTGGCGTTCTCCCGTCCAAGCTCTCGGAAAGTTCCAAATTGATCCAGGAGAAACAGCCCCGAGATTATGAATGTCAAGGTAAAGAAATGCATCAATGTGGCCTCAGATCATTATATGTCTCTTATGAAATTCAAACCAATTCCCGCAAACACAAGGAAGACAACCAAACAGATCACACGCTTCGACAATGATAAACTTCGGCAAAGGGTCGAGGAGTTCAAGCAGAAGGCTAGACCAAATGACTGTGACTTTAACAACGCCAAAAGGCCGCCAAAGACGTTGCAGAAATCAAGAGAAGCAAAAAGCATGCCTGGTGGAATGGTACCTGCGAATCAGTCCTCCAAGAAAGACTCAATGCGTGGAAACAGTACTACTCTACGAAATCAGAAAATGATTGGGAAACCTACAAAACCCAACGTGCCCAAGCAGCTAGGGTGTTCAGAACTGAGAAACGTAAATACGAAAAATCTGTCATTGAAAAGATAGAACAAAACTTTAGGAAGAATGAAAGCAGAGAGTACTACAGAGCCTTCAAACGCAAACTCACTGGCTATAAACCACCATCTCTATGCTTTGAGCGAAAGGACGGCACACTGGCGACGTCAAATGAAGAAAATTGCAGCATTCTGGCAGATTACTTCAAGAATTTACTTAATTGCTCTAAACCGCAAAGCGCCATTGAGACCAAGGAACCCTTACTCAGGTACCCAGATTCCAGACCACCCGACAGAGATGAAATCAAGCGCCACATTGCCCGTCTCAAAAATAACAAAGCGCCGGGGGAAGACTCAGTAGTAGCAGAACTATGGAAATATGCCCCAGGGGAATCAATTGATATCTTGCAAAAGCAAATAGAAGAAATTTGGAACAAGGAGACCCTACCCGAAGATTGGAAAATAGCTTTGATCCATCCATTACACAAAAAAGGCAGCATGAAGAACATCAACAACTACAGAGGAATATCTTTGCTACCCGTGACTTACAAAATTCTATCACTTGCCATCCTGGAGCTTTTGGAAGCACAAGTCGAACATCAAATAGGTGAATACCAAGGAGGGTTCAGAAAAGGTCGCTCAACAGCTGAACAGATCCAAAATCTCAAAACGATCATCAGATATTGTACACTAAGGTCCAAGCAGTATGTGTCTGTCTTAGTGGACTTTAAGAAAGCGTACGACTCCATTGACCGGGAAATCCTGCTAAACATCTTAAATGAATTTGGAGTTGATTTGAAACTGCTGGCATTAATTAGAGCCACCCTGACCGATACAAAATCCAAGGTGAAGTTCCACGGATGTCTCTCGCATTCCTTTGACATCAAAACAGGAGTCCGACACGGTGATGGGCTATCCCCGATACTCTTCAACTGTGTTCTTGAAAATATCATCAGAACCTGGCGGGTGAGATTACAGGAAACCAACTACAGTCCATTGAGAATAGGAACCAAATCCAAGGGGATCGCAACAGACTGCTTAGAGTTTGCCGATGATATTGCTGTTCTCTCAAACAACATAGAAACTGCTAGAGCTGAAGTTGAAATTTTAAAGGAAATTGCCGAACAAACTGGTTTGCAGATATCGTTTGAGAAAACAGAAGTAATGACTAACATCAAAGTGGCTCCACCAAAACTCCATACAAAATATGGGGACATCACCCGAGTAGACAAATTCAAATACCTGGGTGAGATCATCATGAAAAATGGACTGGACAAAGAAGCACTTCAGGAGCGAGTACGCAAACTGGAAATACCCTACCAAACATCCCGCACAATCTACAACAAAAAATGCCTTTCCCAAAACACCAACATACGTCACTATGAAACAGTTCTGAAGCCAGTAGTTCTATATGCAGCCGAAACCCTGTCTCTAAATGCTAACAAAGGACTCCTTGAAGAACTGGAGAAAAGAGAACGCAAAATTGTGAGAGGAATCTTGGGATCAAAGTACGGAAATGGAATCCATCAAAAGAGATCCAACAAGGAAGTCTACAGCAAAATAGAGAAAATTACCGACACAATCAGAAAAAGACGGGCACGATTTTACGGTCATCTGAAAAGAATGGACGGAAGAAAGTTAACTAAAGAAATCTTTCACTTTTTTGATTCAAACCCCAAAACCACAATTCCCTGGTTCAGAAATACCAAAGAAGACCTGCAAATGCTACATATCTCAGCTGAAGACGCCCTTAACAGAGATCTCTTCAGCAAGAAAATATTGACGAACGGGCTAAACCGAGACGAGCAACCGAAGAGAAGACATGGTGCCCCTTGGACAGAGGAGCGTAAGCAGGCCCACTCACAAAGAATGAGGGAAATTTGGGCTCTAAAGAAGGCCAAGTTCAGTGTCGAATGCAACAAGACTTAACGTGGTCCTTGATGGCCCCAGCGAATTATATAATAATAATAATAATAATAATAATAATAATAATAATAATAATAATAATAATAATAATAATAATAATAATAATAATAATAATAATAATAATAATAATAATAATAATAATAATAATAATAATAATATAATAATATAATTATATTATAATGATATTATATAATTATATTTTATTATAATTATTATATATTATAATTATATTATTTTTTTATTATTATTAATATTACCGTATTATTATTATTATTATTATTAGGATCCGGATTTTTATCTAATAGGTAATATGAAAGTGCGAAATGTGTACATAAGAATTCAGTAAATATCAGTGAAATATGTAATTAAATATCTAATAATCATAATATATAAATTTATGAATGTATTAACTACGGTATATAAAAATGTTCCTGTATACATTTATTAGGAATTATGGTTATGATGTGAGACAATAAAATTGTTTTAAATATCTCCATATTTTACAACAAAGTTATCATTGCTTTTTATAGATAATTTGCATAGTCTTGTGTTTTCTAATTTTGACAGTAAGTAAAAAGTTACTTCAGAATACTTCAGATATATAGCAGAAAAAGATTGCTATGCACTGTAAATCGCGGAGTGCATGTCCAGCCGTTGTCCCGTTTCTACACGGGGTCGTGTATGAGGTGAGATTAATCTTCGTAGCGAGTTCTACGACGGGATGCCCTTCCTGACGTCAGCGTCATCAGAGGAGTTAATTGGATGAATTGGATGACGTGATATGATATTATAAAGGGAAGGGGTGGAACCCAGTGCCTGCACATAGCCTACTCCTGTGGAATAGTACCAATAGGTCTGCTCAAGATTTTACGTCACCATCCGACGGAAGAAACACTATCAATAGTGTTATATGCTATCACTCCATACGAATACTGTGGAGAGGTTGGGCATTGAATCTAGGTTTTTGGCACACAATCTAGTGATTAGAAATTATATATCAGCGCCTCCCTGCCGGCCAACATTCTGATGGTGAAACGTTTTTCGACAAGCGGGACTCGAACCGACTAACCACGGCGTCAGAACATATGGACAGGCTGCACTGGAAATCGCGGAGTATTTCATAAAACCAAACCAAACCAAACCCCACGGCACTACAGCCCTTGAAGGGCCTTGGCCTACCAGGAGTATTTTATACAATGTATTATTGTAGCTAATTTGATATTGCCCTCGTGCCCTGAATATGAAACAATTTCGTCCAGCAGATATTTCGTTTTCGGGAGATAGTGGGTTCGAACCCCACTGTCGGGAGCCCTGAAGATGGTTTTCCGTAGTTTCACATTTCCACACCAGGAAAATCTGGGGCTGTACGTTAATTGAGGCCATTGACACTTCCTCTTAATTCTTAGCCCTTTCTTACCCCATCGTCACCATAAGAGCTATCTCTGTTGGTGCGACGTAAAGCCAATTGTAAAAAAAGAATAAAATAAACAAATTATAGGTTACACTGTCATCTGTTATACTTAAATGGAAGTTTGAAATTGACACGTAGGCAACCTAAATTGCGTCAAATTACACGGCAGCTGAAGCATACCATTACAATTATTATTATTATTATTATTATTATTATTATTATTATTATTATTATTATTATTATTATTATTATTATTATTTCTTCGTTATGCCCGTTTACAGAGCGCGTTGGAACTTGTTACCTTGATGATGGTTTTCCTTTCTTTTTCTCCTCCCAACTCGCTATGCTGTTTCTTGCGTTCTTCCGTCCATTGTTTCCCTGTGGTTCTTTTAGCCTTTTCCGTGAACGTGTGCTTTGCAACCAGATTCCCAAAAGCCTTGCGATCTCTGATGATATCTTCTGTGATGTTCATTTCTTTTAAGTCCTGCTTTATTTCCTCAAACCAGCTTATTTTGACCTTCTTTGAATTAATTATACCAAGCAATCTTTTTGCATATCTAGTGTCATCCATTCTACAGATGTGGCCATAGAATTTCAATCGTCTCCTGCGTACGGTATCGGTGAACTTGTCGATTGCTTTGTACAAATGTACAGTTTTCCTTTTGATCCATGTACCATTTACATGAACGGGGCCATATATTTTCCTAAGAATTTTTCGTTATTGTTTTTCAATTTCATCAATTTTAGAGTCGCCTCCTAGAGATGTGGTTTCTGAGGCATAGAAGGCTTCCGGAAGTAAAACAGTCTTGTAATGCCAAAGTTTTGCATTTCGTGACATCACTCTTTTATTGCAGTGGTTCCATGTTATTCGGTATGCTTTCAGGAGTTTGGTGGCTCTTTCTAAATTAGCTTTCCTGTCCAATCCGGATGGTACAATGATTTCTCCTAGATATTTGAAGGAAGGGACCTGTGTGATTATTCCACAATTTGTCTGTAGTAGGGATCTTTGGATATTCTTGTGTCCATTAGCCATGATATGAGTCTTCTTATACGATATTTGGAGGCCTGTCTTTGACGCTGTCTCATGTAACTTCTCTATGGCATACCTGGTTTCTTCATTAGTCTTTGTAAAGATAGCTAGATCATCAGCAAAAGCTAGGCACTTCACGTTAATTCTTTGTCCCCGAGTACCAACGTTTATGCCTTTGATTTCTTTTCCCCATTCCCTGATGACTTTGTCTAACACTAAGTTAAAAAGGACTGGAGAGAGGCCATCTCCTTGTCGAACTCCTGTATGCACTTCAAAAGACTCTGATAGTTCGCCTAGAAACTTCACTTGAGATGTTGTGTCTATGAGAGTCTGGCGGATTAATTCTGTGGTCTTCTTGTCCACACTGAGCTCTCCTAGGATGTCCACAACAGTTTTTCTGTCGATAGAGTCATACGCCTTCTTAAAGTCCACAAAGGTGACAAATGTGGTGGTACTGCGGCGTGCCCTTAATATCGTCTTCAGACTCCAAATTTGCTCAGAACACGATCTACCTTTCCTGAAGCCTGCTTGGTATTCACAAATCAAATTTTCTGTTTGTTGTTCTACTCTGTTTAATAGCGCTTTAGATAGAACCTTGTATATAACTGGTAAAAGGGATATGCCTCTGTAGTTGTTGGGGTCCGCACGATCGCCTTTCTTATATAATGGATGGATAATAGCATTCTTCCAGTCCTTCGGAATCATCATGGTCTCCATATTTCTGTTAAGAGTGTATGAATTCGTCTTATGAGGTCATTTCCTCCTATTTTCAACATTTCTGCAGATATGCCATCGTTCCCAGGAGCTTTATTATTTTTCAGCGATTGGATTATCTCTTTTATTTCTTGAGTTGTTGGTGGCTGTGAGTCTGGGTTTGGTGGGGGTTTTTCAAACTGTAGTCTTTCAATTGGTGGATCGCAGTTCAGTAGATTTTGGAAATAGTCAGCCAGTATCTTGCTATTCTCTTTACTGTTTGTCTCTAGTGATCCGTTAGGTCGACGAAAACTTAATGTTGGTGGTTTGTATCCTGATAAGTCCTCACGAAATGTCTTGTAGAAACTCCGAGTCTTTTTTTTCTGGAAATCTTGTTCTATCTCTGCGAGTCTGTTTTTCTCGTATGTACAATTTTCGCGGCGAATTGTTTCTGAGGTCAGTTTTTGAGTCTTAAGGAAATTCTGCCATCTGTCGACTGTTCTGTGTCCATTCCATTGATTCCATGCTTTGATTCTGTCATTGATAGCTTCATCACAGGTTGTTTTCCACCATCTGTGTTTACGTTTCCTGGGTGGCTGTCCGAATTTCATTGCTGATGACTGTAATGTGTTGCGAATGTCTGGCCACACCTTAGGATCTTGATCGTGTACGTCACGTACGAGAACGTCAGCGTTCTTCTTCTTGTTCTTCTTCTTCTTCTTCTTATTATTATTATTATTATTATTATTATTATTATTATTATTATTATTATTATTATTATTTGTTCGTATCGGCCTACTAAGGGCCACCTTAGTTGACTGTCTTCTCTGGGCTTTGATCTTTGCCCAGTTCTCCTTCATTCGTTGCTGGTGTTGCTCTTTTCTTTCACGTCTTTCCCATCTTCAACTTTTGGCCTTTCTTGAAAACCCTGGTGGTCTTTTAGTTTCCCCTTGAGTGGATTGCGATCTTGTATATCTTCATAAGTGATCGCCATCTCCTGTAGGTCCATCTCCTTGAACCAAGTTGGCTGGGTCGTCTTACCTTTACAATAGATAAAGATCTAGTTCGATAATCGTGTGGGTTTCAGTCTTAGCAAGTGGCCATAAAATGCAATTCTCCTTCTCTGCACATCAGAGATCTTCTGGACATGAGTATACAGTTCATGGTTATGCCGACGTCTATATTCAACTTTAATTGGGCCAAGAATTTCCTTCAAATGTTTCATTCTTTAACTTCCAATTTTTCTATCAGGTCTTTATTGTTCATAGCAAGGCATTCCGCTGCGTACAAAGCCTCTGGCCTTATGACAGTGCAGTAATGTCTGAGTTTTGCGTTCAAGGATATGGACTTCTTGTTGTAAACGTCTTTGGTCAGTTGATAAGCCACTTCCATGTTATTCATACGAAAGCTTCTTTTTCAGAGATGTTTGGTTCTATCTACTCGCCAAGATACTGAAACTTATCTGTCCGTTTGATTTCCCCCTCGTTTACTTTTAGCTCTCTTGGTGCTGACTTGATGTTAGTTATGAACTGCGTTTTCTCCAAAGTTATCTGGAGGCCTGTTTTTTCCGCCTGTGCCTTGAGGTGATTAATTTGCTTCCTAGCCACATCTACAGAATCAGTGAAAATTGTTTGATCATCTGCAAAAGCAAGGCAATCAATTGAAAGGTTCATGTTCTTGTAACCCAATCTCACACCATTTTGGAGCCCATCGTTGTTGATTTATTTGCGCCACTCAAGGATGACTAACTCAAGGATATTATTATTATTATTATTATTATTATTATTATTATTATTATTATTATTATTATTATTATTAATTAGAGTAGCCGAGCGTGTTAAATCGCTAGGGACATGGAGCCAAGCTCTGCATTCGTGAGACAAGTGTATTCGAACCCCACTGCCGGTTGTACTGAGAATGGTTTTCTGTGGTTTCCCATTTTCACTTCCAAGAATATGCTGGAACAGTTCCTATTCACAGGCCATAGCCAGTTCCTTCCACCTCCTTACCCATTTTCATTCACCATTATTCACTTCATCTTCATTTAGCTCCTCAATTGAGGTTGGCCACTGGAAGGGCATCCGGCCGTAAAAACATGCCATATAATTTCATCTCGCCTCATCTCCAACTCAGTATCAGTAAACGTGACTAATGGGTAGACAGACATCGCAATCAATTCTTCTTCTTTCTTTCTTCGTTATGCCCATTCATATAGCGCGTTTGAACTTGTTAGTTGGTTTGATGGTTTGTGCCTTCTTATCCTCCCAAAATCTCTTCATGAATGCACTGTGCTGCATCTTGCGTTCTGTCGACCACTTCCTACCAGTTGTCGTTTTGGGTTTCTCCCTAAATTTATGATTGGCTACTTTTGTTCTAAAAGCTCCACGATTTTCCATGATGTCGTCTGTGATATTTATTTCTTGGAGGTCCGCCTTAGTTTCTTCTAGCCATTTTATTTTGACTTTCTTTGAGTTGATTACTTTGAATAATCTTTTAGTTAGTCTGTCGCTGTTCATTCTGTAGATATGGCCATAGAAATTACGGCATCAGTAAACCTGTCGGTGAAGGAGTAGAGGTCCGCTGTTCTCCTCTTAACCCACATTCCATTTTCTCTCGTAGGACCACAAATTTCCCTGAGAATTTTCCGCTCCTGCTTTTCAATTTCAGTCATTTTAGAGTGACCACCTAAGCATATGGTTTCTGAGGCATATAACGTTTCAGGCAATACAACTGTCTTGTAGTGTCGTAATTTTGCATTACGCGATATGACTCTTTTGTTGTAGTAATTCCACGTCAGTCTGTATGCCTTATGTAGTTTGGTGTTTCTTTCTATATTGGCACTACTGTCTAATCCTGATGGTAGTATAATTTCTCCAAGGTATTTGAAGGAGGGCACCTGTGAAATTGTGCCGTTTTCCATCTCTAGCGGAGTTCTTTTGTTATTTTGACGTATATTTTCCATGTACTTGGTTTTCTTGTAGGATATCTGGAGGCCTGCCTTTGATGCTGTATTGTGTAGTCTCTGTAGTGCATACCTTGTTTCATCCTTGGTCTTAGTAATGATTGCGAGATCATCAGCAAATGCTAAACATTTCACATTGACCTTGCTTCCCAAATTTCCGATGTTCACACCCTTGATATCCTTTTCCCACTCTCTAATAACTTTGTCTAGAACTTAAACAGAATAGGGGAGATGCCGTCACCTTGACGAACGCCCGTACATATTTCAAAAAGCTCCGAGATTTCTCCAAGGAATTTCACTTCAGAGGTCGTATTTGTGAGGGTCTGCTGGATAAGTGCTCTGGTCTTCTTGTCCACTCTGAGTTCTTCTAGAGTATCAAATACTGTCTGTCTGTCCACAGAGTCATACACCTTCTTAAAATCCACAAAGGTGACGATCGTGCTGGCACTTCGGCGAATCCTTAATATCGTCTTCAAGTTCTATATTTGTTCTGCACATGATCGACCTTTCCTGAAACCCGCCTGGTACTCGCCAATCAGGTGATCTGTCTGTTTCTCTAACCGGTTCATTCCAATCAATTATTATTATTATTATTATTATTATTATTATTATTATTATTATTATTATTATTATTATTATTATTATTATTATTATTATTATTATTGTACCGGGCGGTACACCTCTACGCGACGCAAGTTCAAATCTTGCGCCAATTGAAACTTCTCTACTGGAGAAACCCGGAACTTTAACCACTGAACTAACTCTACTAGTTATCAGAAGAGGTCACTGAGTGTTTTTGATTTGCTTTTGTTCTTCATTGATCAAGAAGTGTGAACATTCTCTAACAGATGTCTCTACCAAAAAAACTATGGTAATACACTCTGGCGCAATGGAATGAACTCTCTTGAAGACATTTTGCATTCTTAAGTTTTGTCTTTACTAAATTTTATTCTTTTATTTTTTGGGTTGGCAATATTAATCCTTCTGTCCGCCAGTTTTGAACTCAGTCAATCCCGAATTTCTTTAATTAATTTTTGACCAATAGTCTCTTTCTTCTTCGATGTTGATGTGTAATTTTTAGCTACCCAATAAAAATTGAGGGGGTGTGTCTACTCATTCTTGAAAGGTCTCGAATTTTCCACGAGGGTATAAAAACTGCTAATTTTCTGGTCTCGGGGCCACTCGTATAACATCTAACTCTGTGTGTGGATATGTAGCAGGGGGAGGGAAGTGCCTCTTTCTTCAAGCAGCAGCTCTTCTACAAGGTAATGGCCTTTTAACATCTTTATTTCTTGCTAGCTCAGCAGTGTAACTCTCGGGGAGGGTTCGAAACCTTTAATACGTAAACAACTAAACTTGTAAACCCTTTTTCTTGCTAAACTTCTGTTTTCTTGAACTTTAAGTCGGGTATAGAGAGTGCTTTACCCTCTCGAGCTCCCTTTCATTTTGAAATGGAGGTGACTACGTTTTCATAACCGTTCTTCTCTTCTTTAATGTATTAAAGTTTTCTCATACGGGTCACCTCCCTAGCTTGGTATTACCCCTGTGCATCGGCCTAGAGCCACTTAGGTTTTAAAATGTATATTTAGGAGTGCAAGTTCACGCCTCCAATCCTTGCTGTACTTAGGGCCAGTAACTTAACCTGATGTCTTGTTTTCTTCATGCAAAGGCCCTGTAGGTTGGGTATTAAATACCCCTGTTTCCTTGTGTGACTTGAAGGCAGTTAGTAGTGAAGTTTGTTGTGGCCTTTGATAGCCTTGTAAAATTGAGAGCAGGTCCACTCTTTCTGGTATTAATAAGCGGGAGCAAGAGCTCCAGGTAATTAAGTGTTTTCTGCCCTTTGGTATTTGGTGATGGTGAGCTGAGAGCTCAGAGTTGTATACGGTGGGGCTTGAAGCCCAGATCATTAAGTTGTTCTCTAATATTGGACTTCTTGATTGTGTACCTGATGTAACTGGTTGTTATTTGTTGTATGCTCAAAAATTCTATGTCACCATTGTTAAGTTTTTAAAACATAACCTTTATTGAAATTTTAATGCATCTTTCGGACTTGTAGTTAGACCCATTCCAGCCCGCACCTTCTTTCACCTCTGCTGATCCACCAAAACACGGTAACAGTTATTATTATTATTATTATTATTATTATTATTATTATTATTATTATTATTATTATTATTATTATTATTATTATTATTATTATTATTATTAGCATTAGCATTTGTACCCGTTCTTAGCAATGAATTACATGTTTCTTTCATGAATTTATGCGAAGATACATGCCTATATTTGAACGTTTAATACGGCATGAAGTAGGCCTACGATAAAGTTGAACAAAGTTGAGACAGAATGAGGACTATTACAACATTTATTGTACAGTACTGTTCCTGGTCCGAACCCTGCTTCTCAGTTACATATTGTTGTATCTCTGACCTCTGGAGTGGCGCTGTGACTAAAGAATCATGAAACCCATCAACCCATCGTTGATGATAATCCGTTCTATCGAAAAGAATAATATGGCTCTTTAGTTCTTTCCGTTAACCCGCCTCTGAGTGGCAAGTGTTCCACGGGAATTGGAGTAAAAATCCTATTTGTCTTAAGTATCACTGTTTCTATTTCCCTATAAACCCTCAGTCCTTTCAGGGATTTAGAAATAATATTAGCCCTAAAACCTACCCAATGACAGGTGGATTCTAAATATGTAGTTTGGTAGAAATATATCTAGTGCTTTTCTAGTTATAGAACTCAGACAAACAAACAAGACACCAAAGCCAAAAAAAGATGCCGAAGTTCATTATTACACCGGAAACGGATAATTGTACGAAAATTTCGCCAAAATAATTAAGGTTCAGATATACGGTCGTTATTATTTTATTTATATACTGTAGATTATTATTATTATTATTCATAAATTCCCATAATGCCAGTAAAATTTAGTTGCAATGTAGCGTAACTTATGTTGTTTCTCTTTCGTCGGTCACACTGACATGGCTTCATGGTTTAGACACACATACATTGGTTGTTTCGCACATTGCTTGGCAGAGAGACATTTTATTCCATAGCACATTTTGTCTATTATCTGGCTCTTTGACTGAACGGTAAAAATGAAATGTCGTATGGCTTTTAGTGCCGGGATATCCCAGGACGGGTTCGGCTCGCCAGGTGCAGGTCTTTCTATTTGACTCCCGTAGGCGACCTGCGCGTCGTGATGAGCATGAAATGATGATGATGAAGACAACACATACACCCAGCCCCCGTGCCATTGGAATTAACCAATTAAGGTTAAAATCCACGACCCGGCCGGGAATCGAACCCGGGAACCTCTGAACCGAAGGCCAGGACGCTCACCGTCGGACAACTGAACGGTCATCGTAGAGGACTTCAGTTTAGAGAGCGGGCCGACCTTTTAGCCGCTTTTGGTTAAGGCCTCCAGCTCGGGGTCCGGGTATTTATGATCGTCTTAGTATAATCTTCATTTTTACATACAAAACATCACAATATCAACCACCAGGGAAATACGCAATGTGAATACATCCCTCCACATACGGTTGGCGTCAGGACGGGCACTCATATTTTTGCCGACCCCAGGTAAATAGGAACAGGGTCAGTAAAGGAGAACAAAAAAGCAGCATATACACATGATACCGGCTGGTATCCTGACGTAAATCTACATTTCTCTGTAAGATGGAGAAACAGTAGAGGAGATTAAAAGCATCGGGTATGAGTGTGCAGGAAAGAAATGAGGAAAATCATTAAAAACAGATAAAATATTTCTGATAATGATTATAGTATATTTCTGGAACTGGTAAATAACAAACAGAGTACACGCTCACCACTTCTAACCACTCCTACGAGTATTTCGGACACTCACTTTAGACCACAACTTTGGTAGGACGGCCGATTATAAAAGGCATTTTCTTCTGACCTTCATTTTGCCACTGTTAAGTTTTCAGCCTATACGCCAGTCGGATCCTCAAAACAGTGCCACCAGAAGTTATGCAGTTATCAGAAAACTGCGAAAACCGATGGCAGCGCTATAATGAAGAGTAGAGGGTATACCGAGGAATCAGGTAGTTTGCGACTGCATTCCTCACTGGGTCATAACATCCAGATGAGCTAGTCGTGCTCTGAATGACACTGTTCAGCACTATACTGCTAATAATAAGAGTTGGTGTCTGACAGGTAAGGTTGGAGGGAGGAGCACTGCACGTGCCATTTCACGATGTTGCCACATTCCTGCATTCCTTTCTACATGCTCTTACCTCTCGCTTCCGGCTCACTTGTTCCCTCCTTCATTCTGGCCGCTGTGATCTGTTGTAGACTACCTGGCTAGGCGGTGTCGTCCCATTTGCGATCACTCTTATACAAACAATCAGGTTCTTATCAGTGACAGTGAGAGGTTTGGCAACTCCCAGCAAGACGAGCTGCCCTGAAGTGTTATCTCCATGGCAACCGCAGTCGCCCCACCCTCGTTTCCATGGCAACCACACAGCCACTCCCTTTATCCCGCCTCGGCAGGCAGTAAACGGACTTCCCTCTAAGAAATGTCAGACGCCAACTCTTATTATTAGCAGTATAGTCATACCTCAGCAGTTTCTACACTGTCAGAGCTATAAAGGAGACTGGGACTTCCATGGAAAATACATTTGCCTCTGGCCTCCGCCAAGAGACAGATAACATAAATGCTGCATGCATGAAACAATTGCGATTCAATACTTCATGTTATCTAACATTAACAGTTGATTTCATCAAGGACGACTCGAAGCATGCAGTGCCAGTGAAGAGGTAGGCTTTTAGATTCGGGGACATCGACTTAATTTTGTTGGATCTGAGGTGATAGTAGCCTCTTAATTATACTCTTGTAAAGATGGCAAATTTCAGAAATCGTAACAGTTCCACTGTATGTTCTACAATTAAATACCGAGCAAGTGGCTATGCGGATTGGGTCACGTAGCTATCCGCTTGCATTCGAGAGATAGTGGGTTCGAACCCCACAGTCGGCAGCTCTGAAGATGGATTTCCGTGGTTTCCCATTTTCATACGAGGCAAATGTACCTTAATTAAGGCCACGGTCGCGACCTTCCCGCTCCTAGCTCTTTCCTATCCACAGTCGCAGTAAGACTTATCTGTGTCGGTGCGGCGTAAAGTAAATTGAAAAAGAAATCATTACGGCTGAAATTATAAGTACAGTAAATTCGCTTGCCCAGTTCACATTTTCAGCATAGGGTAATGATTATTTACTAAAACTGGTAACTCGGTATTTACTCAAATCACCTGAACAGAAGCTGATAATATTATCGTTAAGTAGATTTTCCTATACATTTGCCTGGTATGAAAATGGGAAAGCACGGAAAACCATCTACAGAGCTGCTGACAGTGAGGTTCGAACCCACTACCTCCCGAATGCAGCGAACTTAACATGGCCTATTTGCCAAGACTACTCGATCCACAATGTACGTGACCTCACATGACACACAGTACTTACATTTGACGTGCTTTGCATTCGTACTCTACTCCCTTTAACCTTTAACCTACCTCTTCATTAATCGATAGACCTATCAATCGTTATAAGTGCTGTCGTGTACAGTATAGACAGGCCACATAGATGAATACTTGAGTTTGATAGAATCCAGACAATTCCTTTCTTTCATCCGAGCAGCTAAAGGTCACACAAAGTGCTGTTCTTAAGTTGTAAAGAGACAGCCAATATGAACGGTAAGTCATCCTGTTGCCATGAAACGTCACAATAAGTAGGCCTATCTCGAAATAATGTCTCATAGGCAGCCAACAACCACTGCCACATCTACATTTCTTTAAAATGTTCACGCTATAAGGTCATATTTCTGATCAATTGTACACAAAAGACAGCAATGCGGTTAATCTCCGCTTCACAAGACCAATGAGACTTTTTCAATAACGTGAGAACTGACCAAAGGAACTAGGTACATCCTTGTTCACAGAGAGTGGATCCAACAATAGAGGAATGTGAACGTCACTGATGGGTGATGAGACCGAGGTTGGTATTAGACCTGTCACCAGACGTACCACAAAATGGACGAATTCAGATGAAAGCCTCTTTCAACACTTCTATCCATTAGCTGATGAAAGTGTCATAATCTGGCCTGGAATAATGGCTGAATGGCAGACGTCTTTCATTTCCATCCTTGGCTCACTGACTGACCGTCGATGCGTGGAGATACAGGGGTCTGCTAAATTATTATACTCACTGGTCGGTACTGCATTTTTAAGACGTATATACACCTATGTTGTTCAAGGAACAATGGAAAAGGATCAACAGGAGCTATTTATAGTAAATGTACTGTAAACCATGTAAAAAATTCACACACCGGGCGAGTTGGCCGTGCGATTCGAGCGCGCAGCTGTGAGCTCGCATCCGGGAGATAGTGGGTTCGAACCCCACTGTCGACAGCCCTGAAGATGGTTTTCCGTGTTTTCCCATTTTCATATCAGGAAAATGCTGGGGCTGTACCTTAATTAAGGCCATGGCCACTTCCTTCCCATTCCTAGGCCTTTCCTGAACCCATCGTCGCCGTAAAACCTATTTGTGTCGGTGCGACGTAAAGCAAATAGCAAAAAAAAAAAAAAAAAAAATCACACAATAGAGGGAGTGCAGTCTTGCACTAGTCTGTGTATACTAATAGCATAAATTTAAAAAAATAAGAAATATTTTATTCTCTTTGTAAGTATAATAATTTGGCAGACAATAGTAATTTTAGATTTCATTCTTAGGTCCTACACGCCTGAATTGGAGACTATTGGGGTATGACAATGTAGGGCCTCATTATACTACGGTGGCACGTCAGATTATTAAAAAATAGGTCGTCGACCAAGAGGACTGGCCTTCACAGTCCTCAGATATTAATTCAATTGAGAATGCGAGGGATATGTTCAAAGAGGCATTTTCATGGCGTCCATCCGTTCTTGTCACAGTTCGGGAGCTCACTGATGCTGACACAGATGAGTGGGAACGTTAACCTCAAAAACAAATTGATAACCTGATACAGCCATGCATGGTAAACACTATTGTAATTAACATCTCACAAGTTTGAGCTTTGAGCACCTAGGTGCAGAAGAGAATTGATTTTGTTTATGAGTACGATTAGTAACAAATATGAACAAGTAGAATATAATTCATCAATAAAGTCCAACTTACGGAGTCCCAAACTCTTATTGCGGTGAAAAGTTCCAACCAAGAAACTCCGATGACCAAATTTACAAAGTTATGCTGCAACATCAGCAGCGTAATTGGTTAATGGTTGTCTTGCTGATCCTAAGGTGACAACTCCGAGTCTTTGGCTTTCGACACACTAAATAAACTCCTGATGGACAATATTATGACACCCTAGGCGTCTGTTACGATTGTTAGGAGTTAAAACAGAAGTAATAATGGCGTGTGGCCTTTGAAGAGGCTTGTTGCAGGTCTTTCGAATAGACACCGTACAGGCGACCTGCGCGTCTATGATGATGGGACCCTGCTTATGATTATTCTAATCAAGAATACATTACACACACCCAGCCTCCGATCCAATTAAGGTTAAAATCCCCGACCCGACCGGGAATCGAACCCGGGACCCCTTTGACCAAAGGCCACCACGTTAACCATTTAGCCATGAGCCGGACAACACAGAGGTTAAATGAATAACACAATGGCATTAGTCGTGATAGCAGAGTGGCGCAGTGGAAGAGTGCTGGGCCCATAACGCAGAGGACCGTGGATCGAAACCACGCTCTGCTACCATACTGTCGTGAAGTGACCTGCTATCATACTGTCGTGATAAGTGATCTGATGTTCGTACAGTGGAGTATAATATGATATTACCAATACCGTACGGAGCTCTGAGTTCCAAAGTACACTAGTGAGATAATATAATATGGATAATAATAACAATAATAAATTATTTAAACCAAGGAAACGTAAGAAGGAGCTAGGCCAATAGAAAGACCAAAAATTAACAATATGAATAGAATATATTTAACAATCAAACATAGTAACAAGATAAATAAATCGAAGAGAAATTTTAACAAATGGTGAAAGATAAATATGAATAAATCACGATTTCATTTTTTATAGTTGTAGCTTCGTATAAAGATGGTTATCAAGGACTGAATACAAGTTGATTAGCGTTTTGTACATTCAAGATGGTGACTAGGTAGGATTTTTAGAGATATAACTTTGGTTTAACTCGCTCATTAATTGTCTACGTAAGAAGACAGGTGTTACAGGTGTCTATACAGTACTAACGCGATACAGTTTGGTGCTTGTTAAAGTTATATAATGACTGAATATATATTTTAAGATGTACTACATTTCAGTTCTGAAAGCACACTCACGTCAGTAAATAATTAATACTTTCTTATACTTTCACTTTGGTAAATAAATCAGAAAATTTAGTATAGACTGCGTCGTAATTTTACTGTCATGTACTTTATATTTTCTTTCTTTCTTTCTTTCTTTCTTAATACGTTTACCGTCCCGGGTTGGTTTTTTCCCCTCGGACGCAGCGAGGGATTCCACCTCTACCGCCTCAAGGACAGTGTCCTGGAGCTTGAGCCTTTGGGTCGGGGATACAACTGGGAAGGAGGACCAGTACCTCATTCAGACTGCCTCACCTGTTATGCTTAACAGGGGCGCTGTGGGAGGGATGGGAAGATCGGAAGGAATAGACAAGGAAGAGTGCATTAAACGGCCATGGCATTAAGTTAGCCACCTCCCCGGCATTTCCCTGAAGGAGAAATGGCAAACCACGGAAAACCGCTTCGAGGATGGTTGAGGTGGGAATCAACCCCCACCCCCTGGAGTTCCGCGGGTGACAGCTAATCACACTAACCACTATACCACAGAGACGGCCATGTAATTTATATACGGGCTCAAAAATTACTTTAATTCCCAATCAGGTAACAATGCTTGAGAGGGTTAATGTGAGACCATACAAGAGTGTCCAGTTCCCACCCCCACCGTTCACTATCAAAACCCTTCGTCGATGACAGAAAAACTGCTTACTCAAAGAGTCTTCCAAGATCATAAGTTTATCAGCATGAAATCGAAGTGATGAATGTATGGATGAAAGGTGTGTAGTTTCGCTTCGGCTGGTCACTCCGCCCCAACCCCTCCAATCCTGTTGAGTGCGAAAAGGAAGTAGTGCAGAACGGTCAACTGTGAACCAGCCTAAAGCCACCGTCAGTCCAGATTTAGGCTGTAGTAACAAATATCCCAACGTGGCAGTACCTACTTTTAACGAAATATGGTTTCAGAAGAATAATTGCCATATCCCTTGTGGCCCCTCAAGGAGCTAATTCATCACCCAGAAGAATCTATGTTTGATTCCCTTCCGGAGGTATGATCGATAACTATCAATTCTGGAGTCACACAAGATCTTGAAGTTTATCTTAGACGAGTTTACGAATTGAAGAAAACTTTATCTTCCACTTCAGGAGTCTCAATATGCGCTATAAGGAGAAGTTATTTGGATGAGCTCCTTTAACAGTTATTCTGTAATCACAATGATGTTTACGACTCTGCCTTTTAGTACTTTCCAAATGTCATATTTATTACAATCAACTAGCGAGTATTTCATAACAATAAATATTAATTCCCTTAACATATTTACTGGGTCTTGAGACAACCAATGTCTATGAAAAAGTATCGCGTATGTACGCCTTAGATTGCGAGGGATTGACATGAAAACGGAGTGATGAGGAGTCAAAATATTGCATTTGTAAACCAGTTAAAGAAAATGGCCAGAAATATATTCTTGTTCATCATACCGCAATTATTAGGTGTATAGCTTGTTCTGACTTCGCATTTGCAAGTTTTCCTAAGTCATCCAATATCTCTTTTGCATTTTGTGTTGCATGAAAGGCTATTTTGGTCAATCTGGACGTATTCGTTTTACAAATATGTTCTTCCCATCTCTTTACTAATCATCAATGTGAGCTGTGAGAGCTCATTTATGATATTTTCATTTTGAAAATGATCTTGTGTCTTGTTATTTTTTTTTGCTAGTTGTTTTACGTCACACCGACACAGATAGGTCTTACGGCGACGATGGGACAGGAAAGGGCTAGGAGTGGGAAGGAAGCGGCCGTGGCCTTAATTAAGGTACAGCCCCAGCATTTGCCTGGTGTGAAAATGGGAAACCACGGAAAACCATTTTCAGGGCTGCCGACAGTGGGGTTCGAACCTACTATCTCTCGAATACTGGATACTGGCCGCACTTAAGCGACTGCAGCTATCGAGCTCGGTGTTGTGTCTTGTTTGTAATTGTTTTGTCTTAGAATAATATAACATTTAGTTTATTTCTCTTTAAATTTCGTACACATTGAGCTAAATGCAGTCCTATAATTTCACTCAGCAGGCTCGGGTTTGATTCCCGATACTGGAAATCATTTAAGTCGAATATGAACAAATGTGATTTTGACATCGCTAATTAAGAGGATGCAGTGTCTGATCGGCCGATGTTGTGTCGTATTTTCCGTGCGGGGTCACACCATTGTGAATAGCAACGATGAAGGCATTAGTCCTAAAAAGGATATCGTAAAAAATAACAACAAAACCAGAAGAAGGACTGAGCGGCATGTTCTTCAACAACAAGGAACATTGGCAGGTTTGATGTACCGGCAGTGTGAAAGAGCTCGTGGTACTATAACTGGTATCTTCAGCCATCTAATCACCCACAATCGGTGACCTATACCTATGAAAGTGGGAAATCATGGGAAGCCATCTTCAGGGCTACCGACAGCGGGGCTCGAACCCACTATCTCCCGAATGCAAGCCGACAGCTACGTGACCCACGCTTCGCAGCCAATCGCTCTGTGATCATCCGATTCTTTTGGGGCTGTTTCAAAGAAATAATGTGTGTTCAACAGCCGGAAGATCCTAGGAGCCTTCGAAATCTCATACATCAGGCTTCAGTGATTCAATAAGCCCAAATGTCCGTTCAACGGCGTACTCAGAAGTGCATTAATGAAGAAGGCTACCTATAGAGCGTGCGCAGCACCATCCATACTGTCATATGCAGTTAGGCCCGATATTTGTTGGATGTCTGTAAAATGCATGTGACCTAAAACTAAAATGTAAGGGACAACAGACTAGTACGGCATTATGGTACCTTATAAAGTAAGGTTAAGAAATACAAAAATTTAAGGCATATAAAACTCCTAATCGAGGTTCCATCCTTCCTAAAAAAAAGTTTCAATACCTGTTGCATTTTTACTACGAGCTCGATTATGCCTAAAAATCACCAAGTTAATCATCTGTGATTCAGTAGTGAATATAACAAGAAGTAAGAAATCTATCGAATGCCACCAAGAAGAAACATAGAGCAACGGAACAATAAGCTGATTTGGACACACTTTTTTATCGCCCGCCATCGTTTACCAGACGCTACTGACCAAATCACTAAACTAGTAACTGTTTGAGCATCGCTTCCGCTTGTGATGACTTCATCACGCAGTCGAAAATAAGCGGCTGGTTGAGTAATAGCGACCAAAATATAACACTTCCTCCTGAATAGGGAATTATGACTTTCCTCTGAACCTTTTCTTAACTGTACAGCCACTGAATCAGAGATTATATTATAAGGCCTATCCTTGCCTTAAGTTTAAGGTTGTTGAGCTCACCCAGATTATAGAAGGTCTTGATCTTTTCTAGGGGCTGCCTGGCCGAGGCGGTAAAGGCGAGCTCGGTTCGCCCGGAAGGACATGGGTTTGAGTCCCCGTCAGGAAGTCGTAAAATTTAAGAAACGAGGTTTCCACTTCCGGAGGTGCATATGGCCCTGAGGTTCACTCATCCTACACCAAACATGAGTACCAGGTTAATTCCTGGGGGCAAAGGCGGCCGGGCGTAGAGCTAACCACTCTACCCCATCACGTGCTGCGGTTAACAATGATGGAAGCCTTTACCTTCCACTCCTCCAATGGCCTTCATGGCCTCTACGGAGGTGTCTTTGTCTTTTGTCTAGACCTTTTTTTACCACTAATATTGTCATACTCACTCTGATTACAGAAGGTATAGCCTTGTTCTATGCTTAAGGTTGCCGTATTGACTCAGATAGTAGGTGTTCTAGTCTTGCTCTGCGTCTAAGTTTGTCGCACTGACCCCAAGAGATCTAGTCTTACTTTGTGTCTAAGATTGCTGTACTGACTCAGGTCATAAGAGGTCTAGTTTAGCTTTACGTCTAAGGTTGCCGTACTCATTCTTGAGGTCCCGAGGATGGTTACTTTTTCAATTCTTTCATCTTACGAGGAACTCATCCAAATTCAAAGTAGTCCGGCTCCGTGGCTGAATGGTTAGGGTGCTGGCCTTTGGTTCGAGGAACCCAGGGTTCGATTCCCGGCCGGGTCGGGGATTTTAACCTTAATTGGTTATTTCCGCCGACTCGGGGACTGGGTATGTGTGTCATCTTTAAGCAGAAAATGAATCGAAAACGAGGAAAGAATGAGAAAAATAAGAAAATATAAAAAAGTCCAAAAACATTTTTAAAAAGTAAAAAACGCACAAACGCTGTTGATTACCGTTGAATTTATCACACAACGTCTAGATCGCATATAGCATATTTGCTGCTAACGGAAAATCTTGTCCATAGGAGAACGATGGAAAATTTCACTTTGAGCGGTCTGGAGTTCTACAGATGATTTATAAGAGATGCGTGTTACGTATCACGAAGTAATCATACCTAAAGTTCTAAAAATCATAAAATGAGACTTTTTTTTTTTTTTTTTTTTTTTTTGCTATTTGCTTTACGTCGCACCGACACAGATAGGTCTTATGGCGACGATGGTAAAGGAAAGGCCTAGGAATCGGAAGGAAGCGGCCGTGGCCTTAATTAAGGTACAGCCCCGGCATTCGCCTGGTGTGAAAATGGGAAACCACGGAAAACCATCTTCAGGGCTGCCGAGAGTGGGGCTGGAACCCATTATCTCCCGATTAAATGAGACTTTTAACCTGCACTATGAGTAAAGAATGAAGAACGACACTCTGCACTGATAACAAAGAGTTAATTCCAACTAAATCGAAAATGAACTCCTTCAGTGCTCTAAGCCATTCAGGAAGATGAGATATGTAACCACTGTTGAAAAACGCACATACAGTAATATAACTACGCTATACGAATTTGATCTCAGAGATTCTCCTCTTTTATCATATAATACTAATAATAATAATAATAATAATAATAATAATAATAATAATAATAATAATAATAATAATAATAATAATAATAATAATAATAATAATAATAATAATAATAATAATAATAATATGCTTTTGCTGGCGAGATGTAGTGTTTACAGTGCACTATGTCTGGTATGGCCTATATCAAATTTGTTACTTTCATCGACCTGTCTCAGTCTCATCCTTGGCTTTGACAGTATGAAAGTGACTGAGGTATGAGTGATGCTAGTAATACCATTCCTTATGCAGCCAGTCCCTGTTATGAATGGTGTGAAAATATCGCTCATAGGGTCGGTTGGTGCATGTATTTCAGTGGGCTTGGCAGACTGATATGTAATAGCAACGGTGGCTCGGTGAGGAAAGCAACGGGAAACTACCTCACTCCTCATTTCCCTAGTACGCCTCTTCAGTGACGCCTAGGCTATTTATGACAGCTGTTGGCGGAGCTGCAGAGGATCAAACCAGCCTTCGGGCTGAATACCCAACATACATACATACACACAATAATAATAATAATAATAATAATAATAATAATAATAATAATAATAATAATAATAATAATAATGATAATAATAATGTCCGCCTTTGTGGTGTAGTGATTAGTGTGATTAACTGCAAACACCAGGGGGCCCGGGCTCGATTTCCAGCTCTGCAACGAAATTTGAAAAGTGGTAGGAGGGCTGGAAAGAGTCTCCGTGTCTCAGGCGGTAACGTGTCGGCCTCTCACCGCTGGATTCCGTGGTTTAAATCCCGGCACTCCATGTGAGATTTGCGCTGGACAAAAGTGGAGGCAGGACAGGTTTTTCTTCGGGTACTCCGGTTTTCCGTATCATATTTTATTCCAGCGACACTCTCCAATATCATTTCATCTGTAAGGCATTAATCATTGCCCCCAGAGAAGTGCGACAGGCTTCGGCAGCCGGCACAATTCCTATCCTCGCCGCTGGACGGGGGCTTCACTCATTCTGTTCCCGACCCGGTCGAATGACTGGAAACAGGCTATGGATTTTCAGTTATGAGAGCTGGGACGGGGTCCACTCAGCATCGGGAGGTCAACTGAGTAGAGGGGGGTTCGAATTCTATCTCAACTATCCTCGAAGTAGTTTTCCTTGGTTTCCCAATTCTCCTCCAAGAAATGTCGGGATGGTATCTAACTCAGGGCCACGGCCGATTCCTTTCCTCTTTCTTGTCTATCACTTCCAATCTTCCCATCCCCCACAAGGCCCCTGTTCAGCATAACAGCTGAGGCCACTTGGAAGAGGTACTGGTCATCCTTCCCAGTTGTATCCCCGACCCAAAGTCTCACGCTCCAGGGCTGCCCTTGAGGTGGTAGAGGAAGGATCCCTCGTTGATTACGAGGGAATACCAACCGTGGACAGTAAACGGTTTAAGGATGATTATTATTATTATTATTATTATTATTATTATTATTATTATTATTATTATTATTATTATTAATGAACATCCTTTCAGTTGCTGTAATTTTTAAGAGACGGTGAGGTTTCGGAATTTTGTCTTACAGGAGTCTTAAACCTGTCGGAGGCCATGATATGGTGTTGACGCATTTAAGTATCCACAAACGCCTTACTACAGGTGAAGAAGGCCTAAATGAATGACTACGGCACTGTGATCGAATATTTTAAGTGTAGAACGTAGGATCAAATTGCTGGACATTTTGCAGATTCCCTTGGTTTTACGTAAGCTTTCCTCTCCAGACATGCTAGTTTAAAGTTAAAAAAAATTAATTAAAGCTTTCTCTCTCCGATGATCGTATGAAGAGCCGGAGCTCGACTGTTACCTCTTTACGAAGAACTGGAACCTTTGTTCCTTTGTGTACCGGTCATCGCCGCTGGAAACGCCTACGTGGGCGCCTTCTACACAGGCTTTGGCATCCCTGACTCTGATATTTGATTCTTCGTATATGGGCACGCACGGTTGCCACCCATTCCGCTCTGAGCTGGGTTGGGCTGGACGAGATTCTTTCAAGGTTAGGTGCAAGGGAACTTCCAAAAGCAAGTCTGGAGCGTGGCCAGATTCTCGAGTCTCGCATAAACATTCATAACGAACAGGCTGATCTCCCCGACAACGACGTCGACGTAATAATAATAATAATAATAATAATAATAATAATAATAATAATAATAATAATAATAATAATAATAATAATAATAATAATAATAGGAAGAAGACACTGAAGCAGCCAAGGTACAAATTGAAACACTTCAAGAGACTGCTGTAAAGACGGGACTTCAGATATCCTTCGAAAAGACGGAACTAATGATTCAGGACAAAAAGGATCCGACACAAAATATTGTCACCAAATATGGAACAGTTAAAAGAGTACAGAAGTTTAAATATCTAGGGGAATGGATAACCCCAGCAGGACTACCAGGAATAGCATTACAGGAAAGGGCAAGAAAGATGGAAGCAGCATACCAGTTATGTCGAAATGTCTACAATAAAAAATCAGTTTCATTCACTGCAAAAATCAGACATTACAACACTGTCATCAAACCAGAAAGTATATATGCGATCGAATGTATTCCACTGAACAGGAAGGGCTTACTAGAAAACATTGAAAAGACAGAAAGGAAGATCTTGAGGAAGATACTAGGGCCCAGGAAAGTGGGTCAAGAATTTAGACTGCGACCAAATGAGGAACTATACAAAAAGACCGAAAAAATCACAACATCCTTCAAGAAGAGAAGACTCTGCTTCTACGGACACATTAAAAGAATGCCACCAGAGAGAACAGCCAAGCGAATTCTGGAATACATGGAGAACAGGAAGACACAAACTAGCTGGCTTAAAGGAGTCAAGGAGGATATGGAGGAAAATAATATATCACAGCAGGCAGTATACAACAGACAGGAATACAGAAAAATCATGAACAAAATTAAGGGATTCCAAGATCAAAGTAGCAAAAAACGGACCGGCAACAACTGGTCACGAGAACGTAAAGAAGCCCACTCCGAAAGGATGAAGAAGTACTGGGTCGATCGAAAGAGGAAGAACCGTAAATGAATGATGCTTAACGTGGTCCATAGTAGACCCATTCGAAAACAAGAAGAAGAAGAATAGGAAGAAGAAGAAGCTTAACTAATGAAAGTCCCAGAAATATCAGAATTCCGAAAGTTTCTTAATGGGCTAGTCATTCTCTTCATACACGCCTCTCAATTTTAAAACCGCAATACCCAGACTATTTTAACTGTATACTATGAACAACATTCAAAAAAATGTATAACCTCAGCTAACGTATTTGTAAAAAGAAAAAATAATTAATTGCAAATTAATAAATGTTCAGTATACAATAGTAATATCCATTTACAAGGCTCTCACAGATTATTCATACGATCTGAGCCTGTATTTGGTCCTTCCAATGGACCAGTTATGGCAAAGATTGAAGAGAGGATGATGAACAGTCATAAAAAGGGCTGAAAATCAGCTTATGCAAGTATGTAAAAGCTAATTTAAAAGCAAATTCATTACGCACTAACGAACTACTTCACAGGAGCAAAAGAAATCTCAGGTGGACAACTGATCTGTTCACTGTTACTTGTGGTCTAAGGGGACAACCAAACAAGACTGCACATTTTGTGAATCCCTCTTGTGCTACATGTTACAAAGCAGATGAAACTACTAAACACATATTTCGTGAATGCGAAGCATGCTAAAAGCGAACATTCAATTTATTGTTTTAAGCGAACTTTCTAACGTCAACACTAGTAATCTCGCAATCAGCGTTGCCAACATCGAAGGTTTATCTCTGATTTTGGAAATTTTTAATGTCTGTCAGAGGGGAAAATAACAGGGTCAGAGGTACAGGGAAAGGTTTCTTTCGATTTTGCAGGTAAGTTCAAATATTTGTAGTCTTATTTTAGATTAATTTTCTTGACTTTACGATGGCATCTCTTCCTTCGACACACTTTTCAGATGATTGTGAATGTGAAATGAGGCATGTATTATATTACTAATTCATCGATATAAAAGGCACAAAACAGGAATTATAGTTTTTTTTTACAGGAAGTCTCTAATTGCATAGATATTAGCGAAGAGATTTCTTCAAAGGTGCATCATTTTGACGCATAATATTTGATGTTATTCTATATTTATATAAAATGAAATATTATTTTGTAGCCTCTCAACAACAGTAAGAAGAAGAAGAAGAAGAAGAAGAAGCCGGGCTGAGTAGATCAGACGATAGAGCGCTGTCCTTGTGAGCCTAACTTGGCAAGTTCGATTCTGGCTCAGTTCAGTGGTATTTGAAGCTGCTCAGATAGTCAGCATCGTGTCGATAAATTTACTGGAACGTAAAAGAAATCCTGCGGGGCAGAATTCCAGTACCTTGGCGTCTCCGAAAACTGAAAAAGCCCACTCCTAGTCGTTTCCTAACCCATCGTCACCATAAGACTAGCCTGTGTCTGTAAGACGTACAGGAAATTGTATAATAATAATAATAATAATAATAATAATAATAATAATAATAATAATAATTGTACCGGGCGGTACACCTCCACACCGTTTATTTAAAGTTGCGCCAGTTGAAACTCCTCTTCTGGAGGAAGTCTGAACTTTATCTACGGTCTTAATTTCCAAATTTATCAGAAGATGTCACTACCTGGAAATTTTTGAGTTTGTGAACTGTGTCATTTTCGACGTACTTTTGTCTTGCTTGTATTAAGAAGTGTGAACTTTCTCTTCTAGAGGACACTACTGAAGATCAACAATAGTGCACCCTAGTGCGGAGTCAAAGAACTATTTTGTTGGAGAAAATTTAATTTCAGGAGTTTGTTCTTTGTTAAATTTCTTTCTGTCATTGTTTAAGTTGGCAATATTTACCCCTTTCTTCTCCTTGTTTTGAATGTATCCAATCACGAATTTTTTCAATTAATTTCTGACCAATCTGGTGTATCTTTCCCCAACTTGAATCTGTTGCGGGGTCCTACCCAATAAAATCTTTGTGGGAGGGTGTTTTCTTTCCCCTAACGCCTAGAACTTTCTGCGAGAGTATTTAAACTGCTGATTTTAGGGTCTCCGGGCCACTTCTGTTCCATCTTTCAGTGTATTAAGTACATAGCAGGAGGCGGGAAGCGCCTCTTTCCTCGGCAGCGGTCAACAATAAGGTAATGGCCGATTAATAAATTTTTTCTTTGCCAGCTCAGCAGTTTAACTTTCGGGGCAGGTTCTAAGCGTTCCCCTATGTAACCTTTTCCTAAAATGTAACTTCTCTTTTCTTCTATTCTCTTGTAAAGCGACATACTGGGATAGAGAGTGTTAACCCTCTCGAGCTCCCACTCACATTGTTTGAGGTGAACTTATTTTTCGCAACCTATTCTTCAGTAATGTAAGTTAGTAGTTTCTTAAGTCACCTCTGTAGTATGGGATTAGCCCTTGCATCAGTGGCCTTAGAGCCAAAATAGGTCTTAAAGACAAAGTGTATTAGGAGTGCAAGTTCGCCTCCTCTCAAATTGTGATTTTAGAGGTCATGTATTAACTTTCTTGTCATTTAACAGCCCTCAGTAGATTGGGTATTTTGCTCCTGTGTATATGTCCTTTGAGGACGGCTTAAAGGTGGAGTTCGGAGTGGCCTATGATAGGCTTGTATTTTAAGGGGAAGTTGCCCTTTTTGAAAATTGTGTTTCTGCCTCAAGGAGGCTTTTGGATGTAATTGGAAGCCGGTGTTTCTGGCATGTTTGGGGGTTTTCGGCCCCTTTGTTGTATGGTGTTCATTGTAAGGTTGGGCTCTTGGCTCAAGAATTATGTTTCTGACTTTTTGAAGCCCCAAATGGGGTACCTATGTAAATGTAATTGTCAATCGTGTTTCGGCTACTAAGTACCTGTTCAATTTGTTGTTACCTAATTTTGAAAAGAAAATATAACCTTGTTAAATTTTAAAATTAATTTCACTTTAGTAGCTTGAGACCCCTTCACCACCCAGCACCTTCTTTCATGCATAACTACCACCAAAACACGGTAACAATAATAATAATAATAATAATAATAATAATAATAATAATAATAATAATAAATACTACAGTATTAATATTCTGCCACTAGTAGAAGGTTGTTTGAACTTGATTAGAGCTTGATCAGAGGGCCTCCATGCCGCGGAATTGGTAACCATGCTCACAGCATTTGCCGGTAACTGCATAGTTCTCCAGAGACACTGAAGTGGAGAAAGTACAATAGATCCAATTAGTAACAGTGCAAGGTGATGTAGTGATCACCCCGTTGTAACTTAACCTAATATTAATTAATGGCTTCCTAATCAGGAACATTTACAGTCAGTAAAAAAAAAAAGGGGGGGTGGGAGAGAAAGTAATGTTGGATAAGTTTCTCGCAGGCACACTATTCTCAGAAACAATTGGACCTATAGATATAATGTTTTGTTGTGGGTATCCACAAGGTTTGTTTCTACTGTACATAGGGGGGGGGGGGTGAATTATACATTGATAATAATTAAATTACGTTTGATAAAAAATGCAAAGAACATTCAACACTATGCCCTCATTTCTTGAGCGACTGTACACTTTCGACTTATTGTTGAAAAATTAACAGGACTTTGTTTAAAGTCGCTTTACGTCGCGCCGACAAAGATAGGTCTTATGGCGATGATGGGATAGGGAAGAGCTAGAAGTTGGAAGTAAGTGGCCGTGGCCTTAATTAAGGTACAGCCCAGACATTTGCCTGGTGTAACAATGGGAAACCACAAAAAAACCATCTTCAGGACTGCCGACAGTGGGGCTCGAACCCACTATCTCCCGAATGCAAACGCACACCTGAGCGTCACTAACCAACCGCACGGCCAACTCGGTCGGTCATTAAGAAAGTTATATTTTATATCTAGAGAATCCATGTTTATTACAATGATGAACCCGAGGTTCGAAAAGTCAAGGTTTATACTAGTTAGACCTACGTATTTCTTATTCACATCTCAAACTGAACCATGGTTAAACCACAAACACTGTGATTTTTTGAGAAATAGCAAAAGAGCCGTACAGTTTATGTTTTCCGAGGTAAAATGGAGGAGGACTTCATCTGAATTTGGACTAGTTTCACAAACGAACCTCTTCGAGCCTAGGGCGTGAGTTAGCAGTTCAAGTTACTGGTTCCATCTCAAGCAATTAGGGGGAAGGGTTGCATGAAGAGGGCGCGATGTGCTTTTGTGCTGATTGTGACAGTGAAACTCACCAGAAGCATTCAGTGCTAAAACGAGACTGTATCCAAGGATTCTTTTATTTTTTATTTTGGCTTTCGCTTTTATAGACCATGCAGCCAGCTACAATATTGTGTTTTCCTTATTATTAATTGGCTTGATGATTTGAAATTATACATCTAAGACGCCCACAAATACCCAGCACCCGAGCCAGAAAAATTAACAAGACGAAGTTAAAATCCCTGATCAGCTGGAAATCGAACCCGGGGGCTCCCGAACCGAACATCCAAGGAATATGTAAAGAAGACAAATATTAGGGTTCCACAAAATTGGTTATCGAAGAATAAATACAATCACATTCATTACGTAAATAAAGAGTAAAGTGTTAACTGCATCTAGGTGTGTAATGCTTCTCTTACATCCAGACAATACACTCGCCCGGTATGTGTGTGTTGTATGCATGTATGTATTGTGCCCATCAGATCGATACAAGGGTGCAGTATGTACGTATAACACAGTGCCGGACTGAGTAGCTCAGATGGTAGAACACTAGTCTTCTGAGCTGTAGCTGGTGAATTCGACCGTGGCTCAGTCCGGTAGTATTTCAAGATGCACAAATACGTTAGCATGGTGTCGACAAATTTACCGGCACGTACAAGAACTCCAGCGGGATACAATTCCGTCACCTCCTCGGCGTCTTCGAAAACCTTAAAAGTCGTTTGTGGGACATAAATTTGGAAGCATCAACATTATATATGTATGTTCACTGTTACCTACTAAATTTGCAACACTCATGCATACAAGCCCTTTCTAACCTATTTCTGATATTAAGGAAACTTAACGGTTCAATGAAGGAATGAGGCAGTATCTGTAGTTACTGTTTTGTTCGACGTGCGGAATGTGTACTCGTAGTGCATTCATGAGGGGCAATAATTACTGTTGTATGGTGTAGCATGGAGAGAGCATGGAGCACGGAATAGATGTTGGAAGTGTGCCTGGAGTCTGTCCGACAATTCAGTCTATTGTAGCCGCAGTCTTGGTGTGCTATACTGAGAGTCAACTCAAGACCTTAGCGGTCCCTTTGATATTAGTCAGACTTATGGTCGGTGAAAAGGCTTCCGCAGCGCCAAATAGTTCCCTAGGCTTGTTACTTGTTCCTGAAGTCAGGAGCTTTCTTCAGTTTGGTTAGATATTCTGGTGAACAGACTTGACGAATTAAAAAAAATTGCCCCGTATAAATATAAAAAATATATCACAGGTTGTATGTTATTAAGGTTCGTTACCAACTCTTATATTTCATACGTAGATGGCTATGAATAATTACTGTTCTCAGTGGTGTATGTAGCAAAATAATAATTATTTCATAATGATATTGATATCTTATTTCACTGTGTACTTAGTAACCTTTGTTCGAGTTCATTCCATTGCTGATAAGTTCCCATAATATGTGCGACGTTGAAGATGGCTCCAATAAAACTGTTGGCAATAATGGCTACAACAGCGTGTTCAGTATTCACAATGGTTGCCAGCTGTGAGCAAGACGTGTGTGATGCTGTGACGCTAGAGTCCCCTATGAAATACTTTATAGCTAACAAAAGTGGAGAAAAATTAAGTAGGAAATCCAAACCAAATTGTTTTAAACGTTTACAGTAGCCTACGAGATGAGAATCCGCTGTGGACTGTGGAAGACGTGAAAAAGACCGCGCAGCTGACGGGCGTTTCTGTGTACAGTGTTTACGCCACTCGCTTGGAATTTAAACTCCATGGAAAATCCAAGTCTCCAGCGAAAGGTCGATGTGTCAGCTCAGCACTCGCCGTAAATAAAACAGGAAAGGCCTAAGCAGGTAGGGGAATAGGATCCTTGGCGTATATAATAATAATAATAATAATAATAATAATAATAATAATAATAATAATAATAATAATAATAATAATAATAATAATAATTTGTACTTTATATTCATAACCGTCCTCTACCTGCAGAAATGTTGTCATGAGGGGATCATGTGTTCGTTTTTACCTTCCGAATGAGGAGACTACAATATCTACAATATTCCTGGAAACATTGTATTTTGCAATCCCACTCACGGGTGGGGTTTTCAGCTTTTTGAACTGTGAGAAACTGCCACTGACAGTCGTTGCACGAGAGCGGAATCGTATACTCAAACAAATTGCATTATGAAATAAAAATAAACCTTGCTTCCCTTGCCTCGGTATTTGTCAGTAATCTGTAGGTTTTACATGGTCAATATAGGAATAAATTGGTATGGTACGTAATCAAAGTACAGCTATGTGAAAGGAAGTGATTTCGTTTGATGCTTCACTATTTCAGAATGAAGTACTTGTCAGATAGACTCACGGCGTTAATGATAAGCTGGTTGTGGCGGAGATGGAAAACGGAGACGGGAAGGTGGAACAGGGGACGTGCTCACATGCGGAAGGATACTTTTCCTAAGCTCTTGACTTGAATTTCAGTATAGTCGCTGTGTGATCATGGACCAGACATACATGATAAATTACTGAACCAGTAAACGCATAGAACAAAGATAGTTAGTTAACCAGAAATCGTGGAACACTTCAACGAGGTGTTGTCGTGTTGGAAACAACAGACTCAAATCCATGAGAGACGTAATAATGTCTCCATAACGCGTCGGGAATGCGTACTAAACGCTACCGACTGGAATCCTAAAAGTAACAGGAGATTGTTTTCTCACGTCTTGTGGTACTAAATATTTTATCTTCCCTGCATTATAAATCTAAATTCAATGATACAGAAAACTGTTCTGAAGATATAGCCGGTGTTTCAGACACATACACCGAAGTAGAACGGGTAGTCTGTCTGGTCCGCTGAAGGGGCTTTCGTTGTGAAGCACGGAATGTCTGCACGCAATAACAAATAGTCGGAAAAGTTGCCGAATGTTGAAGGTGTTGCAGACTAACTGGAAAATGAAATGCCGAGTGAGAGCTATGTGCAATTGCTCAGTATACAAACAATACTAGCGGGTAACCATTCGATCTAGTGAACTGTACAGCCATGTTATAGCAGTGACGAACTTATGGATATGATGCTTGTAGCCTATTTGGAGAATATCATCGTAATGGATGAAAAGCAACAAGGCCTAATAAACGGCAATATCCACACAAACGGTATCCAGATCGCAGTATTTCTAAGATGTAGAAATTAGGCTACAGAAAGTCGCTTCATATGGGAACTCAACTTAGGACGCTGAAAACGGACCCGAGGGAAATATCAAGATGAGTGGAGCAATTTCAAACGTTGCATATTCGTACGTAACAACGACTCTCTGAGCTACTCTTTTATACTGCTCCTCAGAGGTGTAACTGGTCTACGTGATGCGTTACTAATCATTTCATTGTTCTCCTATGATCTACGCAATTCGCCAACAGGTTCTTATCGTCGGTGTGCGGATGCAACACCGAATGATGATATTGGTTCACCATTTATCAGTATGTAATCTTCACAGTTCAATTGTTTCTGATAAGAAAATGATTTGTTCATCTCCTTTTTACCTACAGCAGCTGGAAAAGCAGTGACTCACGTCCGCCAATGTTTTTCTTTATCATTGACTCAAGAGCTGCTGCATCGACTAGACCCACTTTACTTTCCTTGAAACGGCTCTTTTCTTAAGTGTAGTTCTAGCCTCATCAGTGGGGTGGCTGCAACGCGGTCATCAGCCGTCTGTACTTACCTTATGTACTGTATTAAGGATAGGGATGACGGTTTTATTGAGGTACAGTAAACTTCCGATTATTTGTATGTGGGTCATTTGATTATTCGTGCACCGATCTCGTTAGCTGCAGTCGCTTAAGTGTGGCCAGTATCCAGTATTCGGGAGATAGTGGGTTCGAGCCCCACTGTCGACAGTCCTGAAGATGGTTTTGCGTTGTTTCCCATTGTTACACCAGACAAATGCTGGGGCTGTACCTTAATTAAGGCTACGGCCATTTCCTTCCCACTCCTAGCTCCTCCCTATCCCCTAATCGCCATAAGACCTATCTATGTCGGTGCAACGTAAAGCAGCTTGTAAATATTGATTATTTGAGCAACCTAGTAAATAAAGGAATGAATAAATAAAAATATATAAATAAAATTGTAGGGTGTCCGCTGTCTGTAATTTTGTTTGCTTTACCAATGTTTCAGATATTTAACCGTTTTAGATCAACTGAAGACCGTAACAGTGGTTTTTATTTTTCGTGTCTGTTTGTTTGTTCCACCATCACGGCAAAACGGCTAGATAGATCTCGACCAAACTTCATATTTAGAGTACACTCATCTTGGGGAATGTTTCGATGTGCACATGACTTAAACATTTCTGAACCAGAAAAGGTTTCTTCCATTTTCTCCTGTACTATTGGTTTTCTGTAAAATCCGTGGACTATCCTATGTGAAACGTCCCTTCATTATTGTTACCGAGTTTTTGTGGTAGTTAAGCATGAAAGAAGGTGCTGGGTGGTGAATAGGTCTCAAACTACTAAAGAGAAATTAAATTTTAAAATTTAACAAGGTTATATTTTCTTTTCAAAATTAGGTAACAACAAATAGAACAGGTACTTAGTAGCCGAAATACAACTGGAAATGTACAATTACAGGGATTAAAGAATTTAGGCTTCGAGCCTTGAAAACACAATTCTTGAGCAACTAGCTCAACTTTACGATATACCAATTTTAACAAAAGGGGCAGAAGACCCCACTCAAACCCTGGAGCCCTTGCTCCAAATTACACAGCAAAGCCTCCTCGAGGCATACAACTCTCAGTTTTAGAAAAGAGCCACTCGCTCTTAAAGTTAAGCCTCTCCCAGGCCACACCAAACTCAACTTTCAAGTTGTCCTCAAAGGACATATACACAGGGGTAAAATACCCAACCTACTGAGGTCTATTAGGTGAGAAAAGATTAATACATGACCTCTAAAATACAACTTGAGAGGAGGCGAACTTGCACTCCTAATACACTTTGCTTTTAAAACCTAATCTGGCTCTGGGCCACTAACGCAAGGGCTAATCCCATACTACAGAGGTGACTTAGAGAAGAACACTTTACATTACATAAACGAAGAAAAGTTTGAGAAAATAAGTTCACCTCAAAACAAATGTGAGTGGGAGCTCGAGAGGGTTAGCACTCTCTATCCCAATATGTAACTTTACAAGAAAAAGAAGAAAGGAGTAGTTACATTTTAGGAAAAGGTTACATGATGGAAAACGCTTCGAACCCGCCGCGAGAGTTAAACTGCCGACCTAGCAAGAAAAGAAGATATTAATAGGCCATTACCTGGTAGTAGATCGCTGCCGAGGAAAGAGGCGCTTCCCGCCTCCTGCTATGTACTTAATACACTGAAAGATGGAACAGAAGTGGCCCGGAGACCCCAAAATCAGCAGTTTATATCCTCTCGCGGAAGATTCTAGGCGTTAGGGGAAATAAAACACCCTCCCTCAAAGTTTTTATTGGTTCGGGAAAAGAAACCCCTACATAGAGGAAAAAGAAACACATTATTGGTGGAAAATTAATTAAAGAAATTCGGGATTGGCTAGATCCAAACTAAGGGGAAAAAGAGGGGTATACAGCCAACTTAAACAATAACAGAAAGAAATTTAACAAGAAACAAACTTTTGAAATAAAAATTTCTCCAACAAAATAGTTCTTTGATTTCGCACTAGGTTGCACTATTGTAATTCTTCAGTAGTGTCCTCTAGAAGAGAAAGTTCCCACTTCTTACTTCAAGCGAAACAAAAACACATCAAAAGTGACACAGTTCAAAAACTCAAAATTTTCCACGTGGTGACATCTTCTGAGAAAGTAGAGAATTAATAGAATAGATAAAGTTCAACCTTCCTCCAGAAGAGGAGTTTCAACTGGCGCAACTTTTAAATAAACAGAGTAGAGGTGTACCGCCCGGTACAGACCTCCCCCCCCAAAAGTTCCTCCAAGGGGTAACACAGAAGAACATAAGCTTTGTTTCCAAAATAAGGTCCAAGTTTTGATGTTGATATTAAGATTAATTGCGGAAGCATTTATAAGATTTTAGTAATTTGGTTGGTTGCAATTTCAAAATTTTGTTGTTGTCGGTGCAGTAAAGTTTTTATGTTTGTAGAATTTGTATTTCTGAAGATAAACTTTTAATACTTAAAGGTGAAGAAAAATTTTGCAATGTCCACCAAATATTGTAGTTAAATTCCCAAATGTAATTATTGCTTATGGTGACTGTCCATGTAGTTGATGTAGATTGAGTCGGATGGCCAGACCGGCCGTTGCAGCTTGCGTCCAACGAAGGCCGCTCGGACCCCTCAAGTACCCTGAGATACCGCTCGCCCGCACTATGAGGGGAGCAGAGGTGTTGAAGTACGCCGCGCCCGCGGTGAACAGATACGGGCTGCGGGCATGTAGCAGGTCGTGCGCCGCACATCAGCCTTGGCCGGGAGGTGAGCTCCGGCTCGCCGTGCACATGTCGTCCTCGCTGGAGAGGAGGGGGCCCATCCCCCTCCCCAGTCGCTGCACGGCGCTGCGCGGCTGCGGGGGCGCTGAAACATTAAAGCTAGGCGGCAGAATTGTGTTGGACAATTATTTTCTTTGAGGGTACAGGCTTGTAGAGAGAGTGAGGGGCCAGCGGCGTGCAGATATTCATGGTATTCATTAAGCCACTGTGTAGAGTGGAGCAGGAGACGGGAGCGTGGTAATGGCCGTGGCAAGAACAGGATGGCAGTTTAACGGGTCGGGGCAGGTTTTACATAAGGCTTACATCTAAAACCAAAATATTACAGAAGGGGCAGAATGCCTTAAAAGTGAAACTCAAAAAAAATATAACCTTCATATCCTTTCAAAATAATATGGAGCAAGTTAACACAGAAATTACACCGGTTTCACCTGGGACAGGTGAACTCTAAATATCCTCTCGGTGGCTGGATTACTTAGCAATAAGGTAACCGGCGTAAGAAAATCGAGAATGATACAAGGCCCATGAAATCTGGGGGCAAGCTTGCCCGCGGGAACAAAATTTTTGACCATAACCTGGTCACCTACCTTCAAAGTGGTGGGTCTCCGTCCACGATCATACCTTTCCCTAACCTTTTCATGAGACACTTTAAGATTAGCTTTAGCCTTCTTCCAAAGATCTTTAATGTTGTCCGGATCTATTGTCTCGGGCAGAATGTCATTCAGAGACCAGAGGTTAGAGAGCGGCGTGTTGGGAACGAACTTAAACATCAAAGAAGCTGGAGTAAATTTGTGAGATTCATGAACCGCCGAATTCAAAGCAAAAGCTAACCAATGCAGGGACGTGTCCCACCTAGAATGATCTTCATGATGATAGGCAATAAGTGCGGACCTGAGATTGCGGTTAACCCGTTCAGCCAGAGATGGTTGAGGGTAATAAGCAGATGTAGTTACATGAGAGATGGACAAGTCAAAACAGAATTTACGAAACAGATTTGATGTAAAAGCTTTAGCATTATCAGATACAATGTATTGGCACGGACCAAAAGAAGCAAAAATAGAATTTAGGCAAGTAATGGTGGACTGAGCGGTAGCCAGCTTAGTCGGAAATAACCAGGAAAATCTTGTAAAACCATCTACACACACAAAGATGAACTTGTTGGCATTACCCTTTGACTGGGGGAAGGGTCCCACATAATCGATATACAGGCGTTCCATGGGGCGCGACGCTTGATGAGAAGACAAAAGGCCTACTTTAGTGGACATGGTGGGTTTACTGATCAAACAAGATTTACAAGCTTTTACAAGTTCTCGAATTTCACCGTCCATACCTTTCCATATGAACATTTCACGAATCTTTTCACGAGTTTTAAAGATTCCAAGATGCCCCCCCAATGGGGTCTCATGATAGTATTTGAAGATCATAGGTACAAGAACCGCTGGAACAACAACTTTCATCAATTTATCATGCCTCGAAGGGCAACATAGAACACCATTCCTCAGAACATAAGGGACAACATGTTCCCCAGAAGAAAGGGTTTCCATTATAGGAGCCAGCGTCGGATCTTCACGTTGGTATTTCTCAATATCCCTAAAAAGCATGGGAGCACCTGTTAAGATGGCATTAACACCAGATAGTATGGACTCGGAAGGTGATGAACTATCGACCGGTTCGTGGGTCTCGACGTCGTTATGAAACATACGGCTGAGTCCATCAGCAACAACATTTTCGGTACCTCTGATATGTCGTACATCGAATTGGAAGGCAGAAATACGGATGGCCCAACGGGCTATACGACCTGTACGACGCGGCCTACCTAAGACCCAGCTTAAGGCTTGATTATCTGTCTCCAAGTCGAATTTGACGTGTTCCAGATAGAGACGGAACTTTTCTAAGGCGAATAAGACTGCCAAACCTTCAAGCTCATATATGGAGTACTTTGCTTCTTGAGCTGAGAGAGTCCTAGATGCATAGGCGATGGGGCGCCTCCCTAGTTCAGTCTCTTGAAGAAGGACTGCAGCTACCGCCGACGACGACGCGTCCGTTTGGACGATGAATTTCTTCGAGAAATCAGGCATAGCAAGTACAGGGGCATTACAGAGAGCTAATTTAAGATCTTCGAAAGCGGCTTGTTGAGAAGGTCCCCACTCGAATTTGATGCCTTTCCTACGAAGAAGGTTTAAGGGCGCCGCTCTATTAGCGAAGTTAGGAATAAACTTCCTGAAGAAATTCACCATACCAATGAATCTAGCGATACCTTTGATGTCCTTAGGAGGTTTAAAATCACGGATGGCCTGTGTTCTAGAATGATCGACAGCTACACCATCAGGTGACACAATATGCCCTAGGAATGACATAGAGGGCTTAGCAAAGGCAACCTTGGACAACTTAACAGTTAACCCAGCCTTACGAAGGCGATTGAGAACTTCTCGCAGATGATCTAGATGTTCTTCAAAGGTTTCGGAAAATACGACGACATCATCCAAGTAGTGATATAAGTACTCAAATTTGATGTCGGAAAAGACCCTATCTAGTAGCCTAGTGAGCACAGCTGCCCCCGTGGGGAGCCCGAAAGGCACGCGGTTGTATTCATATAAATTCCAGTCCGTGGCAAACGCTGTAAGATGTTTAGACTCTTCGGCAAGGGGAATTTGATTATAGGCCTGATTCAAGTCCAAGATGGTGAAGAACTTGGCCTTACGAAACCATGAAAAGCAAGAATGAAGGTCGGGAAGGGGCACAGATTGCAACACCACCTTCCGATTGAGAGCCCTGTAATCAATGACAGGCCTGAAGCCTCCTTGGGGTTTCGGGACTAGAAAAATAGGCGAAGAATACGCTGACTTAGAGGGCCTAATAATACCATCCTTCAACATCTGATCGATGATTTCTTTCAGAGCCTTCATTTTAGGTGGAGATAGCCTATACGGTGGAAAACGGACAGGAATCGAATCCGTGACCTCAATTTTGTATTCAATAAGGTCAGTAACACCAAGAGTATCAGAGAACACCTCGGGAAACGACTGACACAGTTTCCGAATACTATCAGCCTGCTCCTCAGGTAGATGTCTAAGGTCTAACAACATCTCATCCTGGGTAGGCGAAATAGATGAACATGATGCAGAATTACACTTTAATAGAGGGATTTTACAATTAGAGGCAAATTTGAATGTGCACGACTTACTCTGAAGATCGAGCACCAGACCAGTGTGAGACATGAAGTCCGCTCCCAGTATGATGGGGCAAGACAAATGCTTGGCCACAAACAATTTGATTTTCCATGTAAATTTAAAAACACGAATTTTGACATGTAAGGAACCTAGAATTTCTAATGGAGATGAATTAGCCGAAACATATTTAACAGGAGATGAGTCATAGTCAGGGAGTTTACAAACAGATTTCAATTTAGAATACCAATCAGCCGAAATAATGGAACAAACACTGCCTGAATCTAAGAGAGCTGTTATAGGCTCGTTATTTACCTCAATCTTAAGAAAAGGAACAGGTGCGGGGGTATCCGCCGCAATCCTAAGACATTCTTTAGGGCATTCAAAAGATGAATTTGAAGGCTGGTCGTTCTCTGCATTTACAACCTGTTTACTAGGGGCTGAGTCTCGGGAATATGGATTAGGCGGCTCAGCCGACGCCACTAGTCACTTTTTATTACTGGCATAGCTGGAATTTGCACCAGAAGTTGAGCAGGAGGGGGTGCTATTTGAGTTTGGGCAATTCTTGGCGATATGTGAGAAGGCCCCACACTTAAAACAGCCTTGTGATGACCCTGCTCCATTCCTTGTCCCACTTGACTTGATCAGAGGACACTTATTCCGCAGATGGTCAGGCGACCCACAAGCATAACATTTACGGGGATTGACTGGTCGGCGAGGTGGAGGCCGAGTGTTACTAAAGGAAGGCGGGGGTTCTTTCGCCACACGCAAGGAATCGGCATACCTAACTCCTTCCGCAGAGACGGCTAATGCTTCCAGTTCAGAGAAGGTTTGCGGGCACGCCGCGAAACACAAATATGACCTGTAGGGTGGTGAAATCCCTTCAACAATAGCTTGCACGATCTGATCCTCAGGGAAGTGGAGAGCAAACACCCTAGTATAAAACTTAATATCTTGGATGAAGTCTGCCAGGTTTTCATCCAAGCGCTGTACCCGATAATAGTATTTCTGAATAAGGGAGGACCTGGCCCTAGCCGGGATGAAGTTAGCTAGCAAATGGGCATGGAAATCCTCAATAGATGATTGCTCGGCAATGGCTCTTACGATTTTGTCAGATAGAACACCAATAGCATAAGGATAGATAATTTGCAAAATTTGACATGGGGAAAGAGAAAACACAAGGGCATGATCCTGAAATTCCACTAGAAATCTTAAAAATGAAATTACGTCACTGGTGGTGTTGACGGAAAACTTAGAGATACCTCTAAGCAACATTGCCAATGGATGAGGCAAGCTGCTGAACCCAGGTGACATAGTCGTTAAAGGTTTCAATGGCAGGGAAGTCAATTCAGAACGGATGTTACTCAATGATGCACGACGTTCAGATTCGTTGTCCAATGGGGCAGGGATAGTTTGAGCAGCAACGGTTATCCTATTGACTTCTCCCTGAGGAGGCTCTTCATCACTACCTACGTTCACTGTGGCGGGTTGATCAGTTTTGGGAGGAACTTCGCCGGTTAGCAATTGAGTGACCTTATTAGACAATTCAGAAATAGTTTCAAGGAGCGTATTAGCTTGCTTCCTCTGAACGTCATTCACCTTTAGAGACAATAGATCATTAACTCTATTTGCAAAGTGATACAGCCTGCCTTGCACACGCTTAATTTGATTAGGAGATGGATCGTTTTCATCAAAAAAGCTGACTACCGATGCTAGCCCAGTAATATTCTCGACAATCGTGGAAAGAGAGTCATCAATTTCTTTCTCTCCCAAATTGGGGATGGAAATGGGCAAATCAAGGGACTCTCTAAGCTTGTTAGTGTCTATTGCAACCGTGCCTCCAGATTGAACGTTTCTGATAGTTAACTCATATATCAACTCCTCTTTGCGCAAGTAGTTAAGGAGGAGAACATCGCGAGGGCCGGGCATGATGACAGAACAATTTTGAAAAACTCAAAAAATTCCAGCAACTGAGAAAATTGTTAGAGTTCGAATCAAAGCAATGTTTAGCCGTCAAAAGGGGCTAAATTGAGACCCATTCAACCACGCTCTGCTACCACTTGTTACCGAGTTTTTGTGGTAGTTAAGCATGAAAGAAGGTGCTGGGTGGTGAATAGGTCTCAAACTACTAAAGAGAAATTAAATTTTAAAATTTAACAAGGTTATATTTTCTTTTCAAAATTAGGTAACAACAAATAGAACAGGTACTTAGTAGCCGAAATACAACTGGAAATGTACAATTACAGGGATTAAAGAATTTAGGCTTCGAGCCTTGAAAACACAATTCTTGAGCAACTAGCTCAACTTTACGATATACCAATTTTAACAAAAGGGGCAGAAGACCCCACTCAAACCCTGGAGCCCTTGCTCCAAATTACACAGCAAAGCCTCCTCGAGGCATACAACTCTCAGTTTTAGAAAAGAGCCACTCGCTCTTAAAGTTAAGCCTCTCCCAGGCCACACCAAACTCAACTTTCAAGTTGTCCTCAAAGGACATATACACAGGGGTAAAATACCCAACCTACTGAGGTCTATTAGGTGAGAAAAGATTAATACATGACCTCTAAAATACAACTTGAGAGGAGGCGAACTTGCACTCCTAATACACTTTGCTTTTAAAACCTAATCTGGCTCTGGGCCACTAACGCAAGGGCTAATCCCATACTACAGAGGTGACTTAGAGAAGAACACTTTACATTACATAAACGAAGAAAAGTTTGAGAAAATAAGTTCACCTCAAAACAAATGTGAGTGGGAGCTCGAGAGGGTTAGCACTCTCTATCCCAATATGTAACTTTACAAGAAAAAGAAGAAAGGAGTAGTTACATTTTAGGAAAAGGTTACATGATGGAAAACGCTTCGAACCCGCCGCGAGAGTTAAACTGCCGACCTAGCAAGAAAAGAAGATATTAATAGGCCATTACCTGGTAGTAGATCGCTGCCGAGGAAAGAGGCGCTTCCCGCCTCCTGCTATGTACTTAATACACTGAAAGATGGAACAGAAGTGGCCCGGAGACCCCAAAATCAGCAGTTTATATCCTCTCGCGGAAGATTCTAGGCGTTAGGGGAAATAAAACACCCTCCCTCAAAGTTTTTATTGGTTCGGGAAAAGAAACCCCTACATAGAGGAAAAAGAAACACATTATTGGTGGAAAATTAATTAAAGAAATTCGGGATTGGCTAGATCCAAACTAAGGGGAAAAAGAGGGGTATACAGCCAACTTAAACAATAACAGAAAGAAATTTAACAAGAAACAAACTTTTGAAATAAAAATTTCTCCAACAAAATAGTTCTTTGATTTCGCACTAGGTTGCACTATTGTAATTCTTCAGTAGTGTCCTCTAGAAGAGAAAGTTCCCACTTCTTACTTCAAGCGAAACAAAAACACATCAAAAGTGACACAGTTCAAAAACTCAAAATTTTCCACGTGGTGACATCTTCTGAGAAAGTAGAGAATTAATAGAATAGATAAAGTTCAACCTTCCTCCAGAAGAGGAGTTTCAACTGGCGCAACTTTTAAATAAACAGAGTAGAGGTGTACCGCCCGGTACAATTATAAACAAATTTTGTTATGAACATAATTTCGCTTACTCTTCAAATGACGGAGAAAATTGCTAATTTCTGCAGGTCTCATGCTCTGCATTGAGTGCCCGACAGACCGACAACGAACCAAGAGGCTTCCATGGCAACGTCTCTGACTGGTTACCAGCAGGGCAATAACGTATTGCTAAGTTAATTTTGTACTTTTTACACTATATCTTATCGTTTGACACTCTAATAGGAAAGGTAGAATCATCACATTCAGCATGCACATTGACACGACCAGTGGCCATATGTTCGCCAATTTTTATGATTCCAGCTGCCACGTGAGGATAAAAAAAGTAATGTGTGAATACTGTACCCGAATTTCACCCTATACAATAATTCTAACTCAATCTAACCCATAAATATAGGAGATACGAGAAAATGTCATAAGACCAGCGATGTAGAGCACTGAAAGAGGCGTCTAATGGTGAAATCCGTTTGTCGATATATCGAAGAATTTCAAAGGAATAACTCTCAAAAAGGTCTGCACATATAAAAGTGTCCATGCTTATCTATATAAATGCAGGGGTCCGTTGTCCTTAATTTCGTTTGCTTTGCCTCTTTTCATATATTTGTCCGTTTTAAGTCAACTCAAAACCGTATCAGTGGTTGTTATTTTTCGTGTCTGGGATTTCACCATCACGGCGAAACGGTTGGATAAATCTCGACCAAACTTTATATTTAGAGTATACTCATCCTCGAGAATGTTCCTTTTCTCACATGACTTAAGGACGCATGTCTGTGATGACCACAGTAAAATAATGGAAAATCACTATTTTTGACATCATAGAAATACTAATTATAGGTTGACAAAAATTACCATGTGCAATAAATGAACATTATAGATTGCCATTAGCTTATTAGTTATTGGTTATACCTCATGGTTAATATTTTATCACACTTTATTCTTTACAATGTTTTTAAGGCTGCAAATTCACTCCAAGCAGTCGGAAGGGTAAACCTGGAAAATACTCATGTTACATGATTGATATTTTTATAGCTACTGCCCACCGCTTGTAGGTACAAAGTAGACTACAAACATGATATTATGTAAAATAGTTTTATTGTCTGAACATTTCAAATATTGCTATTGAAATTGTCTCAAATTTTGTTCAATATTTGATTGTCTGTTTTTCATAAATAAAGAGCTACATTCATTATTGTAGTTCACAATTAAGATAATTGCACACTAAAATTGTCTACGATTAATCGTTACTGAGATACTGAAGTTATACTTTTTACTTTGTATTCTATCATGTAAAATTGTATTTTGTAGAATACCAATTTTACTATCTCTGTAACAAATAATAGAGAAATGTTTCAGAGTTCATCATCTTAAAAATGGATTATAATCATGAATGTAGCTCTTTATTTATGAAAATGGGGCAATAAAAATTTCAACAAAATGTATGAAAATCTGAGTGACAATACTTGAACTTTTCCTGACAAAAAACTATTTTACCGAATATCATAATTGTAGTCTTGTTTGTCCCTACATGCTGTGGGTAGTAACTGTAAAAATTTAATTAATGCCAATTGAGTAGTTTCCGAGTTTACCCTTCTGACAGCTTTGAGTGAATTTGCAGACTTAAAAAACATTGCAAGGTGTAAACTACCATAAAAAACTTACCATGAAGTATAACCAGTATCTAATAAGCTAATAATAATCTGCAATGTTCATTCATTGCACATGACAATTTTTGTCCTTCTGGAATAAGAATTTCCGTCCAAATTATGATCGAAAATGTAGTGAATTACCACTACTTTTCTGTGATCTTCACAGATATGTGCCCTTAAAAATTTCTAAACAGGCGGGGTTTTTATAGGAAAACCAGAAGAATTTTCTTCCATTTCCTCTTATACTATTGATTTTCTGTAAAATCCGGTCACTATATGTGAAACGTCCCTTCATTGAAAACAACGTTTGTTATGTATATAATGTCGCTTACTCTTCAAATGACGGAGAAAATTGTTAACTGTGACCGAGAAGGGCAGCAAGTAATTCTCTGAAAGAAAGAAAGCTACACAGTTCACTGTCTTGTATTTCCAAATGTTTTATTGTTGAAAATAATACTACAACCATATGAATGACTACTGTGGTAAGAGAAAGGTGTTTCTGTACATTAAATAGTATACAGACATTCCTGAGAAGAACAGTAACGACAGAGAGGTAAATATGTGCAAGCTATGATGTAGAGATTTGCTACAGCTAAAGAAAGAAGGGTGGATCTCAGATAAGAATAAATAGTAAGGTAAATGTAGGTGCGTTTTGTCTTTTATTGTTTAGAGTTTCATGTGCAAATATTTGTGAGTATTTTAGACATATTTTCCGTGTCTGTATTCGAACCATAACGTGACCCTCCTGTACGAAACTTCAGGAGCCGCTACTGTTTATAATATTAATAAGCCCTTCGTAGAATACTGTTATCGGTAAAGTATCCCTGCAAAAATTGAAATTTGAGCATTTCTGTTATTCATAAATCTGTATGATCTGTTATCTCGTCGAGCAAAAAAGTTAAAAAAAAGTTTTAAAAAAGAAAATTTTCGAGAAGGAAGAGTCGGCTGCTAAGTTGAAAATTATTGTGGAATAACAGTACACACTGTTCGCAGTTATAAGAAAAGAACAATTTGGAAGCATTTGTGCACAACAGTGAATGGACCTTCAAAACATAGTTTATAAAGATCTACATATGAAGAGACATGCCGCACTTCAACAGAGGTTCAATCAAATCAAGGGGTGGAAGAGGTTATAATGACTGATATCGTGTGTACAGAGAAATTCATCTTATTCCATCAATTTTCATTGGACTAGATTATCCTTATTTAGACCTATCGAATTTTTGTGCATGCCGATCCCTTCATTGGCCCGAATAACCGGAAACCTCTCCTGTATTTGTGTACGTATGTGGTTGCTCTTAACTAAAAGTGAAGACAACGCTGCTCATGTTTTCAGATAATATACGTTCCTGACATTTGTCTGGCTTGAGTGCGGAAAATACCCGGAGGAAAGAACTGTATAAGAGTGAAGTCTGTTTGGCATTCCAATTCTGTTCGCGCAACTTAATGACTTGGTTGCCTACAAGGTCACAACTGATGCGGTAAGATAATTCTATTATGCAGAACCTGGAGAGGAAACTCACGGTGAAATACTACCTTTCTTTGAAACGTTCTAATATAAAAAACCTATTCTATTGCACAACAATGTTATAATGTATCCGTGTACAGAAAAATAAAATAATTATTTCTGGTTAACAGTCATTGCACAATTTCCAAGAAACGTTATTTCTAGTTTAGTCTCGCCTCAAATAACTCATAAACCGTTGAAAATACCGAAAATCTGTTTTCACTTTCAGTAATGTTACCAAGTCAAGACTCCTGAATATCTGAAAAAGCTGTTGGTGAGTGAAAAATGTACTCTTTAAGTGTTTGTCGTAGTGCAGTGCTGAAAGTCTGGGGATGGCAGCCATAAGCGGCCACGGCGAAGGGACGGGAGCGGTGTTGTCAGACTGCCTGTAGCTAATCGGCCCCTGCTGTGCTTGGCTCTTGCCCTACGTGGGGACATCGAACTGAACCCGGGTCCACAACAGTGCACATCTTGAGGAAATAGCGGTAGGAGGAGCCAATTATTTGTCAACTGTAATTTTTTTTTTTTTTTTTTTTTTTGTTATTTGCTTTACGTCGCTCCGACACAGATAGGTCTTATGGCGACGATGGGGCAGGAAGGGGCTAGGAGTGGGAAGGAAGGGGCCGTGGCCTTAATTACGGTACAGCCCCAGCATTTGCCTGGTGTGAAAATGGGAAACCACGGAAAACCATCTTCAGGGCTGCCGACAGTGGGGTTCGAACCCACGATCTCCCGAATACTGGATACTGGCCGCACTTGAGCGACTGCAGCTATCGAGCTCGGTAACTGTAATAATTGCTCGCTAAATGGCCATAGAACCTGCTCAAAGCTCTCAGTGTCTGATTTCAGACAAATAAAGAACAATTCCCGTACGTGGTTATGCTGGCATTGTGAAATGCCGCCGTTATCAGACTCGTTCTTTACAGTTGCCAGTGATACGCCCAGTGACTTAGTAAATAGGTAGAAGGGTGGGTAATGCCGTGCTTCAAAAACCGTCTACTCGCTTTGATGACGGCAGGGGGTCCAATACATACATCCCGAGAAAATGGAATGTATTCAAGCGTGCTTCGTTCACCAGCCGTGGACCGCCCTATTCAAATGAATCAATAACCAGGCTGTCAAGGCACGTATGAATTCTGACCGAGCGAGTTGGCCGTGCGGTTTGAGTCGCATCGCTGTGAGCTTGCATTCGGGAGATTGTGGGTTTGAATCCCACCGTTGGCAGCCGTGCATATAGTTTTCAGTGGTTTCCCATTTTAGCACCTGGCACCTCAATTAAGGCCACAGCCGCTACTATCCCAAACCTATAATTTTCATATCCTTGCGTGGCCGAAAACATTCGATGTGTTAGTGTGACGTTAAACCATGTCTCAGCATGTTAACGGATCTTTCACCCTTTTCTACAACTAGTTTGGCCCTTAGAAGCCGTCGCGTGTAGTTTACAGTTTCTTTTCCTTTTACATGTTATCTGATGATGGTGATGCTTGTTGTTTTAAGGGGCCTAACATCGAAGGTCATCCGCCCAATACATGTTATCTACGGTGATACTGAAGGATTTAAAGCTCGCACTGTTATGATTAAGGTCCGGCATTTTATGTAATATCAATGCGAAATATGTATATAAAAATGTGAAATATGTAATTAAATATGCAGTATTCATAACATATGTAATATTAATAATGCACTAAATTCACAAAAATGTCTCAGGAAGTCACCGGTGCATAATATAAAAGATAAAACTAGCTGGGTTAAATATCATCCGGGGGTTTCTCCTTTTTTTTGTTTGTTTTGCTATTGGCTTTACGTCGCTCCAACACAGATAGGTCTTATGGCAACGATCGGACAGGAAAGGGCTAGGCCTGGAAAGGAAGCGGCCGTGGCCTTAATTAAGGTACAGCCCCAGCATTTTCCTGTGTGAAAATGGGAAACCACGTCAAACCATCTTCAGGGCTGCCGACAGTGAGGTTCGAACCCACTATCTCCCGAATACTGGATACTGGCCGCGCGACTACAGCTATCGAGCTCGGTGATGGGGGTTTCTCGTATTCGCCACGAATGATGTTGCAAACAGATAGAAAGTTGAACAAGCTAGACTTCATTTCAATACTGCGTGGAGTTTGTTGGAAATTCTGACCAATGAAAGGGACCTAGCTATCCCAAATTACGATAATTATGAGTTTGAGTGTTGTATGTAGCTCTGTCACTCGGACCTACTGTATTTCACAGAAAAAAGGGGTAGAAATCGCAATTTAAAGGAATTTTAAAGCCAACTTAAGCAACTTGAATAACTATATTCTATTTGAGATGAAATTCTACAATTATATTTTTACTCACAATATATCACATTACAGGAGCCTCTGTGGCTCAAGCGGTAGCGCACCGGCCTCTCACCGCTGGGTTCTGTGGACACTCCAATATAATTTCACTTCATCTCTCAGTCATTAACCATTGCCCCAGAGGAGTGCGACAGGCTTCAGCAGCCGGCACAATTTCTGTCCTCGCCGCATTCATTCATTCATTCATTCCATTCCTGACCGGGTCAAATTACTGGAAACAGGTTGTGGATTTTCATGTCACATTACAATTGGTACCGAGTACATTTTCGGCATCAGATACAACGAACAGGCGCCATATATACATATTCATATACGAACCGTATAATCTATTTACAAAAGTCGTTTACTGATCATCCTGTGGTGGAGTCATGCAGTGGATGTTTGGTCTCCAAGAAATTCCAAAATTCCACATAGTATGGCAGGGTATGTAGATTGAGATTTTTAAGGCTCTTATGCATTGTATTTGGAATACGATGAAAATAATAACGTTATTGGTTTTACGTCCCACTAAATACTTTTACGGTTTCCGGTGTGCAGGCATTTTGTCCCGCAGGAGTTCTTTTACGTGTCAGTAAATCTACCGAGACGATGCTGATGTTTTTGAGAACCTTCAAATACCACCTGACTGAGCTAGGATCGAACCCTCCAGCTTGAGCTCAGAAAGCCACGGCTGAAGTACTCAGCGGCTTTTTTTTAATAAGACCATTGCAAAGATGTGACTATTGACACTGTGATTACTTTCTTGGCTCTCCACATTGCTCTAATTTCCACCGACAAACTGGTGTCTTTAGATACGTTTTCTGCTTGTATTGTCAGTGGATTGCGGGAATTAGAGCGTGCAATATAGAATAGAATAGAATACTCCCATCCCCTAGTTCCGGAGTACCCGAAACTAGGGAGACAGCATTCTTTTATTGCAGTTCATTTATTTGATACGTCCGCCTCTGTGGTGTAGTGGGTAGTGTGTTTAGCTGCCAACCCCGGATGTCCGGGTTCGATTCCCGGCTATGCCACGATATTTGAAAAGTGGTACGAGTGCTGGAACGGAGTCAACTCAGCCTCGGGAGGTCAACTGAGTAGAGGTGGATTCGATAGCCACCTCAGCCATCCTCGTTCTCCGTGGTTTCCCACTTCTCCTCCCGGCAAATACCGGGATGGTACCTAACTTAAGGCCACGGCCGCTTCCTTCCCTCTTCCTTGTCTATCTCTTCCAATCTTCCCATCCCTCCCGCAAGTCCCCTGTTCAGCATAGCAGGTGAGACCACCTGGGCGAGGTACTGGTCCTCCTCCCCTACATGTATCCCGACCCAGAGTCTGAAGCTCCAGGACACTGCCTTTGAGGCGGTAGAGGTGGGATCCCTCGCTGAGTCCGAGAAAAAACCGACCCTGGAGGGTAAACAGACAAAGAAGAAGAAGAATTTATTTGATACATGCATTACATTAATCTTCTAACAATTATTTGACTATTGCTACGTTAAATAATCTACTTAAAACTGATGTTTATATTCATTCCACAAATAACTTCCTTTTCCTTTTTGTTTCATCCTTGCCTTAGATGTAGTACAATACAACATATTCTAGGACAAACATATATCCTGTCCTTCATTATTTTAGTTAGTGCTTTTCTCTTTCATTTCCTTTTGCCACATATTTAAAATACAAAAAGTGTGCTATTCTTCCAGGTGTAATCCAGTCTTTGTTTAATAATTTATCAATTGTGTAGAATTCTTTCTCTCTTTCTATTTCTTATTTATATTCACCACCTAAATAGTTAATTCTAAGTGGGTCAGTTCCCCTCTGTTCTCTCAATAGATGTGCCTCTTCCATCATTTCTACGCAAAATGAACAATGATTTTTCGTTACGTTTCTCTCTCAGCGTGCAATATCTACCAGTTTCTTTAGTCTTGTCAAGTAACACGATGTCTGGTCTGTTACAGATTCACTTTGATGACGGCAAGGGATCCAATGACCGTGGTAAACATACATCCCGAGAAAATGGAATGTATTCAAATGTGCTTCGTTCACCATCCGTGGACCGCCCTATTCAAATGAATCAATAACCAGGCCGTCAAGACACGTATGAATTCTGACTGTCTTGTCAGTGATGATATTTCTATCCCAATAAGGTCTACAGTACACATTTCCGAGGACTGAGGGTGGTGTGTACTTCCAGTAAGGTGTTGAGTACTAACTGAAATGGTACTGATGAGCCAGTTCCTGGTGGATTATTTTTACTACTTGATCATGCCTGAATCTGTAGTTCCTGTTTGCCAGTAACCGGCATTCATTGCCTGCAGATGCTGGAGTTTTGGTCCACTGGATATGCCAAAAGAATGTTGTATCGTCTCGATGGATGTGAATCATCGGCGAGATGTACTTTCCTTGTTGCAAATATTTGGTCCTGAATGGCAAACATAAAGACTCCTGCCGGGCACACTTTGGAGTATGTTCTTCTATCGGAATAAAACATTCGGGTACCACCCGTGCACAGCCATGTGTTTCCATTGTAATATTGTATAATCTGTAGTGGGAACCCCAGGTAAGTTCTCTGGAGTACCAAGACTGAGCCGTGCTAAATTCTTGTCTGCTGCTACTACTACTGCACTGTTTAATGGAAAGGTTTAATAATTTAAAAAGAAATTTAATTATGTGAATTATGTGAACTGTGTAATTTTTCTATGTCTGTAAGCCCTCGATCTCCTACAGAACGCGGCAAAGTGAGGCCTTCTCTGGAGGTTCTTGGGTGTTGCATATGTTTTTTGGTTACTAATACGTTTGTTTCCGCTTGCGTATGCTGGAGGTTTGGTCCACTGTATAATGTCAAAAGAATGTTGTATAATTGGTATATAAGAATTATTTATAGCCTTTATGACGTTCTTGTCGGTGAACTTTGAATGTAAGATCTCACGAATCCGTTGAAGCTCAACAGTGGTGAGATTTTGTTCTATTTCCGTATGCTGTATCTGTATTGTAGCGCAGGTACCGGTATGTTTCGTTGTGGCCAAGAGGAGGAATGCTTTCTGTGTTTGTAATGTGGATGCTTTGAGCTACATGAGATACTTTCCGGATAGTATAGGTGGTAAATTTGTCCAGTAAGAGCAGCATATGCGTGCGTGTAGAGTAACTGTGCCTTTACCTTTCTCTCTTCCACAGGCAGTCCCGGCTCTTGTAAATCGGAAGTTGTTAAGTAAATGTTCCTGTTGTTCTTTTCTTAGAGCGTTACATTTTATATCATCCATCTGTAGATGATGTGAGATCTAGTGCGTGACACTGTTATGTCTTTGATGTCGAACCCATAATAGGTTGAATTAAGAAGCTGTGAGAGTGCACTGAGTGTAAAACAGAACCAGAGAGGACTCAGAGAGTTTCCTTGATTTTTATTTTTATTTTCTGAAGGGAATGAGTCTAGTCTCTATATGTTTATCTTCTACACTTACAATAAGCAAGTGTCCGACTCGTTGGCTGAATGGTCAGCGTACTGGCCTTCGGTTCAGAGGGTCCCGGGTTCGATTCCCGACAGGGTCGGCGATTTTAACCGTCATTGGTTAATTCCAATGGCCCGGGGGCTGGGTGTTTGTGCTGTCCCCAACATCCCTGCAACTCACACGCCACACATAACACTGTCCTCCACCACAATAACACGCAGTTACCTAAACATGGCAGATGCCGCCCACACTCATCGGAGGGTCTGCCTTACAAAAGACTGCACTCGGCTAGAAATAGCCACACGAAATTATTATTATTATTATTATTATTATTGTACCGGGCGGTACACCTCTACTCCGTTTATTTAAAAGTTGCGCCAGTTGAAACTCCTCTTCTGGAGGAAGGTTGAACTTTATCTATTCTATTAATTCTCTACTTTCTCAGAAGATGTCACCACGTGGAAAATTTTGAGTTTTTGAACTGTGTCACTTTTGATGTGTTTTTGTTTCGCTTGAAGTAAGAAGTGTGAACTTTCTCTTCTAGAGGACACTACTGAAGATCAACAATAGTGCGACCTAGTGCGGAGTTAAAGAACTATTTTGTTGGAGAAATTTTTATTTCAAAAGTTTGTTTCTTGTTAAATTTCTTTCTGTTATTGTTTAAGTTGGCTGTATACCCCTCTTTTTCCCCTTAGTTTGGATCTAGCCAATCCCGAATTTCTTTAATTAATTTTCCACCAATAATGTGTTTCTTTTTCCTCTATGTAGGGGTTTCTTTTCCCGAACCAATAAAAACTTTGAGGGAGGGTGTTTTATTTCCCCTAACGCCTAGAATCTTCCGCGAGAGGATATAAACTGCTGATTTTGGGGTCTCCGGGCCACTTCTGTTCCATCTTTCAGTGTATTAAGTACATAGCAGGAGGCGGGAAGCGCCTCTTTCCTCGGCAGCGATCTACTACCAGGTAATGGCCTATTAATATCTTCTTTTCTTGCTAGGTCGGCAGTTTAACTCTCGCGGCGGGTTCGAAGCGTTTTCCATCATGTAACCTTTTCCTAAAATGTAACTACTCTTTTCTTCTTTTTCTTGTAAAGTTACATATTGGGATAGAGAGTGCTAACCCTCTCGAGCTCCCACTCACATTTGTTTTGAGGTGAACTGATTTTCTCAAACTTTTCTTCGTTCATGTAATGTAAAGTGTTCTTCTCTAAGTCACCTCTGTAGTATGGGATTAGCCCTTGCGTTAGTGGCCCAGAGCCAGATTAGGTTTTAAAAGCAAAGTGTATTAGGAGTGCAAGTTCGCCTCCTCTCTAGTTGTATTTTAGAGGTCATGTATTAATCTTTTCTCACCTAATAGACCTCAGTAGGTTGGGTATTTTACCCCTGTGTATATGTCCTTTGAGGACAACTTGAAAGTTGAGTTTGGTGTGGCCTGGGAGAGGCTTAACTTTAAGAGCGAGTGGCTCTTTTCTAAAACTGAGAATTGTATGCCTCGAGGAGGCTTTGCTGTGTAATTTGGAGCAAAGGCTCCAGGGTTTGAGTGGGGTCTTCTGCCCCTTTTGTTAAAATTGGTATATCGTAAAGTTGAGCTAGTTGCTCAAGAATTGTGTTTTCAGGGTTCGAAGCCCAAATTCTTTAATCCCTGTAATTGTACATTTCAAGTTGTATTTCGGCTACTAAGTACCTGTTCTATTTGTTGTTACCTAATTTTGAAAAGAAAATATAACCTTGTTAAATTTTAAAATTTTATTTCTCTTTAGTAGCTTGAGACCTGTTCACCACCCAGCACCTTCTTTCATGCTTAACTACCACAAAAACTTGGTAACAAGTGGTAGCAGAGCGTGGTTGAATGGGTCTCAATTTAGCCCCTTTTGACGGCTAAACATTGCTTTAATTCGAACTCTAACAATTTTCTCAGTTGCTGGAATTTTTTGAGTTTTTCAAAATTGTTCTGTCATCATGCCCGGCCCTCGCGATGTTCCCCTCCTTAACTACTTGCGCAAAGAGGAGTTGATATATGAGTTAACTATCAGAAATGTGCAATCTGGAGGCACGGTTGCAATCGACACCAACAAGCTTAGAGAGTCCCTTGATTTGCCCATTTCCATACCCAATTTGGGAGAGAAAGAAATTGATGACTCTCTTTCCACGATCGTCGAGAATATTACTGGGCTAGCATCTGTAGTCAGCTTTTTTGATGAAAACGATCCGTCTCCTAATCAAATTAAGCGTGTGCAAGGCAGGCTGTATCACTTTGCAAATAGAGTTAATGATCTGTTGTCTCTAAAGGTGAATGACGTTCAGAGGAAGGACGCTAATACGCTCCTTGAAACTATTTCTGAATTGTCTAATAAGGTCACTCAATTGCTAACCGGCGAAGTTCCTCCCAAAACTGATCAACCCGCCACAGTGAACGTAGGTAGTGATGAAGAGCCTCCTCAGGGAGAAGTCAATAGGATAACCGTTGCTGCTCAAACTATCCCTGCCCCATTGGACAACGAATCTGAACGTCGTGCATCATTGAGTAACATCCGTTCTGAATTGACTTCCCTGCCCTTGAAACCTTTAACGACTATGTCACCTGGGTTCAGTAGCTTGCCTCATCCATTGGCAATGTTGCTTAGAGGTATCTCTAAGTTTTCCGTCAACACCACCAGTGACGTAATTTCATTTTTAAGATTTCTAGTGGAATTTCAGGATCATGCCCTGGTGTTTTCTCTTTCCCCATGTCAAATTTTGCAAATTATCTATCCTTATGCTATTGGTGTTCTATCTGACAAAATAGTTAGAGCCATTGCCGAGCAATCTTCTATTGAGGATTTCCACGCCCATTTGCTAGCTAACTTCATCCCGGCTAGGGCCAGGTCCTCCCTTATTCAGAAATACTATTATCGGGTACAGCGCTTGGATGAAAACCTGGCAGACTTCATCCAAGATATTAAGTTTTATACTAGGGTGTTTGCTCTCCACTTCCCTGAGGATCAGATCGTGCAAGCTATTGTTGAAGGGATTTCACCACCCTACAGGTCATATTTGTGTTTCGCGGCGTGCCCGCAAACCTTCTCTGAACTGGAAGCATTAGCCGTCTCTGCGGAAGGAGTTAGGTATGCCGATTCCTTGCGTGTGGCGAAAGAACCCCCGCCTTCCTTTAGTAACACTCGGCCTCCACCTCGCCGACCAGTCAATCCCCGTAAATGTTATGCTTGTGGGTCGCCTGAACATCTGCGGAATAAGTGTCCTCTGATCAAGTCAAGTGGGACAAGGAATGGAGCAGGGTCATCACAAGGCTGTTTTAAGTGTGGGGCCTTCTCACATATCGCCAAGAATTGCCCAAACTCAAATAGCACCCCCTCCTGCTCAACTTCTGGTGCAAATTCCAGCTATGCCAATAATAAAAAGTGACTAGTGGCGTCGGCTGAGCCGCCTAATCCATATTCCCGAGACTCAGCCCCTAGTAAACAGGTTGTAAATGCAGAGAACGACCAGCCTTCAAATTCATCTTTTGAATGCCCTAAAGAATGTCTTAGGATTGCGGCGGATACCCCCGCACCTGTTCCTTTTCTTAAGATTGAGGTAAATAACGAGCCTATAACAGCTCTCTTAGATTCAGGCAGTGTTTGTTCCGTTATTTCGGCTGATTGGTATTCTAAATTGAAATCTGTTTGTAAACTCCCTGACTATGTCTCTTCTCCTGTTCAATATGTTTCGGCTAATTCATCTCCATTAGAAATTCTAGGTTCCATACATGTCAAAATTCGGGTTTTTAAGTTTACATGGAAGATCAAATTGTTTGTGGCCAAGCGTTTGTCTTGCCCCATCATATTGGGAGCGGACTTCATTTCTCACACTGGTCTTGTGCTCGATCTCCAGAGTAGGTCGTGCATATTCAAATTTGCGTCCAATTGTAGAATTCCCTTGTTAAAGTGTAATTCTGTATCATGTTCATCTATTTCGCCTACCCAGGAGGAGATGTTGTTAGACCTTAGACATCTACCTGAGGAGCAGGCTGATAGTATTCGGAAACTGTGTCAGTCGTTTCCCGAGGTGTTCTCTGATACTCTTGGTGTTACTGACCTTATTGAATACAAAATTGAGGTCACGGATTCAATTCCTGTCCGTTTTCCACCGTATAGGCTATCTCCACCTAAAATGAAGGCTCTGAAAGAAATCATCGATCAGATGTTGAAGGATGGTATTATTAGGCCCTCTAAGTCAGCGTATTCTTCGCCTATTTTTCTAGTCCCGAAACCCCAAGGAGGCTTCAGGCCTGTCATTGATTACAGGGCTCTCAATCGGAAGGTGGTGTTGCAATCTGTGCCCCTTCCCGACCTTCATTCTTGCTTTTCATGGTTTCGTAAGGCCAAGTTCTTCACCATCTTGGACTTGAATCAGGCCTATAATCAAATTCCCCTTGCCGAAGAGTCTAAACATCTTACAGCGTTTGCCACGGACTGGAATTTATATGAATACAACCGCGTGCCTTTCGGGCTCCCCACGGGGGCAGCTGTGCTCACTAGGCTACTAGATAGGGTCTTTTCCGACATCAAATTTGAGTACTTATATCACTACTTGGATGATGTCGTCGTATTTTCCGAAACCTTTGAAGAACATCTAGATCATTTGCGAGAAGTTCTCAATCGCCTTCGTAAGGCTGGGTTAACTGTTAAGTTGTCCAAGGTTGCCTTTGCTAAGCCCTCTATGTCATTCCTAGGGCATATTGTGTCACCTGATGGTGTAGCAGTCGATCATTCTAGAACACAGGCCATCCGTGATTTTAAACCTCCTAAGGACATCAAAGGTATCGCTAGATTCATTGGTATGGTGAATTTCTTCAGGAAGTTTATTCCTAACTTCGCTAATAGAGCGGCGCCCTTAAACCTTCTTCGTAGGAAAGGCATCAAATTCGAGTGGGGACCTTCTCAACAAGCCGCTTTCGAAGATCTTAAATTAGCTCTCTGTAATGCCCCTGTACTTGCTATGCCTGATTTCTCGAAGAAATTCATCGTCCAAACGGACGCGTCGTCGTCAGCTGTAGCTGCAGTCCTTCTTCAAGAGACTGAACTAGGGAGGCGTCCCATCGCCTATGCATCTAGGACTCTATCGGTTCAAGAAGCCAAGTATTCCATCTATGAGCTCGAAGGGTTGGCAGTCTTATTCGCCTTAGAAAAGTTCCGTCTCTATCTGGAACATGTCAAATTCGACCTGGAGACAGATAATCAAGCCTTAAGCTGGGTCTTAGGTAGGCCGCGTCGTACTGGTCGTATAGCCCGTTGGGCCATCCGTATTTCTGCCTTCCAATTTGATGTACGACATATCAGAGGTACCGAAAATGTTGTTGCTGATGGACTCAGCCGTATGTTTCATAACGACGTCGAGACCCATGAACCTGTCGACAGTTCATCACCTTCCGAGTCCATACTATCTGAGGTTAATGCCATCCTAACAGATGCTCCCATGCTTTTTAGGGATATTGAGAAATACCAACGTGAAGATCCGACGCTGGCTCCGATAATGGAAACCCTTTCTTCTGGGGAACATGTTGTCCCTTATGTTCTGAGGAATGGTGTTCTATGTTGCCCTTCGAGGCATGATAAGTTGATGAAAGTTGTTGTTCCAGCGGTTCTTGTACCTATGATCTTCAAATACTATCATGAGACCCCATTGGGGGGGCATCTTGGAATCTTTAAAACTCGTGAAAAGATTCGTGAAATGTTCATATGGAAAGGTATGGACGGTGAAATTCGGGAACTTGTAAAAGCTTGTAAATCTTGTTTGATCAGTAAACCCACCATGTCCACTAAAGTAGGCCTTTTGTCTTCTCATCAAGCGTCGCGCCCCATGGAACGCCTGTATATCGATTATGTGGGACCCTTCCCCCAGTCAAAGGGTAATGCCAACAAATTCATCTTTGTGTGTGTAGATGGTTTTACAAGATTTTCCTGGTTATTTCCGACTAAGCTGGCTACCGCTCAGTCCACCATTACTTGCCTAAATTCTATTTTTGCTTCTTTTGGTCCGTGCCAATACATTGTATCTGATAATGCTAAAGCTTTTACATCAAATCTGTTTCGTAAATTCTGTTTTGACTTGTCCATCTCTCATGTAACTACATCTGCTTATTACCCTCAACCATCTCTGGCTGAACGGGTTAACCGCAATCTCAGGTCCGCACTTATTGCCTATCATCATGAAGATCATTCTAGGTGGGACACGTCCCTGCATTGGTTAGCTTTCGCTTTGAATTCGGCGGTTCATGAATCTCACAAATTTACTCCAGCTTCTTTGATGTTTAAGTTCGTTCCCAACACGCCGCTCTCTAACCTCTGGTCTCTGAATGACATTCTGCCCGAGACAATAGATCCGGACAACATTAAAGATCTTTGGAAGAAGGCTAAAGCTAATCTTAAAGTGTCTCATGAAAAGGTTAGGGAAAGGTATGATCGTGGACGGAGACCCACCCCTTTGAAGGTAGGCGACCAGGTTATGGTCAAAAATTTTGTTCCCGCGGGCAAGCTTGCCCCCAGATTTCATGGGCCTTGTATCATTCTCGATTTTCTTACGCCGGTTACCTTATTGCTAAGTAATCCAGCCACCGAGAGGATATTTAGAGTTCACCTGTCCCAGGTGAAACCGGTGTAATTTCTGTGTTAACTTGCTCCATATTATTTTGAAAGGATATGAAGGTTATATTTTTTTTTGAGTTTCACTTTTAAGGCATTCTGCCCCTTCTGTAATATTTTGGTTTTAGATGTAAGCCTTGTGTAAAACCTGCCCCGACCCATTAAACTGCCATCCTGTTCTTGCCACGGCCATTACCACGCTCCCGTCTCCTGCTCCACCCTACACAGTGGCTTAACGAATACCATGAATATCTGCACGCCGCTGACCCCTCACTCTCTCTACAAGCCTGTACCCTCAAAGAAAATGATTGTCCAACACAATTCTGCCGCCTAGCTTTAATGTTTCAGCGCCCCCGCAGCCGCGCAGCGCCGTGCAGCGACTGGGGAGGGGGATGGGCCCCCTCCTCTCCAGCGAGGACGACATGTGCACGGCGAGCCGGAGCTCACCTCCCGGCCAAGGCTGATGTGCGGCGCACGACCTGCTACATGCCCGCAGCCCGTATCTGTTCACCGCGGGCGCGGCGTACTTCAACACCTCTGCTCCCCTCATAGTGCGGGCGAGCGGTATCTCAGGGTACTTGAGGGGTCCGAGCGGCCTCCGTTGGACGCAAGCTGCAACGGCCGGTCCGGCCATTCGACTCAATCTACATCAACTACATGGACAGTCACCATAAGCAATAACTACACTTGGGAATTCAACTACAATATTTGGTGGACATTGCAAAATTTTTTCTTCACCTTTAAGTATTAAAAGTTTATCTTCAGAAATACAAATTCTACAAACATAAAAACTTTACTGCACCGACAACAACAAAATTTTGAAATTGCAACCAACCAAATTACTAAAATCTTATAAATGCTTCCGCAATTAATCCTAATATCAACATCAAAACTTGGACCTTATTTTGGAAACAAAGCTTATGTTCTTCTGTGTTACCCCTTGGAGGAACTTTTGGGGGGGGAGGTCTGTACCGGGCGGTACACCTCTACTCCGTTTATTTAAAAGTTGCGCCAGTTGAAACTCCTCTTCTGGAGGAAGGTTGAACTTTATCTATTCTATTAATTCTCTACTTTCTCAGAAGATGTCACCACGTGGAAAATTTTGAGTTTTTGAACTGTGTCACTTTTGATGTGTTTTTGTTTCGCTTGAAGTAAGAAGTGTGAACTTTCTCTTCTAGAGGACACTACTGAAGATCAACAATAGTGCGACCTAGTGCGGAGTTAAAGAACTATTTTGTTGGAGAAATTTTTATTTCAAAAGTTTGTTTCTTGTTAAATTTCTTTCTGTTATTGTTTAAGTTGGCTGTATACCCCTCTTTTTCCCCTTAGTTTGGATCTAGCCAATCCCGAATTTCTTTAATTAATTTTCCACCAATAATGTGTTTCTTTTTCCTCTATGTAGGGGTTTCTTTTCCCGAACCAATAAAAACTTTGAGGGAGGGTGTTTTATTTCCCCTAACGCCTAGAATCTTCCGCGAGAGGATATAAACTGCTGATTTTGGGGTCTCCGGGCCACTTCTGTTCCATCTTTCAGTGTATTAAGTACATAGCAGGAGGCGGGAAGCGCCTCTTTCCTCGGCAGCGATCTACTACCAGGTAATGGCCTATTAATATCTTCTTTTCTTGCTAGGTCGGCAGTTTAACTCTCGCGGCGGGTTCGAAGCGTTTTCCATCATGTAACCTTTTCCTAAAATGTAACTACTCTTTTCTTCTTTTTCTTGTAAAGTTACATATTGGGATAGAGAGTGCTAACCCTCTCGAGCTCCCACTCACATTTGTTTTGAGGTGAACTGATTTTCTCAAACTTTTCTTCGTTCATGTAATGTAAAGTGTTCTTCTCTAAGTCACCTCTGTAGTATGGGATTAGCCCTTGCGTTAGTGGCCCAGAGCCAGATTAGGTTTTAAAAGCAAAGTGTATTAGGAGTGCAAGTTCGCCTCCTCTCTAGTTGTATTTTAGAGGTCATGTATTAATCTTTTCTCACCTAATAGACCTCAGTAGGTTGGGTATTTTACCCCTGTGTATATGTCCTTTGAGGACAACTTGAAAGTTGAGTTTGGTGTGGCCTGGGAGAGGCTTAACTTTAAGAGCGAGTGGCTCTTTTCTAAAACTGAGAATTGTATGCCTCGAGGAGGCTTTGCTGTGTAATTTGGAGCAAAGGCTCCAGGGTTTGAGTGGGGTCTTCTGCCCCTTTTGTTAAAATTGGTATATCGTAAAGTTGAGCTAGTTGCTCAAGAATTGTGTTTTCAGGGTTCGAAGCCCAAATTCTTTAATCCCTGTAATTGTACATTTCAAGTTGTATTTCGGCTACTAAGTACCTGTTCTATTTGTTGTTACCTAATTTTGAAAAGAAAATATAACCTTGTTAAATTTTAAAATTTTATTTCTCTTTAGTAGCTTGAGACCTGTTCACCACCCAGCACCTTCTTTCATGCTTAACTACCACAAAAACTTGGTAACAATTATTATTATTATTATAATAGGCAAGTATGGCGTACGGAGGCAAACGCTTTTCTGAAGTCTATAAAGCATGTATATAAAGTCAATAAAGTAAGTCTATAAAGCAGGTAACAACGATACAGTACAAGGAAATCAAACAAAAAATCTCACCACAGTTTACCTTCAATGGGTACGTGAGATCTTACATTCTATGCTACTGTTCTGTTATAGCAGTTCTATACCATTCTTTAGGCATTGTCCATTGGACCCAGACTCCAGCATGTATAATGCGTGAGCTTGCTCCATGACAACGTTATCAACTGCTAACAGCCTTGTGAGTACTTCTTAACACCCTTTCAATCTTCAGCAGTAACATAGTTTTTCCTGCAGTGTTCTTGGTTCCGGTTTGCTGTTATGGACATGATGAGTTTGTACCGACTTGGTGGGGATGGGGGTATATTTAGATGGGTTTATTCCTGGGGACAAACGTGACCGGTCACAGAGCTAACCGTTCCATCCTGCTTAGTGTCGAGGTTACGGATAGTGGAAGCTACATTACTTTCCTGTCTTCCACACGCCGTCCCGGCTTTTGTAAATTGGAAGTTTTTCACGTGTTTGTATGCCCGCCGTTTTTCACATGCGTGTAAATGAATATTAATATATTACTAAGATTATGTTGGTTCAACTGAAGATTTTTCACTTTCATGTTCTTGGAATTGGTGATATTACTGGAAATGTTTTAGGTAAACGAGTGATAATTAAAGAGCCATAATGGAAATCTTATCAAGACGACCTTCTTCAAATGGACCGTTAATATGTAAGATAAACGCCGACAAGGACTTTGTAAATTGTTGAGAAGTTGCATGTATTTTTAACCGTCTTGTTGATGGCGAATCTCATTTACGAATAGTGTTATGCCTATTTAGACTGACCTTAATGACTTACTTGGTTAGTCTTTAGTTTTCTGTTTTCAAGAGAGCGGGTTCGATCCTGGATGAAAACGATATTTTTTTCCTTTCCTACCGCGTTTCCTACACCCTGGTGAACTGTGTCGAACATGTGGATGTCGTGCTGTTTTACAGACAGATACGCTTCCCGACACCAACTCTATGTGAAAGAATGTATTCACTATTACGTGTTTGCACTTAGAACAATCACAAGCGACTAGTCCCCGAGTCAGAAGAATATATAAATTTGGCTGAACGGCCGGTGATCGAACCCAGGTCTATCTGATCCCAAAGCCATGGATCGGCTGTATAGAAGAACTGTAGGGTAAATAATAAAATCTGTGTAAATTATAATTTTCTATCTTTAATGTTTCATGCATTTTTACTATTATGACGTCCGACTCGTTGGCTGATTGGTCTGAGGTTCAGGGGGTCCCGGGTTCGATTCCAGGCCGGGTCATGGATTTTAACCTTCATTGGTTAATTCCAGTGGCTCGGGGGCTGGGTATTTGTGCTGTCCCCAACATCCCTGCAACTCACACACACCACACATAACACTATCCTCCACCACATAAAGTCGCAGTTACATTCACATGGCAGATGCTGCTCACCCTCATCGGAGGGTCTGCCTTAGAAGGGTTGCACCCGGTTATAAATAGCCACACGAAATTATTATTGCTATTATGACGGAGATATTCAAGTTTATTGTTTTTTACACCTCAATGTATCTCTGAAAATATTAGTTGTATCTAAACAGTGTATTTAACTCAAGTTATAGAAACTACAAATTCCGATCATTATGTTTCAAACTTTTTTACCGTACCTGCTATGAAACCAGATATATTATTTTATTTGATATATTATTTCTCCTATTTTTAGATTGTTTTAGCTTTGATAACTTGAATAATTTATCCTTTTATAACAACTTTATTTACTTTTAATTTAGGAATTTTATTTTTCTTTATTGCCATGTCCATCGACAGTGAGCTCGCAGATATGAAAATATTGTTCAGTAACCACGGTTACGAGTTAACAGGCCATGGTGGCGGTTGTGACTGTTTTTATAAAATACGAAACTGCACGGTCATCAGACCATATTGATCGGAAACATATTGAAGATGGCTGTTGCAATCAGAAGGAAAACGTGAAGGAACGGTTAATCGAAGAATAAGAAAAAAAGGAATCTTGAAATGAAAGACTCCCTTGACTCTCGGATGCCTTAATATCGCCGTGCCAGAAGAAGAATGTCCACAAAGCAGATCGACAATAACATTACACTCAGGTGTATGTCTCTTCTGCTGCCACTCATCACCGCTAGATGGAATTACTGTTGCATTTACATACAAACTAACCCGTCAACGACGTGTACACAGCGGCTAGTTATTATTATTATTATTATTATTATTATTATTATTAATATTATTATTATTATTATTATTATTATTGTTACCGTGTTTTTGCGGTAGGTAGAGGTGAAAGAAGGTGCGGGCTTGAACGGGTCTCAAACTACGAAATTAAAGTTAATGTAAAATCTAACAAGGTTATATTTTCTTTTCAAAATTAAGACATAACAAGCATGGCAGGTACAGAGTAGCAAGGCAACAAAAGTATAGTTACAATATTTACCGGATTTGGGCTTCGCGCCCCGACTTCACAATTCTTGGGCAATCAGCCCAACCTTACTCCAAAATAAGTTTTACCAGAGGGGCAGAAAACCCCATTCATGCTCAGGAGCCCTTGCTCCAAATTACACAGAAAAGCCTCCTCGAGGTATACCACACTCAATTTTCAAGAAAGAGCCACTCGCTCTCAAACTTTAAGCCTCTCAAAGGCCACACCAAACTCCACCTTCAAGTTGTCTTTTCAGGACATAGACACAGGGGTAAAATACCCAACCTACTGAGGTCTATTAAGTGAGAAAAAGATTAATTACATGACCTCTAAAATAACAATTTGAGAGGAGGCGATCCGCACTCCTAATACCTTTTGTTAAAAACCTAACCTGGCTCTAGGCCGCTAATGCAAGGGCTAATCCCATACTAAAGAGGTGACTTAGGAAGGAAACAATTTACATTACGTTAAGGAAGAATCGGTTATGAAAAATAAGTTCACCTCAAAACAATATGAGTGGGAGCTCGAGAGGGTTAAGCACTCTCTATCCCAATATGTAGCTTAAAAGATAGAATAAATACAAGGTGTCTTTACATTTTAGGGAAAGTTAGATGGTGGAAACGCTTCGGACCCGCCCCGAGAGTTAAACTGCTGAGCTAGCAAGAAAAGAAGTTATTAATCGGCCATTACCTTGTTGTTGAACTGCTGCCCGAAGGAAGAGGCGCTTCCCGCCCCCTGCTACGTACTTTACACACAGAAAGATGTTACTGAAGTGGCACAGAGACCCTAAAATCAGCAGTTTATATACTCCCGCGGAAAGTTCGAGGCGTTTCAGGTAAGAAAACACTCGCCCACAATCACTTTATTGGCTAGGGTACAGCAACATATCCCCTTTGGAGAAGATACACCTGATTGGTTAGAAATTAATTCTAAAAATTCGGGATTGGCTAAATACAAAACAAGGGGAAAGAAAGGGGTATACCGCCAACCCAAACAATAACAGAAAGAAATTTAACAAGAAACAAACTTTTGAAATAAAAATTTCTCCAAAAAACAGTTCTTTCACTTCGCACTAGGGTGCACTATTGTTGATCTTCAGTAGTGTCCTCTAGAAGAGAAAGTTCACACTTCTTACAATAGGGAAACAAAAATGCGTCGAAAACGACCCAGTTCAGAAACTACAAAATTTCCCAGTAGTGACATCTTCTGAGAAACTTGAAAATTAATTCCGTAGATAAAGTTCAGACTTCCTCCAGCAGAGGAGTTTCAATTGGCGCAGATTTTAAATAAGCGGCGTGGAGGTGTACCGCCCGGTACAATTATTATTATTATTATTATTATTATTATTATTATTATTATTATTATTATTATTATTATTATTATTATTATTATTATTATTATATTTCAATATGCTCCATGTTATTTCTATTAATAGTGTCAACATGTTTTCTTTATTATACAATCTTCCTGCAACAGCTCCAGCTTTCCCAAGGACAAAGAGTACCTTAACAATAATGGATACAGATAGATACAAGAGATAGTATGAGGTTAAGAGTAGACAAATGAGTGAGGCACGTCAAGCATTTATCTGAGATCCGCAAGCATGTTTTTTGAAGATGATGATGGACTTTTTGAGAGTAGTAATGGCGAGTTCATTCAGCCCACTTTTGAAATGAGTACCAGCTTAAATCCTCAAATCAAATGTGGCCATACTTAGAGCTAACCATTCTATCTCAATACTAAGGTTTTTTTTATTTTTTTTATTTAAGTATTGTTATGAACATTACAGGTTTCCCCGATTATAATGTTCACTACTGTTTGAACATTGATAACTGGGTATTCAGCCCGAAGGCTGATTGGATCCTCAACAGGTTCACCATTAGCTGTCATAGATGGCCTAGGTGTCACCGAAGAGGCGTACTAGGGAAATGAGAAGTGAGGTAGTTCCCCGTTGCTTTCCTCACTGGGCCAGAAGTTTCTATTGCACATCAGTCTGCCAAGCCCACTGAAATGCCTGCACCAACCAACCCTACGAGCGACATTTTCACACCATTCATAGCAGGGACTGGCTGCATAAGTAATGGAATTACTAGCGTCACTCATACCTCAGCCACTTTCGTATTGTCAAAGCCAAGGAAGAGACTGGGACAGATCAATGAAAGTAACAATTTTATTCTAGCCCATACCAGAAGACATAGAGCACTGTAAACACATCTTGCCAGCAAAGGCATATTGATAAAGCCCGGATTTTTATGCAATAATAGGTTAGAATGAAAACTTACTAAAGCGAGTAGCAAGTATAGTCTACCTTCGCAACGACTGTGCTATGAGGTTTGCATAAATATTAGGGGTACGGCTTATCAGAACCCCTATAATTTAAGTTACCCTTGCTACATTCCTGAAGAGCGGGTGGCCGACAATACCTACTATCCAAATTAGTTTTGCAATCTAACCTGTTACTGCATAAAAATCCGGGCTTTATTGATAACAAATAATACAACAAACTGTATAATAAGAAATAATAATTGATAACAGAACCTATAGGCCAACAAAGAATAGAGATAAAGAGGAAAGAGAAATAATGTCAATATTAGTTGGAGTCAATTAAATAATTACTCTCAAGTCGTCATTTAGGCCTAACTTACAAGACAGTCTGACACACTTTCACAGGGTGATCTGTGGTAGACTCCATACATATATCTAGATGAAACACTTGATTATACTGAGTCATAATTCTGTATATTGGGTAGTTCTTGTGTTTGTTCTCGCTATGAAGAATATATACCCCAATCTAATAGGTGTTACATTAGAAGCATAAATGGTAACTGTTCCTCTAATTTGACTACTGCCGATGCTATCACGTATTATTTTATGAACCCATGAAGTATGTTGATATAAGTTAAATGTTCAAAGATTTTATTTTAAACATGTCAGTTGAAAAAGATTTGGTTACTATACCTACTATGAATCGTACTCCCTAACATTGAAAGCTGTTAATGCCAAGAAGCTGTCACACACAAGAAATTATGTCTGGGACTGTTTCATAGTAGGTATAGTAACCAAATCTTTTTCAACTGACATGTTTAAAATAAAATCTTTGAACATTTAACTTATATCAACATACTTCATGGGTTCCAAGTAATCGAGATATAGTCCAGTCTTGATGTAACGAAAGTATTATACTATATCATCTAAGTCTAATCCAAAACGACCTGGAGAAATTTCTGATAAGGAATCCCATAATTCTGTGAATTTTGCCCGCAATATCTTCTTCATAAGTTTTAAAATGTAGGTCGTGAGTAAATGTAACTTCTAGATTCTGTACCTCACGACGTTCGTGTAGCAGACAAGAAATTTATACAGAAGTGCATGGACATGATCAGAAAAAGTATTCCTTTAGTGTGGGGGGGGGGGGTCCACAGCGGCGCGCTTATAGAAATATGGAGGATTTAACTTGAAAAATCGTGTTTAAAAATTGGAAGGATAGAGAACATCCTGATGGAATGATACAGTCAGCGCAGTAGCTATTTCAGGTAGATGGAAAGTTCATCAAGAGTGGCTTCAAATGAGCAACGGTGTAGATACAAGACCTTACTAGGATGCCCAAGAAGTGTTTTTGTTGTACCTAATACTTTGGCGAAATAATAATTGACAGCATCCGAATTTGTTAACAGGACCAATCTTTGGATTTGGAAGTTAAGTACGGCTGGGGCAGGTGAGGGACAGTTCCGTTGTGTTTCCATGACAATCCTGTGCGATGCAGATCTGACTTTTGAGTGAAATGAAGGGCACCTCAGGTAGTCAGTTGAATACACATTTATTTACAAGTTACCGATGATAACTACCGCAAGACGGATGACATCATAGTGGGAATGTCAATTCGTGCTGTTTCGGGAAGTTGTCAAGGGTCATCTGCTGTCACCGTGATCGGCCGTTGCGTGATAATGGACTAGACGTGTTTATTAGACGACAGGGAATGCATCAGCCAAACATGAAATTGAATATGGTGGCCATCCGGGAATTATCGGACGTTGCGTGCCACATGAGGTTGCACATTCTTTTTTGGTGAAAGGCTCCCGCGAGGATCTAAAAATAAGTGACAACAGAAGGCTCCAATATTTCAAATAGGAAGCTGATCAGCTTACTTTGGAAGCATATTTCACATGAAAGGGACTACAATTAGTGATACCTCTCATGATAATACCAGATGCCAGACCAGTTGGTGATACACAAAGTACGTACCGGTAGACACGAATGTGACCATTCTATCGAAGTTAGACGTATATTCGTCGGTAAAGACATTGTCACGCCATTTATCCCTAAACGCGCAACGGTCTTGGCACCATGCAACCCTGTGGTGTACTATCAAGGCAACTCGAAACAATGGGTGCCTTCAAATAATGTCCCAATGGTGCAGTTAACGTCAAACTCAAACCGTGGGTGGGGAGATTGGTTGTTATACGTCATGCCTGAATTCTTGGGCACGTGTTTGTGAAGAGGCTCTACGACATGTCATGACTACGAGGCGTCCGTCTTCTCGTTCTGTGATATTACGGGACTGTTGAGATCATTCACGTCGGTGAATTCGACTCTCCGATCTACCGATTCCATACCGCATCAATACTGCTGCATTCTATTTAGCACAATCCCTAAGGTCTTGGAGGTATACCCCACAGTCTCTCTATGCCAACATGTGGAATCAAAGTTGCCAAACTGTTGTTAGTGTCTCTTAGTCGTTATCGGAGCATGCACAAGCCAATTCTGCAAATGAACAGTGAGAAAGTACATTTCCACTAGGTAACAGTGGCTTCTTGTCCTTCCCTCTCGTACGGAGGTTAATCTACTTACGATAATAAATACGACAATACCTAACGTCACCCTTCTTATGCTACTTCGTGAATGTCTGACATCCAGGATGCGTAGCCGATCACCAAGTCCACTGTAAGCTCATGATCTACAAATCCGACGCATGTTCGGTCAATCGGATGCATACTTCTTGCTGCTGCAGTCTTGATGACCAGGAATTTAATAAAAAATCGTTTAAGTCTTGAGGAATGGCAGTGTATTGGATAAACTGGCTGAATTGGATGCAGATGAAAATAGAAACATTTTTGCTAATGTTCTGGACCACAAAACTCAGAGCATAGAAATAGAATTACGGTTCAACGAGAAAGAACGGCTAACAAACTAGACGGGATATGTCGTTAAGAGGTTATGCAATTTTGGTTCAGTTGTAAAATATAGTGGCATGGCGCAACATTCCCGAAGGGCCATAGCCTACCAGGCGAAGGCTGCTCAGCCCAAAGGCCTGCAGATTACGAGGTGTCGTGTGATCGAAACATTTCGGTCGTTATTCTTGTTTTTTTAGACCGGGAACATATAGTGGCAAAGCAAGACTAAAATGACTTCATAACGCAATAGGATTAGCGCTGTATTTGGTGGGGTATCCTCCGATATATGAAGGTAGTAGTAATCCTAGTCCTCAAGAAAGAGAACATGAAGATCTGAAATAACTATCGAAGCACATCCCTGATCCACTGAGCGTGGGGACTATAGCTGTGGCTCGTTTTTAGAAATCATTTGCCTGTTGTGAACAGATTTTGTAGGGAGTGCTAACGTTAAAATGGCCCACCGGCACCAATTTCGCAAACCTACCAAGCATTCATTCTTCTTTCGCATAGAGATCACTTTTGTCTTGGAATTTCTTAATACTGGGCTACAAGTTTCCACCACAGTCAGGTAGATGTTACATGTAGCCATTATTTCATATCGGTTTAGATCCTTCTGTCACTTGAAAGAACATAGACATGAAATGAAACGGCGTATGGCTTTTAGTGCCGGGAGTGTCCGAGGACAAGTTCGGCTCGCCAGATGCAGGTCTTTTGATTTGACACCCGTAGGTGACCTGCGCGTCGTGATGAGGATGAAATGATGATGAATACGATACATACACCCAGCCCCCGTGTCAGCGAAATTAACCAATTATGGTTAAAATTCCCGAGCCCGCCGGGAATCGAACCCGGGACTCCTGTGGCCAAAGGCCAGCACGCTAACCATTTAGCCATGGAGCCGGACATAGACAGGAAAATCACTGGAAAGTGAATAATGTCAAGAAACCTCATGGGACTGACACTTCCCATACTCATTTACTACTATCTCTGATGACAATTATGAGCTGGGTTTCACACGTCACTTATGGCAAGCAGGTAGTATTACGTGTGTACTGAAAGGATGAAATGATTAACGAAAATTCACATTGATTGTTTATTTTCATTAACCGAATTAGCTCTGAAAGCTATGTAACTCGAAGCGAATGAATGTTGCTGCGCAGCCCACAGTGTCCTTCCTCTTGCGTGGTGGTGGCAGAATGAAATGAAATGCGCAGTTGGAGCAGGGCCACATGTCGGGCGACTGACGTCACTGAGTGACAAGGTGAGGCGGCTTGGCATGGCCTGCCTCACTGTCGCGCTCAGCGGACCGGATGTTTCACCCGGTGGGTCACAGCCGCGCGTCATAACGCTACTTCTGGTAATCGTCCAACACCTCACCGGTCTTGCGCACTCTCATCCCGTTTCCCCTAAAAGGAACTTCAAACCTGATCTCTCCTCAGCCGCAACCAAGGACTGGGAGAGGGCATTTTATATCATAAAGAGCGCTGGTTAATTTCATGTTAGTGGCGTCTTCTGTACTCAAGATCCTCCTTTTGTTGTTGAGATCCTTCATGGAAAGACAGCGATGGCATGTGAATTTTATAGCATGTATTGAAGTTGGTTTCAATAATAATAATAATAATAATAATAATAATAATAATAATAATAATAATAATAATAATAATAATACCGAGCTCGATAGCTGCAGTCGCTTAAGTGTGGTCAGTATCCAGTATTCGGGAGATAGTAGGTTCGAACCCCACTGTCGGCAGCCCTGAAAATGGTTTTCCGTGGTTTCCCATTTTCACACCAGGCAAATGCCGGGGCTGTACCTTAATTAAGGCCATGGCCGCTTCCTTCCCACTCCTAGCCCTTCCCTGTCCCATCGTCACCATAAGACCTATCTGTGTCGGTGCGACGTAAAGCAACTAGCAAAATAATAATAATAATAATAATAATAATAATAATAATAATAATAATAATAATAATAATAATAATAATAATAATAATAATAATAATAATAATCCGCCTCTGTAGTGTAAATGAAGTAACATAAAAGGCAGGATTTCAGGAGAGAAAGACATTAACAACTGGAAGAAAATGCTATTTGTTTTACGTCGCGCCGACTCAGATAGGTCTTATGGCGGAAGAAAATGGATTCAAGAGGAAAATGAATAACATTCTCAGAAAATATAGGAAGTCTGGAAACGAAGAAAATTAAATAAAAGGAAAAGTAACCAAAGTTGATTTATCGTACCCTCAAAAGGGGTATTCGAATAATAATAATAATAATAATAATAATAATAATAATAATAATAATAATAATAATAATAATAATAATCCGCCTCTGTAGTGTAATGGTTAGTGTTATTAGCTGCCATCTCCAGAGGCCCGGGTTCGATTCCCGGCTCTGTCACGAAATTTGAAAAGTGTTACGAGACTGGAACGGGGTCCACTCAGCCTCGGGAAGTCAACTGAGTTGAGAGGGATTGGGGGGGGGGGTGATTCCCACCTCAGTCATCCTTGAAGTGATTTTCCGTGGTTTCCCACTTCTCCTCCAGGCAAATGCCGCTATGGTACTTAAGGCCACGGCCACTTCCTTCCCTCTTCCTTGCCTATCATTTCCTATCTTCCCATCCCCCCCCCCGCGCAGAAGGCCGCTGTTCAGCATAGCAGGTGAGGCCACCTGGGCAATGTCCTGGTCCTCCTTCCCAGTTGTATACCCGGACCCAAGTCTCACGCTCCAGGACACTGAAACGGAACGTTCAAATTAGCACACAGAAAGCTTAGGCGGTGGCAAGTCAGAATGCCTGCACATTGTATTTTATCTTACGAAAATCATACTCTTGGGTAATTTACATCTCATGTACTAATTTATACATAAAGTTAACGTAGTTTTTTTCTGATAGTTTGCACGCACAAGACACCCTAATATGTTGAGGACAATACTCCCTTCCGTTTACATAACATAACAAGAAATATGACGAAAAAGAAGAATAAAGGTCTAACTTCAAAAATATAATATATTACATGGATTTTGTCAAAACAACCTTTCAGGATATGTTCGCTTAGATCTTCCTTTATCAATCTTAAGGTGTTGATAGCAGAGGCAGATTTAGTTTATAATATACATCTTTTAGGCAGGTGCCTAGGAGTGGCAAAATTTGGCTAATACTGCTTTTTGTACGCTTTGATTAATTACAATTAAGCGTTATGCCTTATGTTTCATAGAATAATACAGTACTTTTGTGGCTTTTATCTTTCTGATAGGTAATAAATATGCATTCGATACTTATCATTCTCAACTCATTTCAATAAAACACTCGAGATTCGCTACTGGCTAGCGGTAAACACAGTAGATTTATTCTTCCTTCTTAACCATAATCTCTAACTGGAAGCGGTTTGTCTGACTTCTATTAGCAAACCGAGAACTATGAAAATTCGATCGATAATTTCCCTACCTTCAAAGTGAGATCCTCTAAAATTAGTGTATTTTCATCCTTAAAATTTATCAGGTACTGAATACTCTGGTTTTGTGCTATTTTAAAATATGTCACTTGCACTGTACAGTGCAGTATATTCTGTAGTTATTTCAAGTAGTCTACTTGACTACTGTTTTTTTAGGGCTCATACTATATTGTGATTAAAGGAGCAGAAAACACAGAGTAATGCTGGTAGAGAATATTGTTTTAAGCGGAAGTACAACTAGGCAACCATCATCTTCTTGACATTAATCACAGGAAAAGAAAAAAAAGGCCGCCCTGGGTAGCTCAGGCGGTAGAGAGCTGGTCTTCTGAGCTCAAGTTGGAGGGTTCTATACCGGCTTAGCCCGGTGGTACTAGAAGGTGCTCAGATACGTCAGCCTCGTATCGGTAAATTTAATGGAACGTTAAATATCTCCTGAGGGACCAGATTGCGGTACCTAGGCATCTCCGAAAACCGCAAAAGCAGTTAGCGGGACGTAAGAGTATTATTATTATTAATTATTATTATTATTATTATTATTATTATTATTATTATTATTATTATTAATCAGCCTCTGTGGTGTAGTGGTTAGTGTGATTAGCTACCACCAACCCTACCCCCCGAGGCCCGGGTTCGATTCCCGGCTCTGCCACGATATTTGAAGGGTGTTAGGAGGGGTCCACTCAGACTCGGGAGTTCACCCACGTAGAGGGGGCTTCGATTCCCTCCTGAGCAATCCTCGGAGTGGTTTTCCGTGGTTTACCACTTCTCCTCCAGGCAAATTCCGGAATGATATCTAACTTAAGCCCACGTCCGCTTCCTTCCCTTTTCCTTGTCTATCGATTTCAATCTTCCCATTCTCCCACATGGCCCCTGTTCAGCATAGCAGGTGAGGCTACCTGGGCGAGATACTGGTCCTCTTTCGCAATTTTATCCCCCGACCCATAGTCTCACTCTCCAGTACACTGCCCTTGAGGAGGTAGAAGTGGAATACTTCGCCGAGTCGGAGGGAATAACCAACCCTGGACGATAAACAGATTAAGAAAGGAAGAAAGAAAGATGAAACGCCCAGAGTTTTTCCAAGCAGTTGTGCAGTGTATTAGAGGTTCCAACTTGATTGTAGATGCTGAAATATATTTTAGTAAATACCATGTCATTGTAAGTGATAGAGAAACACAAATCACAGAAAAATGTTCAGGTATGTTCTATGAGTGTCTTCGTTAGTATCACTAATTTATGAATATAACTTCTGTATATTTTCTTTGGAATATTTTGATTTTGTATCAATATAATGTTTTCTATGTTATACTTCAGCATATATCAATTTAAATGCACAATTTTATGAATGCATTTTTAAACAATATGCAAAAGCGATTTTAATTTCGCATCAATATTACCAAGGCAAATGACCTATTTTTCAGAATTAACTAGAAATGTGGTGTTTCACTTCAAAATGCTATAAAACACTAAATTAAAAATGTTATAAACGCTATTAAATGCTAGTCTAAATGTACAAAATAAACTGCTTAATTTCTGATTTCAAAACGCTAAAATTCACCAGCCCTAATAGTTGCTCATTCCAATCTGCACCCTATCCAAATGTTGTGTTAAGCAGGTGGATTGAAAGAAGGGGGTTCTGCACTCGCAATGTTGCCCAGGTCCATATCTGGTGAGATACAGTGTGTATGTGCACTGTGTCTTTTAAAATAGGCTAGATCAACAGTTTTACTTTTATTTCTCTATTTGTCTCGGGTTTTGCTGTTACGATATCCAACTGTAAGCCAGTCCCTGTGATGAATGGTGTGAAAATATTGCTCATAGGGTCAGGTGGAGTAGGTATTTAAGAGGAATTGGCGGACTGGCTCCCGAGGAATGCAACGGGAAACTACTTCATTCCTCATATCCATAGCGCAACTCTTCAGTGACGCCTAGGCTAGATTATGCCAGATGATGGCGGATCATTTGAGGATCCAACCAGCCTTCAGGCTGAGGACTTAACATGTGATTCTCCGTGATCATAGCATCCTCTGTTCCTTCTACGTGACTGGAATTTGAATAGACATGGATAAGTGGTTTCACTTCATACGTTAAGAAAAGCAAGCAAGCTTTCACTTGTACGAGGCTGTGGATCATAGCAACAGTGCATTGAACGTTGAATAGGATACGAGCTAAACGGATATGACTTCTCAGTTTAAACATTCTCAAATTCATTGGCCGGAATTGAAACCTAGGCCACCTGGGTGAGAAGCCAGTGACTATGTTACACAGATATCAGGTCCCCTACATCATTAGAGTTCCAGATAGTCTATTTCGCCACTCACCGTTACCTGATAAGGGAGAATTTACAATATATTTTGAATGTTATTCGAACCGTTTCCTCAGTTCTGGATTAATAGTCATTGTGAGCTCAAATTCCCACAGGCAGCGATCTCTCTCTCTCTCTCTCTCTCTCTCTCTCTCTGTGTGTGTGTGTGTGTGTGTGTGTGTATAGCATCGGGTTTAAGAGCTCAAATGGTAGAGTACTGACTTTCTGAGCCCAAGTTGGCGCGCTAGATCCCGGCACAGTTCTGGTGGTTTTTGAGGGTGCTCAAATACGTCATGTTCGTGTCGGTAGATATACTGTATTGGTACGTATGAGAAATCCTACGGGACAAAATTTCTGACATCTCTAGGAAAACTGTAAAAGTAGATAGTTGGGCATGAAAACAGTTACATTATTAATTATTGGAGTTTCGGAGGTATTGGAATTTTGTCCCACTGAAGTTCTTTAACATCCTGGAAGCCAGGGACACCGAGTTGTCGCTTTTAATCACTCTCAAATATCACTGACTCAGCCAGGATTGAACACAATATCTGGGAATTTATGTTCATACTACCGTAATACATAAACCGGGCGGGTTGGCCGTGCGGTTAAGGTCGCGCAGCTGTGAGCTTGCATCCGGAAGATAGTGGGTTCGAACCCCACTGTCGGCAGCTCTGAAGATGGTTTTCCGTGATCTCTCATTTTCACACCCGGCAAATGCTGGGGTTGTACCTTCATTAAGGCCACGCTTCCTTTTCATTCCTAGGCCTTTCCTATCCCATCGTCGCCATAAGACCTATCCGTGTCGGTGCGAAGTAATGTAAACAGTAAAAATAAAATAATAAAACACTAGTACATTAGCCTGTCGTCAACATTCGAAATTACTATCTGTAAAGTAATTGGGAATTTTCAATGGACTATTAATATATCTTATGAATAAAAATTACTTAAGTCTTTGAAGGTATTATACGGCATTTGAAGGGAATAAAACCAGGTATCATATTTCCTTACAAACCATACTGCGTGCAATCATACCTTGGAGTTATACGCTGACGTCTATGGATCTGCGTATTTTTGAGAATGCTACCGTACACACAACTCTCCAAAACACTGGAGTGGGGAGATTTATCCCAACTTTAAAATTTATCCCGGTGATTTATTCTGTGTGACACAGAGGGTTACATTTAGAGGAAAATGCATCCATTTATAAATGAATGAATGGTATACTCGGATTCAACGCGCTAAATCTATTCTTAGAGTAAAACAATGTCGTCCTGAAGTCGAGCCCGCATGAATTTCTGCATTAATGATATTTTTGTATGGCTTCCGTAGATTCATTCTCGTGTCATTGCATAAACCAGATTTTTTAACTTCATTAACATTATCGCACACTGCGGAGCCAAAGCTAATGTACGTTATTTGGTCACCTATAAAACTATTCAGAACCTGTTAGTTGATGAAGTTAACTTGTTCGTTTATTGGGCCAAAAATGTTGCTACTTTGGAAAACATTGTACTCTTACTTGAATGAAAAGAATAATCAAGTGTCTTACTTGGATGAAAAGAATAATCAAGTGAATCTCGTACAATATTTTTTGAAATCTGGTTTTGTTGGATCTCGGTAATGCCATTTGAACTAGTTCTCCCTTTCCGCGTTTTAGAAGCCATTCTCTAAGTTCTTAAATTTTTGCCATAAAGTAGAATATTCAACATTGACTGGATGACAGCTGTTATGTAACAGTGAGGAACTACTGATGGGCACTGTCGGAAGTCTGTACCACGCAAGATCACTTTTCTAGAGAAAGGTGTTTTCTTGTTCATTATAAGTAGGTAGCTGACCTACTGTTGAAAGAGCGTTATGGGGAGCCATGTTTGTCTCACATGCCCTCATTCCATATGAGCACTGCGGAGAGGTTTGGATTGTAATCTAGGTTTTTGTCACGCAATCTAGTGATTATAAATTGTATACCACCACCTCCCTTACCTTGCCGGCTAACATTCTGATGGTATATTTTTTTCAACCATTGGGACTCGAACTGGCTAACAACTGAGACCATAAAGAGTTAACTTCTTAACGACCATGCCCACAGACAAACTGTTTACTGTCGTGCTTATCGGTGGAGATAATGTGTTTTCATAAACTAGAATGGAAAAATTATCCATTTATTTCATTGATAGGTAGAATTTTTCACTAAACAGTATGATGGTCAGCATTGCATTGTTCTTATAATCCATAGCTGGTACCAGTAGGAAGGCAAAAGAAGTCACGATGTATGTAGTTCGAATTCATGCCGATAAATAAAGCTGTGTACTTACTTCATCAAGGCGATGAGATAGTAACTTCGCTGGCAAAAACGTTTGTTTCTTTTAAAAAAATATAAAAGTCATGATCGTCGGAGGTCCGTTGTATTTTTACTCTAAAGAAGATATAACATTCTATAAGTTGTACCAATTTAAACTTTTGAAACATTATTGTTTTCTCAGATTCACTGTGAATAACAGACAGAATAGGGATTTTATATATCTCCGTTGCGCCTGCAAAATCCGCTATGTAATAATAGTTTTGGAGAAATACTGACCCGCAACACATACATCATGAAGAGGGAGAATTCCTTTACAAGATTCGCACAGTATTGAACCTTAGATAACATTACCGGCCAAAGTTCTGCGCTAAAATATTCCACACGTTTTTTGGAGGCGTAACGACAATATACTATAGATTATGTTGAATTCATCTTTATATTGTCTTATCGAGAGATTAAATTGATGAATAATCTGCTCATTTCCATCTACAAAATGAGGGATTAAGGTTTGCAATCCCGAAGATGTTCAGTGTAGTTATCCTGTAACGTAATAAAAGAAAGCGAAGTCTTAAATATAAAACATGCTATGATTGAGAAGGGTGTTAAAATATTGGAACTTACAACTCTGACTGGGAAAGCTTGCCACAAGTTTGAATATTATAGAAAGAACTTCTACCACAATGGCCTAAGTGTTGCGGGTCAGTATAACCCCTCTTAATATTTTGACAGGAGCCTTTTCAGGAGCAACGGCGATGTATGAAAATTAAACTGACTGATTAAGAATACATGAAACGTAGGAAGCTGAAATAACACAATATAATTGCATGCATACATCTTCAATATAGACTGTTATGCCCTTCAGCGTTCAGTCTGCAAGCCTCTGTCGCAAGCGAAAATTATACAAGACATTAATAAGGGTAGAGCTTACTGTCTTGTGCGATCCACTGACTGCAATAAATTGCGTGTATTTAGGAGGATGATACTGAAGAGGATACATGGAACCGGTCAATGATAAATGCTGCTGTAGAATAAGACATAGCTCTAAACCGTACTATCTTTTTAAAAAATCTGATACCGAGCCAGTTGGCTGTGCGGCTAGCGTCGCGCAGCTGTGAGATCGCATTCGGGAGATAATGGGTTCGAATCCCACTGTTGGCAGGCCTAAATATAGTTTTCCGTGGTTTCCGATTTTCACACCAGGTAAATGCTTGGACCGTACTATAATTAAGACCACGGCAATTATCATCCCAATCCCAGCCCTTTCCCATACTTCTGTTACAGAAAACCTTCAATGTGTTAGTGCAGCGTTAAACAACAAGCAAGAAAAAATCTAATATTAATACTGATCTTAAGCAAGAAGATTTAGATGACTTGGTCATATGTGTGGAAAGAAGAAACAAGATGACACAGGTCATAGCGAAGAATGAGGTTAGACTGTGGAAATTCATGGTCGTTTAAGGATCTGGATCAAGACGTACGAACAATTAACGCTGAGCTTTTCAAAGGTGAGAAATAGCTGCAGAAAGAACATGGGGAAAAGAACTAATAATAACACGCCTATCCAGAGCACCGTCCAGAATTTATATCACTTCTAAGTTAACTACCAATAACATTAGCGCTAATCTATAGTCTCATTCTTCTGAGGTCCTTATGAACTCAATATTGCTATGATGTTTATACACAGCATTCAGAGTGTCCAGAAAATGGCCAAACATGCCGAAAAAGTATGAAACTTCTCTGAAAAGGAAACGTAACATTGGCTACTTTGTTTCAAAACAGAATAAGGAATAATTTCGAAGATATAGCTCGTAAGGTGATGAAAACGATGAGTTGGCAACGCTTGTGGCCGACACGTTGCACACTTGCTTACCGATAATCAACATCTACCTCTGTCTCTTGCTAACGTAGACTCTTCTAATCCCAGGGGGTTCCGGCCTCTTCAGTCACTTGTTGATACAAATCGGCGGGTAGCATAAGGAAATATAATTACTACTTGAAATAAAATTCAAGAAGTGGGCTAAAATGGATTTATTATAAAAAGAAATTAATTACGTCCCATAGATGTGAACCATCGAATAATAAAAGAAAATTTGGTGTATTAACAAAACAGCTGACATAACTTTGACACAAATAAAAAAGGTGAATACCTCAGTAATTATTTTATTGATATTTAGTTAAGTTAAACGTTAACTGCCATTCCAGAATAGAATTCATTATCGAAAACAAATAGAAGAGAAAAACCTGAAAATTACTATCGGATCTCAAATAACACCGTTGGCCAATTCACTTGATCCGTGAAGATTCAGTTTCCGTAACCGAACTCCGAAATTTTCTTTATCTAAGGTTTTCCACCGATCACAAAATACCAGGTAGAATATCGTCAGCCATCGAATGGACTCTTAATCGAACCGAAACAACCGAAATATTTTATTCACATGTTAACTTGCTCCTTGGCAGGGTATGGTGCTCCAAAATTCACTGTTATCGTTATTATCAAATCACTACTTAGTGACAATAAAGGTAAAATTCACCCAGAAGAAAATTCATCATAAGAGGTCACACATACCGAAGTTTGACACGACACAGATTGGAAACACTAATCTGCAAGAAGTGTGGAAAAGGAAACATGCAGGCATCTAGGAGAAATTCCGCAACAAAATCATCCAGAAAGCTCGAGAGCAAATTCCCCTGAAAAAGAATACTAAACACCCTTGGTGGAATTCTGAATATGAACGTGCCTTGAAGGAATGAAAAGAAGCATTCCAGAAATACAAAAGCAAGAAATCACCAGAAAACCAAACATATTTCAAAGAAACTAGAAAACAAGTAGCCAAAATCATCAGGGAAGTCAAGAGAAAACACTTGAAGCAACACCTGGACTCGATTGAAGATAACTTTCGTAACTACAACGTACGAGATTTCTACAGGGAATTCGGAGGACAAGTCCGTGGGTATGCTCCTCAAAACCTGATTTAAAATATCAGATGGAAAACTTGCACTCAGTAATCAGGAAAATTGTCTTCAACTAGCACTTTACTTCGCTGATCTCCTCAACTGTCCAGAGCCCCTCACAAAATTCCCTCAAGAACCCCCAAGGCACACTTTCCCAGAATCTCCACCACCGACAGAGGAAGAAATCCGCAGCCACATCCTCAAACTTAAAAACAATAGGACCTCCGGAGAAGATCGCATCATTGCGGAACTTCTGAAAAATCTTGGACCTAAATCACTCAAGGAATGCGCTCAAATCATAACAGATATCTGGCAATCGGAAGAATTACCTCAGGACTGGATGTCTGCCCTCTTCCACCCATCACACAAAAAGGGAGATAAGACTAACGTGAACAATTACAGGGGAATTTCTCTTCTCCAAGTGACATACAAAATTCTTTCAGCTTGCCTCTTGAAGAGAACGCAAGAACAACTTGAACAAAGTTCCGCCCTGCTCGCTCGTGTGCAGAACAAATATTCAACTTGAAGGCAACACTTAAATACAAAGCATTGAGGAACAAACCGGTCATCTGCATTCTTGTTGACTTCAGGAAAGCGTACGACTCGGTTGATCGACAGTCTCTCTTCGTTATTCTTGAGGAACTGGGGCTTGATTCCTCATCCTCATCAAGGCAACACTCACTGACACCATCTCCAAAGTTAGATTAATGGAGGAGATTTCTGAACCACTCACGATTAAAACTGGCGTCCGACAAGGTGACGGCTTATCTTCGCTTCTTTTCAACCTCGTCCTAGACAAAGTCATCCGCGAGTGGGAGAAGGCATTAAAAGACATGGGATAGTGGCACCCCATACGACTAGGACGACCCAAAGACGGTACTGAGATATCATACCTCGCTTTTGCAGATGACCTTGCCATACTGACAGATGATGTAGTCACAGCCGTTAAACAAATTGAAACCCTTAGTGAATGTGCTGGAAAGGTTGGCCTACAAATTTCCTTTGAAAAGACCAAGTTCTTCTGCTCAAAACTTGGCATCCAAAATTTGAACACGACATATGGGCAAATCAACCGAGTACCACACTTCAAGTACTTGGGAGAAATACTTGAACCAACGGGAGGCGAGAAGGCTGCACAGAAAATTCGCTTACAAAATTTTCGGAAAGCCTACGGCAGGGTTCACAACATATACAATAAAAAGTGCTTGTCCCGCCATGCAAAGATCAGACACTATAATACAGTAATCAAGCCCGAAGTCTTATATGCCAGCGAAACCCTTATACTAAATAGGAAAGGTGACCAAGAAAACATTTTAAAAGAAGAAAGAAGAATCCTGAGGAAAAATCTCGGCCCTCAAAGAACAGAAGATGAATATAGACTGAGGTCACGCAAAGTGACAGAAGAGCTTTCCAACATTGCAGCAGACATCCGCAAAAGACGTCTGAAATTTTATGGGCACGTTCGCAGACTGCCGGCAAGTAGACCGACACAGAAGATTCTCACCTACATAGAACATTCCATGGGTTCTGGAATGGAAGAAGAATTTGGAAAAAGCCCAGATTAACTCAACTGACACCGCGGACAGAAACCTCTACAGGAAAAAAAATAATGGATGGAAAGTGCAACCAGAGAACGAAGTGAAAAAGAAGACTGAAGCAAAGTGGACAGAAGAACGAAAAAGGATCGACGGAGAAAGGATGAGAGCTGTTTGCCAACTCAGAAAACGGAATCGTTAGAGCTTTGCGTGATCCATTGGGTCCATACGCACATAATAACAATAAATAACAATAATAATTGCTTTACATCCCACTAACTACTTTTACGGTGTTCTGAGATGCTGAGGTGCCGAAATTTTGTCCCGCAGAAGTTCTTTTACGTGCCATTAAATCTACTGACACGAGGCTGACGTGTTTGAGCACGTTCAAATACCACCGGATTGAGACAGAATCGAACCTGCCAAGTTGGGGTCAGAAAGCCAACTCCCCAACCGTCTGAGCCACTCATCCCGGGTATCAGATCTATAATATATCTATAAAAATACATTATCGCACCAGGTTGTGTCACAGCCAGACGCCCAGAAATCAAGTTACTTTATCAATTATTTAAAATTGTATACAATATTGTTCCACTGAACTGCAATATTTATTAAATATACGTAAAAACTTGAGTTTACATTTAAAATAACACATAAATAACTTTCAGGTTATGTTAGTTTACAATGAACCGAATTAAATTTAATAAAGCAATAAGCACGGATATATGAAAATTAATCTTATCACTTGACTGAATAATAAATTAATTTAATCCGACCGTCTATGAACGGTATTCCCCTGTGGGTGGAAACGGTATAATAACACTCACGGTATCCCCTGCCCGTCGTAAGAGGCGACTGAAAGGGGCCCCAGGGCCTATGAACTTTGGAACGTGGGTTGGTAACCACGGGGCCCTTAGCTAAGTCCTGGCATTGCTTCCACTTACTTGTTCCAGGCTCCTCACCTTCATCTATCCTATCCGACCTCCCTTGGTCAACACTTGTTCTTTTCCGACCCCGACGTTTTTAGGTTTGCGAGGGCTAGGGAGTCTTTCATACTTCACGCCCTTCGTGGCCCTTGTCTTCATTTGGCCGATATCTTCATTTTTCGAAGTGTCGGATCCCTTCCATTTTTCCTCTGATTAGTGTTATATGTAGAGGATGGTTGCCTAGTTTTACTTCCTCTTAAAACAATAATCACCACCACCACCTATGAACGGTACCAACAAACTGAACTGAAAAGAGTAACGTCAATGGACGGCGTTGTAATTATCATCACCATGCTATAAATAGCAACTAACGCGAACTTATTAAACAAATGGTCTTCATCAGAATGTAGAAAACATATTCATTACAATAATCATGACCACTACTGTGGTAAGGATCACGTATAAACGTCTCAGTCATACAGAGAACGATTTTTATTTATTTCAGTAATCACAACCATCATCTTGACCTTTGAAGAAATGTGCTACTCAAATCTATGACCAGTGCTAGCATGAACCGAAATAAATTTTTATCACAAACACTTAACTTTAGTGATCAACACCAATACAATTCATCTGACGCACTATCATCGCAGACTGAACTGATCGTATAATGGTTATCTCACCAGAATAAACTAATCACAAGTCCTCGCAGACTGAGCTAACCATCTAACTTGGATAATGAACATTAGAAATAAACCGGACACTGGTCATTGCAGACTGAACTAACCATCTAGTGTAATTCATGAATGTTAAAAATAAATCGTACTCTGATCATTGCAGACTGAACTAACCATCTAATGGATTTCATAAATGTTGAAAATAAACTGGGCATTCTTTGCAGACTGAACTAACTATCTAATTGACTTCATAAATGTCGGAAATAAACTGGACACTGATCATTGCAGACTTAACTAACCATCTAATTGATTTAATGAATGTTGAAACTAAACCGGACACTGATCATTGCATACTGAACTGACCATCTAACTGAATTCATGAATGTTGAAAATTAAGCTGGACACTGATCATTGCAGACTGATCTAACTAGTGATCTCTCTCTCTCTCTCTCTCTCTTAGAGGATGTATCATTCTGCTGTTACAAAAATATCTAATATAATTACATGGCATAATTATTCTGCATCATTACGCTCTTTTAACCCTAAAATTATTTACATTACTTACAACTATCCATGTGGTCCACTAACCAACTAATAAAAATAAGTATGAGTCTAGCCGCAATCATTACGTCTTTAACAGACCACTACTGAACAAATCCAACACCAGAATTGAGGGCATCTAATAATTAAACCAAAATCCCAATTGTGGGTGCGAGACAGGCGAGTGTCATCATTTACCCGTCCCATTCGATATATTCGCCAAAACACATATTAAGAATCTGCTGCCATAACAACTAACTTTGTCCAGATTTCGCCGTAACAATTCTTCCAACTCTCAAAAACCATTAATCCAGTATACAAAATATCATCTCTATCAGTTACGAGGTTTGCATAATATTATTACTTCATTCGGCCCTCTTAATCTTCCAGACAGTCGTCTGATAACGGGCTCGCAGTATTCTAAAAGTATCTCACCCTTCCGACTAGCGATTTGTCAGTCATACCCCGTACCACCAGCCAATTTTCTACATGCGGTGAACCTGAATGGAGTAAGCCAGATTATAATATACTGATTTCAATTGAACATCTAGCCTTCTGAGATCACATGATCTCTAAAACCAAAGGGTTCTCAAACTCTGGACATTGCACATGCCTCCCACGGCATTCTAACACATTATTTCCTCGGAGCATTTCCTCCTCCCGGCATTATGACACATTACTCCCTCGGGGCATTACATCTTCCCGGCATCAACACATCCTGAGTTCGATTCTCCCTCGGGGCATTTCCACCCCAGAATCCAATTGAACTAATTAATTTTAACATTGTCTCTGCTGATTCGTCCTTTCTCATCATGGCTATTGGATGACTATATGACCTGAGATTCTAATACAATGTTATATGGCCTATCTTGATCTCATTTTTATTTTTTTAATTTCATTTTAGTATCGTAGCTTACTTCATGGATTCATTATCGTACTGAAATTACAGAACTATTGAAACAAACTTCTAGTAAATATTAAACTTTAAACTATAGGAAAAAACGCGGATCTTGACTTAATTTAGACATTATGATATCTCTACCGAATCCCACAAAACCAAAATTTTCCAACACTCAGCTATATCTTACATTATGCTTTGACACGGAATCTTGGCACAAATTCTTTAACGACAGACTGGCATAAAACTTATATTTACCCGATACCTTCTTTACTCAGATTTAATATAATCATCCGAAATTTAGGGATTTCAACATAAAATGTGCGTAGACTTCTCATAACATTTCTGTTCTACACAGCACTTAATATTTAAACCAAAGCAAAGAAAAACAATGAGCTGTCGCCTGAAATTTTGGCCCTTATTTACACAGAACATAACGGTGCAGAATACACTTCAAAGAATACAAATCATGTCACCCACCTGGATTTTTGCTGAACAATGGCATGTTCTCAGATATTGCCATTCGCCGACCGCCTAATTGAGGCTTAACACACCATGTTGATACACACTATACAAACTTCACACGTTTCTTCTTGGAGATTCTTAATTAACAACATTATTTAATTTTATTTTCTTACATTCTACACACTAAACAAATATATGGGAATCTTCAAGTTTATCTCACACGTTTCTCCTTGAATGCTCTTAGCTTTACATAATATTTATATGAAAGACTGTACATTTACCATACATAAATTATTATCAATTCACTTCTTATTCATGTTTCAATATTTACACCATCTGACGCATTTAACAGGCAAAGACTGTATTAATATTACCGTGCCGAGATATGCCGCTAATTTATCATTTCATCACCAAACGCGGGAAAACTTAATATTCACATGAATATGTATTTTATTTCACATTCCACCAGTTCTTACCATAGACTGGCATTTCACTTTTACCAATAACCAATCTTGAGTGTTCAATTTATCACCTCACGTGAATAAATGGCCCAGAGCGACATGGACCTGGACTCGCGCACCATCAAAGAAGGAATGAATCTTGCTCTCTCGTCACCCTTAGTATATCTGGGCTTTTGGCGCGCGAAAAGTGGTAAGAAGTTTGCATCACATTACACAATTTCATTATCCCACGGGTCTCATCTCTGGTGTTTGTATCCCTAACGTTCAGAAAAAGTCGAGGAATACGAATCTCATAATTTTATCATTTTAATTTGTCTCTAAGTGGCAAAAATGAAATGGCGTATGGCTTTTAGTGCCGGGAGTGTTCGAGGACATGTTCGGCTCGCCAGATGCAGGTATTTTGATTTGACACCCGTAGGCGACCTGCGTGTCGTGATGAGGATGAAATAATGATGCAGACGACACATACGCCCAGCCCCTGTGCCAAGGAAATTAACCAATCATAGTTAAAATGCCCGACCCTTCCGGGAATCGAACCCGGGACCCCTGTGACCAAAGACCAGCACGCTAACCATTTAGCCATGGTGGTTTAAAACACTGAAGCGTGGGTTGTATAACTACATACACGTGTAGCTTCGAATCTTCCCACGATCAAGCACAATCTTTCCATATTTGGGTGCAAGATATTTGATTACATGGCAATCCCTTTCAATTCACTGGGTGTTCCACTGTACCAGTGCAAGTATTAATTTATATCTGGGTAATTATCGTATTTTAGAAATTAGCCATGATTATGCTCGAATCCATCCGAACTTCTCCCCTAGGATCTTATAAATATAGATTCCTCTCCTGCCCTAAGAGATTGCAATTGAACTTCAGTGCTCTTGTCTCGTGGGTACGAAACATGAAGAAGACACAGGGCGTCCATCAAGTAATGATGCAAAAATGGACGTTCCTTTCATAGCAACGTATCTCGTGGCTAAGTTAGCTAGTAAATTGAGGTATCCCTTTTGACGACTGTGTATAATGGGTTCAACGTCTCACACGCGAAGTGAGTTGGCATGTGGTACGTTAAACTGGAGCTACGCTTGCCTTGCTTGTCCATTGTGTATAGCGTGTCGTCTCAGAAGTCACGAGTATCAAAATTCACGAATTTTCCAAGAAGAGGATTAGTAAGAGTAGGTTTCTCTACCTTAGCCAGTCTTAAAACTCACGAATGGATAAATGCCCACCCTACTAGTGGTGGGTTAATAGAATAATTTTAATAATCGAATAACTTCAATCCAGTTATTTAAACAATCGAATCGAATGGCTTTCAAATATCACTCAGTTATATCGCATAGAACAATCGGATGCGTCAGGAGTAAATTTTCGACTTAAGTGTGTTGGATGGATAATCTGCTGAAATAATCGAATAGATGAACTCTTACGAAAAACAGAAATACGCCTTTTTTTTCCAATCCATGAAGTCTAATGCTGAAAACGGTACAAACACCCCGGTCCCCGAGCCCTAGAAGTTAACAAATGAAAGTTAAAATCCCGGCCGGGAATCGAACCCGTGACCCCCTGGACCCCTTGGATCAAAAGCCAGTATGCTAACCATATATACACCGGAGCCGGACGACATAAAATTATAGATATATTTCCTGTTGCTAGTTAAAAGAAGTAATTGACAATTACTGTCAATTGGTAGTACTGTGGCTTAGTTCCAGTAAGCGGCCAGAATACGGCATTTACTTAAATAAGGAACTTTATTTTACAGATGTTAAAGATTACGACTGTTAATTCACTCATTTAGTTTCAACATTTAGAGATTAATTTGATGCGATAATCAAATCCAAATTAATCACTTATTCGATTGTTTCATTTTTACGAATATTCGATTATTTTTGCCATTGGATAATTTTTCAGTTAATCAATTATATTTTCCAAACGATTAATTTTCGATTATTAATTTGAAATTCCATTAGAATGACTGGGGCAATTGAATAGTGAATGCATTCAAAATAATGGAATGAAAAGTTACCCTAGTTACCTTGCTATATAGTACTGACTACTTGCCTCACCAAAAAGTATCAAGTAATAAATTAAAATTCATCAGAATTGTATCTAAAATTGGCGAAGTCGTTAGTCACTGTAATTGAAATTCTGTAGCTAAATTACTTCAAGGAGACTCCGGAGTGATAATGATGATGATGATGATGATGATGATGACGACGACTTGTGATAGTGGTTCTTTCTAAAGCGAAATCACTAAGGATTGAACACAATGAAGGAAAACGTGCTGGTGGTAATTACTGTTTTAACAGGGAGTGCAACTGGCTAGCCATCCTCTATTAATACTGATCAGAGAGAAAAAATGGAAGGTGTCCCACAATTCGAAAAATGAAGGTATCAGGCAAAGAAAGACAACGGCCACGAAAGGCGTGAAAATGCAAGACTCCCTAGGCCTAGGAAACCTAAGAGTTGACTAAGGAAAGTCGGTTAGGGTAGATGAAAGCAAGAAACCTGCCAGAAGTGAGTGGAAACAATGCTTGGACTCAGCTAACGGCCCGCGGTGGCCAACCCAAGATCGATCAATCAATCAATCAATGTTTTTCCGTGGTTGTCCATTCTCCTGCACTAAGGCGGATCCCGGGATAATTCCTAGTACAGGCCACGGCTGCCAAGACCCTCACCTTCTCCGAGCATCTCCTTCATCGTAACATATCTCCCGGCCTGAGAGACGGCGTTACCGTTCAGGAGGCCCGCCTCCCCCTTCCGGGGAGGAGTGAAAACATTTTAGTAGTAGTAATGGTGTGTGGCCTCAGATGCCCGGTGCGTGAGTCACCGCGCACCTCCTCCCTCCTGCGGTCATCGCAGTTTTTTTTTTTTTTGCTAGGGGCTTTACGTCGCACCGACACAGACAGGTCTTATGGCGACGATGGGATAGGAAAGGCCTAGGAGTTGGAAGGAAGCGGCCGTGGCCTTAATTAAAGTAAAGCTCCAGCATTTGCCTGGTGTGAAAATGGGAAACCACGGAAAACCATCTTCAGGGCTGCCGATAGTGGGATTCGAACCTACTATCTCCCGGATGCAGGCTCACAGCCGCGGTCATCGCAGGCACCTGCTGTCCGGAGTCGTGAATTTTGAGACTCATTAGAATGTTTACTTTAGCTACCAGTTTGTGTTCGTGAGTTTTGATACTATTTGCTACTAATCTTAGCCCATGAATTTTGGGACTCACGAGTTTTGAGACGTAACTTGTGTGTAGCAAAGGAAACCGGCGGGGCCGATGACCTCGATGTTAGGCCCCTCTAAACAACAAGCATCATCATCAGAGGAAACCGGCAGATGATTCACATACGGCACGTGAGCATTTGCACCTGCAGGGATATTTACAACAGGACCATCTGTAAGTTCCATGAGTGTTACTAAGTTCATTATTTGCTCTCAGACTGCACTCAACATAAATCGATTTAAAAAAAATCTATGTTGGCATCTTTTCACACCCAGCAAATTCCTGAGCTTTACTTGCTCTATTATTTATTACTATGCATTATCCCGACGGCCATTTCATCCTCAGATGACATCAACGTGAACGGAAGATTTTTTAATCTTGCCCAATCTCCAACTTTGCAGGGATAACCTCGAAGTGACACATATTAACTTCTTCGGAACAGGCGTTGCTACCAAGGATCTGCCCTCCTCTACGATAACTTCATTTTATCCTCGTATCTAAAGCAGTACGCGCGTATTTTAGTAAATGTGTCTAAGATTATTGTGGTAGTCCGATTCTTTAAAATACATGTCTTTCTGCGGCAGTGGGCGGTCAAGGCAGCAACCTGCTACTGGAAACCAAGGCACGCGCCATTAATAGCTTGCAATGGTATTACGGGGGCAACAGCAAGTGTACCGCCATAACTCAAGAGCTGCCGGCTGGGGATATAATGGCCGTAGCGATAATATACAGTAGATATAGCGGTGCTAGTTCATTTTCTTGGTCACGATAGTAATAACTATGGATGGGACTGAAGCAGTGGCAGTTCGTCACATTTTACTCTGGCAAGGCTGTGCCGCCATCTCTTTCCCCTCCCCAATCGGTCCAGTTTTCACTGACCAGCACAACGATACTTTTAGATGAATAATAATAATAATAATAATAATAATAATAATAATAATAATAATAATCCGATGTCCGCCTCTGTGGTGTAGTGGTTAGCGTGATTAGCTGCCACCCCCGGAGGTCCGGGTTCGATTCCAGGCTCTGCCACGAAAATTTGAAAAGTGGTACGAGGGCTGGAACGGGGTCCACTCAGCCTCGGGAGGTCAACTGAGTAGAGGTGGGTTCGATTCCCACCTCAGCCATCCTCGAAGTGGTTTTCCGTGGTTTCCCACTTCTCCTCCAGGAGAATGCCGGGATGGTACCTAACTTAAGGCCACGGCCGCTTCCTTCCCTCTTCCTTGTCTATCCCTTCCAATCTTCCCATCCCTCCACAAGGCCCCTGTTCAGCATAGCAGGTGAGGCCGCCTGGGCGAGGTACTGGTCATTCTCCCCAGTTGTATCCCCCGACCAAGAGTCTGAAGCTCCAGGACACTGCTCTTGAGGTGATAGAGGTGGGATCCCTCGCTGAGTCCGAGGAAAAAGCCGAAACTGGAGGGTAAACAGATGATGATTATGATGATAATAATCCGATGACACTGGATGAATAGAAATCTGCTTGCACTACAACATTAATTAATTAACTACGCTACAATGAAATTTATGCACACACATTAACAGGCTAACAGCTAATGCAATCCCGACTATTATGGCACAGCACTGTTTCACTAATCACAATTGGTAATAACAATATTCATGAAAAACAAATAAACAGTGCACTTCCGAGTGTCTCCCTCCTTGCTCAAATTTGAAAGCAGGACAACGTGTTTAACAATTTGACCACCCTACAAACAGTACCGTCACGTTACGGTTATATTTTATTACTTATTTAACTTCTTTATACAAGTGAATTGTTTAAATAGTCAGTATAATGGAATTCATTGTTTTGTAACATGTTTTGGAATTAATCTCTAACAACAATTAATATAAGACAAGGGGGGTGGGGGGGGGGGGAAGCCTAGGTACATTTTAAAGTAGTTAGCAATGTTTGCTATAGGCTCCACCGTTCAGCGATTACACCCGCCAGCACTCTCCTTACGTCTGAGGGCCGATGACCTCGATGTTAGGCCCCTTTAAACAACAAGACGGCAACCTTACGTCTGACAAGCCATATCGTTCTTCCAGGCTCCTCCCACACCCCGCACACTTGTAAACTCTTGGGACCTACCGAGGGCTCTGCCGGCCAGATCATAGCCGCCTGCACTCTTCCTTCCCCTGACAAGCCCACATCGTCCTACCAGGCTCCTCCCGCACTCCGCACACTAGCAAAGTCTGGGGACCTCCTCAGGGCTCTGCTGCCACAGTCCGAGCGCCTCACTCCTAAAGAGAAAACATCGTGCTTGCTGGACAGTAGCCACGGTATGAAAGCCTTTGCCATTATCTTGAAAATTGAAAACCAAAAAGTTTGCAGCCGAAATAATAAAGATAACGTTGTATAACTGAATGTCACACCACGTAAGTTCGACTTCACTACAATTGTCCATCTCTTTATGTAATCATTTACAGAGTGAAATAACGTTACATTTTTGAAAAGGCGGCGGGGCGGCGCCCAAAAGCCCTTTATGCACCAACCGCCACTGGACTGCAGTTAGTTTTAAATACCAAACCCCATGGCGCAACAGCCCCGAAGGTCCTTGGCCTACCAAGCGACCACTGCTCAGCTCGAAGGCCAGCAGATTATGAGGTATCGTATGGTCAGCACGACGAATCCTCTCCGCCGTTATTCTTGGCTTTCTTGACAGGGAAGTTAATTTTAATTATTAATTTAAAATATTGCTACTGTACTTCTTAAGCTACAAGATAAAAGATACCCTAAGTAAGAAGAAGAAGAAAGAAAGAAAGAAAGAAAGAAAGAAAGAATCTGGTTCCTCCAGTATCCTAGTCCAGGTTGCCCTGTGGTATGTTGCTCTAACGAGGTACTTATCCCACTTCGAGGCCAAGATAGTACAATGTTGTCGACATCGTTTAAAGAACCACACAACGCCTAGTTTGCATGCACAATATCTGCTGCTTATAGGAAACCTTGTCAACTTGTGGGTGGAGCGAAAAGCATCCGCTTCTGAATAGGCAGGTGATCAATACGGAATACGTGTTACATATCATAAAATGATCATTATTCGAGTTCACGAAATGATCAAAGACTTTTAATTTGTACCCACCGGGCGAGTTGGCCGTGCGCGTAGAGGCGCGCGGCTGTGAGCTTGCATCCGGGAGATCGTGGGTTCGAGCCCTACCGTCGGCAGCCCTGAAGATGGTTTTCCGTGGTTTCCCATTTTCACACCGGGCAAATGCTGGGGCTGTACCTTAATTAAGGCCACGGCCGCTTCCTTCCAACTCCTAGGCCTTTCCTATCCCATAGTCGCCATAAGACATATCTGTCTCGGTGCAACGTAAAGCATCTTGCAAAAAAAGAATTTGTACGATGAGCAAGACGATTCACAGCACTCCACAGCGTACAAATATGATCCTCCTGATGGTTTTCTACAGCGAAGGAAATCGCTCTGGATTCAAATGAAGTGAAAATTTGTGATCAAGACAGTGACTAGTTCTTCATTCACTAGCCATAGTACAAGATAAAAGTCAGGTTTGATCTTTAGTTTTCCTCTCTGGCGATTACTAGTTTGTGGGATGTAACTCCTGTTTCCTTCAGATTGTCTTCCTATCCAGAGGTAAGTGCTTTTTATATGATTCAAAGGTCAACTTTTCATCATTCTCGGTTGACAATGTACAGACACTGTCAGCGATGGTAGATCGATGTAAACAAACGCAGGGCCGCTGCCTGCTGTACGGAGCAGTAGGGTCACTCAAAACAGGGCATTTCCCAGCGGCGGCTCCTGACGGGAACTGGCGGAGGGGCACTACTTTTTCACAAATTTACGTACTCTGACAAATAAGTTTATGTGGTGTATCCCGTAAAATGGGATTCATTTGTTCTAACAGACATTGGCTCAATCCATCCGCTGTCCTGTTGATTGGATTCATGAACCCCCAGAATCTTTCATGGACGTGACCGTCTAATGCATATCGAAAAACAAGTACCAATTGCCATTTGTTTGAAACATATGTTGTTTCATCTGCTTATATTGCAACGAATTGGGATTCCCCATTTTCTGAATAAATTTGATCCCTACACACATTCAACATACAATTGAGAAGTTCGTTCTGAATGGTCTTTGACGCACCTTTAAATACAGAAGCTTTGGCCAAGTGTTCTTTCATAGCAACGTGTACTTCAGCTGTAAAATGAATGAGACCTTTGAAAATTCCAGGATTTAGAGAATTTCCTGTCTCATCATGGCCACGAGTGCCACTTCAAATACGCCACAGAATTTTATGCACTGAATAATCCTGCGTAATATGTGCCTATTTTTTCTAACCTGATCATTGTGTTTGTTAATGGTTTGGTGATAAGCAGAATCCAGTTGAGTCACAGTGTTAACTTTCCCTAGCACAGCTAATTCCATGCATGAATTTATATGTTGGGAGGAACTTTCGTGCTTTCTAATTTTTCTTTCAAGTGTTTGAGATCTGTTACTCCGGTTTTCGCCCAGGTCAGGTCATGTCCGAATAACATGCACGGAAAAAAGAAAAACACATTCCCTGAATCGCAGCCACACAACCACACGTATTCTGTATAGAGCCCTGGCAGGAATCTACGTCGATATTCGCGCTCTTTATATTGTTCGACTTGTTCTAGTTGTAAATGGGGTGTTGGTCGACCGAGTGACTTGATCTCCGTCTTTTCAGTTAGGGACAGCTGAGAAAAAGGTCTATTTAAAATATTACTCGCAGAATTCATTGTACGTAGCCTACAGGTTAATCATTCCAGTGTGGTATACCTTAAGCGACTCTTCATAGGGATTCTATATATCCGCTCACAACACACGACAGATTTACTTTGAACGACACCACACTAAATATTACGAGATAGAATACTGATTAATTTCATTAGCCAGTAAAGCACGTTTATCAGACTGCAGATGACAGACTTGGAACACGAATTTGAAACGGATATTCTGCTCGACGCGATAAGCCTTCGCGTAGTTTCGGAATCGTAGCGGGCTGGCTTCGGCAATGACCCAATCTCCCATTCCGTGCATGTTAAAAAAATAGTTAGTTCCACGCGTGCGTGATCGAAAATTACCTAAGAAAGAGTCAACAGCTAAGGGCACAGGGCCAGCATGACCGGCCAGCGAAGAGCGCCGGAGGAAGCAAAGTGCGTGACTGATGAAAACATTGACGCCTAATATCAAACTGAATGTACCAGCATTCAAATTGCCAGTGTTTATAGAACCATGCATTAACAGTTACTTAACTGGAGGGGCACGTGACCCTCTGCCCTTTAGAGCGAGCCGCTACTGGCATTTCCACCTTGTTTAGTGGTGGAAAAGTTATATATTTTGAATAATGCATATTTTTAACTTCTTTTACTGCAGTTTAAATAATATTGTTTATTATTTGTTTATTGTATACTATAATTTGAAAATGTTACAAACTACACCCTATAAGCTAAAATGATCGGACGTCCCGTTTTGAACGGGACAGTATCGCTTTTCAACCTGTTGCCCCGGTGTCCCGAGCGGTTTATTATTTCCTGCTCCCATTTTATTAGAAAAAGGCGATTTGTTTTACGTTTATCGTAAATAACTAAACAGTCAAATAGACAAGAGTGTTGTTTTTCTTGAGTGACATAATAGTTCTGCCTCGTGTTTATTGAAAGCGGTAGCCTCGCGTTGTACGTAGGTGTAGCCTGCCTGCCTCTTACACGAGGCCCTTGATTCGATTCGCGGCCAGGTCACAGATTTTTATCTGGATCTGAGAGCTGGTTCGAGGTCCACTCAGCCTACGTGATTACAATTGAGGAGCTATCTGACGTTAAGATAGCGGCCCCGGCCTAGAAAACATAGCATAACTGCCGAGAGGATTCGTCGTCCCGACCACACGGTACCTCGTAATATGCAGGCCTCCGGGTTGAACAGCGGTCGCTTGGTAGGCCATGGCCCTTCGGGGCTCTTGCGCCATGAGATTTGGTTTGGTTTTATAGCAAGTAGATGAAAAGAAATATGATCGGCAGTGTTATATATTGAGTAATGTAATGTTTTTACCGTATGTTTGTAGTGAATTTTCAAATTAGATTATATAATAATAATAATCATCATCATCATCTGTTTACCCTCCAGGTTCGGTTTTTGCCTCGGACTTAGCGAGGGATCCCACCTCTACCGCCTCAAGGGCAGTGTCCTGGAGCTTCAGACTCTTGGTCGGAGGATACAACTGGGGAGTATGACCAGTACCTCGCCCAGGCGGCCTCACCTGCTATGCTGAACAGGGGCCTTGTGGAGGGATGGGGAAGGTTGGAAGGGATAGGCAAGGAAGAGGGAAGGAAGCAGCCGTGGCCTTAAGTTAGGTACCATCCCGGCATTCGCCTGGAGGAGAAGTGGGAAACCACGGAAAACCACTTCCAGGATGGCTGAGGTGGGAATCGAACCCACCTCTACTCAGTTGACCTCCCGAGACTGAGTGGACCCCGTTCCAGCCCTCGTACCACTGTTCAAATTTCGTGGCAGAGCCGGGAATCGAACCCGGGCCTCCGGGGGTGGCAGCTAATCACGCTAACCACTACACCACAGAGGCGGACTTATATAATAATCAATTAATAACATTATTAATACTACAGTAAAGGAGGATAAAAAAGGCATTATTATTGATTCGAAATATTTAACTTATCCACCATTGAACGATGTGAAAATGCCTATCGTTTTCCTGCTTACATAATCTTGAAATTGAAGCCCAAAATTGTTTACGTTCTATAAATAAGAGTACGTTTGGGCTGAAAATCTGTGAGCATTGGTAAGTGAACCGTTGTCAGTTTCACAAAATATGGTCACATTATATAAGCAACATTTAAAATTCAATTCTCTCTCTGCTTGTAGATATTTAATTTGTGATAGTTCATAGGTAAGATATAAATTTATATTAATTGTAAAGACGTTAAGCAGTTAATATCATTTCGTTTGAATAGTCGAAGTTCCTAAAAAAATTTACTTTCATACAACTTACATAAACAATATAAACAAAAACAAAACACATGGCGCATATAGGCCATTAAGGCCCTTGGCCTGCCAAGATGACTGCTGGCCAGTCATTTGACCTGCAGATAATGGAGGTCAGAGTGGTCAGCATGACGGCTTCCTCAGTCATATTACTTGACATCCACGGTCTGGTTATAGGCCTACAACTTATGTACTATAATAATTATCTAAAACCTACAAGAAATATAAACGGACATGATTTTGTAATTCTTTATTCTTTATTGTTAAAATTAATTGTACGCACTTTGTCTTTAATAACAAGCTAATATCCGAAACCGAAACCTCTAAATAACCCATCCGCCACTGTACTTAAAGCGACAACATTAAACATCTCAACGTACCTGCTCACCCTTCAAATCCACGCACTGGGAAAGGCAAGCCGAAATCAAAGTTAACGTACATTTTATCATCAGCGTTGGTTTAGTAGGAAAAATTATAGATCATACGTCATCGATACTGAGCTAGATCTAGATCTTGTTTCTTTTCTACAACGGCCGGCCCTACCCTGTAGGAGTAATAATCTTGCCTCTTACCTAGAGGTCTCGTGCTCGATTCCAGGTCACTTAAGAGGCTCCTACTTGGATCTGAGGACTGGTTCGATGTCCACTCAACCTACATGACAACAGCTGAGGAGCTATCTGACTGCGAGATAGTGGCTCCAGTCTAGAAAACCATGAATAACGGTCGAGAGGACTCGTCGCGCTGACCTCTTCATCTGCAAGTCTTCGGGCTTAGCAGCGGTCACTTGGTAGGCTAAGGTCTATCAGGGCTGTAGAGCCATAGGGTTTCTTTCTTTCTTTCTTTCTTTCTTTCTTTTAAAATCCGGGCCAATGACCTTCGATGTTAAGCCCCTTTAAACAACAAGCAAACAAGCATCATTTTAAAATGAAGAGTCACTGGGAAATACAAAGGTTTTTGCTCCCAAGATCCCGGGTTTAATTCCAGCTGAGAACAGTAGTATTTAAGTGTGTTTAAATGCAACTCTGTTTACAGTTTAACAAAATCCTGGGAGACAACATTTCGAAATTCTGGCACGAAAGAGGACAATCAGCAGTTACAACGGACATTAAAAAGAAGAAGAAACGTCCCTTCAACGACTATAGGTTTTTTACCGATAGTTCTCCGGCTCCATGGCTAAATGGTTACCGTGCTGGTCTTAGGCCACAGGGGTCCTGGGTTCGATTCCCGGCCGAGTCGATTGATTTCTCTGACACGGGGGCTGGGTGTACGTGTCGTCTTCATCATTTCATCCTCATCATGACGCGCAGGTCGCCTACGGGTGTCAAATCAAAAGACCTGCATCTGGCGAGCCGAACTTGTCCTCGGACACTCCCGGCACTAAAAGCCATACGTCATTTCATTACCGATAGTTGAGAGTCAGCATTTTCCACCGGAAACGGGTTTTTAACTTGCTAACGAATCCTCTGAAGACAGTATCTCACATTTAAATGCTGGTAAATGCCAATGGACTGGGACAAAGTTCAGCACAGCAAGTAGACGCCTAACCAATGGAGATAATCAATCTAGCATTTGAATTGTACTAGTATGGCTTTATATATTATACAACATGGAAACACATAAATGAACGATATGAGAGAGATCAACTCGTCCCAGCGACTGATCGTAGGCTTGTGCAAGCTACTCTGACTTGCGCAATTATGTTGAATGAGGATATTATGTTTTAAGGTCATGGTTTCCACATATCCGCCCTCTGCAAATCACAGATCGTAAACAGAGACACACTTCCTCATAGCAGTACACAGGAAACTATGACAGTTAGGACACTTACCAGGAGAAACATAACCCAACTCGCAAATATACCATCCGGACCAGTAATAAGTGTTCGACACAATACAGTATGTTAATATCATGAAGAATCGAATGACATAACTGAAAGTTCATTATCTTGTTTAATAAAGTAGAGTATATGGCACGTGGTATGTTGGAGAACATGACCGACAATTCTAAAGGGTTAGCAGTGTGGCGCAAGTGATTACATGAAAGCCTGTTTTGCACAAGGATATAAAATCGAATCTTCGCCTAGTTATTCAGAATGTAGAGTGAATAGATTTAGTGACAGCTTAAAATCTCACTTAACGAGTAAAATCTACCAACAACAATTACCGATTTATTATTATTATTATTATTATTATTATTATTATTATTATTATTATTATTATTATTATTATTATTATTATTATTATTATTATTATTATTATAGGACATGTGCTGTTCTGCAGTATTCGTTATAAATAGATCTGATAACACATATTGATATGCCTGTCGTAGTGGTATTATTTTGCCTGCCCTTTTCAATGGTTTTCTGAACATTTACAGTAGTAAGAAGCACGTTATGACATGGCGCAGTTCGTAGTCAGAATTCATCCATTCTGACGTCGTCATGCCGTCTGTTTGGTAAAAATAATCTATCCATGTATTGTATGTTGGGTATTCAGCCCGAAGGCTGGTTGAAGAATGGCACAGAACTCACGAAAACTTCACCTGTGATCCAAGAGGAACACTACAAAAATTCACTATATACCACCATCACAGACAACCAAATGCAGAATTATTTTACTTCGCGCTTAGCTCTGTGTTCATGCTGGGCAACCAAAATATTTTTCTGCGGCTATCGGAAAACAGACTCTAAACGTGCCATCAACGAATTGCTCGAAAAAACTTTATACACGCCGAAATCCAAAAATAAAATATATTCTTGTATATTACAATTGATTTCATAAACTGGCTCTATTTTTATTATCAAGACGATGTGCAAGTGGCTATACTGTTAACATGTTGATGTTTGTCTTGTAGCCTCTAGCGTGTGGCGCTGAACACTTCGAGTGGCAAGTATTAAAACTGCATCCCTTACCTATGCTAGCAGGCCTGTCGCCGTAAATTGCTGTCGGGGGAGGGCTCACAGCCCCGCCCCGCCCCCAGGACAAGGAAGCTTCAAGTGCATGCGTCAAGCATACTTTAATACTTGTCACTCGAAGTGTTCAGCGCCACACGCTAGAGGCTACAAGACAAACATCAACATGTTAACAGTATAGCCACTTAAATTTCGCTGGGGAGCTCTCTTTCGCGCCGGCAAGGAAACCCAGCTCGCTGGAGAAGCTGAACTGCGGTAGCGCGAGCGGTTTGTCGAGACAGCTGTACTTGGCTTGGCTTAGATCTTCACAGCTTTTTAAATTTTGTAAAATACGTTCTAAAGAATAATAAGAAAATATAAATACAAAGTTATTTACCCCAGCAGCGCCGGGGTAGATGGAGTTCAGTGCACGCCACTGGAACCACAGCATTGTAATTAGGTCGATTAGGTCAACGTAAACTTTCGATTATGATATACATGTTCCATTAATGACAGGCGTGGTGATATATATGCCTAGTTTTCCTCAAAACAGGGTTTTAGACGTATAGTCCTCTCCGTGTAAGAACGTACCCTAAGGGTGCAACCTTACCCTTTCTCCCCTGTAATATTAAGGTATTGATTTATAGTTACTTTTCTTACTGTTGGGTATTTTGCAGGTCTTTTTCAGTGTCGGTAACCATACAGTTTAGGGACCCTACTTGCCGATACGACGTCTTACATTTACCGTTAATCTGGCACGTTGGCAACGTTCAATCACTGTTCTAGCGTGAATTGTGTGTTACCACCGCATTGCTGTTAGTCACTAGTGATACATTTGCGAGAATATTTAAAGCATTTTTTTTTTCTGTGGGATTGTAAATCTATTTGTCTAATACCAGGTAAGTAGAATTGCGGTATGTTCGGATAATGCATTTAATAACATAGTTTGTGTGAAAGTGCTCAAATACGCCAGTCTCATGTCTAGATCTACCGGTACAGGAAATAACTCTTGCGGGACGAGATTTTGGCAGTAGAACTTATAACATTATTATTTTCAAATCCGCAGTGAACCTGAAAGCTGACCTAATTTCCGTTCACGGAGCTTGGCACATTAGTATTCCTATATGTTTCCTGATAAGCTTGAAGATATAAGCAGCCTGCAAGCTGAAAATATGCCCAATAATCTCTCTCCTTATTGGTTACCGGTATTGAAGAGAGAAGGAAATGTTCGCGCAAAAGAAAGGGAAGTCATTGGATGTCTGGAACTTTCAAAAATCACACTGCAAAGATTTATTAAATAAATTGCATCGTTTAACACGCCCCTCTTTTCAAGAATATGGTTATAGTACGCCTACTGTGTATCAAAATAAAGACAGATGTATGTAACATTAATTTGAGTGAGAAAGTGTTTATTTCCTTAATTCCTCATTGAGCGTGGAAATCGACTTAATTATGAATATCTTGATTTATTTCATCTTAACTTTTATCATTTATTAGGGTAGGGAAACATTCATTATCGGTGTTTACATTGAGGTTAGTTTGTTATGGTTATGTCTGGTGATTTTAATATGTAACCAGGCAGGTTGGCAGCAGCGATCAGATATTACAAAAAAGAGAAAAGAAGAGCATCGGGCGGCGATATTTACTTTCTGGGGTATTGCCTTACGTGGGATTACTATACAAATAACTCACAGCAGCGTACCTGTCATACATGACACATTGCCAACCGTGGGGGGTAAAAAGAAAATGTCGGTCACATATGTACGATTTGTTATTGCCTCTTCAATTGTCACAAAGGTCACGTGTAAGACAATAAGACCCAATGAGAATCTTACGTCTTATCTTCACAAATGCTTTAAGTGGGATCATTGAGGAAGTAAGTAGGTTACAATCTCACTCTAATGCGTAATGCGTAATGCGTCCTACAAATGGTTCCCGTATTTCACCCATTCGACTCCAAACAAATGCGGGGATGGTACCTAAGAAATTAATTACTAATTAACCAAACAATCGAGAAAGAAATACATACCCATCATAAAACTTCGTTATAAACTGTTTTGTTATTCAGCGTTCAGTCTACAAGCCCCTGTGAATTAAGTATGCGCCTTCACAATCACCTGTTTGCAGCAAGTTCCGCGACGTCGTTTAATTCTTCACTTCATATCTTTATATCATTGATCATTAGCATCGTCACCAGGTCTTCTTTGTTTCTCTCACCCTCCATAGTCGAGTCCGTTATTCTCCAATCCTCCTCCATTCGCATCACATGGCCCAATCACTGAAACAGTTTCGAACACACATCTTCATCCATCGAGTACATTCTAACGTAGCCGTGATTCCAACTAGCGTCGCCAGGTGTCCCGTATTATACGGTATTTCCCGTATTTGAAAGTCTGCAGTACTGTTCTGTTTTAACATCATACAGGAATCCCCCTTTTCCCATATTTAAAAACTCACTTCTGCCATAGTTAAAATTACCTACTTACTCCAGCATTTATCGATCTTGCTTTCCATTATTCTTCCTCTAGCGGTTCTGCACTATGACTACTACTACTAAAATGTTTTCATTCCTCCCCTGAAGGGGGAGGCGGGCCTCTTAGACGGTGACGCCGTCTCTCAGGCTGGGAGATGTGTTACAGTGAAGGAGATGCTCGGAAAGGGTTGAGGGGGTTGGCCACCGTGGCCTATACTAGGAACTGTCCCGGCATTCACCTTAGTGCAGGAGAATGGAAACCCGCGGAAAACCATTCTCAGGACAGCCGAGGGTTGGGGCCAGGCATGATATCCAGCCCTGTCCCGTCTACCGAATGCAGAGGCGTAGAGCCACGGTAGAGCCGTGGTCACCTCTCCTGTGCTCGGTTGGCCGGTCAGAGTGCAGAGCTGTTGGACCACGGACCAGCCGAGACCCACTCTGCATCTACCGACGCTGCACTATGATCAAAACATGTAGTAAGCGAGCGAACCGCCGCGCCGCCGCCGAGTCCAAACGCGGAACTCGCGGGAGCAAGACACAGAAGCATCTGGTTTGTCAACGCAACAATTAATGAAACCCAGCATTGTTTCATTTTCAAATTCTTTTAGCAGAAAATGTTAAAGCTGGCAGTTTGGATTGTGCTGTGGTGGGGGTGAGAGTAAGAGTATCCATACTACTTTTGTTATAACGAGCGATTAAGGGAGATTCAGCACTATTGAAAAAGGCTGAAAGTGGAGAAACTTTGTATGTAGAAAATGAAACAGCAAAATACTGTAATAATGTTTGTGCCTACAATGTAATTATACCCATCTCAGTGCTTTCTTGAGCAAATGTCGTTATGTGCTGACATGACCTATCCCTTAGAATATTGGATTTTCAAAAACCTGGCAACCTTTCCAACAGCCTTTCTCTCTTCGAGCTCCTTCCTTCCTTGGCGTAGACCAAGCTACTTACTTCATTTCCACCCATCTGAATCCCTCTATGCCACTGTATTTCTTTCAGTAAATAATTCACGTGAACTATGAGCAATTGGGATGAGAAATTTTTGTCTAAATCATGCTGCTACTTCGCACCATGAACGTATTCTCTTCTCACTGTGGCGAGATTGATAACATAAATGTCTTTGATTACCTTTAATAACCGACCATTGATACCATAATCATTCAGTACGGCTAACAGCTGTTTACTTCGTACTTTTACTCAGTCACATGCTTTCTCTAGACCTACGAAACACAAACATTTTTTACAAGTTGCTTTACGCCACACCGACACAGATAGGTCTTATGGCGACGATGGGATTGGAAAGGCCTAGGAATTGGAGGGAAGCGGCCGTGGCCTTAATTAAGGTTCAGTCCCGGCATTTGCCTGGTGTGAAAATGGGAAACCACGGAAAACCATCTTCAAGGCTGCCGACAGTGGGTCTCGGAACCCACTATCTCCAGATTACTGGATACTGGCCGCACTTAAGCGACTGCAGCTATCGATCTCGGTGAAACACAAACAAAACTGGCTACTTCTCTCGTAGCATTTTTCAATTACTTGATGCGTACTGAAAATTTGGGACTGTCATTCCCTCTGCAGCCTTGAATCGCATTCGTTTTCTTCCTATTTAACCTCCCTCACTGATCTCCCTCTCTGTACATGAACATTTTGCCTGATCTATTACTCAAAGGAATACGTCGATAGCTGTTGCAATATTCCCCGTTCCGAAAAGAAAAACACAATTTCTGTTTATAGTTTGTTTTACGACAATAATATTAATAATAATACTATGTTTTATTTAATCTGGCAGAGTTAAGGATGTACTCCCTTTCTTACACTCAAGCAGTCTGAACCTTGAACATTGTTAATAATAACTACGGATGACAACGATATGAAAACAATATTAACAATAACAGTAATAGTATTAATAAAATAATTAAACGTAGTGATATTATGGAAGAATCACATCACACATAAACAATAAGTTATATCATCTATTGTGCCCTATAATGTTTTTTGATTCCAGTCAGGCAAATGCCGAATTCGAACCAAGAACATCATAGTGACCCATACATCCAAGAAAAGATGTATGTACGGCACATGTCTTACCTTACAGGCGTATCCACAATCCGCAGCTCAGTAGAACATGATTCAGGGTATCTGGGTATAAAAATATGAGGGCATAAAAGATAACTTAGGTGGATACGATATGATGCAGGGTAAGAGAAAAATCCTACAAAAAAAATATCTAACAGAAAACATCGCTGCATTCAAAGTTTTACAATCAGGGATTTATTACATAAAAATATATTATTTACAGATATAAGAGCTTTCAAATGTGATTGGGGTAAAGATAATGTTGAGCCGATGACAACCAGTTCACTGCCTTCACGAAACAGCTCTGCTGTAACAAACATGTTACAATTGTGTAAGTAATGAAATCTAGAAAAATGGATATCTGCTGAAATACACATCTAACAGTAATTTCCATAAACTTTACTATGCCTCGTACCATCGAACCCCGGTGCAAACAAATATAAACACATAATGTACAGTGCCCTGACCCGGTCTCGAACCCTGGTCCCATAAAAAGCAAGGCGTTGAATATTCATATACAAACAATATAAAAAGGAACACAACCAACTTGTCCAAGGGGTCAATATCAAACGGGCAAGTGTTAAAGTAAAGCAGAACAAACAGAACTAAATCTCTCCCTGCGTCAAAACATCAAGGTCGTCTTCTCCCCCCCTACACACTCGACAAGCTGCAGACAGCAATATAACCGAGTTTCAAGACTGTGACGTCAGGCACAATAACCCTCATCAGCAGTGCCCTCGACAGGCTGCAGTCCACACAAATTATGAGCTCAGCTGACTGACTAGTAGTTAAGTGCCAAGAAAACTCGCCTTTCAAAGTACCTCACATAATCTGGCTGCTAAAAGCGCTCTATTAAATACACATGGGCTACACGCCCTCATCTCAATATCACCAGCAATACAACAAATCTTATTTCCGCCTCCCATGGGCTCAACCTTGATAATACAAAGGCACAATTCAGTACGCTATAGTCACATAGCCATAATAAGGCATCTCAAATGCATCCAATACTCTCAAACTGTGATGGAGCTCTCTCATATCAATTCATACAGTCAGCTAAATGCATAATGCCCACATCTCAAACATACGGACTCGCTCGCCCTGTCAGTAAAGCTAGGTGAGTTACGGGGTAAATCCTGATCTCAAATATACAACCTACGTCTGCAGAGACAAATGCCTAAACGCTACACAATAAACAATGCCTGCCTGTCAGACTTACCTACCATGACCAAGGGAGTTCGACCTGACCCAAGAAGATTACACGTACACTAATCTAATACTATCCAAATGAAATATAATCACACCAACAAGGAATATACAAACTATCATCTACCCTAATGTACGTGGTTCGAGCTTGAGGCCTAGCTCTTTATTACCAAGAATTTTCCTACCTTAAACTAACCTGTTGGCTGACGGCCCCCCTGTTCCTATCTAAATTTAAATGACATGCTTGAAACAGAATTGGAAAGCTCTGACCTTATATGATTGATGACATGACGGAGCGGCCCTTCCTGTGAACCACTCAATTTACCACATCATGACAAACTGCGACGCTTGCAGAAGATACTGGCGAACGACTGGAGCCATTCTATCTTGCGTGAATCCTTCTTGCAGCTCCTTAGATGGTTGGAAGATGTCCCCTTCGATGTCGCGCTGATCAGGTACGCCCACGTTCCTGGATCGATTCCCGATGTCGTGCCGGCTTCAGCTCCCGTTGTGGCCTCCTCGCAATGATGATGTAGAAGCTCGTTCTGGCTTGATGCAGGGGTAATTCCTCGCAGATTCAGTAGTACTAGTTGTATGTGCAGCTCGAAGATAAAACGTTGTTCTCGGTGCCGACTCGCAGCATGACGACTTCGTTCAAGCAGCCTTACGGTCAGAGAATGAGGCTGATGTGCCAGGCAGCCTTGCATTCATAATCAGGTTGGCGTAGCCACGCCGCTTGATCGCGTGCAGGATACGCGCACCCGCGACTCGAAGTTTTCCCGCACAAAGCACGTCAAGTACCCTACTTAACGAATGCATTTATGATTGCAGCCATATTGCATATCAAAATTAAGCATAAATTATGCAGGTTGCAATTCTTGTATCAGATCCAATGCATCTCTTTCGTAACCAAAGATATTAATTTAATTCCTTCTTCCCTCCGAAGGTTAGTTTTGCCGGGATCCGGGAAGCGTCCCCAATCTTTATTAAGAGGCTTGGCTTGGGACATAACTACTCCCTTTAATGAGGTTCTGGAGATTTTCATAATGACGCTCTAGCTCTCTTCCCACGAGAACGCTTGTTCTGGAATCTTTTATGAAATAAACTATAAGATAATGACTTCCTGGGTGGTCTTATGTAATCCCAATATCTAATACTAAAATCTATACTATTGGTCCATGAACTGAATGGTTCACTATATAATACACATTGTACGTAGAGTACATTAAAACTGTATTAATAACATATACTACTTAATAGAAAGTTTCAAAAATAGGCTATATAAATTTCAAGAAGAGAGCTGAAGAGAAGGATGAGTAAGACGAAGAAGAAGATGATCTGTGAAAGAAAGAAGGAAATAATGATGAAGGGGAAGAAGGAGGGGGTGTTTTCAGGTAAACATTGTTGATTCATGCATGTTTGCAGCACAGATACGTCATATGAAGATGATGGGATAAGAATAGGCTAAAAGAGAGAAGGAAGCGAACGTGGCCTTAATTTGTAGACAGCCCAACATTTGCCTGGTGCGAAAATGGTAAACCATAGAAAACCATCTTCAGGACTGCTGGCGGTGGGATTCGAACCCACCATCTCCCGAATGCAAGCACAGCTACGCCCTTGGTCAACTATTGTTCTCTTCCGCCCCCGACAGTGTTAGCGAAGCCTGGCGAGTTTTTCTTTATCACGTCTTTCGTAGCCCTTCCCTTTATTGCATGGAAATACCAGACGTTATGGAGTAGTCGTTCAGTTTTCTTAGACTCGGACCTCGTCCAATTCTTCCTTCTGATTGGTGATACGAGAGGTCGACCACCACCACCACCACCACTACTGCATAACGTCTGGTATTTCCATGCAATACGAGAAGGTTAGTCATCTATTAGTTTCCTCTAGTGAAAATAATACTTTTGCTAGTAATTACACACTCAAGAACATTGTTATAGTACTTATATTGCACTCAGGGAAATCACACCTATGTTGTAACTTGTGAATGACAGGCAACATTTCCTGTTCATCCCACAACTTTGAACTGTCGTGCTGTCGTTAGGAAAGCCTATTAAAAACGTGCACGTCTTGCGTCAAACTCAAACAAACAATTGCTTGAAATTAGCAAACAATGTGTCCTTGGTAACTGCGATAACGCTTCTGTGATAAGAGCGTCTCTCAGCAGGAACCCTTTTGGAGCACTGATGCAGCGGTTCTCACGTTCATTGTTATCTTTTGATCGGAAGGCTTTACTTCACATCCAAGTACTGATATTGTAATACATAATATGACTTTACTAATACTGAGTTGCCCATCTGCAACATCTGTTATGTCCATGTAAAGCCACGTACACGCCAGCGTATAAAATGCCGAACCGAGCAGTACGCCATGCATTTCGGCAAACCTGCAACGGTGTCGTTTCAGAGGCGACCGGTGCCACTAGCGATCGCATTACCTGCAACCATGCCGAATGCGACCAGTGTTAACTACCCAGTTTTCATTTTAATAAGCTATGTCATGATCCAAGATAAGGCAAGCTAAATCAGAACCAGAAAAGGTTAGCAAACAGGCAAAAAAAACGTATAGCACTGCTTACCGGGTAGGGAATGAATTTTTGAAAAACGTTAAAACATCAAACTACTGTAACCGCAAACCGTCCACAGCATTTAATTATATACACCAAATTAGTTGTCAGATAATACAGTACAGTCTATATAAGCCTTTACGGAGAACTATCCCAACGATATCGTGAAAGGTTTTTAAAAGATAATTAATGAGTAAGTTACATTTTTATGAGGGGAATTAAAATAAAAGATGCTTACATTACATCACACACAAAGGTAATATCTGAAACCTACTCAAGATCTAGTCGTTGAAAACTATATCAGTTCAATGTATAAATTAGAGTGCCATAAACAGAGATATTCCTTCGCCAGAGAAAGCATAGATGGGTTATACATAAAGCAAGAGATACTGTAAGGTAAAACTAAAAAAAAAAAAGTGGGGTTAAATGTGCAATCGGGTATTCTATGCTGAATAGGCCCTACTAGAATAACACACAGTTTTTGGGGATAAGCATGATCAGTTCCTGGATTTTCGGAAAACAGAAATGACAGAACAGCATCTTCCGAAGCTGCTTTTGAAGAATGTATTGCCAAGTACCAGCACTAAGTGCTATGTCACTTGAACCACTCCTATTAGAATCTACTGCCCCTACTCTACGTAATACTCATGGGGGAAATGGTAGTGTTTAGAACACGAAGTATGGTTATGCGTTTACGTTTTATCCTGTAAAATGTTCATATATGGAGCTGCATTTCCATATCTGGGAAAAGGTACCAAACAGGTTGTATCAGTGTGTTACGGCACTGCCGGTTACGGCTACATCGGGAGCCGGCTGGGCTTGAATCACCCGTCGGTCATCCTCGAAAATGGTTTTTCGTGGTTCCCCTTTTTCCATCCCCAGCCAAATGTCGGGGATGTTATCTTTCTCATGGCAATGTTCACTCTCTTCCCATTTCTCGCCCGTTCACTTCAACCTATACCGACAGATAACACCCTCACACAGTAGTACCTACATGTAACTCACTCCCATGGGGTGTACCGGGAAAAGCAGCTACAGATCTGACGAGCTGAACATGTTCTCGGGCACTCCAGGCACTAGAAGTCTTGAGCAATAAAAATATATTTGAAAACGTTCAAGGTAATAATAAGAATTGGTCGCATTTATTCAGATACTTTGAAGTTTCGTGAGATCATGTTGCATCATCAAAGCACACTCCTGTATATACAGAATGGAAGGTAACTGATGCACCAATGCATCACAATGCCGTAATTTTCAGGTCTGTAGCTTGTGTCGTTATGCTAAGACTTGGGAGAAAGGAGACGAGCTGCTCGACTAAGTGATACGTTCCGAGGTGTCAGCGGAGAGATGGCGTGGAATGACATTAGTAGGTGGATAAGTTTGAGTGACGTTTTTAAAGTACAAAATATCACAGTATAAAGTTGGCATTCAAGAGGTTAAATTGAGGCAAATATGTGTTTATAGGAAGAGGAGTTAGGGATAATAATAATAATAATAATAATAATAATAATAATAATAATAATAATAATAATAATAATAATAATAATAATAATAATAATAATAATAATAATAAAAATAATAATAATAATCGTATGGCCTCAGCTGCCGTGTGCCATCTGGCTGTCTGCTCGTTAATTTCGACGTTCCGTTTTACTCTAGGCCCACTAGATGGCAGACTGAGTAAATCGAAACTCTCTTGGGCGTCTATGGCTGAGATTTAATGAATTTTGTCGGGTAAACACCAAATGTGTCACCAGAGATCTTTTACATGCCGACATCGTACGACATGGAGTGTCGAATGGACTTTTCTCCGCCCTTCAAAAATCCGACTACATCTGCCGGGTTTGAAACCGCTATCTTGGAATTCAGAGGCCGACACTCTACCACTGATCCACAGAGGCAGCTTGGAGTTCGGGATTGCAATAGTTTACCAAGGGAAATGTTCGATAAATTTCCAAATTCTCTGAAAATATTTCAGAAAAGCCTATGTAAACAGTCGATAGTCAATTTACCACTTCGGCGACAGTCCTAACTGCAGATCATTAGTGACTGACTGATTTGGTTGCATGCGGCACGATATTTAGTTGAGTCATTCGCTAGTCGTACGATTTTAGCGTGGTAGCATCCGACACGCTAGCTTCCGGCACGTAACCCCTGCAGCATCACCCTGCAACAAAACCCCGATCCGCTGAGTGTCGGTATTTCAGCGAACCATCAAAGAGAGTTGCCCTTACTGTTATGATGCATCCTTTTCTTATCCGCAACACATCCAGAAGTGTTGCCGCTGGATGCTGTTCGATGCATTTCAGTGCGAACTCGAACGCTTCCTTGGCTGCAGAGTGACTTCTCTTTTCGTTTCTTTTACAAGCTGCTTTACGTCTCACCGACACAGACAGGTCATAAGGCGACCATGGGATAGGAAAGGGCTAGGAGTGTGAAGAAAGCGACCGTGACCTTAACTAAGGTACAGTCCCAGCATTTGGAGTAAAAATGGTAAACTACGGAAAACCATCTTCAGGGCTGCCGACAGTGGGGTTCGAACCCATTATCTCCCGAATGCATCTTTTCTTTTCCTTCATTACCTTTATCCTCATTGTCCGCATCGTCTTCATTAACATCAGCCTACCGGGCGAGTTGGCCGTGCGCGTAGAGGCGCGCAACTGTGAGCTTGCATCCGGGAGATAGTAGGTTCGAATCCCACTGTCAGCAGCCCAGAAGATGGTTTTCCGTGATTTCCCATTTTCAAACCAGGCAAATGCTGAGGATGTACCTTAATTAAGGCCACGGCCGCTTCCTTCCAACTCCTAGGCCTTTCCTATCCCATCGTCGCCATAAAACCTATCTGTGTCGGTGCGACGCAAAACCCCTAAAAAAAAAAAAAATTATTTGTGATGATCGGTTGAATGTCCCGCTAATGACTCTCCAGACCTAGGACGATTTTGCCCGCGTCTCACAAGGTCGGAAATGTCAGATCTGCTATATATTAGAATACTGTACTGGAAATTGTTGTCCGCCTCTGTGGTGTAGTGGTTAGCGTGATTAGCTGCCACCCCCCGGAGGTCCGGGTTCGATTCCCGGCTCTGCCACGAAATTTGAAAAGTGGTACGAGGGCAGGAACGGGGTCCACTCAGCCTCGGGAGGTCAACTGAGTAGAGGTGGGTTCGATTCCCACCTCAGCCATCCTGGAAGTGGTTTTCCGTGGTTTCCCACTTCTCCTCCAGGCAAATGCCGGGATGGTACCTAACTTAAGGCCACGGCCGCTTCCTTCCATCTTCCTTGCCCCTTCCAATCTTCCCCATCCCCCGCAAGGCCCCTGTTCAGCATAGCAGGTGAGGCCGCCTGGGCGAGGTACTGGTCATTCTCCCCAGTTGTATCCCCCGACCAAGAGTCTGAAGCTCCAGGACACTGCCCTTGAGGCGGTAGAGGTGGAATCCCTCGCTGAGTCCGAGGGAAAAACCGAACCTGGAGGGTAAACAGATGATGATGATGAAATTGGTTTTACGTAACATTTTTGTGGCTGTACATAGTATATACAGTAGTGCCGTTTGCACTTGTTTAAGAAACGAGACTGTAATATGACAGTACATCATAAATAAGGCAAAATTCTTGTATGCATCATTATCATTACATTTTATTATGCTATTGTCCGTCTCCATGGCTAAAAGGTTAGCGTGCTGGCTTTTGGTCGCAGGGGTCCCGGGTTCGATTCCCGGCATGGTCGGGCATTTTAACTCCATATGCGCATGCGTGTGCGCCCCTTAGAATTCCTGTCACGCACATGCACCTGCAGGTGGGCTTGAAGTACTGGTGAGCGAATTATTCAATCAGAATTCTACATGTTTCTTTAATCATTTAAACTGTCTTTCTCTCTTTCTTTCTTTCTTTCTTTCTTTCTTTCTTTCTTCATCTGTTTACCCTCCAGGATCGGTTTTTCCCTCGGACTCAGCGAGGGATCCTACCTCTACCGCCTTATCTTTTAAAATATATGGCAATATTTATTTACTTTTTTCTTTTAAAGGCACTCTGCAAATCTACAGGCCAAGAGCTTTCGTCAGAATGCTTTACGATGTCAATCGGTTCAGCCGTTCTGTCAAACTCGCACTAACAAAAATCAACTTAGTTAATTCCTCTAGCTAGTGTCGGCGAGTGAGGAGGAAGGGGTATTCGTGATCTTCAACATTTTACGCTGAAAGCCACCACAGAAACACCAATGACAGGTACATCCCTCCACTTAGGGACGGCGTCAAGAACGGTAACCGGTCGTGAAACTGGGCTTAATACATACATATTACCGACATCAAGTATTTGGAAAAGGCCAAGAAGAAGAATCATCACGGACAAATACAAGAACAGCACTGCTTTGTGTGAGTGGAGTTTTAATGGCTTTTGTTTTCTCTTTGAAGAAGAAGACAATGGAAATGAACGCACCATAAAACATCTTGTAGGCTTTTCTAAGCATACCTTGAGGGCATAACACTGCTTGTGCCACAACCCAACCTGTGAAAATAATTTCTACCACGAATAGAACATGTCCGACAACGTTGTTTGTAGCCTTGTCAAGAGAAGAGGTACTAACTACCAACATGGCGCAGTAAAAGCAAAATTTATTTCCCGGTGGAGTGGACTACTATGTTGAAATAATGTAACTTAATGGCATACGAGTAATGGAAAGGCGTCTAGAAATGCGATTATTTATATGATCGGCTCCTTAGCTGAGTGGTCAACGCCGAAGTCGTTGGTTCAGCGGGTCCTAGGTTCGATTTCTGGCCGGGCCGGGGATTTTAGTCGCGTCAGGGCGATTCTTCTGACTCGGAGAGTGGGTATTCCATTTTTCTCTGTACACACTTCTTCATATACACAAAACACACCACTCTACCAACCATAACAGAAATGCACAATAGTGAGGATGTCCCTCCAAAAATGGTTGGTGTCAGGAAGGCCATCCGGTAGTCAACACGAGCAACATAGTTCGCATCCACAACTCCACCAAGTATGAGAAAGGGGATGGAACAATGGTAATGCATATATTGTATTGATTTACATGTTGTCTGTTAGGTCATCAGTCCAGAGGTTGGTTGAATCCTCAAATAGCACCACCAAAGGCTATGCAGTTATAGGGAAACTGCGAAAACCAATGGCAGAGCCCAAATGAGGCGTACTAGGCAAGATGAGGAGTGAGGTAGTTTGCCATTGCTTTCCTCACTGGACCAGAAAGTGCCACTGCAGGACGACTGATCCTATGAGCAACACCTTTCATAACACTCAGACACTAGTTGTGCCCCAAATATCATTACTCAGCACCACCCATTCCCCAGCAGCTTCCATATTGTCACAGCCATGGATGAGACTGGGACTTCGGTGGAAGCTACACCTTGCTCTGGCATGTGCCAAGAGACGGATACAAAAATACTGCATCCGTCAAGAAATGGCAACAGGCGGAATTTACATGTTAGGTTATGAATTTTGTCCAGCACAATTCTCACATGGAGAGACGGGGATTTGAACGACGGAACCCAGCGGTGAGAGGCCGACGCGCTGCCGTCTGAGCCACGGAGGCTTCATAAACGTTTTAATTTATAAATTTCAAACATTACGATAGATGCTTATTAAGATCATTGTCTTACCTTACCACTGCACTATTCGTCACTTCGCTACCCAAGGCGACCGTAATTCGAAAATCAGCCAATGCATGCGGGATTTTAAAAATGAAAGATCACATCTTTGTAGTGGAAATTCGTTGTAAGATTGGAGGTATCGTGGCTATGAACACGATATCAGTACTACGTAAAACTGTAATTTCTCTTTCTATTCATTTTACCGAGCTCGATAGCTGTAGTCGTTTAAGTGCGGCCAGTATCCAATATTCGGGAGATAGTGGGTTCGAACCTGAAGATGGTTTTCCGTGGTTTCCCATTTTCACACCAGGCAAATGCTGGGGCTGTACCTTAATTAAGGCCACGGCCACTTCCTTCCCAGTCCTAGCCGTTTCCTGTCCCATCGTCACCATAAGACCTATCTGTGTCGGTGTGTCGTAAAGCCAATAGCAAAAAAAATCTATTCATGTTGCATTTCTTTTTATTTCTACCTGTTCTACTTCTATTATCTATTATCTTCCTCAGTATTTCTTTGCCTTTCCTTCAAAGAATCTTGCCTTGAGGATTGTTTGGAAGAGATATTATGTGGCAGAAGGTGTCCATAAGGTAATGTTGTTGTTATTTTTATTGCTGCCTACAAGTTTGTTCTTTAACATTGCACTAAATGATGCAGGGCCTCGATAACGCAACGACCATGATCTTAATTTAAGTACTATCCACATATTTATCTTGTGTGAAAATGAGGTGGGAAACGAACCCACCACCTCCCGAATGCAAGAACGAAGCTACGCTACCTGAACTGCGTAGCCAAGTTACTCGGTATTTTAGGTTGTAGCTGGGTATTAAGACAGGATGTTCCAATTGACGCCACATATTTTCAGGTGAAATTTCCACCCTTGGATCTACCTAGTTTCAAACTTTGGCCACCTGGGTTGAACATTAACAGCTTATTCATTTTATAGTCTGCAAGCCCTTGTGGTTTTGTTGGGCAGTTATAAATCTGATGTTGTACTTGTTTCTAAAAAAGGAAAGACATTACTTGGGTTACTAGAGAAAGGCATCTCTTTCGGAACTTCATTTAACTTCATCCACGCCATTCAAGCAGATGTAGAAGTCTGTTCCTATCCGGTCACGGAATTTACACATATCTGGTTAATTCTTTGGAATTGAGAAGTGGGTGTTTGTTTTAATATATACAGTATCTTATCATGTACACATAGCACACTACACTACCACAGAAACATGTAATGTCATAATCCACAAAGGGTTGGTGTCAGGAAAAGCATCCAGTCGTAAAACTGTGCCAATTCCACATGTGTTACACAGTCGGGTGTGGGACAAGTGGCAGAGTTGGGGCCTCCAATATCAGGGATGAACAATATACCATCTGGTGGAAATTGCGTTTTTTAACTTGTTCTTATAGATCTTCTAACATAGAAATTAATGATAATCGTACTTTCATTCATTTTTCAAATACGGGATGGTTTTCAAGATCGGATATGTTATACTGAGTTTACACTAGAAGCGGACAAATTAAAACTATCCAGTAAGGGAGCTACTAAAATGTTCACATGATCTTAAAATTCTGATTTGGCTGTCATATGCTGAATGAACCCTTTTATGGAAACAGCTGATCCATTTTATTTCATGGATTCCTTGTATTGGAAAACTTCTGTTCGGAACTTATGAAATAGTTTTATTTGAATAGGTAGCCTATATTCAAAGTAAAGAGTTTACATCAAATTATTATTATTATTATTATTATTATTATTAGTAGTAGTAGTAGTAGTAGTAGTAGTAGTAGTAGTAGTAGTAGTAGTAGTAGTAGTAAAGCGTCTTTATTGTGGCGAAGTTAGGGCTCCCGGCCCTTTCTTACACTTAACCACTTCATGTATATACAATATAACTTTTCCATAAAATTTTAACATATGAAATCTTTACAACCTAAAGTATAACTAAAGCAACTAAAGTATCACTAACTAAAATAACTAAAGTGAGTAAAGTATAACTAAAGTATAAACAGGAACACATTACAATAAACAACCATATTCACTCTCATTCATGCATCCCATTCATACTTAAGAAAGACTGGAAGTGCTTATAAGATGACGCTGGCAAAGGATTTTAAATTTTGTCTTAGATTTAGCTTCCCTGATATCATTGGGGAGTGTGAGAATGAGAATGTGAATGATTAAGGAAGTTACCTTCAAATCAGAACTTGGTAAGTGCTATAATTTTCATTTTTGTTTATTGTATTTAATTATGAAACTTCCTTTAAGTTTCTTTATTGAAAACTATGCAAGACATTTTTTGTAACTGTTAGTGCTATCTTTGTTACCACAAATTTAAATTTTGCAATACTTTGGTTTCACCACTGTACCAACAAAAAACAAAGTTTGTATTAAAAAGGGACAGCTGACTTTTAAGCTCTTTCAAAAATGGAAGTATGACCAAATTTGTATTAGAAGAACGGACGTTGTGATTATAAATATAAATGTTGACATAATATAAAACACTGAGAAGTAAAAAATTTAATATTGATTTTCAATATTAAAACTCGACTCTAAAAGTTTCATGGTATATTTCTTCAAAAAAATTCACATTCAGACGTAAAAGTCCCGTCCTGTAAAATAAAATTCATGGTCGATCTTTGTTACTAGAGGCCTCAATTACATTAATGGTTACATTATTGATTACATTACTGCACTGATAAGTACAAAAAAAAACGGGTTTTGGTGCAAATATTCCAGTTATTCACTTGTAAACGGTGACGAGTTTCTTTCTTCTCAGCACGTCATACATCACATCCAGCGTGACGTTCTGTTAACACAACAGTGCGTCTGCCACGCGCAAGCCTCCAAGTCGATTGCGCAGTTCCTCCTTGTATAAATATTTCCTTCCGTCGAGCGTTTTATAAGCAGACGTGTTGTTTTAAACTGGGTTTCCCCATTCGATGAAAGATTTCAGCCTGTCTTCATTCCTGGAACGTGTGTGGCAGGTTGCTTTAAGAAAGAGATCGGTTCAATACTCCAGTATCCGCACTGGACTTCATTATCCTTCTAATTAAATATATATTTGATCACCATTGAGTTAGATGGAGGTGGAAGTGGTTCTTTAGGCTAATGATTCTTCAGATCCCGTATTCTCGAAGAAGGTTGCTGACCATTATGGAATACATTTTTCATATTCTGTTTCCCGTATCTGAGTTGCCGTATAGTGGATGACAACTTACTGTCAGAGGTTCTGCGACCAAGTTAATATTCTCCACTCTCGACCACGATTCCCTTCTGCTTTGAGTTTTTTTTTTTTTTTTTTGGATCAGTTATATGATGCTATACTAGTCATTTCTGAATGAAAATGAAAACCTACAACCTGTTTTCCAGTCTTTGACCGGGTCAGGGATGTAATGAATGAACCATATATAGGCTATTGGTACGATGGGGTCGCCATTCCCAAAGTGATATTTTAATGACTGATAGATGCTATGAAATGAGAATGGAGAGTGTTGCTGGAATGAAAGATGACAGGGAAAATCGGAGTACCCGGAGAAAAACCTGTCCCGCCTCCGCTTTGTCCAGCACAAATCTCACATGGAGTGACCAGGATTTGAACCACGGTATCCAGCGGTGAGAGGCCGACGCGCTGCCGTCTGAGCCACGGAGGCTTCCAGTTATTTCTGAATATCTGATCGAAATTGTCTGCTTTCCTGAGCTTTGTGAGGGTTAATACTTCACATGATATTACAGCGGAGTACAGCCTCCTTGATGACGTAGTCTACTGATGGAATCCTGACCATTCTTGGATGCACCCACATTTCAGAGGCATACAGTCGTTTTATTACTGTCCATCACTTGACGTCATAAAACAGCATCGACAGCTCAACACTTTCCGACAGACCAGTGAGTTTCGAGGTGTCATTTGATTTGTTTCGACGAGATCTACAAGAAAACACGAGAAGAATGTATTAAAATGTATCCTTAAATATACAGAGAAGGTTGTGGCTTTGGATCCCAGTAGTGTCCGGTTGGCCATTTTTGTTCTGTTCCTAATATCTCTTCGGCACACACTGTATGTACTGAACAGGTTGAAAGCTTGTTTTAATTATTATTATTTTCTTTTTGATTTACGTCGCACCGACACAAGTAGGTTTTATGGCGACGATGGGATAGGGAAGGGCTAGAAGTGGGAAGGAAGTAACCGTGGCCTTGATTAAGGCACAGCCCCAGCATTTGCCTGGTGTGGAAATGGGAAACAACGAGAAACCATCTTCAAGGTTGCAGACAGTGGAGTTCGAACCCACTATCTCCCGAATGCAAGCTCACAACTGCACGCCCCTAACCGCACTGCCAACTTGCTCGGTTTATTATTTCTTTCCTGACTTTTTAAAATCATTCTTTTATGATATTTTTCTGCAGCTGAGTAATAAAGTAACGATTAGAGTGAGATATATTTGATCAAGACACTATGTAAAATCAAAATAACGTTAATACAATTCTGAGAAATTATTCAAAAGTTGACTATAAAGAAGAAAACATAAGAGAGATGATATTGGTGGCTAATGGTTATGTCTAGGAATAAAAGTCAAAAAGAGAAACATGGCAAACATCGTTGTTTATTCTGTGGAGAAACAATGGAAGAAGCACATATATTGAGAGTATGTATGGATACTGTTATCTGGGTAGTGACTAGGATACTGCCCTTGAGGTGGTAGATTTAGGATCCCTCCCTGAGTCCAAGGGAACTGTGCAGTAAACGGATTAAGAAAGAAAGATAGAAAGATTAAACAAGGAGTCGATTACACCGATAGGCAGAGCTTTTTTTCTGTATTTTAAAAAATATGTGTCAAAAGGGAATAAAATAACCACTAACTTAACGAATGAAGGACAGGGTACATGTTTGTTTAGAATATGGAAAAATGCATAACATCTAGGACAAAAAAAGACAAAGCATAATTTGTATAATTAAGTTTACGTATTATATTTAATGTAATGGACAAAATATTTGTAACAAGGAAAAGCAAATACATGTATAAAAAGGATTATAATAAGTTAATACTCTTTCCCAATTTTGAGGTGATTCGAAACTAGAGGATGGGAGTATTCTATTCTATGTTTTAACATTTTTCCGGGACAGTTCTCAAACCGGCCAGTACACCGAGCCAGGACTTTCAAACTGGGACATATGACCAGCACAGTTAAAGGACACTTAGGAACTTGATGTGTATGAATTCACTCTATCCATGTGATGGTGTTGTTAAGCAAGTAGTAAGTCATTATAGCTTCATAGGCTATTTCTTCTGGCTCGAGGACTGGGTATTTGTGCTGTCGTCTAGGTGGGGCCCTATCCTCACATTCGTGCAGGAGCATCAACTTGAAAGACCTGCACCAGGCCTCTCTCTCCCCACGCCTCCTCGGAAATAGTTACCTGTGAATTTGTATGTGATTCCATTGTAATTAGTGTGTTACACTACTTGTAATGGAATATTTTAAGTTGTCTTGTGTAAATTTGGAGTGAATTTCTGGTGATTGCGTTGTAATTATGTTACGAAACCTGTAAGGAAACGTATTAGTGCTTAGAAATTCGCCTCTTAACCGTAGGAAGAAGTCCTACTGGGAGGAGGTGTGTGGTGGAGTGCCTCCCTAACCCACTGCTCTGATATTTTAGATTTATAAGGGCTAACTGTATACGGGTCACTGTTATATTTTGTTTGTTAGGCCGATTCTGATAAGAAAACACTCGTACTGTTTCAGAAATGTATACAAATTTGAAGGCAGACGTCCAAAACCCGCTGTAGGATAGAGTGGGCCTCTCTTTAGACAAGCATGAGACTGATTTGAAATTTAACAATAATAAGTGAGTGTTATTTGCAATGAACGCCTCTTTGAATAGTGGTTATCATTCTTGCCTGTTATCCTTGGGATCCGGGGTTTGATCCCTGGCTCTGTCATTACTAGTGCTAGTATATATACTGAAATGAGAAGTTTCTTTTGTGATAGTCGGCAGCAAGAAACTCTTACTTGTCCGTTTCAGGGAAATGTAACTTGAAGCATACAAAGAGACTATTATCATTTGGTTGATTTGCACACACACAAAAAGAAGTACTTGCAAAGGAAACTGTGTTGAGGGAAATGTTCAGTAAAAAGTATGAAGTGCGTGAAGAACCAGGGGAAGGAAGAGGTCACGGCCATGAATGTGTAAATAAGTGGAAAGCAAGAAATTCAAGTATACATCTCTTTCAAAGGCCAAACAAAGATGTCGTCGCTCGACCGGTAAAAGGTTGTATTCCACAAAGCTCTTCCTATCAGTTATTCTCCTTAAAACTGGTCACGCCTCCCAGCCACGTATGGATATGTAGTCCATCAGACAAATTTTGTTGTGTTCATTTTTCTATGCCCGTGTGTAAAGGAAAATGAACCTTACAGTACCGTACTGTAGGAATGTACATTTGCATTACGTATTTACGCACTCCTAGTGTACAATGCATGTAAGGTTCATTTTCGTTTAATCGTCTACGTAGGAAAACGAAACACAACGGACATTGTTCTGATGGACTGCGTATCCATATGTGGCTGGGAGGCGTGGCCAGTCTTAAGGAGAATAATGGATAGGAAGAGTATTGTGGGATACAACGTTTTACCGGTGAAGCGACAATGTGCTACTTGCAGAAAACATGCTTGTATCACGCACAGTTATAGGCTATGCCTAAGAGCAGCAGGTTGTAACGCATCAACTGGTAGGCTACTGCATTTTGATGGAAAATACATCTGTTTCTGAAGTTGAGTGCAATACATTCTACTTTGATAGCATGTAAAATCCATATTTCGTTGAATTCGATAGTTATTTAACAAATAAAACATGTTTCAGAAATAAAAATAACGAAGATTTTACTCAGTGGGTTTGACACCCCCCCCCCAAACCCTAAAAACCTCGTTGACCTACTGTGACAAGAAATATTGTGGGTTTCCAAGAGTTAATACTGCGCAAGAACAACAATAAATACAAACAAGAGTGGGGCTGGAACCTGAAACGCCCACTTGTTACTCAGAATCGAAGCTATTTTCAAATTATGTTTTCTCTTATAGCTTCCTGGGAATTGCAAGGCGGAAGAAGTACTCCCACGTTTAATGTGGCCTGTTCATGTACTGATGTACTGTATTACTAACGGATCAGATTTCTCGTAATTGCGGAAGTTGACTCATTTCCTACGAGGGTTACTTTCCTGGAGTTCTCTTACAGAATTATGCAGTTCATTCCGCTTCCTGACGGAACTCGCACTACATCACTTTTGATTATCTAGCTCGTTAATCAATTGCTACAATAAGGTTCGGATGTTAAGGAAATGCCATATTTCTTTCCTGAGCTTATTTTACTAGAAATCTGTAAAATGAGTGTGAATGATGGGTCCCTGACCTCGTTTAAAGCAATTTCATGTTCCTTATAAATGCATATTTCGGTCGTTTTCATTGTTTCGGTCATATTTTGCTCATGTTAATTATATAACGTCATATTTGCTTATATTTTGAGCATTTTTGCTTAAATTGAGGAGGCGTTTTTTTACAAGGTACATGTTAACTACAGCGGATTTCCAAATACTCAGCTCTAAGTCTAGCTTACTCTACTGCGGAGTATTGTGCCCCCGTCTGGATGAACAGTCCTCATGTGAAGAGAATAGACGTTAAGTTAAATGATACAATGAGAATGATCACTGGCACGATCAGATCAACTCCAATTCAGTGGTTGCCCGTACTAAGCCATATTCCTCCACCCCACCTCCGTAGAAGCATTGCTCTGATGAATGAATACAATAAGATCCAGAATAATCAAAGATTGCCCATTCATGAGGATATCCCTACACCTACATATAGACAGACTTAAGTCAAGACGTCCACCCATCTGTACGACGGAGAACCTTGTAGCTAGTCATTTCAATCTGACTGAGAGATGGTCTAATGAATGGAGACAATTTGCTTCAGCAGAATCCTTAAATATGCCATGCATTACACAGAAGGTACCTGGCTTTGAACAACCGCGGAAAGTATGGTCCAAGTTAAACCGGATCCGGACTAACCATGGTGTGTGTGTGCAGATCTTCTGTATAAATGGAAGAAAAAGTCGTCAGCCTGCTGCGACTGTGGTGCTGAGAGGCAAACTGTGAAGCACATCACACAAGAATGCCCACAGACGTTTCAGTGGAGAAACAAGTGAATTTTTCCTGGCGACACCACAGGCGATTACCTATGTAAATAATGTAGATATAAACCTGTAATTTATTGTACTGTTCATGTATATGCCATACGATAAATAAATAAATAAATAAATAAATTTCGGAACAGATGGCAGGTTTAGAAGACCTGATTCCGAGTAAGAGCTGCTGTGCGGACGTCTCATTGAGGAGAATTTCACTTCAGTAGATAGCCCTTTAAAACTCAAAATTCTATGATAGGTGTAATTCAATATTTTTTTTTGCAGTTTTTAGCTCCTTAGAAGGTCCTTTATGACAAAACATGGTTTTCAAAATTTAGGATGGTCAATTCTAACAAATATTTGAAGTGGGACACATATGTCCCACCAAACGTGACACAGGCATGGTTGTATTCTACGAGTTGTAAATATTTTGAGAATAGTTTTAAAATAAACAATGTAACATATCATACTTTCAAAATGAATTTATTACCAGTAAGAAAAATAGCTGTGAAATAAGAAAGAAAGTCACAAAATACTAAGTACCGTCAAATAAAACTGACTTCAATTTGCAAACAAGGATGTGAACAAAATTTGTCTAGCAAATGGAACATTGCTGTAAAATACACTTAGGCCCCCTATACTAGAAATACAGAGTCTACAATTGCAAAGTTACACATCACTTTTCTTCTTAGTAACAATAATGTTATTTGCTTTACGTCCCACTAACTACTTTTTAAGGTCCTCGGAGACGCCGAGGTGCCGGAATTTAGTCCCGAAGGAGTTCTTTTACGTGCCAATAAATCTACCGACACGGGGCTGTCGTATTTGAACACCTTCAAATACCACCGGACTGAGCCAGGATCTTTCTTCTTAGTAATAGGCTAGTAAAGTTGAAAATACATCTGGCCCTTGATGGTGAGGCATCTTACTGATTATGAAAATGTGCAAAGCATGGGCTGGCACACAAGGGTACATTGCAGGCTTTGCATAATATTTTAGTTTCCATCTGTTTCTCTTTTGTGCTGCACATTCTGCACCTCCTTCTTGTCTCACATTGCTTGGTCACATGGTTGCCCACATTTTGGAGTTGAACTTCATCAGGAACTCCTACATGACCAAGCTTTTTGCATACCCTTTTCTGCCTGGATGAATAGCCATCAATAGGCTGTCTAGCAAGCTGTGTACTTTTGGGGTGCTGGAGCTTGTATATAATAAAATGATTTATTATAGCTAAATCCAGGAGAAAATAAAACAGTCTATGCCACCGCTTTCTAGATTTCCTGCCCAACTCATAGCGCTCTCGAAATTGATCAAAATGATCGACTACGCCCATTATGTTGTTGTATGTGCGAACCACCTTAGGGCAAGATATTTCTTCCTTCGAACCATCTTTCTGCTTTCTTGTTACATAAACCACATCTTTTGGGTTGTGCAGTGTTGAAAGCAAGGCAACATCTCTGGTTTCAGCAACTCTGGATTTAGTTTGGAATGAAAATTCTCCTCGATTCAGTTTCAGTTTCTTGTCACCCATCATTGCAGGAAGTCCAGTTCGATTTGTTCTGAGAGTTCCACAAGAGTGCAGACCATCAGACATCATCTTCCTCATCAGTTTGTAGGTGGTGAAGAAATTGTCAAAGGCCACCAGTCGCTGCATATTGATTAGAGGCTTACACAAATTCAAAACCACCCTCTCACACATTGAAAAATTTCCAGCATCAGATTTTCCTATACACACTTCAAAATTGTACACATAGCCTGTAAGTGCTTCTGCCGAACACCATACTTTGTACCCTCGTTTCACTGGTTTGAGGGGCATGAACTGTTTTATGGAGGATCTCCCCTTGAACTTCACCGTGGTTTCATCCACAACTACATTTTCAGAACAGCTGTAATTGGAAATACATTTCTTCACTAATTCTTCAATGAGAGGCCTAATTTGGTAGAGTTTATCAAATGCTGGATCACCTAATTTGGGTTGTTTTTCGTTGTCATTCAGATGAAGATTTTACACAATTTTCTTATAGCTGTTCATTGTCATAACGTTTGACACCCCTGCAACATGTAGCATTGGATCACTGTGCCAATAATGAGATGTAGCAGGTAAAACATGTATCCCCATTATAATACTGATCCCAACAAAAGCTTTCAGTTCTGCCACTCTAATATTTCCCCAGTTCAGCCATCCATTCTGAATTGCATATTTATTTGATTCATCACAAACCAAGTTTAGAAAGTCCATGCCTAGGAATTTATCAAAATATACGATTTCTTTATCATCAGCAGTAAACTGGTAGGTTGATTCCGCAGTATAATGGGGAAAAACTTCACCTAATGTTTCTAAACTCTCAACACCATCTCCCTGTTCCTCATCACTTTCTTCATCTGACGGAAGTGTATTTACCACAGAATCCCTATCAACATGTCCGTTTGTGACAAGGCCCGTAGATGTAGGGCTATTTGAATTTACACAGTCTGATTCTATACTGGAAGTACAACGTTTCTTGAAATTTGAGTAGTTACCATTAGAGGTTCTGGACTGTCAGTAAAACCGGGTTGTTCATCAGAAAATATGCGTTTAACGGACGGTATGGTACTACTGCAAGATACGTTCACATTCACTGGGCCTAAATCTGGATCTCTACTACAATGCTCATCTTCCTGTAGAGAGATCAATGGTTTAGGTATGCTACACACACATGCTGTTTCACCATCAGCCTCATCACAAGCTGTTTCGCCATCAGCCTCAAATGACACAACGGAACCACTTGCATGCAACAGGGAAGAATTGCCACTTGATAGGGTTTCATTATCTTCAGAATCGTCCCAATCATCTCCTTCGACATCAGAAGAAATTGGATCACCTGGCAAGCCATGCAGGTAGTGCAAAATGTCTTCCTCCTGCAATCTCTGGAAGGCGAGCAATATGTATAAATTTCTTGAAATATACTCGCCTGAATACTATTCTTAGTTAATTAATTATAAGTATATGGCATTTTTAAAAGAAAATACATTAGGAAACATCGCAAGTTCAGAAAGTAAACACCTTCAAGTTAGCACCTGTTTTCGTCTACCAAGTCATTATAGTACTTATTTCTTACATTTTCGACTGAGTATAAATACTACTTGATTTGTATGCATAAATATATCAACAAAATTAACACATGTTTACTAAATGAACAAGTTTAGCGATAATATTTGCTCAACTATAGCACGATTTTTGAGGTTTGGAAAAGAAGTTCGTTCATATTGAGGTTAGTGTTCTACATAAGAAACACTTGAAAAATACTGCTATTGAAATTATTTATATAACACTTGATTACCAAACTCTGGTTCACTTTACACCAAAAACATTATTCAACACAGTAATATTGAATATACTCAATTCATCCATGATGAACGCTAGATAATAACCAATTTGCGCCAAAACGGACTTGTGTAGCCTCCATACTCTGGTGAATCAGCGGTTCCACAGAGGTCAGGCGCTGCCACCACGATCTACAATGAATGTTTCGTATATAACTTCCATGTATCATCATTATACAAGTCTTCCAGTAGATAGCAGCACCAGCTTCATGTGTTCCAGATAGATCCCAAAGAGTCTATGAAAGAAATACGGAAGTGTTCCACGTATGTCCCACCAATATAAAATATAAAGGGTTAGCTGAGAAGCAATTAGCAAACAAGGAAATTCCGTGTTTTCTCTCGCCCAGTTCATCCTTGACAGGTCCAGTTACAGCCGCCTTCCCCAACGAATGTCAACACATTGGTCACATTTCTATAGTCATAATACTGAACGATGTATTCTGACAGTTATTAGAGGGAGATCGGTTTACTGCCTAACTGGTGGGAAGAAGGGAGTAGGGGGTATGGTTGCCATGGAAACGTGGGCGTGCCTACTGTGGTTGCCATGGAGATAAGCCTGCTGACCGGGTCCAGTTGCTTGGAGTTGCCAAACCTCTCACTTCTGAGTGGTCTGAACGAACGAACAAATGAGCCGGAAACAAGGGGAAAGAGAACGGAATGCAGGAATGTGGCAACACCGTGCAATGGCACGTGCAATGCTCCTCCCTCCAGTCCTAACTGTCAGAATGCTTCTTTCTATATTACTCGTAGTAGAGTGAATTCTGTCATACCTACGTGAAGCACAGTGAAGATGTAAAATTAATAAATTATGTGAAATAGTTCTGTAAAGAGATCTTCAGTAGGCCTACTGACGGAACAATTAATATAAGGAAGGGTAGTAAAGCGATTTAATATGAATGCATAATTAAAATTTTAACGTAATGTAGCTTTGTCAGTTTGCATGATTTAATCTGTCTACTCTATTATCAACAATCACTTTTTGGTACTTAGGACGTTTAGTGTTAGTAATACCCTCACATGTGCTACCTACTGTAGGGGAAGACCGTGTCATTTGGACCTGCGTGTAATTTAGACCAATAATATTTTTGGTATTTGCAAGTTTAGTCACCCTTGCCTGAGACAAGTCAGTAAGACAGCCGAGGGTAGCTTTATTTCTGGAAGATGTTTTGCTAATGGATTTAAGGTTGAAGGGAGAAGAGGAGAACAATCTTAACACCCACATTCCTTATACGTTGACAAGTAAGTGTAATGTGAAATAGCCACTTATTTCAACCAAGAGAGTGTTTAGCTTTTACACGTACTGATGAAATATCTCGGTAAGTTTAAACATAGTTTCATTCATAAATGTTAAATACTTTGCATATTATTTAGTTGTTGATTTACCGAGCTCGATATCTGCAGTCGCTTAAGTGCGGCCAGTATCCGGTATTCGGGAGATAGTAGGTTCGAACCCCACTGTCGACAGCCCTGAAGATGGTTTTCCATGGTTTCCCATTTTCACACCAGGCGAATGCTGGGGCTATACCTTAATTAAGGCCACGGCCGCTTCTTTCCCACTCTTAGACCTTCCCTGTCCCATCGTCACCATAAGACCTGTCTGTGTCGGTGCGAGTAAAGCAACTAGCAAAAAAACAAAGTTGTTGATTAAATCTTTGAATGTCGTGTAATTTGGTCTGCCCAAGAGTGTGTTAATTTGGACTGTTGAAATAATTGTAACAATTATGTTTCTTCGTAGTTGTACTGGTGGTTCTAAAATAAGTTAGGCCGGCCCGGCAGTGTAGGGAAAGCCTGCATTCCTCTTACCGGGAGGCCCCGCGTTCAATTCCCGGTCAGGATAGGGATTTTACCTGGATCTGAGGGCAGGTTCGAAGTCCACTCAGCCTACGTGATTACAATTGGGGAGCTATCTGATGGTGAAATAGCAGCCCCGGTCTAGAAAGCCAAGAATAACGGCCGAGAGGATTCATCGTCCTGATCACAAGACACCTCGTAATCTGCAGGCCTTCGGGCTGAGCGGAGATCCTTGGTAGGCCAAGACCCACCGACCGACGCTGACGTCAACACTACCCAAAAATAAAGGAGAAACTGTCCACTACAGATGCAAGAAAAAAAATAAAATACTATATGCATTGTACGTGACAAGTATCATGTTAACGATTGGATTCAATGCAATAGTTGCATAGTTGCTCATGAAAACTGCTACAGAATTCAGGATGAATTGTTTTATCATTGCCCTACATGCCATGAGTGACGACCGCAATTCATAGTGTCGTATTTTATTGCTTGGTATTTGATAGTAAATACTTTAAATAACTTTTAGCGGTCTAAGTGTTTATATTTACTAGTCCAAATTACACGATCACCTGGCCCAAGTTACACGCTACCGGTCCCAAATTACACGATAAGAAATTTTAGAATAAAAGTTAATTTTAAACAAACCTTAAAGATAAAAATTAACATTTATTTTCACCAAATCGTTTGATACATTGTACTAATTATCGTGTATAAAATTTTAGAAATTTTCGTTATGTTCAATAGAGTTATAGCAAAGCAATGTCACCTCCGTACAGGCCATGAAGGCCCTTGGAGGAGTGGAAGGTAAAGGCTTCCACCATTGTTAACCTCGGCACGTGATGGGGTAGAGTGGTTGGCTTTACGCCCGACCGCCTTTGCCCCCAGGAATTAACCTGGTACTCATTTTTGTTGTAGGCTGAGTGAACCTCAGAGCCATATGCACCTCCGGAAGTGGAAAACTCGTTTCTTAAATTTTACGACTTTCTGACGGGGATTCGAACCCACGTCCTTCCTGGCGAACAGAGCATGCTCAATAGAGTTATGGACGTTTAAAACTAAGTGGCCCAAATTACATGGACTTCCCCTATCACTAAATTCCATAAGTCATATTTACCCTTTATCGGTCATATTTAGCTCGTTTCTAGGAGATATTTGCTTGCATATTTTGCACTTCTTTAGGTCATAAACATCCGAAGCTTAGTAATCAATATTAGTTCAGGAACAAATCTCCTTCACTGCGCAGCGAAGAGCGAACATTACAGACTGTGGAATAATAATTTTCCCGGCCGGATCGGGGATACAATACACCACACTATAACAACTACCACAGAAACACGCAATAGTTAATACATCCCTCTTCATAAGTTTGGCATCAGGAAGGGCAGCCTACCGTAAAACTAGTCAAAATTCACCCCGAGGACAGACTCCAATAAATTGAGGATAATGTCAGGAATTATAATAATATTGTTTTTACGTCCTACTAACTACTTTTAAACTGTTTTTGGAGACGCCGAGGTGTCGGAATTTCGGACCGCAGGAGTTATTTTATGTGTCAGTAAATCTACCGATATGAGGCTGAAGTATTTGAGCAGCATCAAATATCACCGAACCGAGTCAGGATCGAAGGGGTCAGAAGGCCAGCGCCACAACCGACTGCACCACTCAACCTACCAGAAGAAGAGGAAGATTAAGAAGAAGAAGAAGGCTACGTTCCATTTGAACTACAATTACACTTGCGTAGGATAAGCAAAGGCTAGGTCTAGGAAATAATTAGCCATAAACGTAATAAAGGTACAGCTCCAGGATGTGTCTGATGTAAATTGGGAAACCATGGGCTGTGTTACCATCCGGCCGGCATTTGCCGAACATGTGCTGTCTTTTATAATTTGTCCGTACGTACGGCAGGAATGTGATTTTTGTAATTGTCCGGCATTACTTACGTTTATTGTACGTTTTGAAGTTTTAAAAGTTGAAAATATTATGAAGAAAAATTATTAATCAGTTCAAGACATGTGACGCCTCGACCAACTGGTAAATTACACAGGACGACAGGGGTTCTCGCTCGAGGATCAACCGTCATCAGAGCTATAAATAGGTATTATGATAGCCTGGGCAAACATCTGATAATTGGCCTCCACCCGCCATTAATGTGGCTGTCCTAAAGGCGTGTCATGTCGGGCCATATGCAATGGCCTGCGTTATATTTAATCAGGTCCTTGTGAGGTGTTTTATGTGTGGTGTAACTACTCAATCGGGATGCGAACCCGGGGCCCTCTGAACCGAAGGCCTCAATGTTGACCATTCAGCCAATGAGTCGAACCATGTTTAGTCTGAACGTTTTTTCTAAATTAAGTAAAGTGTAATTTTTAAATAGGCCTAGGGGATGCCTAGCCAAGGTAGTAAAGGCGTGCTCGGTTCAGCTGGAAGGTTGAGGGCTCAATTCCCTGCCAAGAAGTCAAAATATTCTAAATGTGATTTTTCCTTCTGGTGAGGTGCATGACCCTGAGGTTCACTCAGCCTACATCAAAAATGAGTGTCAGGGTAACTCACTCGACATAAGACGACCGGGCATACGGTTAACTACTCTATCCCACCCAGCGCCGAGGTTATAGACAGTAGAAGCCTTTACCTTCCTCTCGTTGAAGGTCCTTCGTGGCCTGTACAGAGATGGTTTTGCTTTGGCTTTCTTTTTTTAAATAATAGCCTCAATAATTTGTACATTCCGGCTCCTTGGCTGAATGATCAGCACTGTGGTTTTCGGTTCAGAGTTTGATTCTACGCCGGGCCGGGGATTTTTAACTGCATGTTTAATTCATGTGACTCGGGGACTAGGAATTTGTGTTATTCTTAATACACTTTTCTTCATATTCAAACAACAAATCGCACAAACCAACACAGATACGCTCAATAGGGTTGGCGTCAAAGAGGGTATCCGGCCGTAAAACTTAACCATGTGAGACCATTTTCAGTTCTGCCGAGAGTAGATTTCAAACATACTATCTTAAAAGTGTACGACCTGTTCCGAGAATTGTATCCAACTCGCTTGGTTCACAAGTTACATAAACTCACGAATGAAATACCTCCGCCTTCGCGCAGCCCTGCCGTAACTAAACTTGACCTCGGAACGTGCGGTAAGTGCGACGCAACTTAGTTGAGAAGGCGACGTCACTGCGTCACGTACTTTAGGCCATGACTTAATAAAACCAGATCAGACTGGTAGACAGAACCTTGAAGTGTTCATGTTGAATACTAACGAGTTGGTCACATACATTCATTCATTCGTGTCAGAAATGATTACAATATACCGAGCGAGTTGGTTGTGCGGTTAGGGTCGCGGAGATCTGAGCTTTAATTCGGGAGATAGTAGATTCGAACATCACTGTCGGCAGCCCTGAAGATGGTTTTCCGTGGTTTCCCATTTTCACACCAGCCAAATGCTGCGGCAGTACCTTAATTAAGGACACGGCCCTTTCCTTCCCACTCCTAGGCCTTTCCTAGCCCTTCGTCGCCATAAGACCTATCTGTGTCGGTGCGAAGTAAGGCAAATTTTTCAAATATTACAATATAGTAGCCAAAGATTTGTATAGAAAATTTTAAGAAACAGAGTACCTATGCTGGAACTAAGGACAGAAAGCAGACACTATACAAATTAATACGACCTTGTATGGCACAGTTATTGGTATGTATCTCATAAATTGCCAAGCCTAGTCTCGTAGCCAGCAGATAATTTTGGCAGCACCAGGAGGAGAGACTGGCGCTCTATAAAATTATATCGCCAACAGTATTCCTACACTTCAAATTGCAATGAAATTTAAGAAAATAATTTAAAAATAAATGCATCCTAACAATGAAATGGACCGTGCTATACAATAACATCAATACACAAGTGGACAGGTGGAGTCGTGTGCGACTAACTGACGATGTATCGTTAATGCCTGCCTTCAAAAAAGGTCCGACTGACGATTTATCGTTAATGGGCGCGCTAGGCAAAAGGATCAGCTGGCAATATTTCGTCGAAGGAATAAACAAAAGACATTTTTTAACTAATTATTTTATTTGAACTGTTAAAATTTCTTTTAAAAAAAGGGAAATATTCTCAACAATCCTAAAAGTATCATATAAAAATGTATAACCTGTATAGTGGATTTATGAAAAACTACAAAATATGCCACAAATGCCCCCGTCTTTTTCGCCACACCACTTCGTAAACAGCTGATCTTTCTAGGTGCATTCTTCTTAAACATGCCCGGACCTAAAACATTTCAATGGAAGGGCCAAAGGTTACTCAGTATGTACATGACTTATTTCCTGGAAATTATTATTATTATTATTATTATTATTATTATTATTATTATTATTATTATTATTATTTCCTATTGGCTTTACGTCGCACCGACACAGATAGGTCTTATGGCGACGATGGGACAGGAAAGGGCTAGGACTGGGAAGAAAGTGGCCGTGGCGTTAATTAAGGTACAGCCCCAGCAGCTGCCTGGTGTGAAAATGGGAAACCACGCGGAACCATATTCAGGGCTGCCTATAGTGGGATTCGAACCCACTATCTCCCGAATACTGGATACCGGCCGCACCTAAGCGACTGCAGCCATCGAGCTCCGTGGGAAATGTATTTAACACATGCGTTACTTTAACTGTCATATAAGTGTTTTACTCCTAATCACACGTACCTTGGGAAAAAGAAGTTTCAGCATGGCTGAAAAAATTCGTACATGATTATGTTGTTTTGCTTCTAAGTCCCAGTGTAAAACTGCACCTCTCAGCTCACCCCTCTCGGAGAATTTTGGAAATGTTCAACTTTTCTGAGTATATTCTTCGGGGGAACCACCACCTTGATGTTCGCGCTGGAAAGTGTGTCCGAGATGTGAAGTGTGACTGAGTACAAACTTTACATGATTTCTTTAAACCCCGACAGAGATATAGCCCTTGTTCCGGAAGTGGTGTGTATTTATGAAAATGATTTGCAGTTTCCATACATAAATCCCCCCCCCCCGTTGTGTAGGGGTAGCGTGCCTGCCTCTTACCCGAAGGCCCCGGGTTCGATTCCCGGTCAGGTCAGGGATTTTTACCTGGACCTGAGGGCTGGTTCGAGGTCCACTCAGCCTACGTGATTAGAATTGAGGAGCTATCTGACGGTGAGATAGCGGCCCAGGTCTCGAAAGCCAAGAATAACGACCGAGAGGATTCGTCGTACTGACCACACGACACCTCGCAATCTGCAGGACTTCGGGCTCAATTGGTTGATTTAGTAACTCTAGGCTGACTCATTATTTTCTAAATGTTCTCTCTCTCATAAAGATTACACAAGCATGGTGCCATAATCTGGGCACTAGTACTAAAAAAAAAATCGATCAGCTCATATTTGTTTTGCCAAACCGTTGATAATGACGCAGTCTGGGCACATCCGTGTCTGAGGATGGGGAGACTAGTAACAAAGAAGTGCGGACCATCACGCCTTGGCACACGTGCAACATTCAAGGTTACCTTTCTGCAAGATCACGGGTGGCTGTACTATAGTGCGTGACGTAATCCGTCTCGACTTCGCAGCGCATTACCAGCGAACCAGCTCGCCTCTCATTTCCCTCGACTCCATCCTTCACGGACTGAAGTCTTCGGTTTCCCGGAATGGGACACCTATAGCCCCCTTGTATTTGAATTTTAAAACAATACTTATTATTTTTGTTCTGTAAAGTCAGTAACCGTCTCGAATCTTACGTCATATCTTCAAGGACATCTTACGAAAGAAATTACGAAATCGAAAGAACAATATTCGCAACAACAACAATTACATACGCAATTCCACTGAGGCCATATGGAACATATTTTATGTTTATAACTTTAAAGTTTTTCAGTCTGCCGAAACTAACTTCGAGTAAATAAATTTATTAACTTCATGAAATGGAAAACATATGGTAACAGTATTAACCCGCAAAAGAAAGAAACGTTAATATAAAGACTCACTTCCCAAACTTCTTCTTTTTATCTTTTTACCCTCCAGGGTCGGTTTTTCCCTCGGACTCAGCGAGGGATGCCACCTTTATCTTCCTCAAGGCAGTGTCCTGGAGCTTCAGACTATGGGTCGGGAGATACAACTGGGGAGGATGACCAGTACCTCGCCCAGGCGGCCTCACCTGCTATGCTGATCAGGGGCCTTGTGGGGGGATGGGAAGATTAAAAGGAGTAGGCTAGGAAGAGGGAAGGAAGCGGCCGTGGTCTTAAGTTGAGTACCATCCTGGCATTTGTCTGGAGGAGAAGTGGGAAACCACGGAAAACCACTTCCAGGATGGCTGAGGGGGGAATCGAACCCCCTCTACTCAGTTGACCTTCCGAGGCTGAGTGGACCCCGTTCCAGCCCTCGTACCATTTTTCAAATTTCGTGGCAGAGCCGGGAATCGAACCCGGTCCTCCGGGGGTGTCAGCTATTATTATTATTATTATTATTATTATTATTATTATTATTATTATTATTATTATTATTATTATTATTTTATCAATTCACCGTTCAGGGTTGGCTTTTCCCTCGGACTCAGCAAGCGATCCCACGTCTACATCCTTAAGGTCAGTGTCCTGAATTGCAAGACATTTGGTTGAGGGGGACAAAATTTGGAAGGAAGACCAGTACCTCGCCCAGGTGGCCTCATCTGCAATGCTGAACAGGTGCCGTGTGGTGGATGGGAAGATTTGAAGGGATAGTCAAGGAAGAGGGAAGGAAGCGACCGTGGCTTTAAGTTAGGCACCTTTCCGGCATTTGCCTGGAGAAGAAGTGGGAAACTACGAAAAATGACCTCGCGAATGGCTCAGGCGGGAATCGAACACCCCTCTATGCAGTTGACCTCCAGAGAATGAATGGACCTGTTCCAGTTCTCGTACCACTTTTCAAACTTCGTGGCAGAGCCGGGAATCGAAACCAGGCCTCCGGGCGAGGCAGCTAAACACACTAACCACTACACCACGGAGGCGGGTTTGTCATATAATTTAAAATAGACATACAATGTTATTATCATTAATGCATTTTTGTTTTACTATTAAGTCTATGCAAATGTGATTTTAATTTCACATTGATGTTATCAAAAGACGTTTCGTATTTAACAGAACTCAAGTCATATGTTGTTTTGCTAAAAATGCTATAAAATCTTAATTATATCACTACATATACGATCCAAATGAGAAATGATTGAAATCAAAACGATGAAAGTCAACATCGCGATATCAGTTCCATTACTCATCTGCTAGAACAAGGTTGTTGGTAGCTGTTAGCTGAAGACACAACCTTTTTGACATCAAATAAGTACCGAGATGTTTTCGCCACACCCCATATAATATAACTCTGCTCATAAAAATGCACACATGGCATGACTTAGCTGGTGTACTTCAGTATTTGAACTCCGCTGCGTTAGGCTGACGTTATGGAACTGAAGTCTGATAATGTAGATAGTGAGTATTGTATATCGTCATAGACTTTATGAGGCAATTACGTGCTGAAAGCGGTGAGATAAACAATGAATTTCAGGAAATTCAGTCCTCTTATTTCATCAGAGAGTAGAAATATCACGTTCTTCAGTTTCCCTTAAAGGGCCGTGCATATGTCGGATGAAGTAGAGAGGGTTGACGGACGGAACTAAAGGAGCAAATATATAAGGCGTTATTCATTGAGAGTGTACACTATACAAATGAGGAAAATATAAGAGACTGGTGAATTAGATTATGAATATCCTGTTAACACTCTTGAATGAACTCGGATTTAAGGAATGTTTGCCCAATACATGCATTAAATTTCCGGAAACGCCACCTTCAGAAGTTTTGGGATTTAATTTAAAAGGAATTCCTTAATACACTAGAGCCCCCGTGGTTCAGGCGGCAGAGTGCCGGCCTCTCACCACTGGGTTCCGTGGTTCAAATCTTGGTCAATTCATGCGAGATTTGTGCTGGATAAAGCGGAGGCGGGGCAGGATTTCCTCCGGGTACTCCAGTTTTCCCTGTCATCTTCAATTCCAACAACACTTTCCACTATAATTTCATTTCATCTGTCAGTCACTCATCATTGTCCCAGAGAAGTGTGACAGGCATCGGCAGCCGACACAATTCCTATCCTCGCCGCTAGATGAGGCGCTTCTTCATTCATTCCATTCCTGACCCGGTCGAATGACTGGAAACAGGCTGTGGATTTTCAATGTTCCTTATTACACTCTAAATATAAGGGAAATGAAAGCGAATATATTTCTTCTTCATCTGCTTACCCTCCAGGGTTGGTTTTCCCTCGGACTTAGCGAGGGATCCCACCTCTACCGTCTCAAGGGCAGTGTTCTGGAGCTTCAGACTCCTGGTCGGGGGATAAAACAGGGGAGGATGACCAGAGCCAGGAATCGAACCCTCCGGCGGGGGCAGCTAGCCACACTAACTACTACATCACAGAGGTGGACGAATATATTTCTTATGTTGTGAATATCACATTATCACCCTTTAAAGTCTTTCTTTCTTTTTTCTTTCTCTCTTTCTTTCTTTCGTAATCCATTTACCCTCCAGGGGCCTATTCCACAAAAGCATGGTCTTGTACATTACAAGTAAATTCTCTAGTAACTACTACAAATACCAGAGTTTCAGTTCCACAAAATAATTTTCTACGATTGTACTTTACTACTCCATACTTACAAATTACCAGTGAATTTTTATGGGCGTGTTGCACGAAAGTACTTGTACTTGTAACTTACTAGTGAATTGGGAAGTATTCTCTATCAGTGAAAGGACAATAATATATAAAAGTACTACTGCTATTTAAATATACTTATTTCAGATTTATTTTAATAAATATGTGGTCTAGCAGTAGTGATAGTGATGAAAATGAAAACTACCGTCTGTATAGGGAAAGAATAAACTTCCAGTTTAACACTGTATTTGAATACAATGAGCGTTTTAGGTTAAGCACAATACAAGTGGAAATTTTTTTTATATATATTGGGCATAGGTTAAAACATCCTACGAACAGAAATAAATCTCTAACAGTTACTAACAACACTACATGGCAGTACCATGGTATTGCAGATATGCATGGGATGGCAAAACCTTCGGTCTGTAGGTCAACACATTCTGGGGTAGCTGCAATAAATGATATAAAATTTCCTCAAATTGTTCGCTGGCCTGAAAATAATGAACAAACATTCCTGGTATCATTAATGAGCGGAATATCTCTTACATACGTCCAACTTTTCCCCTCAAAAGATCCATGAGCTTTTCCCAAGTCGAATATTTCCATTCAACCACTTGTTTTGTCTTGTTTTTTCAGACTCTCGCTGAATGCGCCGAAAAGAATATCTTTCCTTCTTTCTATTTCCTTCAAAATGAATTACTTCATTTCTCTTGACACCATTCTAACAATTCATGCAGAGTTTGCAATTTCGTAACAGTTAAGTTTGGCGGCCGAATATCGTTATTAGCGGCATCTGATTCCTCATGACAGACCAAGGTATGTCCGACTATCGCGGGACATATGCGAGGATCACGGAAGAACAGAATGGGTGATAATAACGGAGTAATTTTCTATCATCAAATAAATAAACTGAAAAATAACATCGTAGCATTAAGAAATTCACAGAAATATTAGAGTTCTTTGAATCTTTGCTGCATAACTTATCTTAAAACACGATATTACGATAAATGAGGCAAGCATAACCTAATTAAAAGAATGGAATACGAAGATAAACAGCTGATTCATGCTATGACGCTATGACGTAGTATGTTTACTGATATGTCGTCACTTGTAACAATTCACTGGTAATATACAAGAGACTTACAATCTTTTGTGGAACAGACATGTACAACCCCATACATTACAAGAACCCACACTAGTAACTTGTAATGTACAAGACCATACTTTTATGGAATAGGCCCCAGGTTTGGCTTTTCCCTCGCACTTAGCGATAGATCCCACCTCTACCGCCTCAAAGGAAGTGTCCTGGAGCGTGAGACTTTAGTTTCAGGGTATACAACTGGGGTGGAGAACCAGTACCTCTCCAAGGCGGCCTCGCCTGAAATGCTGAACAGGGACCTTGTGTGGGAGGGAAATATTGGAAGGGATAGAGAAGAAAGAGGGACGGAAGTGGCCGTGGCCTTAAGTTAGGTACCATCCCGGCATTTGCCCGGAGGAGAAGTGCGGAACAACGGAAAACCACTTCGGGGATGGCTGAGGTTGGAATCGAACCCATCCCTATCCAATTGACCTCCCGAGACGGAGTAGACCCCGTTTCAGTCCTCATACTACTTTTCAAATTTCGTGGCAGAGCCGGGAATCAAACCCGAGCCTCCGGGGGTGGCAGCTAATCACTAACCACTACACCACAGAGACGGATACTCTTTAAAGTAACCCGAATAAGTTGTAGAATTTCATTATGAACTGTATAGTCGCTAAAAGACAGAATGAACACGTGGTATAATATTCTCTTCAAATTTAATATTTTATCCAATTTCATTCTAATTATTATCACAATATAATTCATCTGGCATGCAGATACAAATCCTGTGGTCACACACATCAAACATTACACCTGTAGGTTAAATTGTTTCTGAGGAACGTGTATCTGCGAGGCACTTATACAATAATAGCATACGCTCATTCTTGTTTGAGCAACTATGCACAAAATTTCCGAAGAACTACTTTGAATAATTAGGGCTTTGTTTCGAAATATTGCTTCCTTCTGATGTGATAAATCTACTGAACGTACTACATCTCCTGTTTGGCTGAATGGTCAGCGTTCAGACCTTCGGTTCAGAGGATCCCGGGTTCGATTCCCGATGAAATCCAGGATTTTAATCGCGTCTGATTAATTCTCATGGCTTGGAGACTGAGTGTATGTGTTTGTCCCAACACTCTCATCTTCATATTCAGACACACAACACACTACTACCGCCAACGAAATACACAACAGTGATTACATCCCTCCCCAGAGGATTGTCGTCAGGAAGGGTATCTGGCCATAAAACAGGGCCAAATTCATATGTACGATACAGTTCTCACCCGCGACCCCACAGATGTGGGAAAAGCGGTAGAAATAGAAGAAGTACTGCATTTTGGTCTTTGTTTCCTTGTAAATACAGTATGTTGGTGGTGGTGGGGGAATACTTCTCATAGGGGTGCCTTTTGCTTATATGAATGTACATTTGATTTACAAATATATTGGCTTGACATTTTGATAGTGAGTGTTAGGGCCATGTTGTAGGTTCACATAAATGTCACTTTGAATACAATTTAAGCAGTTACAAATTTAATGTGTATGAAACTTATCAAATTTCTGCATCCCCAATTCATTGAACTATGTTCCGCATACGATATTAATATATATCGGATATGATTAGTTGGAAATCTATGGTTGCAATAACAGCTGTACTTTAATGAATGACAGATCTTTAACACTCACTAGACTTTTATTTATTTTCACCATTACACAGTATTAGTTGGTATTAAGCATACTTTGTCTTTCAGGCAACCTCTAAATTGAGGAAGTGTTACTATATAATAAATATATATTACGTCACATGTAATAAGCGTATTATAGTATGGTCGGACAAAAATATTTAAGAAGTCATTAATAATAATGAGCCTGTATTTTGAACTATTCTTGATAACTTCTTACACATATACTGTAGTCTAAATTTTCCTCGAATTTTCAACACATTGGCCTTCGGTACACAGGGATCCGTGTTTGATTCCCGGCCAGGCCGAGTATTTTAGCCGCATGGTTTGAGGTCCATCCCATCAGCCTGCGCGGTTACAATTGAGGAACATTCTCACGGCGAGACAGCGGATCCGGTCTAGAAAGCGAAGAATAACGGCCGAGAGGATTCGTAGTGCCGGCCACACGACACCTCGTAATCTTCAGCCTTTCGGACTGACCAGTGGTCACTTGGTAGGCCATGGCCCTTCGGAGCCGTAGCACCAATGGGGTTTGGTTTGGTTTTGGTTTGATGAAAGTAGTTCTAAGTCTTGTGCGGCCACGCGGTGTAGTGGGCAACGCTTCCGCCTGTCGCCCGGCGGTCCCGGGTTCGATTCCCGCCAGAGTCCCGGGTTTTTAATTGTAAATGATTAACATCCCGGGACTGGGTGTTTGTGTCGTCCTTACACGCAGGTTCCTCACATAAAGTGTAAGTAGGGGCAAAAGATCTTCCTAGGTCGACACCCCGAACAAATAGCATTTTTTTTAAGTCCTTAGTCTTTATTTCCTGGCCTTTAGAAATGTGTTGTAAACGTGGCTGAGCAGTTACAATAGGTTGTCATTATTATTAACATCAATCCGTTTGTTTAGTTGTATGTTTATTCGATATAGTCTAACGACTTCCCTTTGCATAATGTCCTTCTAAAGAAATTTATATATTTATTTATTTATTTATTTATTTATTTATTTATTTATTTATTGTATGAGAGATATGTATTTCATTTATTGCACTGACGACGAAAGCTTCCGAACATGCTTATCACAGTGAGAAATGTAACCTATTCCACATAGAACTACTGTTTTATAGATTTAAATTCATTTCAAAAATCATACTTCGTTGCGTTTCAGGATCACATCACACCTACCCGAGGTCCACTATTTATGGTAGTGAACAACTATGGGGAATATTGGTTTAACTGCCGAGTTGAGTGACTTCGGTATCTGATTGGTTCTGTATGAGTTGCGCCGAGTAAAAGTTGCGCCGAGTAAATTTTGCGCCGTGGAGATTCCCCGCCGGGGGTAGAAGTGGTTTGACAGCTGTCTTAAGCATCTGCTACCTGCGCTGCACCGCAGGGGGTTATTTCCAAGTTCAAGGAATGTCTGTGAATATCTGTAGTACTGAGATTTTGAAATTAATATATAAAAAATATTATTCACTCTATCTTTTTTTTTGCTAGTTGTTTTACGTCGCTTCGACACAGATAGGTCTTACGGCGACGATGGGACAGGAAAGGTCTAGGAGTGGGAAGGAAGCGGCCGTGGCCTTAATTAAGGTACAGCCCCAGCATTTGCCTGGTGTGAAAATGGGAAACCACGGAAAACCATTTTCAGGGCTACCGACAGTGGGGTTCTAACCTACTATCTCCCGAATACTGGATACTGGCCGCACTTAAGCGACTGCAGCTATCGAGCTCGGTATTCACTGTATCAATGTTGGTTTCTTGCACATTTAGAAAACCTGCATCGTATTTATATCAGTGGGTGAAATGTGTATAACTACGTAGTTTGACTTAATTTACAAACCAAGTGTGAAAACATGGAATCAGTCTTTCAGTCCTATGAAGAATATCCACAGCCTGTTTGTAGCTAACTGACAGGGTCAGGAATAGAATGAATGAAGAAGGAGATACCGCTAAAGGAAGAAAATACTGCCGAATGCGAGATCTGACGTGCTTTTGCGGGCAAAGATTAATGGATGGCAAATGAAATGTAGCGAATTTGTTGAATAATGAATGACCAGTGAAAACAGAAAAAAACTGTCTCACCGTACGTTTCCCCGACATGCACCCCTTATGAAGTGATAGGGCTCAAGAATGAACCATAGCTACTGCCAAAGAAGGGAAATTGTGTGCCCTGGCGAGGCCTGTCGCATTCCCCTGGGTATAAAAGATTAATACATGACAAATGAAATTGTTTCAAACAGTGATGCTGATATAAATATGAAGAAATCAGAAATAATATTTTGAACGCCAGCTTTGTCCAGCATAAACACTATCTAAAGTGACCGTAGATTTAACCCCCAGAGCAGTGATGGGAAGCCTACGTTTCATCAGCGTCATGAAGAAGCTTTTTTAATCTTAACAAAACTGAAATTTACAGTTTTTCGTCGCAAATATTCATTCTATCAGCGTTGTTTCATTCCCTGTGGAATTCCCAAACAAGACCTCTAGTTCCTAGAATGATTAATTACCACGGCGCAAGATTTACTGATTTTAACACGGCGCAACTTTTACTCGGCGCAACTCATACGACACCATCTGATTCGGTGTACCATTCCAAAGAAATGTCTACCATCAACAAAACTTTTGCAAGAAAATATAAGAATAAGTTATCTTAAAAATAGATCAGGACGGAACTGATATGTAGTCCTACTGTTGGTGGTAAAGTGGACCATTTACACGAGTGCAAGAAAGTTCACGCCACAGAAATCGCTTATGTCATTTCATCTATTACCATAAAAATATAAATTCAGTGGAAAGAAAGGTATAAAATTACTGTTGTGTTTAACTTAATTGGTGGGATTTCTTCGTTTACGTTATTATACAGTAGTGTGTATAATATCGTGCAACATAACTGCATGTCCTTTGAAGCGATGTGAATTGTCTAGCGGAACTGAAATACAAGATGTATTACATCCAATTGATCATTTTCTGTCCATAACATAGGCCTTTTTAAAGTAACCGGGGTCAGATAATGAACAAAATATAATAAATTCAATGAAATACCTTTTTTAATAGCAAAATAAAATTTTCACATGATAGTGTGTTATCCTCTCTTTGTGTTTCAACGGGAAACAATCACCAACGTGATGGAAGTACATTATGAAGCCAGTGGTATAATACAGTTGACTATAAAATGTATGGTAAAATAACTTCATTTCACAAGTGCCCAGAAATTATCTACTTTACAAATTCAAAGAACGTAAAGTCTTGGTTGTGGTGGAAAATAAGAAAATACTCAGACAATTGGCGAAGCGGTACGGATCGTATTGTTTACATGTAGCCTACTACTAGATGTTCCTTTCTTTTGTGATACCAGGGCATGTTTCGCAGATAAGAGTAAAATGTGTGAATCAAACCTGGTTATCGCCACATTGAGCAGATCTTGTAATGTCTGTGAAGCAAGAGATTGAGAGAATTAATTCAATATAGTATGCTTTGTACCACAGAGGCGGTGTATCTTCAAAGTTAGCCGAAGAACAACTTCTAGGATTAACCTGCGAGACGTGAATAATATAATGAATCAGTAAAATAAAGTATAACAGTGGGGAATTTCCCCGATGATGTTCTAAAACATCACCGTACCTGGAGTAATTTTTTTTTGCTAGGGGCTTTACGTCGCACCGACAGAGATAGGTCTTATGGCGACGATGGGATAGGAAAGACCTAGGAGTTGGAAGGAAGCGGCCGTGGCCTTAATTAAGGTACAGCCCCAGCATTTGCCTGGTGTGAAAATGGGAGACCACGGAAAACCATCTTCAGGGCTAACGATAGTGGGATTCGAACCTACTATCTCCCGGATGCAAGCTCACAGCCGCGCGCCTCTACGCGCACGGCCAACTCGCCCGGTACCTGGAGTAATAGCAACATTAACTCAAGAGGAATAAAAAAAAAACCTGACCGGGCGAGTCGGCCGTGCAGTTAGGAGCGCACAGCTGTGAGCTTGCAACCGGGAGATAGTGGGTTCGAACCCCACTGTCGGCAGCCCTGAAGGTGGTTTTCCGTGGTTTCCCATTTTCACACCAGGAAAATGCTGGGGATGTACCTTAATTAAGGCCACGGCCGTTTCCTTCTCCCTCCTAGGTCCTTCCTTCCCATCGTCGCCATAAGACCTATCTGTGTCGGTGCAACGCAAAGCAAATTGTAAGAAACAAAAAAAAAAAAAAAAAAAAAAAGAAAGACAGAACCATTACCTGCTCTTGGTAAGCATTTGTGACACTTCAATACATGTGGGTCTCAATAATAATATGGCCTCAGCTGACACGTTTATCAACAAATCACATGGCTTATAACATAGACACCTCAGTAAAATTGCGAGATACATAAATCTGCTACGTAAATTCGTAATTCACAGCTGTGAGCTTGCATCCGGGAGATAGTGCGTTTGAACCCCACTGTCGGCAGCCCTGATGCTGGTTTTCCGTAGTTTCCCATTTCCACACCAGGTAAATTCTGGGACTGTAACTTAATTAAGGCCATTGCCGCTTCCTTCCCACTCCTAGGCCTTTCCTATCCCATCGTCACCAGAAGACCTACCTGTGTCGATGCGAGGTAAAGCAAAATTGTAAAAAAAATTCGTGTCCTCATCCCGAGGTGGTGCAGTTCTTAGGCACTCCCCCCACCCCCCAATAGAGGTGAGCGTAATATTTAACCCACATATTATCCCTATTGCCAATCTTAAATTTTTGGCAATACCTGTAATGGAACCTAGATCATCGAGGACGGCAGCTAATAGTACTAACCGTTATATTGCAGGGCCGGACATTGATCTGCTACATACTCCATTTTATGTGCTTATCTCTGTCTAAACTTTCAAATAACTACTCCAGTTTCAAGAATTACTGTACTTATTTGTAGGCAATCTGAACTTGACTATCTTCTACGAACTAGCCTACGCTACTTTTGTGTGTATTGTGAATACGCCATTTTTCACTAGGCCTCCGGTATTTCTGATCTTCTTCCTGGATTTTTCCCAATTGATTGGGGTTAAACTACGTGTGGAATAAGCCCAGTTTTACGGCCTAATACCCTATTGACGCGAACCCTAAGTGAATGGATGAATTCACTATAGTATCGTGTTTTTCATGTGGTGGTTGATAGTGTGATGTATTGTATGTAATTGAATATACAGTATGTATTGAGACGAATACAAATACCCAGTCCCCGAGCTAGAGGAATTAACCAGATGTCCCCAACGAGTAGTCCGCCGAACTGATAAACACATCCTGAAACATATGATCATATAAAGTAAAACTGAAGGAAAACGTGGACACAGGCGAAGAAAATTATCCCGGGTGCGGAAACTTTTACAGTGGTTTGACATCCACGATACAGCGACTCTGACACTGGAAACCGGAAACAGGAAAACTTACTCCATGATGGTCACCACCGGAAGAAGGATGAGTGAATCATAAAATGACTGGAATAAATTTATAAGGGCAATGTTTGTGGAAACGTGAGAATAGACAAAGAAATGTAGGCTAAATTTTGTTTATTATGTAAGTTTGTCATTTTCATAGTCAACTAATTGTGATACGTATTTTAATGCATGATGAGCTCGCCCCTTCTCACTAGGCCTTCCGCATTTCTGGTAAAATTAGGAATAATAATAATAATTATAACAATAATAATAATTGTTACGGGGATACCGTAGGTTGCAGAGGTGTAAGAAGGTGCCGGGGTGAATGGGGGGAGAGAGAAAAGATGAGAGCATAATTTAAAACACTAAAATTGGACATTTTATTTCTTTCCTTTCTTTGTCTTTTGACTTTAAACTTTGATAAACAACAGCAACTATTCAGGAGCTCGACGGCTCGGATAACAGGAATGATCAATCTTCAGGTACACAATAATTTGCAGAATGAGCTTGTAGCTTCGAAGTTACACTATTCCAAAGAGCACCTTTGCTCCTCTCGATTTACACTCTAGGAGATTGAACTCTGAAATTTACTACAACCTAGCAGCTCCAAAGCATAAGTTTCTTATCCAAACACTAGATAAACCTAGAAAACAGAGTTCACTGTCTTTTCTGCTCGAGAGTCTGATCCAGCATAGACTATGAGTAAGTATAAATTTAAACAGAGGCAATAACTGTCCATTCTAAATGCCCTTAGTGTTCAAAAGGAAAGGTTTAAGAAATCAGCCATAAACAACATGCTACACTGCTCTACACTGATATAAAGGCTGAAAAACACACGCAACGAATAAATACCGTAAACGACATCTCTACAAAAGAAATCACGGTGTTAATGTTAAAAGAAAGAGATCACACAAATAGGCACACAAGACAAGTACGCACTGATTTACAGCCTAAAAACACACATGCAATAAAGAACTTAACTACAGAAGTGATCTGCCCGCGGTTCACAGATGCTTGTACCAGAGCAACATAGAAGGCAAATGAAGCAAGGCAATGAAGCGGTGGCTATTCCCGCCATTGTACTTCCTCCCTACGAATGTATTTATAAAAAATAAAGTATTATATAGTTATTTTAATATCTCACTGGGAAAAAAGCCTCATCCTTTTTATCTATTTTTCATAATACATTAAAAAGTACAGTACGAGAAATTATGGGTGTCTCAGAGGGGGTATGTTCACTTGTTGTAGGTCCGTAAGAGCAATACTGTTTTCTTAACGTGCAATGAGCCATGTGAAACACTTGCACTCTTTTTGAAATATACTTTGAAACACTTAAAATCCTACATGGGCTTATGGCCCTAAGTTACAGAGGCTAAGTTACAGAGGGTAACTAGATGGAGAAAAATATTAAGTTCCAAAAGTAGAGATAAAATTTAAAAAGTTTTACAAAATTATATTTTGGGAATTAAACGAAGGTGATCACTCTTTATTCCCTAAGTTACATCTTTCCCAGCCGGGATTTGATTAAAGTCCTTAGAATTGCTTGAAAATTTACATTTGAAAGATGATTATAACTTTAGAAATTTACATGAAGAATGAATTTTTGAAACCTTCCTCTCAAATTAGCTACCTGGAGCTATCACGTATTTAAATGATGTCTGCCATTGAGCTGGTGGTCCTTTCGACGGTGGGCAAGACTTTTTCCTGCCTCCACTACGTATGCACTCTAGACTGGAGTGATGAAGAAGACAACATGGCCCGAAAGCTACCAACTTTTATAGCGGACGAGAAAGTTCCAGAACTCTCTAGGCCGATGGACTGTACACACACTCAATTTTGATTGGTGAGAAAATTAAATACCAACATTTCTGACTGGCTACTAATTTCAAGAATACCGAGCTCGATAGCTGCAGTCGCATAAGTGCGGCCAGTATCCAGTATTCGGGAGATAGTAGGTTCGAATCCCACTGTCGGCAGCCCTGAAAATGGTTTTCCGTGGTTTCCCATTTTCACACCAGGCAAATGCTGGGGCTGTACCTTAATTAAGGCCACGGCCGCTTCCTTCCCACTCCTAGCCCTTTCCTGTCCCATCGTCGCCATAAGACCTATCTGTGTCGGTGCGACGTAAAGCAACTAGCTTCTTTCAATTTCAAGAATAAGGAATAGACAGAAGTGCTAGTAACCTTAGAACACACACACACACACACAAATCTACGAACACTTCAGTTTTGAAAACCTAGAAATACCAAAATTCCTTTGAAAATTAATTGTCCGTCTTCCCACCAGAGGGGGCACATAAGTCGATCTTCCAATACACAGTCCAAGGTTCACATCACAGATGGCCTTCTAAAAGGTGCTCAGTTCAAATGTACGGAGACGGTGTACCTCCGGTATAATAATAATAATAATAATAATAATAATAATAATAATAATAATGGGTATGGCCTCCGGAGAGTCCTGGTTCAGGTATTTTAAATTGACGCCCATAGGCAACCTGTGCATCTGCGAGGATGAGGCCCTACCTATTATGAATTCTTATGTTGAAAGTGGCGCATACGCTCAGTATCCAAGCCAGAGGAATTAACCAATGAAGGTTAAAATCCCCAATCCGGCAGGGAATCGAGTCCAGAATAATTTGGACCGAAGACCAGCACTCTATAACCATTTAGCAATGTAGCCGAACGCTCACATGGTGTTTCCTTTACCGAGCTCGATAGCTGCAGTCGCTTAAGTGCGGCCAGTATCCAGTATTCGGGAGATAGTAGGTTCGAACCCCACTGTCGGCAGTCCTAAAAATGGTTTTCCGTGGTTTCTCACTTTCACACCAGGCAAATTCTGGGGCTGTACTAATTAAGGCCAGGGCCACTTCCTTCCCACTCCTAGCCCTTTCCTGTCCCATCGTCGCCGTAAGACCTATCTGTGTCGGTGCGACGGAAAACAACTAGAAAAAAAAAAGGATGTTTCGTTTCATAAGTTTGGGACTACATACTATAAATGGACACTATGGCTCGAAGGGTTAATAACAAGTGCCATTCCCGTTCCTTACCAATGCTTTGCAAGTCAAAATTTCCCACAAGGAAGACTACTTACGACACGCCGCATAAGAAAGATAATTAGTTGTGCTCACCGGCGCGATCTCCGATTTTTCCGCCTCTGTACGTGGCAAGAATACAGCCCAGCCGGCAATGTATATGTACTTCTTCCTGCCTCACTAGAATGGCGGTTATTTTTGTTCTTTGGAAAGAAGCAGTGTTTGGTCTCACCTTCCAAACAGCCTGTGGGTGAGGGCAGAGAATACATCCACACTCTGTCTTAAGAAGCAACTGAGCCGGACTGAGTGGCTCAGACGGTTGAGGCGCTTGGACTTCTGACCCTAACTTGGCAGGTTCTATCCTGGTCCAGTCCGGCGGTATTTGAAGGTGATCAAGTACAGCCTCATGTCGGTAGATTTACTGGCATGTAAAAGAGCTCCTGCGGGACTAAATTCCGGCACCTCGGCATCTCCGACAACAATAAAAACCATAACATTATTATTATTATTATTATTATTATTATTATTATTATTATTATTATTATTATTATTATTATTATTATTGTTACCGTGTTTTAGCGGTAGGTAGAGGTGAAAGAAGGTGCGGGCGTGAACGGGTCTCAAACTAGGAAATTAAGGTTAATGTAAAATTTAACCAGGTTATATTTTCTTTTCAAAATTAAGAAATAACAAGCATGGCAGGTACAGAGTAGTAAGGCAACAAAGTATAGTTACAATATTTACCGGATTTGGGCTTCGCGCCCCGACTTCACAATTCTTGGGCAATCAGCCCAACCTTACTCCAAAATAAGTTTTAACAGAGGGGCAGAAAACCCCATTCATGCTCAGGAGCACTTGCTCCAAATTACACAGAAAAGCCTCCTCGAGGCATACAACACTCAATTTTCAAGAAAGAGCCACTCGCTCTCAAACTTTAAGCCTCTCAAAGGCCACACCAAACTCCACCTTCAAGTTGTCCTCTCAGGACATAGACACAGGGGTAAAATACCCAACCTACTGAGGTCTATTAAGTGAGAAAAAGATTAATTACATGACCTCTAAAATAACAATTTGAGAGGAGGCGAACTTGCGCTCCTAATACACTTTGTTTAAAACCTACTTGGCACTAGGCCGTTAATACAAGGGCTAATCCCATACTAAAGAGGTGACTTAAGAAAGAAACAATTTACATTACTGTTACGGAAGAATCGGTTGAGAAAAATAAGTTCACCTCAGAACAATATGAGTGGGAGCTCGAGAGGGTTAAGCACTCTCTATCCCAATATGTAGTTTAAAAGATAGAATAAATACAGAGTGTCTTTACATTTTAGGGAAAGTTACATGGTGGAAACGCTTCGGACCCGCCCCGAGAGTTAACTGCAGAGCTAGCAAGAAAAGAAGTTATTATACGGCCATTACCTTATTGTTGAACTGCTGCCCGAAGAAAGAGGCGCTTCCCGCCCCCTGCTATGTACTTTACACACTGAAAGATGGTACAGAAGTGGCGCAGAGACCCAAAAATCAGCAGTTTATATACTCTCGCGGAAAGTTCGAGGCGTTTTTGGAATGAGAACACCCTCCCACCAAAACTTTATTGGTTAGGGATAAGCAGCATATTCAAGTTGGGGGAAGATACATCAGATTGATCAGAAATTAATTAAAGAAATTCGGGATTGGCTAAATACAAAACCAGGGGAAAGAAAGGGGTATACAGCCAACTTAAACAATAACAGAAAGAAATTTAACAAGAAACAAACTTTTGAAATAAAAATTTCTCAAAAAAAACCAGTTCTTTCACTTCGCACTAGGGTGCACTATTGTTGATCTTCAGTAGTGTCCTCTAGAAGAGAAAGTTCACACTTCTTACAATAGGGAAACAAAAATGCGTCGAAAACGACCCCGTTCAGAAACTACAACATTTCCCAGTAGTGACATCTTCTGAGAAACTTGAAAATTAATACCGTAGATAAAGTTCAGACTTCCTCCAGTAGAGGAGTTTCAATTGGCGCAAATTTTAAATAAGCGGCGTGGAGGTGGTACCGCCCGGTACAATTATTATTGTTATTATTATTATTATTATTATTATTATTATTATTATTATTATTATTATTATTATTATTATTATTATTATTTGTGGAAAATATGCACTCCAAAAACACTAAGTTACTTCTTATAGAGGTTGGTAGCCCTCTTTCCTTTTTGGACACTATGTGGTGAGGTAAGGTGGCTTCATCAACCCACGCCGTGTTACGTCAGACATACAATAGCATTGTGCTTTTTAATTTTTTTTGGTTTTTTTTGTTAGTGGCTTTACGTCGCACCGACACAGATATGTCTTATGGCGACGATGGGATAGGGAAAGCCTAGGAATGGGGAGGAATCGGCCGTGCCTTAATTAAGGTACAGCCCCATCATTTGCCTGGTGTAAAAATAGGAAACCACGGAAAACCATCTTCAGGGCTGCCGACAGTGGGGTTCGAACCCACTATCCCCCGATTACTGGATACTAGCCGCACTTAAGCGACTGCAGCTATCGAGCTCGTTTTATTTTAAATTTACATAAACCAGTGTTTGTGGTATGATTGTTGTTGTTAGAGGGATATATAGTCTATAAACCAATTAGCATGACATGAGGAATGCCTGGAGACAAGGATCTCTCGACCAGACACAAGGGAACGGAAATAATATCAGACACAGCTAGGGAACCCTAGCCGCCAACCGACGCTCCCCATGCAGGGAGCCGCTTCTTACGAAGGCGGGAGATCCCGTGAATGCTCTCGATGGACCCCACCCAAAGAAGTTAATCTGAAGTCTGTTAGTAAACACCAAATTTGTCACCAGTGATGTTTTACACTTCGAAATCGTATGAGATGAAGTGCTGAATAACCTTCCTGTTGGGGATCATTGTAAGTGTCTAAGTGTTAATATAAGGAAAGACCTTCATTGGGGTAATCACATAAATGGGATTGTAAATAAAGGGTATAGATCTCTGCACATGGTTATGAGGGTGTTTAGGAGTTGTAGTAAGGATGTAAAAGAGAGGGCATATAAGTCTCTGGTAAGACCCCAACTAGAGTATGGTTCCAGTGTATGGGGCCCTCACCAGGATTACCTGATTCAAGAATTGGAAAAAATCCAAAGAAAAGCAGCTCGATTTGTTCTGGGTGATTTCCGACAAAAGAGTAGTGTTACAAAAATGTTGCAAAGTTTGGGTTGGGAAGAATTGAGAGAAAGAAGAAGAGCTGCTCGGCTAACTGGTATGTTCCGAGCTGTCAGCGGAGAGATGGCGTGGAATGACATTAGTAGACGAATAAGTCTGAGTGGCGTTTATAAAAGTAGGAAAGATCACAATATGAAGATGACGTTGGAATTCAAGAGGACAAACTGGGGCTAATATTCATTTATAGGAAGAGGAGTTAGGGATTGGAATGACTTACCAAGGGAGACGTTCAATAAATTTCCAATTTCTTTGAAATCATTTAGGAAAACGTTAGGAGAACAACAGATAGGGAATCTGCCACCTGGGCGACTGCCCTAAATGCAGATCAGTATTGATTGATTGATTGACTGATTGATTGATTCATTGATTGATTGATTACATTTTGTCCTTAAAATATCCGACTACCTCTGCTGGATTTGAACTTGCGATATACTGATCCAGAGGTTGGTACTCTACCACCGATACACAGAGGGAGCCTGCTCTGCAAGAAGGCAACAACAAAGAGAAGAAGCTCAAGGCCGTACACCTACGCTACTCATGTGGACCAAACGACTTCGCATACCCAACCGTTTACTTAATCCGGTCTGCGTGCCGCATGACCTTCCGTGGCATACACATAGGCATCACGTGACTGATCTCATTTGCCAACCCCAGAGACTTCATTTCGCACGAAAGTGCGCAGTAAGTTTAGATTTACTCTTGATTTTGGCACTCTCACAGCCGCTGCACGCATCTGGGCGTGGACTGGTAGAATGATGCAAGAGCACACTCCCGACTCCCATGTGCTTGTCTGCCCTTCATCATGAGGACTACGCCCCACTGATCGTCTGGGTCACAATTACCACACACGAAGACCGTGTTGATGTCAATCACGCATCTATAACGGACCTGCCAACTCCACTATTTCGACTTTTTTCCTTTATATCTTTTATTAAAGTGAGAAAACACACATACACATTTCATCATCATCATCATCATCATCTGTTTACCCTCCAGGGTCGGCTTTTCCCTCGGACACAGCGAGGGATCCCACCTCTACCGCCTCAAGGGCAGTGTCCTAGAGCTTCAGACTCTTGGTCGGGGATACAACTGGGGAGAATGACCAGTACCTCACCCAGGCGGCCTCACCTGCTATGCTGAACAGGGGCCTTGTGGAGGGATGGGAAGATTGGAAGGGATAGGCAAGGAAGAGAGAAGGAAGCGGCCGTGGCCTTATGTTAGGTACCATCCCGGGATTCGCCTGGAGGAGAAGTAGGAAACCACGGAAAACCACTTCCAGGATGGCTGAGGTGGGAATCGAACCCACCTCTACTCAGTTGACCTCCCGAGGCTGAGTGGACCCCGTTCCAGCCCTCATACCACTTTTTTTTTAAATTTCGTGGCAGAACCGGGAATCGAACCCGGGCCTCCGGTTGTGGCAGCTAATCACGCTAACCACTACACCACAGAGGCGGACACATACACATTTACAGTGGTGAATTTAATTTTTCTGAGCCCCTAGGCACAATTACGGCATGCGTCCTCCAGAAAAAGAACAGTCAAGTACTTCAAATAACTACAGAATGTGGTACAAGGCGTAAACAATATTTTAAGTTACACAAAACAGTGTTCAAAAATGGATAATTTTTAAATATCAAAATCAATTTATTATCCATAGGGGTTTCCCTCTCACCAAGGTGATAGCGAACTCGTCAATCAAATCTTCACAGTTCTCTTTCTTCCGTTTGATTGTAGATATTAGACTAAAGTACGGTTAACAAGGAAGGGGACACCAATGAGTACCGTTGGTCAGTAGCGATATCTCCCCAAACAAAGCTCTTACTGAATGTGGTTGAGGATGATAGGTAAGGTAAGGGTTATTCTGCCCAAAGGCAGGTCCGAACCTCCACAGAGGTGTTCCTGAGCCGGAGTGTACGTGCGGTAGGGTGGCCAGTTCCTTTCCGCTCCTCCATTCCCTTACCCCCCACCAACAGCGCGTGGGAACCCATCCAACTCCTGACCACGCCCAATGTTGCTTAACTTCGGAGATCTCACGGGATCCGGTGTTTCAACACGGCTACGGCCGTTGGCTTGAGGATGATAAGTGCTAAAAAGTAAAGAAGTAAGATCACACAGGTGTCCTGTTATTTTATAAATAAATAGCGGGAAATTAAATCAATAACTTCTCATTGTAATGATACAAAGCGTACAAAATAATAATAATAATAATAATAATAATAATAATAATAATAATAATAATAATAATAATAATAATAATAATGTCCGCCTCTGTGGTGTAGTGGTTAGCGTGATTAACTGCCACCCCCGGAGGCCCGGGTTCGATTCCCGGCTCTGCCACGAAATTTGAAAAGTGGTACGAGGGCTGGAACGGGGTCCACTCAGCCTCGGGAGGTCAACTGAGTAGAGGAGGGTTCGATTCCCACCTCAGCCATCCTGGAAGTGGTTTTCCGTGGTTTCCCACTTCTCCTCCAGGCGAATGCCGGGATGGTACCTAACTTAAGGCCACGGCCGCTTCCTTCCCTCTTCCTTGCCTATCCCTTCCAATCTTCCCATCCCTCCACAAGGCCCCTGTTCAGCATAGCAGGTGAGGCCGCCTGGGCGAGGTACTGGCCATACTCCCCAGTTGTATCCCCCGACCAAGAGTCTGAAGCTCCAGGACACTGCCCTTGAGGCGGTAGAGGTGGGATCCCTCGCTATGTCCGAGGGAAAAACCGAACCTGGAGGGTAAACAGATGATGATGATGATGATAATAATAATAATAATAATAATAATAATAATAATAATTGTACCGGGCGGTACACCTCCACACCGCTAATTTAAAATGTGCGCCTGTTAAAACTCCTCTGATGGAGGAAGTCTGAACTTTATGGACAGTATTAATTTTCAAGTTTCTCAGAAGATGTCTCTACCTGGAAATTTTGGAGTTTTTGAACTGTGTCATTTTCGACGTATTTTTGTTTTGCTTGTAGTAAGGTGTGAACTTTCTCTTCTAGAGGACACTACTGAAGATCAACAATAGTGCACCCTAGTGCGGAGTGAAAGAACTATTTTTTTTGGAGAAGTTCTTATTTCAAAAGTTTGTTTCTTGTTAAATTTCTTTCTGTTATTGTTTAAGTTGGCTGTATACCCCTCTTTTTCCCCTTGTTTTAGATTTATCCAATCCCGTATTTCTTTTAGTAATTTCCGACCAATCCGATGTATCTTCCCCCAACTTGGATATGTTTCTGTACCCTAGCCAATAAAGTGATTGTGGGCGGGTGTTCTCTTCCCTAAAACGCCTAGAACCTTCCGCGAGAGTATTTAAACTGCTGATTTTTGGGTCTCCGGGCCACTTCTGTTCCATCTTTCAGTGTGTAAAGTACATAGCAGGGGGCGGGAAGCGCCTCTTTCTTCTCCAGCTGTTCAACACCAGGTAATGGCCTCTTAATAACTTCTTTTCTTGCTAGGTCGGCAGTTTAACTCTCGGAGCGGGTTCGAAGCGTTTCCACCATGTAACCTTTTCCTAAAATGTAACCAATCTTTTCATCTATTCTCTTTTAAAGCTGCATATTGGGATAGAGAGTGCTAACCCTCTCGAGCTCCCACTCACATTGTTTTGAGGTGAACTTATTTTCTCAACCTATTCTTCGTTAATGTAAAACAAATTGCTCTTTTCTAAAGTCACCTCTGTAGTATGGGATTAGCCCTTGCATTAGTGGCCTAGAGCCAGATTAGGTTTTAAAAACAAGTGTATTAGGAGTGCAGATCGCCTCCTCTCAAATTGTTATTTTAGAGGTCATGTAATTGCCCCTTTTCATTTAATAGACCTCACTAGGTTGGGTATTTTACCCCTGTGTCTATGTCCAGTGAGGACAACTCGAAGGTGGAGTTTGGTGTGGCCTTTGAGAGGCTTAAAGTGAGAGCGTGTGGCTCTTTTGAAAATTGAGTGTTGTATGCCTCGTGGAGGCTTTTCAGTGTAATTTGGAGCAAGGACTCCTAGGCATGAATTGGGTTTTCTGCCCCTCTGTCGAAACTTGTGTTTGGGGTAAAACTGAGCTGATTGCCCAAGCATTATGAAGTCAGGGCGCGAAGCCCAAATCCTGTAAATATTGTAACTACCCTTTGGACTTGCTACTTTGTACCTGCCATGCTTGTTATTTCTTTGTTTTTGAAAAGAAAATATAACCTTGTTAAATTTTACATTAACTTTGATTCCGTAGTTTGAGACCCGTTCACGCCCGCACCTTATTTCACCTCTACCTACCATTAAAACACGGTAACAATAATAATAATAATAATAATAATAATAATAATAATAATAATAATAATAATAATGAGGTCAATTGGCTGTTGCTAGTCTGGAGCAGCCTTTGCAACTCAGACCCTCGGAAGAAGGTGAATGTAGGAAACTGCGTGTTGTTGTGATGGAGATCAGTGGTATATGAGTACCAGCGATGTTGGAGACTTCGCAAGCACCCAGTCAAAGGATTTGATCATTTAAGAATTAACCTGTAGATATAGTGTTTGTTGTGGGTATCCGCAGAGTTTGATTCTACATTCGAGGAGAATTATGTTTAAAAATAATTAAAATTAAGTCCTGCAAAACATTAAATGCGAGGAACATATAGTATCGTACGCTTGTATTTGTTTTTCAGCGACTATACCTATCCTTCGGCTTACATATTTTCTTTTATTGCCTCCCTCTTTCCACCTTAACAAAGTTTATTTCTCAGAGTAAAAAAGTATAACGTTTGTTGGACTTGAACCACTAATGGATATACATAAATGATTTTCATAATGAGGGCTCCATATTTTATCGATGATTTCGCGAGGAACGTAGTTGCGAGTTTTGAATGCCTGGGATCAGCTAGTCATTACCAGCAACGATTTGTTTTTGCATTTGAACTCTTTGAGCTGCAGTCAACAAATATGTCGGTTGTCGGCTTCATCAGAATAACGCAGTTATGTAAATGTATCACTGAAGACAACTGAACCACGATATTACAGCAAATAAGGTATAATAAAAGTTCGAGTGTGCTATTCTGATTTAGCAAAACATGTACAAGTAGGTACCATGATGCGAAATCGATAAATCGATAAATTTATCGCGAAATACAGCTTTTCATTGGTTGAAGTTCCTGTGATTCTTATACACTAGAGTCATTAACTGAAAAGACATTCTAATCCTTCAGCTGTACCGCGATTGACATGATAGCTTGAATACATACACCTAGAAATGCTATTTTAAACACGTAAAAGCGTAATATCTGGAGAATGCTTACCGTTACAAAGAAAGTTTACATTGAATATTGAATTTTCACGACCGCATTGTAATCGAAACAGACTTTCAACGTATTAGGTCGTGTTACGTACATGTAGTACGTGTTGAAGAGATGGTAAGTACAGAACAAAAATGGCCAGCCGGACACCAGTGGGATCCGAACCCACAACCTCCCGATTCATTGACATGCCCCACAACGGGCGACTTAAACGCACTCTACAGTGTGCTAGCAGCAGTGCCAGACCTGTAGCTCAGATCCTTTCAAACAGAACAAAGATGGCCTAGGCCACCATAGCTCAATTGGTAGAGCAACCGACGCAAAATCGGGAGGTTGTGGGTTCGGATCCCACTGGTATCCGCCTGGCCGTTTTTGTTCTGTACTTAACATCTCTTCAACACGTACTACATGTACGTAACACGACCTAATACGTTGAAAGTCTGTTTCGAAAGTTTACATTAATATGCATATAATTTTTGTATGTCTTTATTGCCTGTAAACCGAAGGTGTAAACTAGGGTGGGCAATAAAGAAATGTTTAATGTTTAATATAATTTTTGTAGGAAGTTTAATTCTAAATCCTGTATGTTCGCATATTATTCGATAGACTAACAGTTTTTTGTGTAATTTGCGCTCTTATCGGATAAGGAATGAAAAACAGAACAATGCTTTTCCTAGGAAATCCACTCGATCTTGGAAGGAAATGCATATTAACATTTGTGTAGAAAATTAAAATCTAACTGGGCTTCATTAAAATAGGGCTAACAGCTCAGGCAGCCAATTCACAATTTAAGGTCCCAACCGTTCAGTGTTTCCGAGTCCGGCTCCTTGGCTAAATGGCTAGTGTGCTGGCCTTTGGTCCAGAGGGTCCCGGGTTGGATTCCCGGCCGGGTTGGGGATTTTAACCTAAATTGGTTAATTCCAATGACTCGGGGGCTGGGTGGATGTGTGTGGCGTATTCAGCATTAGAAATCATCCTAGGTAGGGCCCTCATCTTCACAGACATGCAGGTCGCCTAGTAGGCTGTCTACGAGAAAAAGACCCGCACCAGGCCTCTCCGGACGCCATAGGCCATTTAATTTAGATTTTCCGACTAGCTCTACATTATTTTAAAAGCCTGCTCAATTTTTCCGACTCTTTACCAGTCGACATAAGTTATATGGCATGCTTCTCACGGCCGGATTCTCTTCCTGTCACCAGCCTCAGTCGAGGAGCTAATTAAGAAGAAATGAATGATTGTGAATGATATTCGGTAAGGAGGTGGAAGGAACCGGCTTCGAATAGGATCTGTCCCAGTATTTGTCTGGAAGTCAAAATGGGAAACCACAGAAAACCACTCTCAGGGCAGCCGACGTTGAGGTTCGAAGCTCTCCCGAATGCAGAGCTCGACTCTATAGCCGTAGAGCGTTAACAAACTATGCCACTATGCTCGGTCATAATTATACTTCATATATCCCACAATAATTTGTCAGAAGTAGCCTTTCTGGGGCGTGTTTCATAAAGCTACAAGTCTACAAGTTACATACCATTTTTCATACAAGTTGTTGGAAAAAATGAATTCCTGTTTCATAAAAGCACTTGTAGGTACAAGTGAATTTATACAAGCTACAAGACTTGTCAACAAGTCAAAATTCATGTTGTGTTTCATAAAGATACTTGTAGAGTACAAGAACTTGTAGAAAATACCATTTTTCTTATAAGTTGTTTGAGACATGTAAGGTTGAATACAAGTCTGTGTAATTTGCTGTTAAATACTCAATAATCAATTAGTTTTCAGGCTTTGTGTTAATTTTCGCGTGGAACATGGATTTGTTATATAGTAGTAGCGATAGTGATGAAGATATAATAGGGGGTGGACAAAGACGTAAAAGAACTTTCAGAAGTAGGGTTAATATGGCCTTCACAAGCTTTTATGAATACAATGAAAGATTTAGAATGAGTTCAGTATAACTGGAGTCACTCCTACAAGATGCAGGTAATCAACTTCAACATGCAACTAACAAATTGTGCTCTATCCCCAAAACAACAGTTACTTATAGCATTACACTGGTTAGGAAATGGAGGGCAGTAACATGCAGTAGGTGATATGCATGGTGTATCAATATCTAGTGTGTGGAGAACAGTTCATTCAGTTGTAAATGCAGTGAATATTGTCAAGTTTCCCACAGTTGTTGACTGGCCTGAGGAAACTGGCTACACAGTTCGAGAGGTCCATGCTATTGCTCGTATGCCTGAAGTATGTGGATGTATTGATGGAACACTTGTAAACATTGATGCTCTTACGGTAGGGACATGAGAACGACTTTATTGAACCATTCCATAAATTGCATGGTAGTGTGTGGACCAAATCTTAAGTTTTACTATGCAAGTGCTAACTGCCCTCTAAGTATGCATGATGCACGCGTACTAAGAAACAGCACTCTTTCGCAACGCTCTGATGCTGGTTGGCATCCATTTCCAAGTGCTATTCTTCTTGGTGATTAAGGGTATCCACTTAAAGAATGTCTCATTACACCTGTCTTGGATAATATAAATGACCCTGCAGTTATGCGTTTTAATAAAGCTCATAATTCAACAAGACGTATAATTGAAAATGCTATTGGAATCTTAAAAGAGAAATATCTGTCTCATTCATCTGTCCTTTTGCAGCTAATATTTTTATTTGTCGTGTTATACTTTGTAATATTTCAAGAGATCTTCAAGGTCAGAATGTGATGAAAATAGAACCTGTTGAAAATGAAAACGATGAACCAGATTTTGACTATGTACCGCAAAGTATTATAAAATTATTATGTACAAAGTTGTATACAATGATAATCTAATCTTAAAATTTAAGTGATAAGAATAGACCTATGTGACGATATATGTTTTAGTACTTAGAACGGTGGTCTTCTTTAAATTCTGCTACAAGACAACTCTAACATATGTAAAATCTATTTTGTCTGGGATAAAATCCAGAGATAAGACGATGTTATGAATATTCTTCCACTCTCTAATTTTATCTTCTTTCTTGAGTGAAGCAGAGAAAGCTCCTAACAAAATTCCTTCGCATACCTGATTTTATTCGGGATTACAATTTTTTTTTTTTTTTCAATTTGTTGCTGTTTAGAACTACTCATGTTTGACTCCACTTGGCTATCTCACAAAACTCTTCTTTTTTTTCTATTTGCTTTACCTCGCGCCGACACAGATATGTCTTATGGTGACGATGGAATAGGAAAGGCCTGGGAATTGGAAGGAAGCGGCCGTGGCCTTGATTAAGGTACAGCCCCGCCATTTACCTGGTGTGAAAATGGGAAACCACGGAAAACCATCTTCAGGGCTGTCGACAGTGGGGCTCGAACACAGAAATCAGCTGACTTGTAAGACTTGTAGTGAAATGTACCAACCTTATAATTGTAGGAATTTTCTTTATGAAACTGTAGGAACATCCGCTTGTAACTACAACCTGTACGCTTGTAGACTTGTAGCTTTATGAAACAGGCCACTAGTGGTAAAAACATTGCTGAAATCGGTTGAATATTTCCTGAGATTAGCCTCCATTTACAAACAAACTCACAAACGTTCTCTCTTTACCGTATTAGTGTAGATAAACTGGCATTTGAAGACGAGGATTTTTGAAGCTATCGATAACGCATACCGTTTGATTGAAATGTTTATTTGTATGTTTTCAAATCTGGAATCGTGTGCTTGATTTTCGCATACTTTCTTCTAATAATAATGTTACTTGTTAAATGCCTCTTCAATGTTATGTAGATTTTAATAGACGCCAGTGTGTCAGTAATGTATCCACAAGAGTTCTGTAACATGCCTGATGCTAACTATGAGGAGTTAAATAATTTAAACAACCTTAGATTCCCTCTATTTCAGTCGGAATGTAACTTGCTATCTTGGGAACAGAGGGCGACTAACTGATTGCGCCACTGAAACAGACTGTTTATTTGACCAGGCGCGGATCCAGAAGTTCGTCACAGGAGCTGTGGTACACTAAAATTATATTTTGCAAGAAAATATCTATATTACTTGTTAAATCGTGAGACATTCACTCTACAGGTCGTGTCTGGTCTTTTCCAGGAGTTTCTTTTTTTTTTTTTTTTTTTTTTTTGTACATCAAGCTTTACGTTGCACCGTCACAGGCAGGTCTTATGGCGACGATGGGATAGGAAAGGCCTAGGAATTGGAAGGAAGCGGTCATGGCCTTAATTTAGGTACAGCCCGAGAATTTGTCTGGTGTGAAATGGGAAACCACGGAAAAACCATCTTCAGCGCTGCCGACAGTGGGGTTCGAACCCACCATCGCCCGGATGCAAGCTCACAGCTTTGTGCCCCTAATTGCACGGCCAACTAGCCCGGTAAGAGATTTCTAAATGATACACTATTACTAGGGCTTTGGGATAGTGGACTCAATAGACATCCGATTTGGATAGTGTGGTCTTCCTAAAAATAAAATTAGCTACCTTTTATCCACTCACTGTCTACAAATAGCTCCATTTCTTGCTCATCTTCGTTGTGTAGCATATTCTTCTTGATACCTGCCTGTGACCAGGGGATTCATTCCCCTTTTCTCGAGTGAAGGAAATTTCTTAAAGTAGATGTTAGACAAATAAGTAAAATTTCATAGTCTAAATCATATTGTCTGATGCAACGTTTACTAATACTCTCTGTCTTTTGTTATGCTGAATTTAAACTATGTCTTTAAACCTTCTTTGAAATCAATAACCTCTTCTGTTTCTAAGCAATGCAGAGGAAATTTCTTCCTTATTACTTCCAAGGTCCTGGGTCTTCACTTTCCCCGACAGGGAGTCCACACAAGCTGCGTCAAGAGTTTTTTTAAAGAGGTGTTCCTCCTCTATCACTCGCCCTTCTTCCCAGCTTGTAAGAAAAATGGGAAACCACGGAGTTCAGAAATTTGCAGCCCTTCAGAAACATAAAAACATGCATTCGTGTGTACATTACCTTGGTCAGACTGACGTTAGAATATATGAGCGTGATGCAGAGCCCCACGTGCAGAATACATCTGCGAGAAATGTTTCAAAGTAACTTTCGTAAATATATTTTAAAATACAATCTCATAATCCACTTGTGTTTCTTATAAGGAGCTCCTTCTAAATTTATAAATTTAGAAATAGAGAGTTTAGAAGACAGAAAGATGGAGTAATGTATATTTACAAAGTAATTAATTCACGCATTGATAAATCTGAGTTCCTTTACCTCCGGAATTTCTATGTGCCACGCCCGAATTCAAGATCTAATTTAACATTTTTAAATTACAAGGCTAGAACCTCTGCTCATCAAACTACAAAGTATCTATAACAGTGCATCTCAAAAAAGTAATGCTCTAGATTTTAGCACAAACTTGAGAATATTATTAAAGAATTTACGGCAACCACTGACCCATAAAATATTATGACACAACACTAGGCATATATTAAAAATAATGTTTCGGGGCAACTTACTGTAACCCTAGTCGTTGAAACATGTTACATTAAATTAAATTTAATATATAGGCTATTATAATTAATCACATTAGGTTAAGTAATATAACGTTATGATTATTTGTAATTTTACGATGTATCAACAGGGGTGCTGCTGTAACTAGTATAAAACTCCTGCAGCATAGAATAAATTAAAACCAGGGTTCCGTACTGTGTGGTTCGACTCAATATTTCCGGAGTGGCAGTTTACAAGATCCGTACCACTGCAACCAGCTCGTTCGGCAGGACCGTTGAACAACCGCTATTTCTCAATCTCTCTTCCAAACCATAAACCTAAATCCATCCCTAGTTCTCATTTTTTCTCACTGTTTTTCAGAATTCAGTGGTGGAATACAATTAGAGTTGCGATGAAGAAGCGCATCAGAGAGAGAAACAAATGTATGTGCCTTTTAATTGCTAATGTCTTTTACAGAGCATATTTTCATAACAAACATCAGCAATAATACCCACAATGTAGAAATAATAGAATGACTGCCAGACCTTGAGCAATAAAGCAACGTAGCGTTGGCAGCTCCTCCCCTGCAGCCTATTGTTCATATTTCACTCAGGCTAGTCCATCAGAAACCCGGACAATAATATTACTTATTTCAAGCCCTCCTCCCTTATCATCGCTCCAAGTAGCTCGAGCTTACACCACTCCTGTATTTCTTGGATAGGTTGTGTTTCCGATAAGGTAACCAATAGGACAATATTCACTTAAGGAGTGTACAAACGGCATAACTTTCTAATGTTTATCATTCTTTTTATAACAACAGAATTCAAACAAAAAGTTTTAAAAGTTACATTTCTCTGGGGAAGGGGGTAATTTACTTACTGGGGAATTATATACCCCATACCCTGCCGGGTACTGCCTAAAATGAACACTAGCAGTTAAGCCCTATGATGCCTCTCCGCACACCACCATTTCTTTCTGATTTCGCACCCTGCTTGGCATCCAGGGTCTTACGTCAGCTTGTCGTAAAATATATATAGTCCTATCAGTTATTTAGACTATCGTGTGTTAACAAAGGGTATGAAATATTTTTTCCCCTTCATCTGGCCTTTGGTCTTAAAAGGATAAAATGCAAAGTGGTGATCGCTACCTTCTTCTCCCAAGTTGAGAGTTACCTTTTTTATGGCAGGCAGAGAACATCGGGGATATATCATACGCTAGCACCCTCAGAGGAAGCACAAGAAGTTAGCTCGTCGGCATACGCTAGATATTCCTAACAATTACATCTACATGTGTTTATGGGAAGTCAATCAAGGTTATCAGCCAATTAAGCACTCGAAGTGTCAGAGAGGTAAAGAACCTTGACCGTGAAGGGAGAAGTACACCTCTTTTTGTTGGTAATCTTACCAGGCAGCCCTACTGCTACCTGGCCGGCCACGAGCTCAATGTGGCACAAGGTAGGAGTTGTAAGACTTGCTCAACGTAGTGTTGTCATTTCGCTCAAGGTTCACCTTACTCAACCGTCATACTTATAAGCAATACTTAATTAAGGTCCCCATTGTTTTCATCTCGTCCACTAAACGACAATTAATGGAACCCACTTGCCCCCGAGTGACAGAGAAAGAAATGCAGGTGCTATACAGAAGCAATCCCGTCCCGCCCGTATGGAGTGAGCTATGTAGGGCGCGCCTCTAACTTGCTCAATGTCTGTCCTCTTTCGGGCAAGGGTATCAATTATAAGATTAGTTCACTCGTTTTCCTCCAAATGTTAATTTCGCATTTAATTCATTTCTGCATGCAAATGTGCGTCTTTACTGTTCCACTTATATGTGTTTCTACAAATGATTCGCAACAGCATGGAAGTCAAAAGAAAGAAAACCGATTGATGTGGATTGTAAAGTAATCTTGAATAACAGAATGATAAGGTAGACCTATGAGTGCTTACTTCACCAGTATTCTTGTAGATGGATGAGGAAACTGAAAATAACGAGTAGGTAGGGAACAAGACAAAGTATAATGTGATGACATCATAAAAAAATCACAAGAGTTCTACGGATAGGGGCGTACCCAGGGGAGAGGAGAGGAGGAAATTGAAATGGACCACATTATTAAACCATACATCGCAATTGCGAGATATGCGATGATTATTGTAGTACTAGCGAATGTACCCGTGCTTCGCTACGGTATTCTACATTGTATTCGAATATCGAAGTAAATAGTGTACATGCAGTAAATAAGATAGTTTTAAAATTGCATGTCTCTTAGCGTTATCCGAGAAAGAGCATGGGGAGGTCCCCGTACGTTTCCAATGTAAAGTGTTTGTTACGGATTTGTGATATAACGGCAGGCTCACTTGCCTACTGGCATTCACAATCAGGTTGGGAAGTTTACATTATAATTGCAGGCCCCATTGCCTACTATGCGGACAGAATCGATTTGGGGAGTTTTCGTTAAAATGGCAGCCCCCCTTTCCTACCTCCAGACAGATTACAGTTTTTATTATAATGGCAGGCAATTACCCTACTATCACTCGAAATTGAGTTGTGCAGTTATCATTATAATGACAGGCCCCTTTTCCTACTGCCAGCCAGCGTACTGCCAGTCACACCAAGTTGGTGAGTTTCCATCAAAATAGCAGGCCACTATGCCTAATGCCAGTCACATTTTAGATGAGTACATTTCTTTATAATGGCGGGCACCCTTGCCTACTGCCAAACACAATCGGGTAGGGGAGTTTTAAACAAAACTGCATGCTCACTTACCTTCTGCAAGTCAAATCGAGAAGGGAACTATTCATTACAATTGTAGGCCTTCCTTACTAATGACAGTTACACAGGAGTTGGAGAAGGAACCCTTTCCTACTGCCAGTCAAAGTCGGTGTGGGGAGTACTGATTACAATAGCAGACCGACCCTTTCTCGATCGCTAAATCGACATCAGTGAATATATATAGATCGACATACGAAAGTATATGCGTGTTTACAATATTGAAGACCTTCATTTACAGATTAACTGCTACTAAACGTACGTCATATCGACAAAGGATTATACCATAAGACACGCCGGATTTAGTAGCCTAAATGGCTGGTCCAATGATATGTCATCTATTCTTGGGTCAGATTTAGAAACGTGGAACAGGGTAAAGGTTTTGTAAGATCATCTCACATTACATTACTTTTCGGATAATAATGTGACAGCTACATACGTAGCATTTGGCTCACATATGGCTACTGAGTGGGCCAATTTTCGTGAAGAGTTTGATGATTCTGTATTTCATATAAGTAATTGAAAGTATGAATAATGCATGTGAAAATTCCAAATTGACTTAACATCGATTAATAGAGAAAAATCAAACGTAAAAGGGATACAGATACGGCATAAAGTCATAAGACCAAGGTTGTAGATGATTCCAAATTGAACGGAGATTGTGCAATCCGTTACGTGATAGGAATTTCCGAAGGTCTGCACCATCATTAAAATTGCCTGCATATTTCGATATTCTTCGGGGATAAAAAATGAAAAATTTAATGATATAGGATTTTTCATTCGTTACAGGCTAAAACGTATAATTTTGTCAAATTTCAATTATCTTCTTATTCTTCTGGCAGATTATGCCACAATGTGGATTTTGGGCGAGGCGGGTAAAAATTAGGACTTTCAGGAAATCAAAAATTATGGAGATTGTTATTATTACCCCTTAAACGGAAAGCTGTAGGAAAATTTCGCCAAAATAGTCAGTGTAGAGGTACACAGTCGTTACGATTTGATTTATATAGATAAGGAATCTGCTCCATGTAAAACACCTTTTGGGCTATGTCCGCTGGACTTAACCTGCAAAAGTGACCATTCATGATATCTCCCTTATTAATCCTCCTGACGAAAAAATGCACATGAAAAAAAAGGTTTAGAGGTGGAATTCCATCAGGTTTGGTCGATTTCCAGTCAGGTTGGTCTTGTTCTGTATATATTGTGGAAGAGTAAAATCACCATTTCGGTTCCTTATAAACCGCCAGTCCATTCCGGAACATGAAATGTTATTTACGTTTAAAACCTACCTTTGGACAGGTGGATGCTAAATATAAATTTTGTTTCGAATGTCTTCAGTAGTTTTCAAGTTGTAAGGAATACGCTTTACACGCACCCGCTCGTGAGTTAAGTCCGATGGGACTTGTACAGAAAAACGGTCCTTTAATGATATCTCCCTTATTGATCCTCGTATCGAAATGATGCACATGAGAAAAAAAGGTTTAGACATTAATTTCTACCAAGGTAGGTAGACTTCCATAAACTTTTGTTGTGTATATTTTTTGGAAGTGCAAAATCACTGTTTCGGTTTCGTATAAACCCCCAGTTAGTTCAGGGATTTAGAAACAATATTTGCCCTGAAACCTATCAAGGACAGGTGTATTCTAAATACGAATCTTGGTGGAAATGCATCCAGTAGTTTCTAGCATTCACGTACATACGGCGTAATTAAGGAAGAAAATAATACAGTTAAGAATGTTGAAACTAATAGAAAATGGATTATAACTGAGGACAGCCGGATAACGACAAATAAATAAATGCCGTGAGTTATGGATATAATAAAGCGCTAACAGAGGAGAAATTTAGGTTCAGTGATTCTTAGGTAAACAAATATGAAGATGACTAATGGTGTTATTACTTAATCTATTCGAGGGCGGTTATAACCTCCAACGATATTCCGCCAATATCCCGCAGATGAGCCGATTGATGCCTCTCTTTCCATCTACCCAAGGAACAACCACGAATTTAAAAGCATGATGAGGAAAATGGCAATACGTTACTTCCCTACTGGCATGCAGTCAGAGACGTTGCCATGGTAACCTGTAGGTTCGTTGTCGGTCTGTCGGTCACTAAATGCAGAGCATGATACCAGCAGAAAATTGTAAATTTCTCCGTCATGTGAAGAGTAAGGTAAATTATGAACATAACGAAAGTTGTTTATAATGAAGAGACGTTTCACGTACGGTAAACGAAGTTTACAGAAAATCAATAGTATAAGAGAAAATAGAGGAAAACCACTGTGGTTTTCCTATAAACACCCCGTCTATTCAAAGATTTTAAAATTATATGCATATCGGAACCTTTCCTGGGATGAGTATACTCTAAATATGAAGTTTGGCTGAGATCTATCCAGCCGTTTCGACGTGATGGTGGGAAAACCACTCTGGTTTTCCTATAAACCCCCCATCTATTCAAGGATTTTAAAATGATATGCATATCTAAACCTTCCCCGGGATTAGTATACTCTAAATACAATGTTTGGTTGAGATCCATCCAGCCGTTTCGACGTGATGGTGGAAAAACCATTCTGGTTTTCCTATAAACCCCCGTGTATTCAAATATTTTAAAATGATATGCATATGGAAAACTTCCCCGCGATGAGTATCCTCTAAATATGAAGTTTGGTTGAGATCTATCCAGCCGTTTCGACGTGATGGTGGAAAAACCATTCTTGTTTTCCTATAAACCCCCTGTCTATTCAAGGATTTTAAAATGATATGCATATCAAAACCTTCTCCGGGATGAGTATACCCTAAATATGAAGTTTGGTTGAGATCTATCCAGCCGTTTCGACGTGATGGTGGAACAGACAAACAGACAGACAAACAGAAACAATTTTATTTATATAGATTTTTACACTCGTTCTTCACCCCCTTTCCATCCCCGCCCAAAGGAGTCCTATGAGTGCCTTACACAACAGTATATTTTTTTCCCAGATATTAAGTCTTATTTGTACCTATTTTGGTCCCTAACCGACGGAAAAATTCCAAGATGTTCAAATTTTTCACTTTTTACCCCCCAAAAATATCGAAATATGGAGGCAATTTTAATGACTGTGCAGACATTCCTTTTGAGCTATTTTTTGGCTAAACGGTAAGTCGTATCACAAAACGGATGGCACAATGTCCCTTCAATTCGGAGTCAAGACCTCAAGAATATACGAAGTTAGAAATTCCAGTCATAGTCGAATTGGGAAGGATTTTTATAATAGCAAGCCCCTTACCTACTGCAATTCACAATCGAGTTGAGGAGTTTTAATTATAATAGCACTCCCCCTTGCCTACCACCAGTGTCAATCAAGCTCGAGAGTTTTCATTTTAAGGGCAGACCCCCTTACCTAGGGCCAATCGCAGTCAATTACCAGAATTCCCATTTTAACGTAGGTCTTCTTCCCTATTCCCAGTCAGTGTCGATTTGGCCAGTTTTCATTATGTTGGCATGCCCCCATTTCTACTTCCAGATAATCAACAGTGTGCTTGGAAAAATTAAGTAACACTGATGATCTTCCCATAATTAGGAGTCTATTCGTTTATGGGATCAATTTCATTTAATTTGTCACCAGTACACGTACTGAAGCGAAGGAAGAACAGAGTCATTGAAGAACCTCTTGATAAACAATGTTTCGTGTTTTATTTTCTGGTGCACATATAAACAGGGACTTGCTGCTGCTGACTCGGGAACATGCGACGTACAGTTGCCCGTGGGAAAAGCAGGGTGATCTGAGGTCAAGTCCAGCAATACTCAACGTCTGGCCCTGGGATTTATTAATAGTCATCGCAAAGCAGAGGCTGACTGGAAACTGCAGACGCTTGAACTCAAACGGGTAGTTGGTTGGGATTAGTGGTATCCGCGGGATAAGAACTGACTCTCCTTCACCGCATCCAGTCATGATAGTTGCCTCTATCACATGTTTGTGGAGGGCGTTTACCTGAAGTCTTGTCCCATTGCACAAATTAGGTGGGCTGAGATTGCGCATGAGTATGATTGGTGCGCCGATCTTTAAGGTAATTTTGTGCGATGGAAGCCCCGGAGCCGTTATAGAATTCAGGAACTCAGGAGGATAGTGAACTGCGTCGTCAGAGTTGATTACTTCATTGACAGACGTATAAACTGTCTCCTCGCCGTGGAACATTGTGAGGATAGTCGAATTAATGTACGCCGCTTGTTCATTAGTTGGAGTTAAGATCGCTCTGCAGCAGAGCCATGAGATGGGTTTGCTCCTAATATTTTCTACGTCCGGGTACACCGATGAAATGAGAGCTTCAAGGTTAGAAAGCGACAAACAAAATTCATCAGAAAGAGTAATGATCCCGTTACTGTCTCCCAGTGAGCCGTTCCCAATCGACAACAATGTTTCAGTGAATGTATGTATGTTTTCATCACCACCTAGATGTACCCTCATATTCTGTGTCAGAGACAGTTTTTTGATATTTGGCCAAAGTGATGATCTCCTTAATGAAGCGTTCACTTCATCTGCTCTGCTCCCTCTTGGAACAACCGGTAACGTTTGACGAAAATCACCAGAAAAGAGGATAGGGACACCTCCAAAGAAGTTATTACTGTTTCGGATGTCCCGCAGCGTTCGGTCAACTGCTTCAATCGCCTTTCTGTGAGCCATAGTGCATTCATCCCAAATTATAAGACTGCAGTCTTGCAGAACCTTGGATATGTTACTTTGTTTTGTGATGTTACATATTGGTGACTCTGTGCAGTCAAGATCTATAGGCACTTTAAACATCGAGTGAGCAGTTTTGCCACCGGGTAAAAGAGTGGCTGCGATCCCCGAAGAGGCTACTGCTACAGCAATCTTACTATCCTGTCTGATCTTAGACAACAGTAAGTTAATCAGGAATGTTTTTCCAGTTCCGCCCGGAGCGTCTAAGAAAAACATTCTACTTTCCTTATTTCTAACACAGTTTAATATTTCCCGATATACTACAGTCTGTTCATCTGTAAGTTTTGGTTCATTTAATAGAACAAAAGACCTTAACGCTTCTTTATTGTAATTTGTTTCCCTGAGATAGTCAGCATTTAACGTTTGTAAGATCTGAGGGGAAGGAAGGCCGTAAATGTTCAAAGGCTGACCGCCAATCGATAGAACGTATTCTTCGAGGTCTTGAAGACATCTGTCTTCCACATGGGCGATCATTTCATGAGCAGTACCGTCGTTACAGGGGGAAAGTTGTCGTAAGAAATCTTCTGCTAGGCTCTCCTTATATTTGTTCCACAGATCCAACGGATCAGAGAGACTGCAAAAGACTAACAATATGCCAAAAAGCCGGCGAAGTTTTGCTGGGCTTTGTGAAACTATCGCCTCCTTCAGTGTCTCTTCCCATTGAGAGTCATCCAGGAGTAATCCATGGGCTTTGCATGCACTCCGATATGTAGGGTGAAGTATGCCATTGACGGTGCGAAGGTCAGTGAAGGATGTTGGTCCCCTGACAGTGAACAGAAGCATGCGTAAATAGAAGCACTCGGAATTATTAGTATGGACTGCATACACTCGGCTAATTACGTGCTGCTTTCTAACGCCCGAAAATGCTACCACAGGTACTCCTTTCTTTCTTCTTACAAATGTACCTTGCTGTTTGTTATACGTATAGTAAGAGGGAACGTCTTCATACAACAGTGTCTTAGCAAAATCATCTGTCTGACATAAGTTAAAGAATGCCATTAAGGTGGTGTTACGTGGATTTTCTACTATGTCATGAGCCGTTTCTGCAGTAAAGACAATTCTTTGAAAATTTTGTAGATGAACATCTAAATGCATTACTGGAGGATATCTTTCATGGATAGGAAATGAAAGAATTCGCCAAACTGCTTCTGAGCTGGATATGTACCTTCCGCTCTGATACTGGCACACTTCATCATTTTTGTCTTGCAAACCTAAGACTGCCTGATCGCTTCCTTTGTTGATGTACTTACAGATGTATTTGATGGACTTAACACTGCTACAGTATTCAACATTGATGTGTGTTTTGAATACCCTAGACAAAACAGGACAGTATGGCACTATCCATCTATTATCCACTTCCATATCCTGTCTATTTATCATAAGGCGTGCAGTGAAGCCACCCATAGAAGGAATCCTGCGCTTGTAGGATGGGTACCCATCGTTCCCTGTGACAGTTTCATTGACGAATGCTCGTGGGTATCGTTTTGAGCATCGTCCACCTTTCATACATGGTGAGCCTACGTTGAAAGATCCGCATGGTCCATGGACCATGTGACATTTAACTATGTTAAAAAGCTGTGGATCTTTATCAGGATCTGGAAATTCAGCACTAATAACCTTATCAATATCGACGGGTCGTATCTTGTCCTCAAGCCATAATAATATGTGGGCGTGAGGCAAGCCACGCTTTTGCCATTCAATAGAGTACATAAAACAAAGAGTTGGCCCAAATATTTGTTCTCTGGTTAGTAAGTCCATGAGAGATTTTAATTTCATGTGAAATACACGTGTAATAATGTCGTGACGATCATTCGCTGACTGACCATTATATACGGCATTACCAATTTCTTCCCATTTTGGATTAGTTGTAGCTGTAATAAAAAGATCTGGACATGAGTATTTTCGCACATAACAGAGTGCATCTTGAGATCGCTCGTGCATATATCGGGGTCCTCCAGTGAAAGTGGACGGTAAAATGACTAACCATCCCAAATCTGCCATGTTACCCTCGTCCTTCCTCAGGGCGTCTTTAAGGTGAATGTAGCTCTCAGCCCTTAATTCCCTTTGGTGTGTTCTGATATAGACTAACCTTTCAGTCTCTATTTTAGCATACATGTCTACCCAGAACTGATTGGACAGTTGACGGTAACAATGTAAGTAGTTTACCTCGCCTTGTCTTATCATTATACGATAAGAATAAAACTGAAGAGAAGATGTTTTCTTGAGAGGGGTCTTTAGTTCTCCGGTTCGTGGGTCTACGTGGTACAGTAGGAAGTGGTAGCCATCATCTCCACGAGGGAACATCAGGGGATATTGAAGAGCGTCGTATGATCGGTGGGTTTCAGATATTCGTCTCAGGCCCTGGTCTCTTGTCCGAAGCACGATGTCTCGCTTATCACATTCGTGTCCAACCAATATGACAGCTATCTCGTTTGTTGTCGGCTGATTATAACAGCCTCTGTGCTCACCAGCAGGAACTCGGTCGGCGTGGATCACAATCTTGTGGGTGTCACCGTCCGGCATTGTCTCTAGAGTTGTCTTCAGTTCCTTGACATATGGGTTCACATCATGTAACATGCCCTGCAAATCATTAACTAAATGGGTTTTTAAATTTGGTATTATTGCTGTTCTTTGATCTACCTGTGCTTTGTGGTCTGCAATGAAATATATTTGAAGATATTTAGAATTTTCATTGTTTGCAGGGAGAAGTGAACCTATTAAGTGGTATACTTGTCCTTGAATTTTGAATGTTGGCATAAAATTTCCTTCCACTACTTTAGTAGCTCCGAAGCTTGTCATTTGGAATGCGCTGTTGTAGGCTCGCACAAATTGAAGAAAATGGCGAGAGTCAGTATGCGTCCCATTTAACAGAGAAATAAGAAGTTCCGGTAGAGGAGTTAGATGATTTAATTTAATTTTTCCGGAAGAGCAGCACATTCCCTCTGGCTCTTGCTTCCATTTGAGAGCCCTACAGAAAGGGCACACTTTACTCAAAGACCCTATATGGGCTCTTGGATGGTAGTCGATAAGAGGGTTATAAGCAAATGCACTTCGCTGCTTTTCATGCCATGGAATCATATTAGGACACCTAGATTCAATTGACGTTGAATGTAATTCTCTAACATTGGCATGTCTCACTCTATCTTCATCTAACCGTCTGAGATATTCATCAGTGGTCTCTGATGAACGTCTTTCTGCTGCACGTTGTCTTTTCTCTTCCTGCTGGACATTTTGCATTTCGTTTAACGATGCGTAGGTACTTCGTCGTTGTGTTAACGCCTGAGAATATTCCTCCGCAGCTAGGTTTACGCGTGTGAGGGAATGGTGCTCTCTGTCATGCTCCATTCGAGCCATCCGCTGATCCTCTGATTCTGTTTCTCTTAAACGCATCTGTCTAAATCTTTGCGATCTGAGTATTGCCTCGCGGTCTGAAGCAGTCTCAGAAGCCCTAGATGTGGACTGGCGTGCTCTCTGTGAGCGAAGCCTGGCCTCGCGCTCGGAAGCAGTCTCCGAATCACGGTCAGTGCTCTTCCTCAGTCTGTCTGCATTGAGTCTGGCTTCGCGGTCTGAAGCAGTCTCAGACGCCCTAGATGTGGATTGGCGTGTTCTCTGTGAGCTAAGCCTGGCCTCGCGCTCAGAAGCACTCTCCGAATCACGGTGAGTGCTCTTCCTCAGTCTGTCTGCACTGAGTCTGGCCTCGCGGTCTGAAGCACTCTCAGACGCCCTAGATGTGGACTGGCGTGTTCTCTGTGAGCTAAGCCTGGCCTCGCGCTCAGAAGCACTCTCCGAATCACGGTGAGTGCTCTTCCTCAGTCTGTCTGCACTGAGTCTGGCCTCGCGGTCTGAAGCACTCTCAGACGCCCTAGATGTGGACTGGCGTGCTCTCTGTGAGCTAAACCTGGCCTCGCGCTCAGAAGCACTCTCCGAATCACGGTGAGTGCTCTTCCTCAGTCTGTCTGCATTGAGTCTGGCCTCGCGGTCTGAAGCAGTCTCGGAAGCCCTCAATATTTTAACTTTTTTAGCTTTTGATATGGACCGTCCAATGTTAATTCGCTTCCTAGCAGGCATGGTCAAAGGAACAGTCACAAAAGTGTCGAAACCCAATCAGTAACTCTGTAATGGGCAGCAAAGTGCATGTGGTGGTGATTATTTTCTGTTGGTGACGGTGGGATCCTCTAAATATGAAGTTTGGTTGAGATCTATCCAGCCGTTTCGACGTGATGGTGGAAAAACCATTCTGGTTTTCCTATAAACCCCCTGTCTATTCAAGGATTTTAAAATGATATGCATATCAAAACCTTCTCCGGGATGAGTATACCCTAAATATGAAGTTTGGTTGAGATCTATCCAGCCGTTTCGACGTGATGGTGGAACAGACAAACAGACAGACAAACAGAAACAATTTTATTTATCCCCGCCCAAAGGAGTCCTATGAGTGCCTTACACAACAGTATATTTTTTTCCCAGATATTAAGTCTTATTTGTACCTATTTTGATTGACAGCTATGCCCAAACGTACATGCATAATCTCACTGCTCTAGAATCCTGGAGCTGACGTTGCCATGGTTACGGCAGTTCATTTCTTTATCCGATTCCTAGAGCAGGGGTAGTGTGGTGCCAATATCTCCGTAACGGTTGGTTTTAGGGCCTTAAAACATGGTTTTCGGGCCCGTAGGGCTTACCGAGTTTTGTTCTTTGCGTCAAGAGGATTAAATTGAGCTTTGTCTCGTCCTTATACGACAAATTCGATATTTTGCCTATAATAGTATAAGAGAAAATGGAGGAAAACCGTTTTTCCTATAAAACCCCCGTCTTTTCAAAGATTTTAAAATGATATGCATATCGAAACCTTCCCCGGGGTCAGTATACTCTAAATATGAAGTTTGGTTGAGATCTATCCAGCCGTTTCGACGTGATGGTGGAACAGACAAACAGACAGACAAACAGACAAACAGAAACAATTTTATTTATATAGATGACAAAGAAGTAAAATTAAAACATAAATGGCATAAAAACAATAACAAAAATACAACAAACAATTCCTCAGAAACAAAAGTTTATAAGAATTCATATCAAGACAATAACAAAAGAGGAATACACGGAACTGTATCAAGACAAGAAACGGAACAAAAACCTCACAATTAAAAGGACATACAAATGGTGTAAAAACAATCGCAAATAAATTACGAAATTAAATATTTCTTTAATGTAACATAATTACAACGCAAACACTTAGGAATTCACCTAAAATTTACAAAATGGCAAACACATAAGTTAACATACAACTTAAATATTTCCATTGCCATAACAATACCCCCGCCCCTCAGAAATATCTCCGAAAGTAAACAAAGTAATGTAACGAAAGGAAACAGACGAGTAAGTCCCGATTACATGTTACGGAATGTGTGGAATATTCCTTGGCGTTATTCGTTAGTAATAATACAATTTGCAACACATTATTTTGAAATATTTCATTCCCATTAAATACCCAAGCATCTAAGCATATACAATATGATCTTCATATGATGATGTCAGCAGATGATGGTATATTGATTTGTTATTAAGACAATGAAAATACTATAATCATAACAATAATAAACCAAACCAAACCCTATGGTACAACAGCCGAAGGCCTCGAGATTATGAGGTATTGTGTAATAGGCACGACCAATCCTCTGGACCGTTATTCTTGGCTTTCTAGACTGGGAATAATAATAATAATAATAATATTAATAATAATAATAATAATAATAATAATAACTACGCTGTGGTAGCAGGGAGAGAGGTGATACTCCCACGTGGCGCGTCCTAGGTAGCGGATAGCCGGGGTCCTAACCGGCTTACCGGCGGACTTGAGCGAAATAAAATACCTCTCACGGACCAAACACATATTAGAGGCGGCTGACACGCAGAAGCCGTAAAGACTTGTAACATCGAGATCGACAATTTGGTGGTCTCGTCTTTACCTTCAACCTTTTATTATGATGGAAGTGTCAACTGACAAAGAAACTGCACCAGGTCCTAGTTATTACACTAGAGTTTCTCGGTCATAGGATTATGGGAGGCGGAGAACAGCATGTGAAGATGTATCGGAGTTTCTCTAATCTCTTCGTTTGAAACGCAAACATTTTCTTGGCACCATCAACATCAACACACTTCTAAAAGTGGCAAATTGAAGCAATTAACGCACATGTTGGACAGACTAAATATCCAAATTTTAGCTCTACAATAAACCAGACATACGGATGGAAATCACTTCGAGTCAGGCAATTACAGAATATACAAAGGTAAACCAGTTATTCCAGTCCTTAATACACCATTGCAATTTGGCACCAGGTTTGCAGGAAGAAATAGTACAGTATGCATCAAAATATACAGTACTGAAAATTATGTTAGTCTTATTGTCATTACCTTACTTTTCGAGATGATAGTGTAAATATTCAAAATGTGCTCCATTGCGCTGTAGGCAGTGTTCGTAACGATCACGCAGATTTTCCAACATATTCTGGAACATAGGTTGCTGCAGAGTCCAGAAGAAAGTGACGATCTTCTGAAGTAACGCAGACACAGTTTTGGGTGGATCTGGACAATTAAAAATTTGCTCCTTTAACATTCCCCACACGCAAGAATCAGGTGGTATGAGATCGGGAGAATGTGATGGTTAGGGGAACTCAGCCCTGCGGGAAATTACTCGTCCTGGAAAGGTTTCTTGCAGCATAGCCATAGTCTGTCGAGCGGTGTGGCGGGTCGCCCCGTTTTGTTGGAACCACTGTCTATTCATCTGCAATTTCCTGGCACGACAAAACCTTCTTAGATCCTGAATAAATGGCCTGATCACCATGTTCCTATAGCGTTCATGGTTAACAGTAAGAGGTGCACAATCATCATTCTCGATGAAATACGGACCCAGCACACCGTTTCCTGACACTACACACCAAATCGTCACACGCACTCTATGTAGCGGTTTCTGCACTATAGTGTCTGGCCTCTCGAAAACAACAAAGCGAGTTGTTTGGCGATTGATAAAACCGTCCAAGTGAATGTGACTTTCGTCCGAGAACCACACGTTGAACAAGAAATGTGGATCCTCGTACACCATGGCCAAAAATCGTGCACAATATTCCACCCTGACATGCCTATCGTGCTCCGTCAGTCGTTGCCTAACCTGTATTCGGTACGGAAATTCACCTATGTCTTTAAACAATCGTCGAAGTGACGTAGGGCTGATGTTTATTTTCTGGGCTGTTCGCCGAAGACTTCGCTTTGGAGACTGCAACACTTGATTGAGGACACGTCCATGATTTTCATTTGTGGACACAGTTACTGGCCCACCAGACCTCCCCTTGCGTTGACACAATACACTACCCGTACGACCAAACATTTTTACAATAGATAGCATAACTGTGTTGGTAGGTGCTGGCTTATTGAAGTTTTCACGATATTGTTCCGCCACTAACTTTAAACTCGGCCCACCTTGATAACCATTTCCGTACGAGCGAAAATAATAATGCATTATAAACACATTTCCCCCCGTCGCGAGACTCATTGTCACTTCCAATCACAGAGCACAACGTTCTTTACACAACTAACAATTCATCATGGCGATGTAACAACACGCAGACGCTCAGGCGTGCGCATGCGCTCTGCGCGAAAATGAATACTGTATATTTTGGCGCATACTGTAACATAAATTCAGTTGTGAGTTTCACATTTCCCTCTGAAAAAATTTCAGTGCTAGCAATCAAATCAGGAAACAAAGCCTATTAACTAATAATGCTCATGCACCTACAAATAATTATAACCAAGAAGATCCAGAAAAGATGGAAGAATTCTGGAACTTACTAGAAGAAATAGTAGCCCAAATTCCTAAACATCATATCAAAATTTTGATGGGTGATTTCAATGCATAAATAGGTAAAGAAACGACGTACTAACCCTCCGTAGGACTCTACCCTGTCCATAAAAGAACAAATAAAATTGGATAAATATTAATCAACTTCTATGAGACCTTCATCTGAAATTAATGTCAACTCATTATCTAGCACGCCCACAGAAGGAAACAACCTGGAGGTTCCCGAACATCAATATCGGGGAATTTCAGATAGTCCATGTGTCAAATACAAAGAGAAACCAAAAGGAGATAATGAAAGGAAAAGTTAAGAAGGTATCATTGACTTTGATCACCATCTATCTCTAATCAAAGTGAAGTTTCAGTCTAACAGACCCAAATGTAGATCACTGCGAAACCTACGAATCGACCCAGAGATTCTGAAGCAAAACTAAAGCTCTTTCCTGGCCAATATCTCCGAGAAAAATGATCAGAACTTAAAGATGAACTTGTAAAGCAGCCAAGTGCACTAACTTGCAACCGAGGAAACGTAAACATAAGTGGTGCATCGATATCTGTGATAAGACGTTATAACTGGAATGCGCAGAAAAGCACACAGAAGTGGCATGCCTTCATTAACATCCAGAAGAAGGTATCAAAGATCATATGATTCCAAAAACGTCACTATAGTTAGATCAGACTAGCAGAAATCGATCAAGAAAAGAAATACTAGGAACTTTTACAGAACCTTTAAAGAAGACCTGACGAGTTATAGGGCACCCACTTTCTGTTTTAAACGACCGGATGGGACTTCAGAACAAATAATGAAGAAAACTGTACACTTTTGGCAGATCATTTCAAAGACCTTCTAAATTGCAAACCTCCTACTAACCAACTCACTTTTGAAGCATCAGAACCAAATCCAGATTCAGAGCCTCCAACAATAGAAAAAGTTGAACAAATAAAATACGAATTAAAAGCAACAAACCTCCAGGGGAAGGTGGTATAATTGCCGAAATGAGGAAACTAGGTGGCAGAAGTCTCGTTCAGAAAATATATAAAGTTCTCACAGATATCTGGACTAGTGAAACAATTCCTGAAGAATGGAAGTGTGCAATAATTCACCCATGACATAAGAAAAGGGATAAAACTGACATAAACATCTAACAAAAGACACTCACGGGCACACTTGTACACATCTAGTACGTTCTTAATAACACGGTATCGTCTTCCTGTAGTAAGAGCTGACTAACAGAGGCCTCAGGGGCTCTTAACTTGGGAGCGTGGGTTGGCGACCTGGCATTGCTTCCACTTACTTGTGCCAGGCTCCTCACTTTTATCTATCCTATCCCATCTCCCTTGGCCAACTCTTGTCCTTTTCCGACCCCGACGGTATTAAATTCAGAGGGTCTTTCATTTTCACGCCCTTCCTGGCCCTTGTCTTCCTTTGGCCGATACCGTCATTTTTCGAAGTGTCGAATCCCTTCATTTCTTTTTCTATGATTGGTGTTATATAGAGGACGGTTGCCTAGTTGTACCTCATCTTAAAACAATAAATAATAATCACCGCCACCACCGTCCGGCTCCATGGCTAGATGGTTAGCGTGCTGGCCTTTGGTCACATGGGTCCCGGGTTCGATTCCCGGCAGGGCCGGGAATTTTAACCATCATTGGTTAATTTCGCTGACACAGGGGGTGGGTGTATGTGTTGTCTTCATCATCATTTCATCCTCATCACGACACGCAGGTCGCCTACGGGAGTCAAATCAAAAGACCTGCACGTGGCCAGCCGAACATGTCCTCGGACACTCCCGGCACTAAAAAAAGCCATACGTCATTTCATTACCACCACCACCAGCACCACCAGTACCACCACCACCACCACCACCACCACCGCCGCCGCCGCCGCTGCCATCTGTTCTTAATGAACACTAGGGCCTATCTAGCCTCAGAAGACTACTGTGCTCTTCCTGAGAGAAACGCTGACTGGGCTATAGTACTGTAGTTTAAGCGCCAAACCTCGTAGTTTTCGTCCCGTGCAACGGTCTTTCAGAATCTGTATATATAAAATTGGATGTTGGTATGTTTGAGATTAATAGACTCAAAAACTACTCGACCGATTTCATTGAAAATTTCACAGTTCGTTCTTATTACTTCTGAGAGGGATTATGAAGTCGTTTGAACGAAATCGAATAGGTACTTTTATTATTATGAGTAATTTTATGTAATTTTATTAATGCAAAGCCGTACCAAGATTCGATCGACTTGATGGACAGACTGCCGCTAGGCGACAGCAGCTTACGCTATATTATGATAGTCCGGTAAGAAATGCTGTATACCTTGTATAGGAGGATGGGAACAGGCCGCCATGTTTTATAAAGTACCTTTCTTGATAGGAGGTTATTCTTATGCCTGTTTTTTGGAAATAGCAATCCAACATACCGTGATCGAGATGTACTTTCATGGCATAGGACCAACAGTTTAAAATGTAGCTGTGTATTAGATGTGTAAAATATTTAAGACCGGGCGAGTTGGCCGTGCGATTAGAGTCGCGCAGCTGTGAGCTTGCATCCGTTAGACAGTGGATTCGAATCCCACTGTCGGCAGCCCTGAAGATGGTTTTCCGTGGTTTCCCATTTTCACACCAGGCAAGTGCTAGGGCTGTACCTCAATTAAGGTCACGGCCACTTCCTTCTCACTCCTAGCCCTCTCTATCCCATCGTCGCCATGAGACCTATCTGTGTCGGTGTGACGTAAAGCACATAGCAAACAAAAAATAAGAAACTATGAAAATTTAGAATATCAACGGTGGAAAGACACGAGTTATCACCCTCCGCTAACGAAGAGCAACTGGGGGTTCTCAACGAGCAAAGGCGAATCTATGTAATCTACTGTATCTATAGGTATATACAACATTATAATTATGTGGATATGTATTGGTACATCTCGGAAACCACTGAAGGGATTTCAACTGAACTTGGTACACTTGTGAATTAGTATCAGAAGACAAACCTCGTGGTGAAAAGACACCACAAACATCCTTCAATACGAAGAGCGAGGGAGCTGAGGGGGGCGAGGGGGAGTGAGATATTAAAAAAATCGAAAATAATGTCGAATCCATAGTTCTCGGGTCGCTGAGATGAATAATGACACTCCGGATATTTTATCTCTTAGGGGTAGGGGTCTAGGGGGAGAAATATAAAGATAATCGAAAATAGTGGTGAATCCATACCTTTTGGCGTCGCTGAGATGAATAGTAACACTCCGGATTTTTTAAAGTCCAGTTTCAGCCCTGTTTGAGGTGAGAGCAAGGAGGGATTGAGATACAAAAATAATCGAAAAGAGTGTCGAATCTATATTTTTCGGGGTCGCTTAGATGAATAATGCCGCTACGGGTTTTTTAAAGTCAAATTTGAACCCCCCTTTAGGATAGGAGCGGGGGGGGGGGGTGGGTAGTGAGATATAAAAATAATCGAAAAAAGAGTTGAGTCCATAGTTTTCGATTCTCACTAATTTCATATCGGATGCCTCTATTTAATGTATGTTTTGCCCATAGTTCATCCACTTTACAATCCTGGACAATGAAGTCGGCCTGTAAAAGGAGCGAATAAAGAAGTTGAATGTAGAAGTCATCCTCGTGAGCAGTCGAGATTTTCTTCTGAAGACGCTGAGCAATGTTCTCTGCGAAACATAAAAAGTTACCTTGTTTTCTTGACACGACATAAGCCCAAAAGCCTATACCATGTCACGGGCCGTGAAAGGATCAATGTTAACGTTGATTGAAGTTGTGCGTATGAACCAGCTTTGATGATGGGGTCATGAGACGTGTATGGGATAGGTTAATTACGAGAATAATAGACCGGGTCAATAAATATTAGGAAAGTGGAGAGGAGCTTCTTTAACGCGCCATTCTTTCTTTTTTCTGACAGTTTAACGTCGTATTTGAACGTTTTTTGTGGCTGTTGGAGAGAGGTCTTGGAATGGTAATGTAGATGATTTTCATTAAGGTACAACCCGAGCGTTTTCCTGGTGTGAAAATGAGAAAATACGGAAAATTACCTTCAAAGCTGCCGATGGAGAGATTCGATCCAATCCACTGTCTCCCGAATGCAAGCTTAAAGCCTCACAATCCGTAATGATAGTCTACTCGCTCAGTAAATATTGAGAAATAATTGAAGTTTAGTGTTCATACACCGTTAAGGATAAGATGGTTCTCATTTTTCCTGAAGTTTCCACTGCGGATCAGTACTAGAGTGTCGGCCTGCGGATCCCTACAGACGTAGTCGAATTTAGGTCGTGTTAAAATCCATTCACCACTCCATGCCGTGCGATGTGCGAATGTATATGTTTTCTGGTGAAACCTTCGGTAGTTTTTTAACGTCTCGTTAATACATCGAAGCCTTCCGGTCTCAAGGATGCATTAAAATCAACCCATTTGCTCAATGGAAATTCACTTCACCCGGCGAGTTGGGCGTGTGGTTAGGGTCGTGCAGCTGTGAGCTTGCATTCAGCAGATAATGGGTGCGAACCCCACCGTCGGCAGCCCTGAAGATGGTTTTCCCTGGTTTCCCATGTTCACACCAGGAGAATGCTCGCGCTATACCTTAATTAAGGCTACGACCGCTCCCTTCCCATTCCTTGCCCTTTCCTATCTCATCATCGCCGTAAGGTGGTTCGAAATAAAGCAAATTGTTTAAAAAAAATGTACAAATTAGGAGCTTCGTTTCACCGCCATCTGGTGGAGAAAAAATAGGACATCTAAACTGACAAGCAGACAGCTTAAATGGCATCAAATCAAAATGTTTCGTATAGCATACGCAGTGAATACAAAACATTTTCGATGTAAAATTATATCGGCAGGAATTCAAATGGCGGTAGTGTCCGAGGACAAGTTCGGCTCGCCAGGTGCAGGTCTTTTGATTTGACGCCAGTAGGCGCCCTGCGCGTCATGGTGAGGATGAAATGACGATGAAGATGACACATACACCCTTCCCCCGTGCCAGCGAAATTCACTAATGATAGTTAAAATTCCAGACCCTGCCGGCAATCGAACCCGGGACCCCTGTGACCAAAGGCAAGCACGCTAACCATTCAGCCATGGAGCCGGACACTTTATTGACTAAGATAAACATTTGCAATTCTACTTCCTCATACCTAACCAAACCCTCTCATATCAATAATTTCATTCCTAATGGAGTGATTTCTTTAATAAATATTGTTGACCCTCGAAGGAATGTACAGGAGTGATGTTGAAACTTTGTTTGCATACTTGTTTTATAATTTGTTTGCTTGTTTGTTTATTCCCATGCTTTTTCCTTCCATGGATTTATGCTTTTGGAATTATTTTCTTCTGTGTTTCGTTGTTCTCTTCTTTTAATGCTATTTGTTCGGGGCGTCGACCTATGGAGATCTTTTGCCCCTACTGGCACCATGTGATATGAAACTGCGTGTAACTGGAATGGAGGAAGTGTAGAGTGTTGAATGTGAGGAAAGGAATGTTAAGGACGGTACAAATACCCAGTCCCCAGGCCAGGTATATTAATCAGTTACAATTTTTAAAAACCTGATTCAGCCGGGAATCAAACCCGGGGCCGCCGGGTGACAGGCGGAAGCGTTGCCCTCCACATCGCGGGGCCGGACTCGTTGTTCTCTTACTTGCTCGTTTAACTGCCCTTCATTGATTTGTTTCTTGGTTTTTCGTCCGTTCGTCCATGAGTTTAAATACAAGTTGAGTGTACGAAATTATTAACACAATAGCGTACAGGAGCTACTTTCCAAAAACGATTCTTTTGAAAATGACATACTTGTACACACATAGGCCTACTCAATATATATATTCCGACCGAGTTGGGTACTTGGTTTGGGTCACGTAACTGTCAGCTTCCATTTGAGAGATAGTGTGTTCGAACCCAACTGTCGGCAGCATTGTAGATTGTTTTCCATGGTTTCCCATTTTCAGACTAACATATTCTGCGGCTGTATCTTAATTAAAGCCACGCTCGCTTCCTTTCCAGTCCCAGCCTTTTTCTATCCCATCATTGCCATAAAACCTGTCTATGTCGGTGCGACGTAAACACGAATGGCAAATACATTCGGACAATATTCGTTTACAGGAAGGTGGAGGTGGTGATGATTGTTGTTTAAAGAAGAAGTACAGCTTCGTTTATATTAAAAGGAGTTAAGAATTGGAATAATTTACCTAGGGAGATGCTCGAAAAACTTCCAAATAGTTTGAAATTATTTAATAACAAACTTGGTAAAGAACAGATAGGGGATCTGACACCTGGGCGACTGTCCTAAATGTAGAACAGTGGTGAATGATTTTGAGGGATGTATTCACTATTATTGCTTGTTTCTGTCGTGGTTGATATTGTTGTGTGTCTTTGAAGAGGAATGTGTTGGGACATACACAAACACCCTGTCCCCGAGTCAGAGGAATTAACCAGGCGTTATTAAAATCCGTGACGAGGCTGGGAATCGAATATAAGACCTCAGAACCGAAGGGATGGAAATTGATCGTTCAAAAAGCAAGATTTTTTCTCATAGATATCCTTGTTGGTTTTTTTTTGCTAGTTGCTTTACGTCGCATTGACACAGATAGGTCTTAATAATAATAATAATAATAATAATAATAATAATAATAATAATAATAATAATAATAATAATGTTATTTGTTTTACGTCCCACTAACTACTCTTTTACGGTTTTCGGAGACGCCGAGGTGCCGGAATTTAGTCACGTAGGAGTTCTTTTACGTGCCAGTAAATCTACCGACACGAGGCTGACGTATTTGAGCACCTTCAAATACCACCGGACTGAGCCAGGATCAAACCTGCCAAGTTGGGGCCAGAAGGCCAGCGCCTTAAACGTCTGAACCACTCAGCCCGGCGAGATAGGTCTTATGGCGCCGACGGGATAGGAGAGGCCTAAGAGTTGGAAGGAAACGGCCGTGGCCTTAATTAAGGTACAGCCCCAGCAAATGCCTGGTGTGAAAACGGGAAACCACGGAAAACCATCTTCAGGGCTGCCGACAGTGGGATTCGAACCCACTATCTCCCGGATGCAAGCTCACAGCAGCGTGCCCCTGACCGCACGCCCAACTCCCCCGGTGTATCCGTGTGCTGGCCTGATGTAGATCTTGTATAGGAGACCCTCCGAGGAGGGTGGGTAACATCTGCCGTGTATCAGAAACTGCGTAGAGTTATTGGAGTAATGGAGGGTAGTGCCGTATGTCGTGTATGTATGAGTTGCAGGGATGTTGGGGTACGCTCAAATACCCATTCCCCAATCCAAGGGAATTATCCATAGCCGCAGTTAAAATCCCCGCCCCCCGCTGGAAATCGAATTATTTAGATCCTGAGAACGGAAGGCCAGTACGCCGTTCAGTCAAGGAGGCGGACTTCAAATAGATCATAGATATGATCTAGGGGAAATGATTTACTCAGGTAGTGAGGTAGTAATTTATATGAAATATCGTAATCTGTCTTGATACACCTAAACGATATAGCTACTTCCAGCAGGGCAACATTCCAATAGGCTGTGACCGTGACATTTCTACAGCGGGCATCGAACCCAGGCGTTCCAGGATGTTGAGTTCATTCCACATGCTCGCTGCGTGACTCGTGAAGCAAGAAGTATGATTATATACGAGAAGAGCCTCATCTTGTGTGTGTGCGCCCGCTTGGTCAATAGTTTGGTCAGACAAGTGCAAATGTCAATACTATATGTAAACACAGCAGACTTAAGCTGCTGCTGTCGGGCTACTCGAGAGGCGCGAATAGTCAATTGTGACCATTTTTCCATGTGTGAGTTGCGCGTAAACATCTCCAAAGGGCGTGTACCAATTGCGCGTACTTGAAAATATTATTATACCGGTAGATTTTCTGTTTGTTTTAATTCTATGCATCGATTATTCCAATTTACCTTCGCAGAATGTCTTAAATAGTTCCAAATACAAACATATATGAGAACTCGACACCCTGACCGCCCTAAAATGAACATTAAGAAGAACTTTAAAAATAAAGGATTTTGACACAAGAATTAAATACCGGTAATTATAAGTATGGAAACATAACCGAAATGCACTAATCAAACAAGATGCCTATCACATCAAAGGTTTGTTAAAAATGTTATGTTAAAATGTAAAGATTTAATTTAATTTAATTTAATTTAATTTAATTTAATTTAATTTAATTTAATTTAATTTAATTTTAATTTGATTTAATTTAATTTAATTTAATTTAATTTAATTTAATGCTCGCTACAGGATTTTCATCCCAATTACAGCAGTATACTGTGTGATGCAGAGTGAAATTACAAATACTTATTACTTAATATTACCTAGCCTAACTTAATTAAATCTAGTTAAAATTAATAAAATAAAATTAATCTAATCCCATCTCTCCTGTTATTGTGGGCTTGGGTTTGCAAGTCTGTGTTCAAATATGGTTTAATAAACATACAGTGTTTGATCATAACTGCTATCTTTTTGTGCTAGCCGTGAATTAAAAAAGAATTGTCATGTTTGTACCGAAATCAGAGCATTACTTTTCCGAGATGCCCTGTTATAAATAATGCATAGTCTGTAAAGTGGCGAAGATGATAGCAATATTTAAAGTTTTTATTTTACATGAAACTGCTAGTCGTAGGCCAAGAAGCTCTAAGTTCATCTTCTTGTGTAAATCACTACGGTATTTAAAGTTGGCGTGAAGGAAAAATTGCTTTAGTTTTAATTTTTAGTCTTTGTAAGCAATTCGTGCAATTCATGAGCATATTTTGCACCCTGATTACGCGCAACTCTTAATAAAGTGTTACCTTAAATGGTTCCGTGGAATTCAGATTCGTATTCTGGCCACAACGCGCAACACCGACATCCCTACTGTTGATGATGACGAAAGAGCAAAGTCTGTATCAACTGAAGTCGTTGATTCCTTTTTTAGTGGTGAATAAGGGAAGGCGTAATCTTTACTATTCTTGTAATGCATTGATAAGCGCTGTTGAAAAAAATTATCAATGGTGAAATAGTGTTCGTTACATGTGTTATGCAACTACAAACGTGGTACTTGTTATCAATAAGGCTGTTATTTATTCCACTTCCATCGCTCCATGTTCTGATAATGTTTTCCGTCTATCCTCTGTGTGTGTGTGTGTGTGTGTGTGTGTGTGTGTGTGGCAGGGGGGGGGGGGGGAGTTGAGGAGGAATGAGATTAGTAACTGGGCGTGGACAGGGTATGAGTGGGTGTGTCAAGAAATTATTGTGGTTTGGATCATCACTCCATGTCACCCTATGTTGTACTAGTCTATTCATCTCTGCATAAGTATTTTACCTTATAAATATTCTAATCTCTTTTTTCATATCAAATCTTTACTTTAAATACCATTCACAACACCCTACACTTCCCTCGAAAACCAATCAGTCACTACTGATCTGCATTTAGGGCAGTCGCCCAGATGGCAGATTCCTTATCTGTTGTTTTCCTAGCCTTTTCTTAAAAGATTGCAAAGAAATTGGAAATTCATTGAACATCTCACTTGGTAAGTTATTCTAATACCTGACTCCCCTTCCTATAAACGAATATTTGCTCCAAGTTGTCCTCTTGAATTCCAACTTTATCTTCACATTCTGATCTTTCCTACTTTTAAAGACACCACTCAAACTTATTCGTCTACTAGTGTCATTCCACGCCATCTCTCCACTGACAGCTCGGAACATACCACTTATCCATATCCAACTTATCCTCTTATCCAACAGTACAAGTCCTTGCTGTTTCAGGACATGTGCTATAAATCTATATTTTCTTCTGATCAAATTTCACTAAATCGTTCTCTTCTCCAAATAGATTCAGCATTTCTTCATTTGAAATCCGATCTACTCACCTCACTTTCAGAATTTTTCTGTCGCACCTTATTTCAAAGGCTGGTGTTCTCTTTTTTTCTGCACCAGTTATTGTCCAATGTTTCACTTGCCAGCATATTCAGTTCTACCCCTTTCCCTTGACAGTGTCGCCGGAAACCTGTAGGGTCTACTATATGTTAGTACCACGATAAACAAATGGCTACCAAGCAAGTTGGCTACGCGGTTTGGATTGCGTAATTGTGAGCTTGCATTCGGGGGATGGTAGGTTCGAACCCTACTGTCGGCAGTCCTGAATATGGTTTACCGTGGTCACCCATTTTCACTGTTGGGGCTGTATTTTGATTGAGGCCACAGTCGCTTCCTTCCCATTTTTGTAAAGCTTATGCTATGTTGGTGACAATATTGTGAAGGTATACTCATGTAAATACGACTGCATTAATAGCAGTCCAGTCCTGGAATAGAGATTATATTTTCATGAATTAAAAAGAGTTAATTTATTAAGTTGGTTAATGTGTTATAATTATTAATAATAGTAAGTTTGTAATGAAATGTTAGTCAGTTTTTAAGATATCTAGTTTTCCAGAAAATGAATTTAATTCAGTATTTAATGGTAATTTTCGGATTTATGCGTTGGTTGTTAGTTGGATACGAGTATAATATATTAAGGGATAAGCTTTAGAATAGGTATTATTATTATTATTATTATTATTATTATTATTATTATTATTATTGTTACCGAGTTTTTGTGGTAGTTAAGCATGAAAGAAGGTGCTGGGTGGTGAATAGGTCTCAAGCTACTAAAGAGAAATTAAATTCTAAAATTTAACAAGGTTATATTTTCTTTTCACAATTAGGTAACAACAAATAGAACAGGTACTTAGTAGCCGAAATACAACTTGAAATGTACAATTACAGGGATTAAAGAATTTGGGCTTCGAGCCCTGAAAACACAATTCTTGAGCAACTAGCTCAACTTTACGATATACCAATTTCAACAAAAGGGGCAGAAGACCCCACTCAAACCCTGGAGCCCTTGCTCCAAATTACACAGCAAAGCCTCCTCGAGGCATACAACTCTCAGTTTTAGAAAAGAGCCACTCGCTCTTAAAGTTAAGCCTCTCCCAGGCCACACCAAACTCAACTTTCAAGTTGTCCTCAAAGGACATATACACAGGGGTAAAATACCCAACCTACTGAGGTCTATTAGGTGAGAAAAGATTAATACGTGACCTCTAAAATACAACTTGAGAGGAGGCGAACTTGCACTCCTAATACACTTTGCTTTTAAAACCTAATCTGGCTCTGGGCCACTAACGCAAGGGCTAATCCCATACTACAGAGGTGACTTAGAGAAGAACACTTTACATTACATAAACGAAGAAAAGTTTGAGAAAATAAGTTCACCTCAAAACAAATGTGAGTGGGAGCTCGAGAGGGTTAGCACTCTCTATCCCAATATGTAACTTTACAAGAAAAGATGAAAAGAGTAATTACATTTTAGGAAAAGGTTACATGATGGAAATGCTTCGAACCCGCCGCGAGTGTTAAACTGCCGACCTAGCAAGAAAAGAAGTTATTAAAAGGCCATTACCTGGTGTTGAACGGCTGAAGAAGAAAGAGGCGCTTCCCGCCTCCTGCTATGTACTTAATACACTGAAAGATGGAACAGAAGTGGCCCGGAGACCCCAAAATCAGCAGTTTATATCCTCTCGCGGAAGATTCTAGGCGTTAGGGGAAATAAAACACCCTCCCTCAAAGTTTTTATTGGTTCGGGAAAAGAAACCCCTACATAGAGGAAAAAGAAACACATTATTGGTGGAAAATTAATTAAAGAAATTCGGGATTGGCTAGATCCAAAATAAGGGGAAAAGGAGGGGTATACAGCCAACTTAAACCATGACAGAAAGAAATTTAACAAGGAACAAACTCTTGAAATAAAAATTTCTCCAACAAAATAGTTCTTTGATTTCGCACTAGGTTGCACTATTGTAATTCTTCAGTAGTGTCCTCTAGAAGAGAAAGTTCACACTTCTTACTTCAAGCGAAACAAAAACACATCAAAAGTGACACAGTTCAAAAACTCAAAATTTTCCACGTGGTGACATCTTCTGAGAAAGTAGAGAATTAATAGAATAGATAAAGTTCAACCTTCCTCCAGAAGAGGAGTTTCAACAGGCGCAACTTTTAAATAAACAGAGTAGAGGTGTACCGCCCGGTACAGACCTCCCCCCCCAAAAGTTCCTCCAAGGGGTAACACAGAAGAACATAAGCTTTGTTTCCAAAATAAGGTCCAAGTTTTGATGTTGATATTAAGATTAATTGCGGAAGCATTTATAAGATTTTAGTAATTTGGTTGGTTGCAATTTCAAAATTTTGTTATTGCAGGTGCCGTAAAGTTTTTCTGTTGTAGTAGTTGAATTTCTGAAGATAAACCTTTAATGCTTAAAAGGTGAAGAAAAATTTTGCAATGTCCACCAAATATTGTTGTTAAATTCCCAAATGTAATTATTGCTTATGGTGACTGTCCATGTAGTTGATGTAGATTGAGTCGGATGGCCAGACCGGCCGTTGCAGCTTGCGTCCAACGGAGGCCGCTCGGACCCCTCAAGTACCCTGAGATACCGCTCGCCCGCACTATGAGGGGAGCAGAGGTGTTGAAGTACGCCGCGCCCGCGGTGAACAGATACAGGCTGCGGGCATGTAGCAGGTCGTGCGCCGCATATCAGCCTTGGCCGGGAGGTGAGCTCCGGCTCGCCGTGCACATGTCGTCCTCGCTGGAGAGGAGGGGGCCCATCCCCCTCCCCAGTCGCTGCACGGCGCTGCGCGGCTGCGGGGGCGCTGAAACATTAAAGCTAGGCGGCAGAATTGTGTTGGACAATCATTTTCTTTGAGGGTACAGGCTTGTAGAGAGAGTGAGGGGCCAGCGGCGTGCAGATATTCATGGCATTTACTATTATGAAGCCACAGTGTAAGGTGGAGCAGGAGACGGGAGCGTGGTAATGGCCGTGGCAAGAACAGGATGGCAGTTTAATGGGTCGGGGCAGGTTTCACAAACGTGCTTACATCTAAAACCAAAATATTACAGAAGGGGCAGAATGCCTTAAAGTGAAACTCAAAAAAAAAATATAACCTTCATATCCTTTCAAAATACTATGAAGCAAGTTAACACAGAAATTACACCGGTTTCACCTGGGACAGGTGAACTCTAAATATCCTCTCGGTGGCTGGATTACTTAGCAATAAGGTAACCGGCGTAAGAAAATCGAGAATGATACAAGGCCCATGAAATCTGGGGGCAAGCTTGCCCGCGGGAACAAATTTTTTGACCATAACCTGGTCACCTACCTTCAAAGTGGTGGGTCTCCGTCCACGATCATACCTTTCCCTAACCTTTTCATGAGACACTTTAAGATTAGCTTTAGCCTTCTTCCAAAGATCTTTAATGTTGTCCGGATCTATTGTCTCGGGCAGAATGTCATTCAGAGACCAGAGGTTAGAGAGCGGCGTGTTGGGAACGAACTTAAACATCAAAGAAGCTGGAGTAAATTTGTGAGATTCATGAACCGCCGAATTCAAAGCAAAAGCTAACCAATGCAGGGACGTGTCCCACCTAGAATGATCTTCATGATGATAGGCAATAAGAGCGGACCTGAGATTACGGTTAACTCGTTCAGCCAGAGATGGTTGCGGGTAATAAGCAGAAGTAGTTACATGAGATATTGATAAGTCAAAACAGAATTTACGAAACAGATTTGATGTAAAAGCTTTAGCATTATCAGATACAATGTATTGGCACGGACCAAACGAAGCAAAAATAGAATTTAGGCAAGTAATGGTGGACTGAGCGGTAGCCAGCTTAGTCGGAAATAACCAGGAAAATCTTGTAAAACCATCTACACACACAAAGATGAACTTGTTGGCATTACCCTTTGACTGGGGGAAGGGTCCCACATAATCGATATACAGGCGTTCCATGGGGCGCGACGCTTGATGAGAAGACAAAAGGCCTACTTTAGTGGACATGGTGGGTTTACTGATCAAACAAGATTTACAAGCTTTTACAAGTTCCCGAATTTCACCGTCCATACCTTTCCATATGAACATTTCACGAATCTTTTCACGAGTTTTAAAGATTCCAAGATGCCCCCCTAATGGGGACACATGATAATACTTGAAGATCATAGGCACAAGAACCGCTGGAACAACAACTTTCATCAACTTATCATGCCTCGAAGGGCAACATAGAACACCATTCCTCAGAACATAAGGGACAGCATGTTCCCCAGAAGAAAGGGTTTCCATTATAGGAGCCAGCGTCGGATCTTCACGTTGGTACTTCTCAATATCCCTAAAAAGCATGGGAGCATCAGTTAAGATGGCATTAACATCAGATAGCATGGACTCGGGAGGTGATGAACTGTCTACCGGTTCATGGGTCTCGACGTCGTTAGAAAACATACGGCTGAGTCCATCAGCAACAACATTTTCAGTACCTCTGATATGCCGTACATCGAATTGGAAGGCAGAAATACGGATGGCCCAACGGGCTATACGACCTGTACGACGCGGCCTACCTAAGACCCAGCTTAAGGCTTGATTATCTGTCTCCAGATCGAATTTGACGTGTTCCAGATAGAGACGGAACTTTTCTAAGGCGAATAAGACTGCCAACCCTTCGAGCTCATAGATGGAATACTTGGCTTCTTGAACCGATAGAGTCCTAGATGCATAGGCGATGGGACGCCTCCCTAGTTCAGTCTCTTGAAGAAGGACTGCAGCTACAGCTGACGACGACGCGTCCGTTTGGACGATGAATTTCTTCGAGAAATCAGGCATAGCAAGTACAGGGGCATTACAGAGAGCTAATTTAAGATCTTCGAAAGCGGCTTGTTGAGAAGGTCCCCACTCGAATTTGATGCCTTTCCTACGAAGAAGGTTTAAGGGCGCCGCTCTATTAGCAAAGTTAGGAATAAACTTCCTGAAGAAATTCACCATACCAATGAATCTAGCGATACCTTTGATGTCCTTAGGAGGTTTAAAATCACGGATGGCCTGTGTTCTAGAATGATCGACTGCTACACCATCAGGTGACACAATATGCCCTAGGAATGACATAGAGGGCTTAGCAAAGGCAACCTTGGACAACTTAACAGTTAACCCAGCCTTACGAAGGCGATTGAGAACTTCTCGCAAATGATCTAGATGTTCTTCAAAGGTTTCGGAAAATACGACGACATCATCCAAGTAGTGATATAAGTACTCAAATTTGATGTCGGAAAAGACCCTATCTAGTAGCCTAGTGAGCACAGCTGCCCCCGTGGGGAGCCCGAAAGGCACGCGGTTGTATTCGTATAAGTTCCAGTCCGTGGCAAACGCTGTAAGATGTTTAGACTCTTCGGCAAGGGGAATTTGATTATAGGCCTGATTCAAGTCCAAGATGGTGAAGAACTTGGCCTTACGAAACCATGAAAAGCAAGAATGAAGGTCGGGAAGGGGCACAGATTGCAACACCACCTTCCGATTGAGAGCCCTGTAATCAATGACAGGCCTGAAGCCTCCTTGGGGTTTCGGGACTAGAAAAATAGGCGATGAATACGCTGACTTAGAGGGCCTAATAATACCATCCTTCAACATCTGATCGATGATTTCTTTCAGAGCCTTCATTTTAGGTGGAGATAGCCTATACGGTGGAAAACGGACAGGAATTGAATCCGTGACCTCAATTTTGTATTCAATAAGGTCAGTAACACCAAGAGTATCAGAGAACACCTCGGGAAACGACTGACACAGTTTCCGAATACTATCAGCCTGCTCCTCAGGTAGATGTCTAAGGTCTAACAACATCTCATCCTGGGTAGGCGAAATAGATGAACATGATACAGAATTACACTTTAACAAGGGAATTCTACAATTGGACGCAAATTTGAATATGCACGACCTACACTGGAGATCGAGCACAAGACCAGTGTGAGAAATGAAGTCCGCTCCCAATATGATGGGGCAAGACAAACGCTTGGCCACAAACAATTTAACTTTCCATGTAAACTTAAAAACACGAATTTTAACCAGTAAGGAACCTAGAATTTCTAATGGAGATGAATTAGCCGAAACGTATTGAACAGGAGAAGAGACATAGTCAGGGAGTTTACAAACAGATTTCAATTTAGAATACCAATCAGCCGAAATAATGGAACAAACACTGCCTGAATCTAAGAGAGCTGTTATAGGCTCGTTATTTAACTCAATCTTAAGAAAAGGAACAGGTGCGGGGGTATCCGCCGCAATCCTAAGACACTCTTTAGGGCATTCAAAAGATGAATTTGAAGGCTGGTCGTTCTCTGCATTTACAACCTGTTTACTAGGGGCTGAGTCTCGGGAATATGGATTAGTCGGCTCAGCCGACGCCACTAGTCACTTTTTATTATTGGCATAGCTGGAATTTGCACCAGAAGTTGAGCAGGAGGGGGTGCTATTTGAGTTTGGGCAATTCTTGGCGATATGTGAGAAGGCCCCACACTTAAAACAGCCTTGTGATGACCCTGCTCCATTCCTTGTCCCACTTGACTTGATCAGAGGACACTTATTCCGCAGATGGTCAGGCGACCCACAAGCATAACATTTACGGGGATTGACTGGTCGGCGAGGTGGAGGCCGAGTGTTACTAAAGGAAGGCGGGGGTTCTTTCGCCACACGCAAGGAATCGGCATACCTAACTCCTTCCGCAGAGACGGCTAATGCTTCCAGTTCAGAGAAGGTTTGCGGGCACGCCGCGAAACACAAATATGACCTGTAGGGTGGTGAAATCCCTTCAACAATAGCTTGCACGATCTGATCCTCAGGGAAGTGGAGAGCAAACACCCTAGTATAAAACTTAATATCTTGGATGAAGTCTGCCAGGTTTTCATCCAAGCGCTGTACCCGATAATAGTATTTCTGAATAAGGGAGGACCTGGCCCTAGCCGGGATGAAGTTAGCTAGCAAATGGGCGTGGAAATCCTCAATAGAAGATTGCTCGGCAATGGCTCTAACTATTTTGTCAGATAGAACACCAATAGCATAAGGATAGATAATTTGCAAAATTTGACATGGGGAAAGAGAAAACACAAGGGCATGATCCTGAAATTCCACTAGAAATCTTAAAAATGAAATTACGTCACTGGTGGTATTAACGGAAAACTTGGATATACCTCTGAGCAACATTGCCAATGGATGAGGCAAGCTGCTGAACCCAGGTGTCATAGTCGTTAAAGGTTTCAAGGGCAAGGAAGTTAATTCAGAGCGGATGTTACTCAATGACGCACGGCGTTCAGATTCGTTGTTCGATGGGGCAGAGATAGTTTGAGCAGCAACGGTTATCCTATTGACTTCTCCCTGAGGAGGCTCTTCCTCGTTACCTACATTCACCGTGGCGGGTTGATCAGTTTTGGGAGGAGCTTCGCCGGTTAGCAATTGAGTGACCTTATTAGACAATTCAGAAATAGTTTCAAGGAGCGTATTAGCTTGCTTCCTCTGAACGTCATTCACCTTTAGAGACAATAGATCATTAACTCTATTTGCAAAGTGATACAGCCTGCCTTGCACACGCTTAATTTGATTAGGAGATGGATCGTTTTCATCAAAAAAGCTGACTACCGATGCTAGCCCAGTAATATTCTCGACAATCGTGGAAAGAGAGTCATCAATTTCTTTCTCTCCCAAATTGGGGATGGAAATGGGCAAATCAAGGGACTCTCTAAGCTTGTTGGTGTCGATTGCAACCGTGCCTCCAGATTGCACATTTCTGATAGTTAACTCGTATATCAACTCCTCTTTGCGCAAATAGTTAAGGAGGAGAACATCGCGAGGGCCGGGCATGATGACAGAACAATTTTGAAAAACTCAAACAATTCCAGCAACTGAGACAATTGTTAGAGTTCGAATTAAAGCAATGTTTAGCCGTCAAAAGGGGCTAAATTGAGACCCATTCAACCACGCTCTGCTACCACTTGTTACCGAGTTTTTGTGGTAGTTAAGCATGAAAGAAGGTGCTGGGTGGTGAATAGGTCTCAAGCTACTAAAGAGAAATTAAATTCTAAAATTTAACAAGGTTATATTTTCTTTTCACAATTAGGTAACAACAAATAGAACAGGTACTTAGTAGCCGAAATACAACTTGAAATGTACAATTACAGGGATTAAAGAATTTGGGCTTCGAGCCCTGAAAACACAATTCTTGAGCAACTAGCTCAACTTTACGATATACCAATTTCAACAAAAGGGGCAGAAGACCCCACTCAAACCCTGGAGCCCTTGCTCCAAATTACACAGCAAAGCCTCCTCGAGGCATACAACTCTCAGTTTTAGAAAAGAGCCACTCGCTCTTAAAGTTAAGCCTCTCCCAGGCCACACCAAACTCAACTTTCAAGTTGTCCTCAAAGGACATATACACAGGGGTAAAATACCCAACCTACTGAGGTCTATTAGGTGAGAAAAGATTAATACGTGACCTCTAAAATACAACTTGAGAGGAGGCGAACTTGCACTCCTAATACACTTTGCTTTTAAAACCTAATCTGGCTCTGGGCCACTAACGCAAGGGCTAATCCCATACTACAGAGGTGACTTAGAGAAGAACACTTTACATTACATAAACGAAGAAAAGTTTGAGAAAATAAGTTCACCTCAAAACAAATGTGAGTGGGAGCTCGAGAGGGTTAGCACTCTCTATCCCAATATGTAACTTTACAAGAAAAGATGAAAAGAGTAATTACATTTTAGGAAAAGGTTACATGATGGAAATGCTTCGAACCCGCCGCGAGTGTTAAACTGCCGACCTAGCAAGAAAAGAAGTTATTAAAAGGCCATTACCTGGTGTTGAACGGCTGAAGAAGAAAGAGGCGCTTCCCGCCTCCTGCTATGTACTTAATACACTGAAAGATGGAACAGAAGTGGCCCGGAGACCCCAAAATCAGCAGTTTATATCCTCTCGCGGAAGATTCTAGGCGTTAGGGGAAATAAAACACCCTCCCTCAAAGTTTTTATTGGTTCGGGAAAAGAAACCCCTACATAGAGGAAAAAGAAACACATTATTGGTGGAAAATTAATTAAAGAAATTCGGGATTGGCTAGATCCAAAATAAGGGGAAAAGGAGGGGTATACAGCCAACTTAAACCATGACAGAAAGAAATTTAACAAGGAACAAACTCTTGAAATAAAAATTTCTCCAACAAAATAGTTCTTTGATTTCGCACTAGGTTGCACTATTGTAATTCTTCAGTAGTGTCCTCTAGAAGAGAAAGTTCACACTTCTTACTTCAAGCGAAACAAAAACACATCAAAAGTGACACAGTTCAAAAACTCAAAATTTTCCACGTGGTGACATCTTCTGAGAAAGTAGAGAATTAATAGAATAGATAAAGTTCAACCTTCCTCCAGAAGAGGAGTTTCAACAGGCGCAACTTTTAAATAAACAGAGTAGAGGTGTACCGCCCGGTACAATTATTATTATTATTATTATTATTATTATTATTATTGTTGTTGTTGTTGTAAGCGTTTTAAAATTGTTGGCTTTACATTAGACATCATTTGAATAATGTTATAAATTATTTTATTTTGATATGATTTTATAATAATGTTAAGTAGTGTATTGGAATGAATCGTTAAACTTGGGTTATTGTAATAATGATAAAATCAGTATACGTGAAATGTGACACATTTATTTGACGTTAATTTGTACAAAGGAAACAGGCAAATTTAATATCCGTCTGCTTATCAAAAGCATGTCTTTTGAGTTGAATTTAAGGTCGGGCCTGCCCCCCTGATGAGAATTAAAGAGCCACGGTATTTTGACCGTGAAAAGGTAGCATAATCATTAGTCGTAACTGAAGGCTGGAATGAGTGGTTTGACGATACATTAACTGTCTCTTTATAATATGTAGAATTTAATCATCGTCGCCACAATACCCATCTGAGTTGGTGCGATGTAAAATAAATAACCTAACTAGAACAGTTAAATAGCAAAACAACTTAAAAATAAATCTTACTGGTGTAGGCAGTACAACTGAAATTACCGCTGGTTATATAATGCGTTTGCTTGTTCTGCAAGGCCAGAGTTTTGGAACGAGATCAGATAAACAGCTAATTTGCTAGTAGTCATTTTTAAAACATATTTGTCAGTGAGTTAAAGAGCATGATTTGGCTATTTATTATTATGAATGTGTATGTGTGTGTGTGTGTGTGTGACAGTAGGCCTATATTTCATATACATCACAGCATCATTCATAATTCTTTCATAAATAGCCGAATCTATACTAATTTCGTGGCTAACGGCTTAAATGTAGAGTAATACAATATTCAGTGTTCATCTGCGCAGGGTCCGCCTCCGTAGCGTAACGGTTTGCATTATTAGCTGCCGTCCTTCGGGGCCGGGTTCGATTCCCGGCACTGACGGAAATTTAAGAATGGCAGGAGGGCTGGTATGTGGTTGGAGTAATACAAGCAGCTCACTACCATTGGGGGCGTGATTAAAAAGAGCTGCACCACCTCGGGATGAGGACACGAGATTATCTGCACAGGGGTTCTATTACAACCCCCGACGGTTGGGTGTCACTCCTCAAAACGAAATTCAACACCCCCACCACCACCACCACCACCACCACCACTCATTGACATTTTTTATACAAATTGTAAAAGGAAATATTCAAGTAATAAGTCAATACACCAGCTACATTATAAATCCTGCAACGCGGTAGAGCAGAGGGTGAATGTGAAGCATGAATGAGACTGAAAATGGTTGTTTTCCTATGTTATAGGAGGTAGTCACGGTAATTTATATGTTTGGTTATAAAGATATAAATACGTTTACATTTACGGATTTCCTTTTATTTTGTGTTAGTGTATTTTTTATTTCACTATTTCAGCACCTAGGTTTTAATTTTAATGTACACATCAATCTTACACCATTACATATTGTCTAAAATTCTAACTCTATTTCATTTTACTTATGTTACCAGTAGTACTAATCTCATTTACATGTAATTGCACGTAGTTACTGTTTATTATTTTGTTGTTTTTATTCCAGTTGCTGTAAAATTATGTACACATTTTAATCTTATGTTTTTAAGTGTAAGAGAATATGAAATATTTACGGAAATACTAACATTTTTACACTTATGAGATGAAAGATGTGAAAGTAGCAGAAAGGATCGCTGGCACAAACGGTGGGAACCATTGGCAGGTAGGTACACGGGATGAGGATATAAACGCAAAGTTACGAATAAAGGCGATGCGGTTACGCATAAACTGCCTTCAGGGGTAATGTTATGTGAGGTGAATGAAGGAGGATGGCTTACCTAGAAGAATAATGGATTAGGCAATGTAGGGTTAGAGAAGTAGAGCGAAACCAAGGCAACAATGGATATTCTCATATTTTTTACGATTTAATTATAAAGGTCACGAGGTCACAATGTTAGATGCGCTTAGCTAATCCATAGAAACTGAATATCAAAACGCATAACAATATATAACGATTATGTATGTATGTATGTATGTAATGTATGTATGTATGTATGTATGTATGTATGTATGTATGTATGTATGTATGTATGTATGTATTGTACCCATCCCGGGCATATCAAGGCAACAATTACATAATTCGGTTTCACAAACAGATGTATAAATGGAATTGTTGGATGAGAACCTTCGGAAGTCATTTCCCGGGCTCGAATTCTCGTCCTCCCTACTTTCATTGCGTCAACGGCTAGAGCTCGAAAACATATGGGCAATGGAATGTTCGTAAGAGAAAAATAGGCACTACATAAAATATAACGAAAGTAGGGTTCTCGATAATGTAAGAGGAATACATTAATATTATTAAATGAGAAGAATCTTTGTTGAGAATATTTGCTAAACATTTTATTATACTGACAAAATCACTCGGTAAGTACACGAGATGATGCCATATTACAACACATAAACATGATGATGCTTGTTGTTTTAAGGGGCCTAACATCGAAGGTCATCGGCCCAACACATAAACAAAGAAATAATCAAGACTGAAGCAATAATTATATATAGTATGCCTTAACATCCTTTCAGTTTATTCAAGTTGTAGTTGTAGTTGTCGCTTGGTATACCTTAAATAATTTGATTAATACACACTGATATTATATACATATTTCACATACGTAGATTTATTTATCTATGACAGTGATACTCGATGGTATCTATTATTTAAATAGGCTGATCAAAGATGGCACTTTCTCGTTAAATCATATCGTTAATTAACTATCCTGGTTGTGGAATTTATGCATCTTATTAGTACATTTTCTTTCACACACGAGATTGCATCGCCGTATATCAAACACATGGTCTATTTGACCACAACAATTACATATTACACTGAACACATACGCGTATCCTGGGTTTACCTATTCCTATTATATTCAAAGTAAAATCAACCAACACTGGTATCGAACCCATCAGCATAAAACACTTGGGAATAATAAAACACGTAAACACATTACATAGAAAAATATCAAACATATAGCACACAATACATCTTGAAGATATGGCCTAATCAAGCCATGGTATCAGGTTAAATCCATGGTTCCAACGTTCTTCAGCTTCCGAGGTAAAAATCTAAAACTCCAATAACGAGCTAATTTAGTACATAAAAATGGGGAGGAATCCATCTTTCGCAAAATCATAAATTATCAACGTTACTCATAACATATCATTAGCATGGAATCGATAATGCACTGGTGAATGAAAGAAGGCTTGCAGGTAGATGTTCTCTTGGGAACAACAGTCTCCCTTCAGACCGTGCAAATCCTTACATCGTAAATCCGTCGTTCTATGACAATGGCTAGTGTGTCCTGCTCTGCGGCTACAAAGACACCTTGTATTCTTTCTTTCTTTCTTTCTTTCTTTCTTTATTTATTTATTTATTTATTTATTTATTTATTTATTTATTTATTTATTTATTTATTTATTTATTTATTTATTTTTCTTTCTGTCATCTTGGCTCGATCTCAAGTACGCATTCATTTGAGATCCACCACTTCTTATTATTTATTATCTGGCCATACATTCAGCCTAATTCAATACATCACGACAGCTATAATTATTATAATTCTTTATCATTCCAACATCTCAAACATTTCACAAGCCTCACCTTCCCACATCATACCACTGCATCTCAAATCCGGTCTATTAATTTACAGAGAAGACTCCATTCTCACAGGTTATTTAACTAATTCAGTTTCACTCGCGTATCTATATAATTAACATATTACCTCGGTTTGAACATCTTCAATGATCATTTATTATTATATGGGATTTATAAATACCTGAATCACCTTGAATCAAACATATAGTCTATATTCAAATTACTATGAAAATCTTTACCAGATAGTAACATTACGAAGAAATTATAAATTTACCTAAAGCGCTATTCTTCTCAAAATATGTGCTTCATGTGCGGTAAGAATTTATGGGATCTATATACTAATTCATGCAAATAAGTCCACTAAAATATCAATGATTATTCTTGAATCACAAAGAAATCCTAATTAAAATAATAAATAATCCTTTCCCAGTCACACGCGTATAATGTTCCCTACATTATTACATTTACAAAATAAAAATTGCTACTGGCATGCAAATCTCGTGGTTTAATATATTCGAATAAATGTACTCATCGGATGCTGGGTATGGTTTGCTGTCATCTCGAGGTACACTTGGGATTTTAAACCATCATGATGACTGCTCCTATCTTTGATAGTCCTTGGTTCCTCTTCATCCTGACACGATCCATGTATCAAACTGTGGTCTTCTTATTTGAGTCTCTAGGCGTTCCATGAAGAAATGACTGCAGGCACTTAGGCGCGTTTCTCGTAGGCTCCAGTTCTCGGGTTCGATGATCACTCACGAACATACAGGCAAAAGGTGGAAAATCAGTTACTAAACACTCTTTATGTGCTTTCGAAGAATCTACTGATGATTAGATCCACTAATAACTTTAAATAGATCAATCCAAATAGTGGCAAGTTTGTATAAGTCACTATTCATTTCCCCATTAATTACACAGTCTGACTAATTATCACCACGAGTGTCCATGGAGTATACAAACGCTAATTTTATCAGGAATGCCGTTCCTTAATTTTACTGAACGTCACTCACTCTTAAAATGCTTTATATCGGTCACTATTAATTACTGAACGTAATTAGCTGCTGTCTCACTACTTTTAAACAACCTGATGCGCTTGCCCTTCCTTTGATGATTGCATCATAAGCCGTGACTGACTGTCGTCGATATTTAAAAGATTAAATATTGAGATAAGATTTATATTCATCATCACTGTACTTTATCTTATACCACACGGCTTATTTCGCGGTATTTTACACCGTATTGATGTGTTTTTCTTCCTCAACGCAGTACTTCATACACTGATATCCATAGTTCACTACTAATACGTGAGTACTGCGGCTACACAAATTACAGTGGGATACTGCATCTAAGTCCAGGTCTTATTTATAGTATCTTCGCTGAGTGGTTGGGGATAAGGTAGACCACGCCCCTGATCGAAATTGAGCTCCGGTAAACGGAATCTTTCAGCGATGTGAAAGCAATCAAATTATAGCTCATGACCCCTATTTTCTACTGATCTCGTGTAAAATCAATACGATCAGCGGGTCATTCACAATCTCAAAAGCGTCCTTTTATAAATTCATGCGTAATGGTTCATCTCGCAAGACCTCCCACTTTTTTCATCATGTTGCCAGATCTTGGCAGTCATCTTTAGTCTGCGTACCACCATATGACATGCGTCATTACCAATACACTATCAAAGTATTGCATTTATAGGCATCAACATTTAGCATTAAATACATCGGTTAGAATGAGGCCTGACTCATATATTTCCATAGATTATCTCAGACATTCTTCTTCTTCCTCTTTTTAGTTAATTATGGTGAAGTGGCACCAATGAATGCGGTGTTGAATTAGTAAACGATATTCTTTTCTTGGGAGTTAACACACCTTAATTCAGCCCACTCTCCGACAACCTACATTTCCACGCGTAGTGTTATTTCTCCTCCTCGCTCGCACAAGTGAGAGCGTGATCTCAAGGTTCCGGGGTAATACGTTATCCTTTTCTCGATACAGCGCAGGAAACTGCTCCCTTTGGGCCGGCGTATCGCAACTCACATCCCGGTTCGGTATGTAGACTGCTAATTACGACATTATATGTCGCAAAATGTTGCAGAAAACGGCATATATGATTGACTAAACCTCCTAACATGCCTATGGCATAGTGATGTATGGTCACATCATGTATGTATGTACAAGATAGGCTTATTATCATAGTATAAGAGTTTGGTACATGTTTACTCAACTAATGGACCTAAAAATGTATACATTAGCTTTTAAAAGAACTAAGATCGCTGACTGATAAATAAGCACACACTCCTCCTATTTAGATTTACGTCCTCTGTGAACGAATTACGTGTCTTCAAAACTATTTATCAGCAGTTTTTACTAAAGCATCTTCTAAGTTAATCTTTGTTAGAGCCTTTCGGCTTGTAACGTCTTAATCCTTTTAATGGCTAATTAATGAATTTATTCTACCTTTATTTTTTTGTACAGCTTATGTTATGTCGGGAACAATATTGTGAAGGTACACTCGTGTAAATGTGACTGCATAAATAGCTTAAGATAAAGACTTCCCATAACTTATTCATAGTAATAAACAGCGCTTTAGTTGGAAAGTATCAGCTACCGGTTCTCGCCGAACGTTTCAGAATTTTCCGTTTGGATTATGGTTCTGCTGCCATTTTTCTATTACGGGAGTTGAGATCAGCTGCTGAACGTCGTTCAGAAAACAACCAAGTCTTCATAATATGGTAGGGGATTAAACTCTTAAAATGTGGACCCCGTAAGATGAATACATGTAGGAAACCATAATTTAATTTCATCGACAGCGGATAATAAAGTATTCAAGCTCTTTAATCATTTTCAGTCAAGAAATTACCAACGTTTCGCCCCGCTGTGTCCAGTGGGCTCATCGGTTGGATTGCTATACATTAGTAGACGAATAAGTTTGAGTGGTGTCTATAAAAGTAGGAAAAATCACAATATGAAGATAAAGTTGGAATTCATTCGTTTATATGAAGGGGAGTTAGGGATTGGAACAAATTACCAAGGGAGGTGTTCAATAAATTTCCATTTTCTTTGTAATCATACACGAAAAGGCTAGGAAAACAACAGATAGGGAATCTGCCACCTGGGAATTGCCCTAAATGTAGATCAGTAGTGATTGATAGTTTGGAGCCCATTTTTTTCACGATACGTTGTGACCAGATCTGTAAAGAGTTCGAAGGAAGCTTTATTCTTGCATAGAAGAGTGAGACCATCTGCAAACGCAAGTACTATAAGATTTTCTGCATCTGGGAGTAGCGTGTATCTGTATTCCTGGGAAATTTATTTCTCACTTAATTCTCTCAGAACGTAGTCGACTGCTAAACTGAACAGTATATGTGAAAGAGGAACACCTTGCGTCACGCCTCTCTTAATAGTGACAGTACATTTTGTCGAAGGCCTTAGAAATATCGAGAAACACAATACAGCAGTCTTTCTTCTTAATTTTGGTTGTAACTTAGTTCAACCGTTTTTATAAGCATTTTAGTAACTACACGTTCGGCTACCCGCCGTAGAATTGAGTAAACTGTCACTGGTCTTCAATTCTGGATATTATCTGTATCGCCCCTTTTATTGGTTACAAGAGTCTAGCCCGTTTGAAACACGTTTAGACAAACCCCCAGCGAAGCTGTGAAGGAAATGATTTCATAACCAACAATCTTCTTTTGGGTTTTTATACGTGTACCAACATCTCCAGAAACGGTATTGAGACGGATTTTACGACCAACGTGAAAAAGGTTATCGTTTGCAATACATCCATTTTAAAGGAACTTGGATCAAATCATCAATCTAAGCTGTTTTGACCACGGTGCAGAAAGAAATAATAACCAGTGTGCATTTACAAGTATCCTGTATGAGGAATTAAACGAGGTGGATTATTCATCTAGGAGCTACTGCATTCGCTGCTCTCTCTGCCTTGAACGACATTCATTTTAAAATTTGATATTCTAACATCTTGTAACGATAGGGACATTTTAAATAGGCCTACTATCTACTCGCAATTCTTCACTCCTAAACTGTCATTCTTAAGTGCAACAAGACGTACGACCTGCAAGTCGTTCACATTTTCAAGATAAATTAAGATATTTTCTGAAGGCTAAAGCCTTGAGTGATAACTACTGCACTTATTCCTAAGAATGGAACAGTTTTCTGACAGGACAAGGCCGCATGATTATATATTTGCGTTAAGGAGGAATGGATCTTACGTGCCACTTTACCTACCATTTCCCTTATAACTTAACCTGACTGAACGATTTTCTCGTTTAAAACATGACATCATTCCCTCCTCCCAGTCTGAGAAAATAATTGTATTAATTTTATACGGCATTATCTCATATGAACAGGATAGGATATTTCTAGCTAGCGACAAACAATTAGGTAAGTTTACGACGACGTCTAGAGATAGGAGAAAGCTAGAAAGACTGCTGCATAAATTATGTTTACGAGATATACAGCGAAGTACATAAAATTTTAGCGAAAATGGAATGAAGACGCGCCAAGAGAACTAAAAGTGCAATCTGTATTGAAATACACTTACTAAAATTCGAACTCTGCAGCGGATACCGTCTATCATGTGTCGTAACATCTCTAGAGGAATGGCAGACAATTATTTTCGTACAAGTGCAGAAAACGTAGTTAAGTGATGTGAGTCGTTGGGATCTGGAGTAAAGTCGCCGTTCTGGAAGTGTGGTCGAGGCTCTGAGCTGGTCGGTTTTCCTCCAGAATTTCATTGTTCAAATGTATCGTTCGCCTGGCATTTGCTGCATCCAAATCCTCCCATTGACTGCCATTGATATAGCGTGATTCATCACTCCAAATTACGAGCCGCCAGTCGTCCTCAGATCACTGAACGCGGCGTTTATCGGTCACTGAAGAAATGTGCGGTTTATAGGTGGGTACCTTAATAATAACAAAGTAGATGATATTTAATTATGTATCAAACTATCCTATTATACTCCTAGAAAACCTGCAGGAAAATTCAGAAACTTACTTTTTTTACCACGAGCAAATACGGTGTGGCACGTACTAATCGAATGTCTTAACATGAGGAAATTGTGTGCCGTTGGGTTCCACATCAGTTCACCGAAATGGCACCGGTAAGCACTGGAAGGCATCCATCTGGACATATACCGCAACGAAGGAGGCGCATTTTTGCAACGTATTGTTGATGAGACGTGGGTACGAGCCTACGAGCCTGAATTAAAACGTAAATCGAATGAATGGCGTCACCCAGGCTCGACACGTCCACAAAAATTTCGACAGGAACCCAGTCGGGTGAATCTTACGTCGATTGTGGCTGACGACTACGAGGGTGTTTTGCTTACGCATGCTGTGCCTGAGGGACAAACTATCAACAGTGGCTACTATTTCTGATTTCTGGAGCGACATCTGCATCCGGCTATGCGGCGCAAACATCCGCGTTTATTGTGAGACGATCGATCTTTCGTGCTGCATGACAACGCACAATGTCATGTCGCAAACAATCCTTATTGCAACAGTGGCATTGGGAGGTCTTGGAACATCCCCCGTACTCACCAGACATGAGTCCTTGTCACTTCGACCTGTTTCCGAAGTTGAAGGAACTTCTCCGAGGCCGCCGATTTCCTGACGTGCCATCTGTACTCCGCGCAGTAGGGCGCTCCGTCATCGAGAGAGAACGCCTTGCAACGGCTTCCCGACATTTGGCAAAAGGTGCGGGTGACTACACTGAAGGAATACAATGCAGTTGTACTTGTAAGTTCATTAAAAATTGCGTTCTATCAATATTTCCATTACTTTACTTACAGCCCTCGTATAATAGTCGTAAAGATAAAATCAGTTAATCTGTTTCATTTATTTCACTTTTGTCATCGTGAGAGTTACCCAATACGATGCCAGTCGTCTGTTACTGCATAGTAGTCATTATCGGCCACTTGTAAATAAAATTATATTTCATTTATTGTTTTAATGTCTTTCAATTCATCTTAAGTCAGTCTTATCCCGAGCGATGTGGTCATGAAGACCCAGTGAGACAGTCCTTCACCTATAATTATCCATATTTTTAATTTGTATGTTAACTACTTTAATAGGTTCGGAGACCCCGAGGTGTCGGAATTTTTCCTGCCGATAAATCTACCGACACTAGGCTGGCGTATTTGAATATTTGAGTTGAGATCGAACCCGCAAAGTTGACCTCAAAAGGTTAGCCGTTCTACCATCTGACCTACTCAACCCGGCGATCTATTAACTTTAATTGTGACTATTTTAATTTCATTTTGAATTTATATTTAACTAGAAGTTGTCTATTATTTTACTACATGTTTAACGTCGCACTCACATCGAAGCTTTTCGGTGACAGAAGGATAGGAAAGGGTTAGGACTAGGAAGGTAGCGATCGTGGCTTTAAATGAGGTACAGTACAACTATTTGATTGGTGTCGAAATAGTAAACCATGGAAAACCATCTCCAGGGCTGCCAACGGAGGGATTCAAACCCACTAGCTCCCGAATGCAATCTCACAGCTACGCGATCATAACAGCAAATTGGAAGTACTGTACCTAGGTATATCAAAGGAATTGAACATTTTCGGAAAACAGTAGCCTACAAAGGGAAAACATAAAAAAAGACTGAGGAGAGACTAGTCAAGAAAATTGTAAGAAAAATAGTTCGAACTTCGATATCTGGAAGAGCTCGCAAAGGCTAAAAATACTTCGATTTATCGAAAATTCGAGATATAGAAAAACGCGCATACTACTTATGTTCCACAAACAAACAAACAAACAAACAAACAAACAAACAAACAAACAAACAAACAAACAAACAAACAAACAAAGTAAGTTTATTCAATTCCTACTTTTTGTCACCAATGCCACTATTTCTTCCTACACTTATATACAACTTTAATAGTATTAGGTATAGTATTAAAAGTCGATGTTTTTAAAACTAGTTTTCAGCGCACGTTTTTTCTCCTTGGCGCTGACACTGTCCTGAGCAGGGCTTGAGTAATCCATTATCAGGTCAGTAACTCCCACTTTTATCACATCGTACTGTAGACAGCTTGCTGAGGGTTGCGAAGTAGCCTTTAAGTGGAACTAGTCGGAGTCAATACCTAGAGCAGGGTTTTAAGCTGTTATGATATGCGGCTACTGAAGTATGTGAAGTGTATGACCGGTAAGATGCTACAGTCAATACATTCTGACTAGAATGTTGAGAATGTTTATTCTTGCAATAAGGAGAAGACAAGTTCATGTTCCTGTTACAGAAATTAGTTTTACATGGGGATAATCAAGTACCCGTAACAATCATGTTATACACAACTTCGAATTACAGAAATATATTTTACACACGGACTTGAAATATCCTTCTAGATATCAAAGAAATTAGTATTAAAGAATGTATATTCAAGAGCGACTACAATACTACGATGTTGTAGTCGGTTGACATAATACGTAAATTAAAATATATAACATTCCGTCAGGAAACGAAAATTTCTTCGAGATATCGAAGCTTGACTGTAGACTCAAATCTCCCGACTTGACTATCCGAGCATGGTCAAACTATACCCGTAATATTAAAAGAAACGTTTTGACAGCTAGGGCTGGAGGGAGGAGCATTGCACGTGCCATTGCATGGTGTTGACACATTCCTGTATTCCTTCCTCCTTCCCTTCGTTTCCGGCCCACTTGTTCGTTAAGAACGCTGTCTTCTGTTGTACGTAACTCACAATAATGAGAAGTTTTGCAACTCCAAGCAACACGAGCCTGCCAGCAGGCTTATCTCCATGACAACCACAGTGGGTCCGCCCACGTTTCCAGGGCAACAATAACCCCCTACTCACTTCTCCCCATCCAGGCAGGCAGTAAACAGACCTCCCTCTAAGAACTGTCAGAACGCATCTTTCAATATTACGACTATAGCCATCATTCAGTAGATGAAAGAGGCCATTACCATATATGGGATCCTCTAGGCTATTTACTATTATTATTATTATTATTATTATTATTGTTATTATTATTATTATTATTATTGTTATTATTATTATTATTGTTATTATTATTATTATTATTATTGCCAATATGCACTTTCTCTTTTTGTTCCGTCTCAGCTTAAACTAACAACCAGCATTACCATTGCCACCACCATCATTAGTCTTCCATTACATGGTGTCTGTCTGTCTGTCTGTCTGTCTGTCTGTCTGTCTGTATGTATGTCTGTCTGTCTGTCTTATGAACAGCTCTGTTTGAATGCTTCAACTTCATCCTCTCACCTCCTCTATGGCAGAACCTGCCTAGCGCTCTCCTTCCCTCTCCACCACACACTAGCGCACAGCTTCAATGCCAAGTCTTGCGTGGCTGTCATTTATGTACTTACTTCTGTTGATGAAATCTCTGTTAGTCATTACACTCCGTCGTAAGAAAATTACCTAGCCTCAAGCGAAATCTCGTTTGATATCAAGGACCACTCCGAAGGGACTGGATCATAAGAGTCGCACGTTTTATTTCTCCTTTCACTCCGAACGGCAGTCGCGGACAATGCATCATACCTGCACACCTCATTGCAGGAAACGCCACGTGAATGATTCCAGGAGGTGGACGACATTGAATGATGCAAGGACAAGTACAACTCCCTAGAATGAGGATGAAATTCCTAGCTGGTTTGGAACAACAACAACAACAACAACAATAATAATAATAATAATAATAATAATAATAATAATAATAATAATAATAATAATAATAATACAAATTAAATTCCCAATAGTCCGCCTCTGTGGTGTAGTGGTTAGCGTTATTAGCTGCCACCCCCGGAGGTCCGTTCGATTCCCGGCTCTGCCACGAAATTTGAAAAGTGGTACGAGGGCTGGAACGGGGTCCACTCAGCCTCGGGAGGTTAACTGAGTAGAGGTAGGTTCGATTCCCACCTCAGCCATCCCGGAAATGGTTTTCCGTGGTTTCCCACTTCTCCTCCAGGCAAATGCCGGGATGGTACCTCACTTAAGGCCACGGCCGCTTCCTTCCCTCTTCCTTGCCTGTCCCATCCAATCTTCCTATCCCTCCACAAGGCCCCTGCTCAGCGTAGCAGGTGAGGCCGCCTGGGAGAGGTACTGGTCATTCTCCCCAGTTGTATCCCCCGACCCAAAGTCTGAAGCTCCAGGACACTGCCCTTGTGGCGGTAGAGGTTGGATCCCTCGCTGAGTCCGAGGGAAAAACCGAACCTGGAGGGTAAACAGATTAAGAAGAAGAAGAAATTCCCAATAAAGAACCATGATGTTACTTCACCGATTGCGAATATAATATTATATCAACATCAACTGAAAGTACGCTCTTTCAATCTATACAATATACGAAGAGGAGAGACTGTGAGTTTTTGGCTATGTAACAGGTAATCTCAAACACTTCTGGACCGATTTTGAAATTTCCTGCACCATTTGAAAGATATCGTCATTTTGGGTAATCATCCCAGAATATCAAAGGGTTCCCATGATAACTGTGCTTTGGGCCCTTTTGCACATTAGCATAGGCTAATATAGCCGAAATATCGAATTTATCATACAAGGACGAGACAAAGCGCATTTTAACCATCACGACGCGAAGAACAAAACTCGTTAAGTCCATACGGGACACCGAAAACCACGTTTTAAGGCCCTAAAGCCAACTGTTTTCGAGAAACTGACACCACACTCTCCCGCTGTAGGAATCGGGTGAGGAAATTACCGGCCGAAACCATGGTAATAATAATAAAAATAACAATAATCGTATGGCCTCAGCTACCGTGTGCAGACATTTCAATTTCACGCCATCTGGCTGTTTGCTCGTCAATTTCGACGTTCCGTTTTACTCTAGACCCACTAGATGGGAGACAGAGTAAACTGGATCTCTCTTGAGAGTCTGTGGCTGAGATTTTTAATGAATTTTGTCGGGTAAACACCAAATGTGTCTCCAGAGATCTTTTACGTGCCGACATCGTACGACATGGAGTGTCGAATGGACTTTTTTCCGCCCTTCAAAAATCCGACTACCTCTGCCGGGTTTGAACTCGCTATCTTGGGATCCGGAGGCCGACACCATGGTAACATCAGCTCAAGTGTTCTAGTAAACAAGATCGATGTCTGAAGTAGGCACATGCGTGAGTGTAGGAAGGCCAAGAACAGATTGTTTAAACATTTTAAACTCATAGCCAGCGTTAATCTGCGATTTAATTATTTCTGGACCTACATTACCATACTCTTATTAGCATCTACTACTGTATGTGAATAACACCAAAGGTCTTTCGATATTTACAAGGCCGATTTCTAACTAGCGTTAATCTGTCGAAATACTTATGGTTATTGGATACACATTTCCATACTCTTATCACGATAATGATCGTGAATAGCACGAAAGTGTTGCTTTCGCTATTTACAAGGCCGAGAAATAGAAGGAATATCCTCAACAAAACCTGGTCGTAGCCTATGCCATGACCCTCTTCATGTAATACTAACAAGGGGGCATTCCCTACTCGTCACCACCGATTTCGCTCAAATTTATAGAACATGCAGGGCTTGGCTAGAAGTGAAAGTACCCGAAGTGGGAACTCCAGATGGCAAAGCGTATAGAAAATGAATATAAAAATAAAAATGTTGACGCGGCTCTCGCACCGTATAAGCCACTTACGTTGATCTGCACGCCGATCCGTTGTTGGCGTACCGGTAAGAGCTCGGACTGGCAATTCGATGGTCGTGGGTTCGAGTCCCCGTGTGGAGACTGTTTTTTTCTGTCAACTTTTATATTATTCATTTTAATTTATTTATAAAAGGCACAGAAAAGGTAAAAAAATTGGGATTTCATTGTCATTGTCTACCTGTGCCAAGAATCTATTGTCTGTGTACAGCCGCCAGGAGCAACCTTCACTTCATCATCATCATCATCATCATCATCATCTGTTTACCCTCCAGGTTCGGTTTTTCCCTCGAACTTTGCGAGGGATCCCACCTCTACCGCCTCAAGGGCAGTGTCCTGGAGCTTCAGACCCTTGGTCGGGGGATACAACTGGGGAGTATGACCAGTGCCTCGCCCAGGCGGCCTCACCTGCTATGCTGAACAGGGGCCTTGTGGAGGGATGGGAAGATTGGAAGGGATAAGCAAGGAAGAGGGAAGGAAGCGGCCGTGGCCTTAAGTTAGGTACCATCCCGGCATTCGCCTGGAGGAGAAGTGGGAAACCACGGAAAACCACTTCCAGGATGGCTGAGGTGGGAATCGAACCCACCTCTACTCAGTTGACCTCCCGAGCCTGAGTGGACCCCGTTCCAGCCCTCGTACCACTTTTCAAATTTCGTGGCAGAGCCGGGAATCGAACCCGGGCCTCCGGGGGTGGCAGCTAATCACGCTAACCACTACACCACAGAGGCGGACAGGAGATAGCCAATAAAAGAGAAAAAGAAGAATTTCTGTTTGAACACGTCGGGAAAGTTTGCAACTCCAAATTTTCTACAATTGCACGTTCATTAAAAAATGATGTCCTATATGCCTTTTGCATAAAAATAAGTAAAATAAATTCAAATAAATGAATAATATAAAATTGAGAAAAATATTCGCCACACGGGGAGTCGAACCCACGACCACCGAATTACTAGTCCAACCTCTTACCGCTACGCCAACTAATGTTCGGCGCGCGCATTAACGTAAGTGGCTTATACGATGCGAGAGCCGCGTCAACATTTTTATTTTTATTTTGTTTTCTATACGTTTGGCCATCTGGAGTTTCCACTTTGGGTACTTTCACTTCTAGCCAAGCCTTGCATGTTCTACAAATTTGAGCGAAATCGGTGGTGACGAGTAGGGAATGTCCCCTTGTAAGTAGTACGCTACTGTATATCAAGCATCAGCACAGCCAATGAAACTTCAGAAAATTTATAAATTCCCTCTGTTGAAGTAATGCACATTAATGTATATACAAGAGCTTTGTTTTATGTTGTTGCAGTTCATTGCTTTTATAAAAGAAGCCGGCAGTTGTCTCACTTACATCAATACGATCAGATATGTTTCGGCGTGCAGATGTCTCACTTACAGCAATACGACAAGATGTGTTTCTGTGTTCTATCATAGCTTCACAGTGCTCATTTAACTGTCATTCGCCATACACATTAATGCATGAATAGAAGCTTTATTCTGTGTTGTCGCCAACTCATTGCCTCAGCATGTTTTGATCTTCCTCTCTTTATTAGATCATTCCTACTTTAATTACTTCCATATAGTCCTGTGACATATCATTTTTAAGTCTGTACAATATATTTTGACAAGGTCAGCTAACCAAATCGATGTACCTCGTCACCGTTTACAAACGACGGCTTCAAGCCATTTCATTGCTCAGCTGAAGATGTTTAATAAAGTGCCTTCATACCTGAAAGAACCACCATGTAGTATGTTCAGAAATAAGTTTAAGATGTGGTTACTCATGCATCCCTTTTCAATTGCTAGTTGCTTTACGTCGCACCGACACAGATAGCTCCTATGGCGACGATGGGATAGGAAAGGGCTAGGAGTGGGAAAGAAGCGGCCGTGGCCTTAATTAAGGTACAGCCCCAGCATTTGCCTGGTGTGAAAATGGGAAACCACAGAAAAACCATCTTCAGGGTTGCCGACAGTGGGGTTCGAACCCACTATCTCCCGAATGCAAGCTCACAGCTTCGCGCTCTAACCGCACGGCCAACTCGCCCGGTCATGCATCCCTTATATACAGTGCAGGAATACAATGAAATTAATGAATTTGATAAATATTGAAACTAGCTGTATATCCCTGCGCTGCTCGGGCATGTTATTGATTGTTTACTTTTTTGATATTTTATTACCTGTTAATTATGTGTGAAGCGAATTTTTGTAGGTTTCATTATTATGTAGTTGACTGATATTTTAAGAACTATTTTTTTATTTAAGAATTATTTTTATATGTTTAATTTCAAGTTTTATTTATAAATATGTATAGATTATTATGTTTCTAGTTAATTAAACTAATCTCGATCAGTTTTTACATTTTCTTCATCACTACTCCTCACCATGCCTATACAGCATCCAGAGTGCCACAGTACATCTCAGCGGTCGCGGAAAGTATGACTTGGACGTTAATATTGGTCGTTTGCGATTATTCTTCTATGTCATTCTCTCCCCTAGGATTGTTAGGGGTGTGTTACCCCTCCTGTATCTTTTTGAGATAGTAATTCGTATTTGTACGAAGTTTTTTTTGAAAGATATTCTGGAGGATGTTGTACACACATACATCAACAATCTCGGTCATTTTGGTCATTTTCTCTTCCACATCTTTGAGTTTTAGGACTTTTATTACCTGTATGAAGTGATTTTGTAAAATGTTTTCTTAATTGTGATGTTGATTGATAGTTTATGAATTCTTCTGTAGATTTAGAGATAGTCTATTGTTATCTGCATAATTTTACGTTTTAATTTGAGATTATTTAATTTCGCATTAAAGTATTTCCTTGTAGCAGCCCAAATTGTCTGGGAAGTAGTTGGTTCTTTCCAACAATTAATACAAGTAGTTTATAACATAACGTATTTAAGCGTCGCGTTATAGATATTATGTACACGATTCCAACTGTCACTGGGACTGGGCCTAGGGACCCCGAAAACTGTGTAATCAACACTGATCTCGGTCAATTTGGACAGTTTCTTTTCCACTTCTTATGAATAACCGTGCCGATGGGTGTTGGACTTAAAGGCATCCGGAGTGTCAATATGCATGTCAGTTATCCCGAAAACTATACATTCGACACTAACATCGACCGTTTGCGATTATTTTTTGCTTGTCACCCCCTCCTCTAGCGGTGTCTTACCTCTACAGTATATTTTCGAGATGGTAATTCATATCCGTACCGAGTTTGGTTGCGAGGTGTTCGGAAACATACTCACATGCATCCATAATCTCGGACATTTTGGATATTATTTTTCACCCCTTCTCAACCTCCATTCCGACTAGGCCTGAACTGTGACTTAAATGGCATCCAGAGTTTTACGGTGTTAGGTTTTTTTTTCCTTTACGTCACACCGACACAGATAGGTCTTAAGGCGACGATGGGATAGGAAAGGCGCAGGAGTTGGAAGGAAGCGGCCGTGGCCTTAATTAAGGTACAGCCCCAGCATTTGCCTGGTGTGAAAATAGGAAACCGCCGAAAACCATCTTCAGGGCTGCCGACAGTGGGATTCGGACCCACTATCTCCCGGATGCAAGCTCACAGCCGCGAGTCCCTAACCGCACGGCCAACTCGCCCGGTTACGGTGTTAGGGAAGCCTTGCCCGCACAGTCATTTCTTCCGATAGTAAGCCATATGTGTACTATGTTTGGTGAGAGCTATGCTTGAACTTACTCACATACATCCGTAAACTCGGTTATTTTTGATATTTCATTTTTCACCCCTTCTCCCCCTCGTGAACTTGGACTTAAACGACATCTGGGGTGTCACTTTTCATCTCAGCGACCCCGAAAACTATGGGTTCTAATTTAATATTGGTCGTCTTCTATTACTTTTACACTTCATCCACTTTCCAACCCCGCCCAGAGGGGTGCACACACATACGTCCATAATCACGGCCATTTTGGACTTTTTCACCCCTTCTCATCCCCATGCCGATGGGTCTGAACTTGGAATTAAAACGACATGAGGAATGTCACTTCATCTCAGCGACCCCCAAACCTATGGCTTCGATACTATTTTCGATTATTTTCATGTGATACCCCTCCCTATCTCCACTTCTACGCGTGGCTTACCCCCAAAGTGCCTTTCTTCAGACAGTCATATGTGTAGCAGAATCTCTCCTCGGCCTAGCCTACATTTATTCACGTTCCTACTTCGACACTAGGCCTGTATGCTACCCTGAAATCCTTGAGCTGACGTTGCAATGGTTACAACTAATCATTTCTTCATGTGATTCACATAGCGGGGTAGTGTGGTGCCTATATCTCCATAACAGTTGATTTTAGGTCCTTGAACTTACTCACATAGTTTCCGGAACCCGTAGGGCCTTACCGAGTTTTGTTCTTCGCGTCGTGAGAATTAAAATGAGCTTTGTCTCATCCTTGCAAGACAAATTCGATATTTCGCCTATATTAGCCTATGTTAATGTGCCAAAGGGTCTAAATCTATAGAAGAGAGAGGTCGGTTAAAATTTCTTGTAGATGCGGCTACCCGCTGGATCCTGAAAGGTTAGTATACGACATTTGGTTCAAATTGGTGGAACGGTATGGATTTGTATAAGGAACAGACAGACAGACATTCTGCTTGACATATATATTACAATGTATTATTAGCTTTTGTATGTACTCTATATTATGATTTTATTTATTGGCAATGTCTATTGTATGTAACATACTTAATGACTGAATACTCTATATTCTATTATACTTAATAGTCACATAGCATGAATGGCCCCCGCGAGATTGACAAACAGGATCTTCAACTACTTTCTAGAAAAGAAAACTAAGAGGGCTTGTTCAGTGAGGTGGAAGGAGACTTAACAAGAAGTTGGGATTGCAAGTGACGATATTTGGGAGCGTGACGCCTTCAAGAAGAAACTTAAAGCACACCGGATTTCCAAGAAAAGCCTAAGCTTAAAAGAGGCAAGACGTGGACTGAATAAACGAAGTAAAAACACCGAGAACGAATGTCGCGGTACTGGGAAAATATTTAAGCTCGAGGAACAAACTAATGCCGGCCCACCGGTGTAGGGGTAGCGTGTCTGCCTCTTACCCAGAGGCCCCGGGTTCGATTCCCGGCCAAATAAGGGATTTTTACCTGGATCTGAAGGCTGGTACGAGGTCCACTCAGCCTACTTGATTACTATTGAGGAGCTATCTGGCGGTGAGATGGCGACTCCGGTCTAAAATGCCAAGAATAACGGCCGAGATGATTTGTCGTGCCGACCACATGACACCTCGTAATCTGCAGGCATTCAGGCTGAGCATCGGTCGCTTGATAGACTATGGCCCTTTGGGGCTGTTGAGCCATGTGTGTGTGTTTTTTGGAAGAAAATAATGAAATAATACGTTCCATACCTGGCCGAAACGACGACGTGAAGAAGAGGAAGAAGAAGAAGAAGAAGTAATTGTCTGTCTGTCTGTCTGTCTGTCTGTCTGTCTGTCTGTCTGTCTGTCTGTCTGTCTGTCTGTCTGTCTGTCTGTCTGTCTGTCTGTCTGTCTGTCTTCCGAAACGGCATCACGTCCAAACCACTGTACATAATTTCATGAGATTTTACACGAACATTCTCAGAAATAACTGTTACATGACAATATTTTAATTCAAAATCTTGAACTAAAATATACTGTACATATTTTTTGAAATTATCCGTATTTGCAAAAAAAAATCACGTCATAGCTTAAAATGAGGTTATGTCTGTTTCTTTCCCGCTCAGTCACCAGCTGTTAACTACATGTGCTCGACATTTTGGTGACTACTTACTTCTTACATGGCCGAGAAGTCACCCCTGCGCACAACCAACAGGGGGTCTGTCCCTTCACAGCCTGTTGGGTAGCTGCCTTTTCTGTCGGGGATCTTCCCTTAGCCTTTGAGGATTCCTCCTCTTTCTACAAGGCAGTAGGTTGCTACTGTTAACCTCAGTTGCCAGGTGGCCCTTCCGCCAGTTCCACCGTACCAATAAAATTCATTTCCGCCTTCAGTGCCGTTGAGGTCTTTACCGTAACCCTGGTTAGGGCCCCTTACATGGTATTATCGCCCGGGGCAGGCGACCCAAGGGTTTTTAAAGAGGTGTTACTCCTCTATCACTCGCCAATTGGTCCTGACTTGTGACAGGCAGAGCTTGGCTTCATCAACAGAGGTCCAGGTCGGTTGGGTTACCAGGTGTTAACTGGGGAAGTAAAAAGAGAACGCATGACCAGCAAATGGTAAATAAGTTAATCTGGGAAGAAATAGATGAGGTGCTGATAAAGTCAGATAATCTCTATAGAGAAATTGAAGTGATAGACGAAGCTGTTTAAATCGTAGTTAAAAGTGCGACAGAAAGGGAGGTTGTAAAAATAAAATTATTATGCAGTACCATGTACTTGATAAGACAGGCATGAGGGAGTTTTAAAAAAAGTACAGTAATAATGATCGGAGGAAAATATTAAATTAAAATGTTAACAACCTATGGGATGGGTTTAAAGGAATTGTTGAGGAGCGTGAAAGGAGGTACTCACCATTAAATGTGGTAACGAAAGGTAAAGGGAAATCGAATGTTTCGAAAGGTAAAAAGAAATAAATACGGTTAGGAAAGGTTGTAGAATAAATAAGAGATTCCCAGGAAATTGAATTTATCAAAAAAGTCAGCTAAGAATAACATGACTGTAGTAATTGGTAATCAAATGAATTTTAGCGAAAAATGGGAGGGAATGTATAGATACTGTATAGAAAGAGGTTCCAGGCAGGGCATTCCAAATCGTAGAAGGCAGAAGGCAGAAGTATTTATTCAGAAGAATGTAAAGATAGTTAGACATAACAATGATGCCCAGGTAGAAAATATGACTAATACTAGCGAAGTTCTAAAATGTAGCTATGACACGACAATACAGATATTTGCGAAAGAATAAAAAGTTTAATGCTGGAAAAGTAGCTGGAATTGATAAGATTTATGGGGGTATACTGTGACCGTATCGGTCATGTACATATTTATTTATTAATTATTTTAGGCAGTGAAAAACCTTTGTTAAGCTCCCTTGTTCATGTTACAGAAAGTTGCATTAGGTTGCACATACTTACACAACATTACTAGCCTGGTAAACACGACTCTGCCTTAACTAACTCCCCAGTTAGAGAGAGAGAGATGAAAAATGTCAAACAAGGAAAATCAAAAATGATACCTCCACCCGCTGAAAAAATGGCCGAAACGCGGCGATGCCAGCTTGCAAGCTTCATTTATATGATAAGATTTCGAGATAAGCATAACAATTAGTATGGGAAACCTCGGGATGTTAAATGGTTTCGTAATAGACCTCTGCAAAAATTTCAATTTTTTATAAAATATTAACGTGTGGAAAAATACGCGATCAATTGGATTATATAACAACTTAGCGTCAGTACGCTCACTATGTACGCAGAACCATCATGGGAGACTCTGTAGGGGCAATATTTGGATAATTAATTTTAAATAAACGGCCGATCGATGCAGGTTCCGCACATAACAAGACTACTTAAGAGTCATACGACATGTTGAACTATTAATTAAAAAATAGTGGGGACTAGCCACTGTTTGTTGCGTGAGTAGGGGAAAGCTTTTGAAAGGGATGGCGGTGATGACACCACTGCGACTTGACGCGAAGGATTCAAGGCAGAACCATGGTTTGCTGGTATACTGACTTTACTAGTATTTCAGAGTGGAAATATACATTTTGCATCTTCGAGACTATTAAAATTATCTACAAATGATAGTATTAAAAGGTTTGAAGTAATGTGACCGCAAGAACGGTGTTACAGTAGCTTTTTTAAAAAGTGACACAACATATGTGAACATCATTAAGGTGTTACAGTAGTTTTTGATGATGATGATGATGCTTGTTGTTTAAAGGGGCCTAACATCGAAGGTCATCGGCCCACAGTAGTTTTTAAAAGTGACGCAAAATATGTCAACATCATTAAAGTGTTACAGTATTTTTGTTAAAGTGACGCAAGATATGTCAACATCATCAAAGTTGTTATAGTGCAGAAGAGGACCCGGATTATGAACGCACTCAGCAGGAGTAGCAGTGGATACGAACCTGTGACCAACGTCAGCGCCATGGCAGCTTAAAAGATGATGAGGGCCTTTTCCTAGGCCCGAGCCTTGGATTTCACGACATGATGATAAGTACTAAAATGTAATAATTTTTGTAAATAAATGCGCGGTTATTTAATATGTAGATCACATAAATTAGATTAGAAATGTAAATTGCATGTATTCTTGAATTAGAGAGAGAACTTGTGAGTGGTCTTCAGATCGTTTATATTCATCTAGATGGAATTAATAATCTACGACATGGGCTTCAAAATATATCTAATGTAATGCATGTCCGTGATTTGATGAAAAATATTAGTTAGTCTGAGAGTGCTTAGATTAGGTGGGAAAAAATGCAGATTTGTATTTGTACTGATCCCAAACCGTGATATGTATAATTTATTTACGAGATACCAAGCTTATTGTGATAATGCAGGTGATTCTGTCTTCAAAATGGACTATCGGTTTATAACATCAAGATAGGAGGGCACTCTTATTTTCACATAATTTGCGTGATCATATTTGTAGATGGCTGTATTAATTATTTGCGTAAGTTGTGACAAGCCTGGACAACGAACAAACGCCCTTTTCCCTTTCTGTATATGAGAATAACATTATGGATATGTTTAAAATCCATATTTGATTTTATTTGTCTGAGTTTAAAATGTAAGAAAACCTAGGCTGTGTTTACTTCTGTAATCGGATGGATGCGAACCCGGTCATTCTAAGTCTAAGGATGTGAATATGAGAAGATGAATAGTGGCTTGATATTGAATTAAAGAATTGTGATAGGGCAGTGAATTAACAAGCCAGTGGAGCTTTGGAATATGATTTGAGAATATGTATTGAAATGAGATTATTTAACAACGATGGATTTGGTCTCGCCTTGAGCTGTTAACAAGATATTTTCTGCCGCACGAGGCCATTACTTGCTATGGCATGACGTCGACAGATTTACAACTTGAAGGGGAACGGGAGAGCTCGTCCCTTGTAAAGGGTCACTGTCTGCTGTACTGTTCTAGCCAGTCCACTTAGAATGAAGGCAGGGAAGTCTGCAGAAAACCGATTATAGTTTAAAGGATTCTTTTAACTTTTTCATGTTTAATTTTATAATGTAATTAAATAACTGGAACGCCAGTATTATTATTGATTTTTTGACCCTATGATTAACTGAGAAAGGGAGTTTTATAGACCCGTTTGTCGATGCCATCCTGGATGTCATCGGCTCGAACTCTGAGGCAACCATGGATTTTTGTTGTCACACGATTTATATTTTTCTTTTTCATTATACATCAAATTGCATGTGTATATTGTTTATTGTTCCTTTTAAATTATGTGTACATGTTTTCCTTTTTTATACGTTCTTTTAGTTGTGTTTCACATTTTTATTTGGATGACAAAACGAGCTCTATTTCGTTATCTTGTCATTGGATTCATTGGGATGTGGGTTCGATTTCTGGACCCGACATCGGTCATTGTTATTTATTTTATGATTATGATCTCATCGACTAGTATTCACTAATTCTTTTGTTTACTTATTTGTAATATAATTAATTTAGCTAGGTGACCACTCCAAGTTATCTTCAAATTTTTGTTGTTGTATAGGTAATTGTTTCTTCGGATAGTGAAGAAAGTTCTTAATGATAACCGTCGCATTTATAAGGATATGTCTGATTTTTAATAAAATATGTTATACCAGTTTTAATGTAACATTTATCGTCATGTCGGAAAGAGGGAAAGGAGAAATCAACTTTGACTTTTCACAATTTTGTATTTAGTCCATCGGATATTGCATATTCTATTATGATTATATTATAAGTATTCAGGGTCAATTTTAATTAATTTGATTTATCAAAGATTAATAAATAGGTAATTAAACTTTTGTTTGCCTGTCATTTTGCCGGAAAACATTGCATCCCAAATTTCCTTCCGTTCATTTATGCCTTTAAGTTAGTTATGTGTTATTTTCTTTGATCTTTTGCAGCGAACGCACCATGGGCCTGGGAGGCCAGTGGTTTGATTCTATGGAACGGAGGGGTGCAGTTGATCCTTGCACGGTTGGAAGAGCTTTTGCTCACCCATAATAAAAAGAATTCTTTTTCGTTCTTTCCAGAAGAGGTGGCATTTGACTCTAGACTAAAAAGGTCCCTTACCAACGAACGCCTTGGCGCTTGGTGCTATATGGCGGTATCCCGATATTTTGGGGATTATCATGCCGTCATGTGGTTCTATGGGGCAAATGGCGTGAGTGGAAAGGTAGCAATACTAAAGGCAATGAGTTAGAATGGAGTGTCATACCTGAAGGACTTATTTAATTACTGTTTATATGAAGGAGCTATACCTTATGAACGGAGAGCTGCTATAGCAGCCCCTGTATACAAAGGAAAGGATGATAAACATAAATAGGGTAAAACAAGTCCGTCGTTTTGATATGTGTTGCGTGTGAGCGTATTATTAAACATGCCTGCGAAATTACTAATTAGTTCGATAGAAAGCAGTTCGAATTTAGGAATGGTTATTCCAATACGTCTCAAATAATTGTAGGATTCCAGCAAGACATAGCAAATGTTTTAGATTCAGGAGGTCAAATGGACTGTATTGCTATTGGCCTATCCAAAGCTTTTGATGTGGTAGAATCTGGGAGACTTGACGAACATGAGGGCTACTGGACTACACAAAATAGTAACTGGATGAGTGGCTAACTTTTTAGGAAACAGAACTCAAGAGTATTAGATTACGTGAAGCATTATCTAACCCTGTAGTGATAAAGATACGGGTTCCGCAAGAATGCATTATTGGACCTTTATGTTTCCTTATACGTGAAAATTATAGAAATAAAGAACTGGAATCATAGAGTAGGCTTTTTGTGGATGATGTTATACTGTATAGCCAACGGCCGTAGCCGTGTTGAAACACCGGATCCCGTGAGATCTCCGAAGTTAGGCAACATTGGGCGTGGTCAGGAGTTGGATGGGTTGCCACGCGCTGTTGGTGGGGGGGTAAGGAAATGAAGGAGCGGAAAGGAACTGGCCACCCTACCGCACGTAAACTCCGGCTCAGGAACACCTCTGCGGAGGTTCGCACCTGCCTTCGGGCAGAATAACCCTTACCTTACCTTATACTGTATAGAGTAATAAATAAGTTACAGGTTTGCGAGCGACTGCAAAACGACCTCGGCAATGTTGTGAGATAGACGCACACAATGATTGGGATCAAAAGTCTGGTTGTAAGTTTCATCAAGAGCACGAGTCCTCTCACTTTTAATTACTCGTTGATAGGGGTGAAAGTACTTCATAGAGATCACGGTAAGAACATGGATGTTAATATAAGGAAAGACCTTCATTGGGGCAAACACATTAATGGCGCTGTAAGTAAATGTTATAGATCTCTTCATTTAAAGGCTGTAGTAAGCATGTAACGGAGCGGCCGTATAAGTCCCTGATAAGACCCCAGTGTGGTGTATGTATGGGGATCCTCATTGAGAACTGGAAAATGTCCACCGAAAAGCATCACGATTTGTTTTGGGTTGTTGCCGACAAAAGAGTAGTGTTACGAAAACGTTGCAAAATTTGGGCTGGTAAGATATAGGAGTACCGGGCGAGTTGGCCGTGCGCGCAGAGGCGCGCGGCTGTGAGCTTGCATCCGGGAGATAGTAGGTTCGAATCCCACTATCGGCAGCCCTGAAAATGGTTTTCCGTGGTTTCCCATTTTCACACCAGGCAAATGCTGGGGCTGTACCTTAATTAAGGCCACGGCCGCTTCCTTCCAACTCCTAGGGCTTTCCTATCCCATCGTCGCCATAAGACCTATCTGTGTCGGTGCGACGTAAAGCCCCTAGCAAAAAAAAAAATATAGGAGTAAGGAGAAGAGCTGTCTGATGAAGCAATATGTTTCGAACTGTCAGTGGAGAGATGACGAAGCATGACATTAATAGACGAACAAGGTTGTGTGGTGTTTTTGAAAGTGGAAAGATCCCAATATGAGGGTACAGTTGGAATTCAATACTAGAGCAAATATTTATTGGAAGAGATGTTCGATAATTTCTTACTTCCATTAAATCATTTAAGAGAAGACTAGGTAAATAACTAATGAGAAATCTTCCACCTGGGAAACAGCCCTAAATGAAGATTAGTGGTGATTGTAATAATAATAATAATAATAATAATAATAATAATAATGTTATTTTGCTTTACGTATTTTCGGAAATTCCGAGGTGCCGGAATTTGTCCCGCGGGAGATCTTTTACGTGCCAGTAAATCTACCGACATGCGGCTGACGTTTTTGAGCACCTTCAAATACCACCGGACTGAGCCAGGGTCGAACCTGCCAAGTTGGGGTCAGAAGACCAGCACCTCAACCGTACGATCCACTCAACCCGGCTCAGCGGTGATTGATTGATTGATTGATTGATTGATTGATTGATTGATTGATTGATTGATTGATTGATTGATTGATTGATTGAACTAAGTTTAAATTGTATTTGGATATATTTCAGGCACGGGTGTATTCTGAATTTTTCAATACCATTTCAAAATGGGCGCAATATTTCCTTTTAATGTAGTGTGGCCTCCGGAGAGGTCTTTCAAGTTGACACCCGATAGGCGACCTGCGCGTCTGTGACAGTGGGGCTCTACCCACGATGAATTCTAAAGCTGAAGGCGGCACACACACCCAGCCCTCTAACCATCGGAATTAACCAACGAAAGTTAAAATCCCCGACGCAGACGGGAATCGATTCGAGACCTCTTGGACCAACGGCTATCACGCTAACCATTTAGCCATGGAGCTGGACGGGGCAATTAATATACCTATAGGCCTATGTGTTTAATAAACTTGAGCATATTTTATCCGGTAAAAAATACAAAATAATGGGGAAATGGTCAGTCGCACTACAAAATAAAGTAACTTAAAGTTCTGTTTCACACAAAAGTCATATCGTCGTTGCGCCTGAGAGAGCGGCTTTGTGAAATATTTACCTTAGAACTTTGGTTAGTTAGAATCTGTCGCCTAAAGTTGAATGTTGTGCGACGAACTTCAGTGAATTCTCGTTCGTAATTGGATACGTGCTGCGGGACAGTATTTCTCCAACAATACCGTCACATAGCTGTTTTCGCATTTTGTTTGTAACTAATCGGTCTCCAGGTGATTACGGATTTTAGAGCACCCGAGCCAAGTCCATCAACGGCGAGTATCGCTGACGAGGAATTACTGTTCAGTTGTCATGGTGTTAAACTATCTTGGGATGGTGGTGGTTGCTGTAAAGATTATTTTGATAAGATGCAAAATCACGAGGTCATTAACTCCTATCGATGAGGAAGACAATGAATGTGACTATAAAAACGAGAAGGGAAACATAAGGAAACGATTACCTCGAAGAATGAGACGGAGGGTGGGGGAATATGAATGTAGAAAAGATGGAGGGGCTGAAAAGCTAGGCATCAAAATGTCCTAATATTGCCAAGCTAGAAGAAAACAATATGTGATGGCCTACAGTGAACTGATCAACAATAATATAGCAGTTACTGACTGTTGTTAGGTGAGATGTGCTGTCTCCTTCAGTCAGTCATCTTAACAATATGGCATTACTAGTGCCACTACAAGGATTAACTCGTCAGCGACAGGTACACAACAGCTAGTCTGATATATACTGTACTAAATCCATGAAATGCTACTATTAACGTATACTAGATATCATGATGTTCATCCTCGTAGCTATGTGTGCAGTGAATAATAATAATAATAATAATAATAATAATAATAATAATAATAATAATAATAATAATAATAATATCGCACGCACCCCGTCATAAAATCGGTCATCGTATATAAAAGAACGTGATACGGATCATTAATACGGAAATCATAACTTCGTTGGAGTATATCATTTCAATATAGCCGATGGTAGTTCATAAATAGTAATCACCACTATTACAAAGCCAATGTTATCATACACATACGTAAAATATATAGTAAACACATACACGTCTTCCTGGGCGCGCACAATACAAATGGAAAGTAAGCGTTTCATGATGGATTACATCGTTAAATCTCGTCGAATCTCATACGAATTATAATTATCTCGCACGGCACATCTCACAACTAATATTATCTAGGTACATTTGGACACATCACACGTTTTTGGAGCATATCATAATGTAGTTCAATATCAACCTATCATTTACCATCACTCGCATTAACATCCCCGTCGATTAATACTCACTTATCACTCATACACACTATATCACTTCACCTTAAATCAGCTAATATCATTTCACATATCCAATATCCTTCATAAATCAACATCAAATACTCGACTTACCTGCATGTTAGCCATATTTAACACCATGATATGCAATACTTTACCTAATTGTTTCATTATAAGCCATGCCTTGACTAATACTTAACCATTAATTCGACATCCACTTCATAACACTCATATATGACATCACACATCACAAAACTCATCACCATTTCCTTTTATATTGCTATCATTTCCTAAACAACTTGGATATGCATGATTTACAAACCATTATATGACACACGTATTCACGTTGCACTGCTCATTGAGTAATAATAATGATATTAACTGATGTGGATACCATCGAAGTCGGTACATCTCAACAAATGATCCCGCACACGCATATTACCGTATAAATTTTGATATTCCACACTCAACTATATATATATAGATCGCAAACATGTGGTAATAATATAATACGCACCACTACGTATTATGTGTATACTCCACGTCCTATCGAACTACTTCAGGAAAACTATCACTACTGAAAATAACATACTACTAGTACGAAAAGAAATCAAATCTACATGAAAGAACATTATTGAATATATAAAGATTGACTGACTTGTAGACCAGGTTTAGGTTGCGCATAGTCTAGTGTTTCCTCCTCATAACCGCATTATTACAGCGGTTAGGGCTCACTTTCACATATTAGCCCTCCATATCGTTACTCTTGAGTGCTTTCCAAACAATCATGCGTTCCTCTCGAGCAGATTAGGCCTTTAACAGTCTTGAGTAAGATTAAGAAGCTCATATAATGATAAACTATAATGCACACTTCAAATACTTTAACTATTCTTAAATCTTTTCGTAATATCAACTTAAAAACCTCTTATAAAACTCAATGGCTTCTCAATAACAACTTAAACCTCTCATAGATCCCAATGTCTCTTTAATAACAATATTTTCGTGACATTGATTTGAAACTTCTCAACAACTTCTCAAGAACTTCTCAATACCTTATCAATAATTTCTCACGAACTTCTCAATAATAATCTGCGTTATATTTTTTTTTCATTAGCACAATGACATGCAACGGAATATTCTAACTTGCAACATGGATTTCCATTTCAAGGAATACACCTTTGCTAATCGATACATAGATGTCGCCACCACTGTACTGATATACTGTTGATATCTTACCGCACGTAATACATATTTATCTGCACTCCCCTTGGTTTCGTCTTATGGAATACAGATTACAAAATATATAAACTTAAAATTATCCTAACACAGCTAAAATTATACAATATTGAGTTTAAAATGTTAGCAAAGTCCATTTCTTCACGATCAACGTTTTACACTCGCGACATGTATAGATAGACACGTATCCAGACCGCTCCGGCGCCATGTTCGTAACTCCTATCATACTTGATTCCCTGCATCGGCACACGTGTTGTTTCCTTCACGTCATATGGAAACGGCACAGTACGATAAAACTGTATAAGACATAAATGATTGGAACTTGTATTCTCTATAAGTTTTGTTACGGTATGTAATACTTTTCGATAGGACCAGTAACATAGGTATTTAAAAAAGTAAATTTTAGGTGCCTTCACCTAAACTACTATCTCATCCAGCGTGAATAAAAATTATTTATAACCTAGACTGTAGCACCTTATTCCCAGACTTTATGCACAGATTTTAATTAAATTCTGTTCTCCCATTTTCTCGTGGTTCGGCGTTGACATGGTCTTAGGAACAAAAATCGAAATTCACCAATATCTCTGTTATCATAGCTCGTACAATAAAATGCAGAGGGCATACATGACTAGAAATTTAATTCGAAAAAAACTTTAGTTATGTAGTATTTATCGACAGGGCCACTAATAACCCAAATATTAAAAAATAATAATATAATATAATATAATATAATATAATATAATATAATATAATATAATATAATATAATATAATATAATATAATATAATATAATATAATATAATATTTCTGAACTGAATTTTAGGCATTCCCCTAAAGTACCATTTCACTCAGCGTGAATAATATTATTTATGCTCGACGATGCCGAAATATTATATGCCAGAAAACTGAAAATGAGGCTCATTATAGTTTAAGTTTCATTATGATACAGGTTCTCCACCACTCAGAGTTCAGATTTTCATTATGATACAACTGTTTGACCAATTAGGTAAGGATAACAAAATCAAATATGTCGAACACACATATTAACATCAATGCATCTTCTACTTCCAATATTCCACAACCACACGGCACATTCCCGCAAATTCACTTCACCAGCTGTACAATAAACAATTTGTATTTGAAATAAAGCTTCTATCAAAGCTTTGAAGGTCTCTGATCCACTCACGGAAAATCAATAACCCAGCGCATGCACTCTGCGCTCTGTTCAGTAAACTCAACTGTCAAGCGACATCTCGACAGAAATTTACGAACGTCGAGCATAAACAGTCGTATGCAACTCGCCTATAATGTTAAATGAGACACTCGTATGGAAATTATAAAACTCACTTCGCTCGTTTCGTAAACATCTTCGTGTCTTAATTATTGCCATTATAGGCTTGTTGCGTAATGTACGATTATAGCCTAGGTTGTAGTGTATCATTCCTCGAATTTACATACCTATTTTCGTTAAATTCTCTTCAGCCATTTTCTCGTGATGCCCGTGAGTACGTACATACATACATACATACATAACATAGACAGAAGTAACGGAAAGTTAAAAAGTGCGTTTCCTTGTTAATGTGAATAAGTCCAATACAGAAATGCCATTATTTTTAAATTCCGAGCAATGTACAGACAAAACTCTTAGTTTATATGATATAGGTACAGTCTGATGTGAAAATAGGAAACCAACATCAGGGCTGATAATAGTGAAGTTTAAAAACACCATCTCCCGAATGCAAGCTAACAGCTACACGTCCGAACCGCCCAGCCAATTCACCCGGTGTTAGCAGTTAGAACGAATTATTATTATTGTTAATATTATTATTATTATTATTATTTATTTATTTATCTATTTATAAATCTGTTTTCCCTCCAGGGTTGGTTTTTCTCTCGTATTCAGTGAGGGATCCCACCTCTCCCGCCTCAAGGGCAGTATCCTGTAGCATGAGACTTTCGGTCAGGGGATACAACTGAGGAAAAGGACCAATACCTCACCCAGGTGGCCTTACCTGCTATGCTGAACAAGGGCCTTGTGGTGGGGGTGGGGATGGGAAGATTGGAAGGGATAGACAAGGAAGAGGGAAGAAAGCGGCCCTGGTCTTAAGTTAGGTGCCATCCCCGCATTTGCCTGGAGGAGAAATGAGAGACCACGGAAAACCACTTCGAGGATGGCTGAGGTGGGAATCGAACCCTCCTCTACTCATTTGACCTCCCGAGGCTGAGTGGACCCTGTTCCAGCCCTCGTACCACTTTTCAAATTTCGTGGCAGAGGTGGGAATCGAACCCGAGCCTCTGGGGGTGGCAGTTAATCACGCTAACCACTACACCACAGAAACGGGCATTATTATTATTATTATTATTATTATTATTATTATTATTATTATTATTATTATTATTATTATTATTATTATTATGACGAGAACTGAAGTCGCTTGCCCAGGAAGATAAGTTTCAATGTAGTGCGTGTAATTACACATTCTAAAACGGTCATGCTCGTTCGGCTTACTACGTGTAACGCATGAGACAAACCGGAGAGAGGTTACAACTAATAAACCACAAAGGCTAGAGTGCACGGCACACATGCCGTTGCCGTTTGGTACTCATTAGCAGCAGAGAGTAGAACGCGTCAAAGGAAAGTTCCAGAGGCGGTGACGTTTTATCTGCACTGTGTTTCACCACAGTTCGCCGAACCGAGTACGCAAAACTGAGACCTCTCTTAGGCGTTGTATTTCATGCCTCTCTCCACGCCTCAATATTAAACTAGCATTCATTTTCGTAAGTGAAGGTATTGTCTCAAGTCTTATTTTTAGTAATTTTCTATATACACCTATTGACTTTCTTCAAATGTTAATTATTTTTCTTTCCATCTAACTGATGTCATTTTAACCAATAAAATTACAACATTAATATTTTTCTGTCTTCACTATTCCACTGACTCTTTAGCTCAATCCACAGAAGGTTTTACAAAATAATTTAAAACTCATTAAAATCGTATCCCTTAACTACTCTTAATTTATTTCCTATATTCTACATTTTCTATTCTTTTGATAAACCACATTTTCTATAAAATACTCTATTTTTATATTTTCTCTCTTAATTACAAAAGTATATTCATTACATCTATATATATAAAATAACTTGGCCTGACTGACTGATTCATCATCGCCGAGCCAAAACTACTGGACATAAAGAAATGAAATTTCGAGGATGTGTTCATATTAAGATGTAGGTGCTCACTAAGAGAGGATTTTTTGATATTCCGTTGTTAAGGGGGTGAAAAGGGGGCTGAAATATTAAAATGTGTGTATCTATATCTCAAAACTTTAATAGTTTACAGATGTAAAAATTGGCATTTAGAATCTTCTTTAAAAATAAGGAAACACGTATTTTTTGTTTTCAGAAAAGCACAATAGGAGGGGTGAAATAGGGTTTAAAAAAAAGGGGCTGAATGCCTTTCATCAGGATACCGCTATTTATATCCCAGAAACTGAAGATATTATAGACCTGAAAATTGGTACTTTTGATCGCTTTTAAAAATAAAGAAACACGTTTTTTTTTTTTTTTGGAAAATCCAATTAATGGGAGGGTGAAAAGGGGGGTGAATTTTTAAAATGAGTGCATCTATATCTCAAAAATTTTAAAATTTACAGATGTAAAAATTGGTATTTAGAATCTTCATTAAAAATAAAGAAACACGTATTTTTTTGTTTTCAGAAAATCCCAATAGGAGGAGTGAAAAGGGGTGAAAAAGGGTTTGAATGCCTTTAAAGAGAATACTTATATCTCAGAAACTGAAGATATTACAGACCTGAAAATGGGTGTCTGGGATCTCCTTTAAAAATAAAGAAACACGTATTTTTTTGTTTTTGGAAAATCCAACTAATGGGGGGGGTGAAAAGGGGGTTAATTTTTAAAACGAGTGATTCTATATCTCAAAACTTTTGAAGTTTATAGATGTAAAAATTGGTATTTAGAATCTCCTTTGAAAATAAAGAACCACGTATTTTTTTGTTTTCGGAAAATCCCAATAGGAAGGGTGAAAAAGGATGAAAAAGGGGTTGAATGGCTTTAATGTGGCTACTTATATTTCAGAACCTGAAGATATTACAGACCTGAAAATTGGCGTTTGGGATCTCCTTTAAAAACAAGGAAAAACGCACTTTTTGGTTTTTGGAAAATCCAATTAATGGGGGGTGAAAAGGGGGCGAATTTTTAAAATAAGTGTATCTATATCTCAAAACTTTTAAAGTTTATAGTGGTAAAAATTGGTATTTTGAATCTCCTTTAAAAATAAAGAAACTAGTATTTTTTCGTTTTTGGAAAATCCAAATAATGGGGGGTAAAAAGGGGGGTGAATTTTTAAAATGAGTGTGTCTGCATCTTAAGACTTTAAAAGTTTACAGATGTAAAAATTGGTATTTAGAATCTCCCTTAAAAATAAAGGAACATGTATTTTTTTGTTTTCTGTAAATCCCAATACGAGGGGTGTAAAAGGGTGAATAATGGATTGAATGCCTTTAATGAGGATACATGTATCTCAGAAACTGAAGATACTACAGAAATGAACATTTGTATATGGGATCTCCTTTAAAAATAAAGAAACACTTTTTTTTCTTTTGGAAAATCCAATTATTAGCTGTTAAACAGGAGTGACAAATTGGGGTGAATTTTTTGAAAGACTATATATAGAGAATATCTGAGAAACGTAAAATGTTACAGACGTAAAAAGTGGGTATTTGTAATCTCCTGTAAATGTAAAGAAACATAGGTGATTTGATTTTGGAAACCCCACTTAAGGGGAACTAAAAAGGGGTGAAATTTTAAAATGAGAATTTTTACAGTATATATCAAAAACTTCACATGTTACAGAAGTGAAAAATAGTATTTTTTATCTCTATTAAAAATAAAGAAACGTGTATTTTTAGTTTTCGGAAGTTCCACTTGGGTGGAAGGGGGGGGGGGGGGGTAAAAGTGACTGAAAGTGGTGTTGAATTCTTTTAATTAGGCTACTGATATCTCAAAAATGAAGATATTACAGACGTTAAATTTGGTATTTGGAATCTGCTTTAAAAGAAAAGAAACACTTATTCTCGGAAAAACCAATGAGGGGGGGGGGGTTGAAAATTGAAAAATTAATTGACTTAATTGGATGAGAATATATACATCTAATAAAAACTAAAGTTGTTACAGACGTGAAAATTGGTATTTTAATCTCCTTTAAAAACAAAGAAAAACCCGTTTTTGGGCGGGGAATCATCTTGGGGGACGGGAGTGAAAAGGAGTTGAATTCCTTTCATGAGAACACAAAAATAAAAACTGAAGAAGTTAGAGTCGTGATATTTGGTATTTAGAAGATCATTTACTATTAAAGAAACAAGTACTTTTTCCCGGAAAATTCACTTGGGGGGGGGGGGTGAGAGGAGTGAGAAAGGTAGTGAAAAAAAGTGAATTATTTTTATGGGGATACTTATATTTCAAAACTGAAGGTAATAGACGTGAATATTGGTGTTTAGAATCTCCTTTAAACATAAAGAAACACGCCTTCATTTAATTTTTTGGGGGGGTTGGGGGTGTAAATAAACTTAACGGCGGTGATTCATTAATCATTGCCCCAGAGGAGTGCGACAGGCTTCGGCAGCCAGCACAATTCCTAACCTCACCGCTAGCTGGGTGCTTATTCATTCCATTCCTGAGCCGGCTGAATGACTGGAAACAGGCTGTGGATTTTCAATGTACTAATTCTGATCATCAACCGATCATTTTTAATCTTTCATGGGTTCGTTTTCAAGAGCCATCTTTTCCTTCGGAGAACGTTCTTAGATTACAGTAGATTCTTCTGGCATATAAATAAAAAATTTAACACATTTGAAATAAATGATAGGTATAAGATTGACCGTGCAATTGTTCACTTCTATAATAAGGTCAATAATACACGGAAGTATGTCATTCGTATCGCCAGATATCCTGCGCACTTGCCTACGAGCGACAATGGTGTTGGTCATACTGTCATCAATGACAATGGTAGCAGATGTAATTTACCGCCAAGTAGAGGTCTTGCATCTTGCTGTGTTGTCCAGAACTTTAATAATGATAATACTAATACTAATAATAATAATAATAATAATAATAATAATAATAATAATAATAATAATAATAATAATAATAATAATAATAATAATAATCTTCTGGACCGTCGTCAAAATGTGCGGACCGTGCTGGAAACGGGTCCTGGACGGGTAATGACTACGATTGCAGTCCGGCCGCCGGTTCAGTACCGCCAAGGCACCCAAGACGACACCACGCCGGATCTCCTGAAGGATTTGATCCACATTAAAAATGCTTATAGAAAAGATGGCAAAGATTTAGGGACGCAACTGACCGGGTGGAATACCTGGACCTAGCCCGGGAAGTACGAAATCTATTACTGGAAGAACGATTTTAAAATGGGAGGAACGTTGCCGTAATCTCTCAGAAAACGAGTCAGATCGCGAATATCGGCGGGTTATATATAAAACGATAAGCATTCATTTTTTTTTGCTAGGGGCTTTACGCCGCACCGACACAGATAAGTCTTATGGCGACGATGGGATAGGAAAGGCCTAGGAGTTGGAAGGAAGCGGCCGTGGCCTTAATTAAGGTACAGCCCTAGCATTTGCCTGGTGTGAAAATGGGAAACCACGGAAAACCATCTTCAGGGCTGCCGATAGTGGGATTCGAACCTACTATCTCCCGGATGCAAGCTCATAGCCGCGCGCCTCTACGCGCACGGCCGATAAGCATTCAATTATAAATTTCAGTATAATACCGTAGCGAAGCACGGGTATCTTGCTAGTGTACATATAAAATCACTAGTATTGACAAAGGGAATCTAGTCAAATCTCGGTACCAGTGTCATCTCCCCTTCTCTGATGAGGAGATGGAAAACCAGATCAGTCGTTGATGTGATATCCTTGTTTAGATCAGCTGGCATTTTAAACTTGTAATAGGAAATCTTCCACCTGGGCGACATTCCTAAATGCAGGTGAGTGATGTCTTATTGTTTGTTTGGGCGAAGTTTTGTCCAGAATCGTTGCGCAATTCATGAAATGGGCAGAAACTCGCAGTTTTTCTCTCTACTTCATGAAATGTATAACAGGGCTAATTCCCATATACTTCGTGACGTCTTTTTCGATAAGACTCGAAAGCTGCGATGATAAAGAGGTTCGAATTCCAGCACTATAAAAAAAGACCATCTAAAGTATTGGTTTTCGAGGTTATTTTTCAAGTTTTACTTCTCCGATAGAGGTGTAAGCAACTTTCTAGTTTTATGTGCCTGTTTATATCGTAATCATACGCATGAAACCTTACGTTTTGTGTGGAATAGAAATGAGCGGAACGTGACTTTTCGATTCAAAACTTCCCCACGTAGGCTATTGGCCGGGATTATCCCCTGCGGGTGAGATCGCTAGAAAATATCCACGGTACCCTCTGCCTGTTACAAGAGACCATTATAAATCCAATTATCACTTTTGGCCTATCGCCATATTTAAATCTCTAAGGCTCTAAGGCTCTAAGGCACGGCTTATATAGAGAAAGTATACGCCCCTTGATCTCAAGTTATCAGACAATATTGGCTGCAAAGTTCTTTCGGACTACCATTTCAATAAACTCGCTGGAATATATTTACCTTGTAGAAGGCCTAGGCTGCGCGTAAGGGGAGACAGAAATCTGTCGGAGTAACTTACGGTCCAGCGCAGTTTTAAGGGAAGTATGTTTCTTAAAACATTCAATTGCATTATTCTAGCTTAAAAACCGGGCGAGTTGGCTGTGCAGTTAGAGTCACGCAGCTCTGAGCTTGCATCCGGGAGATAGTGGGTTCGAACCCCACTGTCAGCAGCCCTGAAGATAGATGGTTTTCTGTGGTTTCCCACGTTCACACCAGGCAAATGCTGGGGCTGTACCTTAATTAAGGCCACGGCCGCTTCCTTCCCACTCCTGAGCCTTGCCTGTCCCATCATCGCCATAAGACCTGTCTGTCTCGGTGCGACGTAAAGCAACTAGCAAAGAAAAAAAATCTAGCTTAAAATATTATCATTATACAATGTTCCTTGCGACGGAGTCCTTATCAGATTCACCTGAAATTTTCTGATAATGTTTAGTTCTGCATGTTATTATCAGTTGAGTACCATCTTCATATTTTTGTTCCTAAAATTGCACCAAACTAGAGCTTTTTTTTTCTTTTGCTAGTGGCTTTACGTCGCACCGACACAGATAGGTCTTATGGCGACGATGGGATAGGAAAGGCCTAGGAGTGGGAAGGAAGCGGCCGTGGTCTTAAATAAGGTACAGCCCCAGCATTTGCCTGGTGTGAAAATGGGAAACCACAGAAAACCATCTTCAAGGCTGCCGACAGTGAGATTCGAACCCACTATTTCCTGGATGCAAGCTCACAGCTGCGCGCCCCTAACCGCACGGCCAACCCGCCCGATAAACTAAAGTTTTGCCCATTGTCTTCTTCGCAAATGGGTCACCTAGGAACACGCGGAATCAACATATTTCGGCCTTCTTTTTTTGCCCAGTAGTTCTTCATCTTCAATGATTGTGCATGTCTCCGGTCCTCCGACCATGCCGATCGTGTGGATTTCCTTTCCTGTTCCTCAAATCCCCGTGTTTGAATGATGTTTTGTATTTCCTTTCGATCTTGTAGATTTGGCGATCCTAATTCAGCGAGGTCTTTCTCTAGTAATTTGTACCACTTTGGTCTAGTGGCCTTGTTTTGTAGAAACTTGTTCATCATCATCATCATCATCATCATCTGTTTACCCTCCAGGTTCGGTTTTTCCCTCGGACTTAGCGAGAGATCCCACCTCTACCGCCTCAAGGGCAATGTCCTGGAGCTTCAGACTCTTGGTCGGGGTATACAACTGGGGAGTATGACCAGTACCTCGCCCAGGCGGCCTCACCTGCTATGCTGAACAGGGGCCTTGTGGAGGGATGGGAAGATTGGAAGGGATAGGCAAGGAAGAGGGAAGGAAGCGGCCGTGGTCTTACTGTAAGTTAGGTACCATCCCGGCATTCGCCTGGAGGAGAAGTGGGAAACCACGGAAAACCACTTCCAGGATGGCTGAGGTGGAAATCGAACCCACCTCCACTCAGTTGACCTCCCGAGGCTGAGTGGACCCCGTTCCAACCCTCGTACCACTTTTCAAATTTCGTGGCAGAGCCGGGAATCGAACCCGGGCCTCCGGGGGTGGCAGCTAATCACGCTAACCACTACACCACAGAGGCGGACAAACTTATTCATTTGATGTGAAAGTCTGTTTCAAATGCCCTGCAAATTGGATTCGTCGCATTCGAATTACATCTGTAATTTTGGAAATGTGCTTGTATATTTCACCATTAGGTTTAGGGTAATGAGTTCCGTTTATGATTGTACTGTATGTATGATTGTTGCCTATTGTATAAATAATGAAAAATTAAAAACTGATAATTCTAATAGTTTGTATTTGACTGCAAAACCCAGAAGTATTATTTTATATATGAGTGTTTTTGACAAGTCTGTCAAATTACAACCTAAGCACGATGAAAACTGTGCGCAAGAGCATTTTCCATGAAACGTACAGTATAAAAATAAATATTGTTTGTTAATAACTTTACAAGAGCCTCCGTGGCTCAGACGGCAGCGCGTCGGCCTCTCACCGCTGGATACCGTGGTTCAAATCCCGATCACTCCATGTGAGATTTGTGCTGGACAAAGCGGAGGCGGGACAGGTTTTTCTCCGGGTACTCCGGTTTTCCCTGTCATCATTCATTCCAGCAACACTCTCCATTCTCATTTCATAGCATCTATCAGTCATTAATATATCACTTTGGGAGTGGCGACCCCATCGTACTAACAGCCTATATATGCTTCATTCATTACATTCCTGACCCGGTCAATGACTGGAAAACAGGTTGTAGGTTTTCATTTTTCAATAACTTTACAATAAATGAACTTATCACCCTCTAATTTTGTGTAGCAGGAAAAATATCAACATTTGAGAGAATGGATGGTTCCAAAGGAAGAACTTCCTCCTGGACATTCTGAAAAGTGGACAACATGGAAGGCTCTCAATCGATTACGCTCCAGCACCACGAGATGCAAGACCAACCTACAGAAATGGGGCCTTCCTGTGGAGACAGTTTAGTGCAAGTGTGGTACTAAGCACACTAACGAGCATCTTCTACTGTGTCCATCTTCTCCAGCCACTTGTACCATTAAAGATCTAATGAGGGCAACTCCAAATGCGCTTGTCGTGGCCAATTTTTGGTCAACCAATGTTTAAAATTTTCTTGTTTAATTTTTGTCTCTATTACTTTGTACTTCTGACACGATCAATAAATAAATAAATAAATAAATAAATAAATAAATAAATAAATAAATAAATAAATAAATAAATAAATAAATAAATAAATTTGGTTGTGTTAAGTGGTAATTTGGAGAAGTTCCACATTTCAGTAATGACTCCCCTTAACGTCTCACTGTGATAGTATGATAGGAAATGGCTAGGACGGGAAAGGTAGTGGCTGTGACTTTGTTTAAGGAAAAGACCCGGAATATTGCCTGTTGTGTAAATGGGAAACCAAAAAGAACTTGTCATCAAAGTTGTTGGCGGGTGGGTTCGAACTCACCGTCTCCCAAATACAAAGCTGACAGCTATAACAGCAACTACATAGCCAACTAGCTCGATCTCTACGGGATCTTTCTCTCTCATATACGGTATGTTGGAATAGCCTCATGGTAACTCAATTTAAGTAAGAACAAAGTAATTAGTTACACGTTCTACCGCAGGCTCTACGATAAAGCATCCTCCCGTGGCATAGTTGGTTGAGGCGCCTGCATCCCGTGCTCAGAATTGCAAGATAGAATCCCGATGCATTTAATACTTAAATAATGTGAAATACCTATGTCATGAGATATACAATTACCTTAAAGATCCCCATTTTAGAGGGAAATTCCGCTACTCTTGAGTCTCTTAAACTCTATGGCAAGAGGAGGGACGTTAACACCCAGCATAATAATAATAAGTCCCCCTCTGTGGTGTAGTGGTTAATGTGATTAGCTGCCATCCCGGAGGCCCGGGTTCGATTCCCGGCTCTACCACGAAATTTGAAAAGTGGCACGAGGGCTGGAACGGGAGGTCAACTAAGTAGAGAGGGTTCGATTCCTACCTCAGCCATTCGGTAGATGCAGAGTGGGTCTCGGCCCATAAGTGGCCATGGCTGGTCCGTGGTCCAACAGCTCTGCACTCTGACCGGCCAACCGAGCAGAGCAGGGGTGGCCGTGGCTTTTACCGTGGCTCTACGCCTCTGCTTTTGGGAGACGGGAAAGGGCTGGACCTCACGGCTGGCCCCAAACGTCGGCTGTCCTGAGAATGGCTTTCCGTAGTTTCCATCCTCATGCACTAAGGCGAAGGGACAGTTCCTAGTATAGACCATGGCCGCCAAGCCCCTCACCGTTTTGGAGCATCTCCTTCACCGTCTAAGAGGCCCGCCTCCCCCTTCAGGGGAGGAATGAAAACATTTTTGTAGTACTAGTGACCTGCATTCGAACCGCAGCCGACTTGATGACGGGAAAAAGACGATGTTACTCGGCTGTGACGGCTCTGTCGATGTCACAGATGTCTGAAACTTTCCAAAATTATCCTTAACCGCGAAAAAGTATGTTGAAAGTAAAGCATTCATAAAGGCCATACAGTATATATTCAAAGAGTAATGGATTCCCGCTGACAGCGGTATAATACCCACGGTATATTGCACCCTTCTTGAGCATGATGGGTGCAATATGTAAGAGGCTAATAGGCTCTAAACTTGGAAGTGTGGCCACGAGGCCCCCTTGATTCTCGTATTGCTTCCTCAATAACTATTCCATCTGACCTCTCTTGGTCCACACTTGTTCTGTTCCCACCCCGAGGCCTAAGGTGTGTTGGAATAGCACGCCAAACCTGGCTCTTCCCTTCCTTTTACCGATAGCTTCGTTTTTGAAGTGTCCTTTTCCTCTTCTGATTACAGGTGAGAGAGGGTGGCTGCCTAGCCGTAGCTCCCCATAAAACACCACTACCACCACCAGATAAGTCGTCCACAGGAGGTAATGGGAGTATGATGGCCTTACCGACTCGTCTAGACCACACATGCTACTGATTCTAGAAGGGTGGAATGATAGAGGTCGTCCTAGAGAAGATTAGTTCCAGTGTGTGGTATACACACCAGGATTACTTGATACGAGAACTTAATCAAGTAACCCTGGAAAGATTCAAGAGTTGCTCGAATAAGTGAGAAGTTCCTAGCTGTAGTATGTCGGCGAAAAAATGGCGTGGAATGGCATTAGTAGGTGAATAAGCTTGAGTGGAGCTTTTAAAGGTAAAGATAAATATAAAGCTGGAATTCAAGAGGACAAATTGAGGCAAATATTCATTTATATGAAGAGATTAAGGAACGTAATAATATATCAAGGGAGATGTTCGATAAATTTCCAAGTTCTTTGAAATAATTTAAGAATAGATTAGGTAAACAACTGGGCGACAGTCTTAAATACATATGGTTGACTTTGATTGTTTGAGTAGGTAGACAGGATCAAGAGATAGGCCAGCAGCAAATCATCCGTTAAAAGTGAAGAGGATGGCAGGAAAGAGAAAGCTTGGAGCTCCATGAAGGCGAACCTCCGCATCGGAGACGTAGATTGTTGTATGTCCGGCGCTCCCTTCTCGCTCCGCCAGCCAGCTACACGCGCGCCAAGTGTCATTCTTCTAGCCTCGACGCGCAGCCCTCAGTGCGCGTGCCTGAACCATCGTGTGTGTACTATAAAGAGGAACTCCCAGCCTGTCCTGATGCCCACTTGCCCCGGTGTCCAGCTCCAGAATACACCCTACGTCGAGCACGGAGGCTACTCCTCTTGAAAATGTGCTTCGACCAGGTGGACTGAATTTCTGGCAGTACGAGGTATCACCTCTGGTCACCGCTCCTCTTATTCCGCTGCCCATATCCAGTCATATTATTACATACCGTTATATTTCCCTAATTAATGCAAGCTCCCTTGGTTTCGCCAAGTAAGAATTCTTCCAACATTGAACTTGCTTTTATGAACTCAGCAAGGAAGGACTTTCCAAAACATTTATGTCAGTACTTCTGATAGTTTTCGACTATCGACTTTTCATATCAAGGACTATCTTTCGAGATAGTAGTGGATGTAAATACTGCAAACTTGTATATAGTGTACAAAAGATAGACTCTTTCTCAAGATTCCTAATTCATTTTGCTTCAAGATAAATTTCAGTTTTATTTGTGTAAATAGTGTATTTTGCATTTGAAGCGAATAATAAAGTTGTGTTTTGTAAATCTCAACCTTGGTTACAACACAACTCTATGGCGACGAGGTAAAAAAAAAACGAACGCAACAAACACTCCAATTCATCGGCCCCAGTCACCAACTCTGTGGCGACAGGATAATAACTTGCAATTCATCCACTCCTTCACAACGAGGTACAGCAAACTCAGTGCCCTCCTACACTTAGACATTGGCGACGAAGTCAATCAGTGCTCAGTGTGTCGCCCACTCCACAGACATTCCACAGCTCTGTCGCGCGCTCCACCTGTGTGGCACGCTCCAGCGTGTTTTGCTTGCTCTCTCTCTCACTCCCAGCATATACCGGTCAAGGTCGCGCCTACAACCAGTTCTGACACACAGCTCTCCTTGCTCTTTATTGCACGCATCTCGCAATGGCTACAGCTGAGCAACTCACTACGGTATTCCAAGCCTTACAGCAGCAACAACAACAGTTTATGCAACAACAACAGGCAGCATTAATTCAGGCTATTCAAGCTATTTCTGTCTCTACACAGCCATCAGCTATTCCTCCGTTCTCTGCTTTTGATCCGGCTAAGGAAGAATGGTCCGTTTATTTAGCACGCTTACAACAGCATTTCATCTGCCATTCTGTCACAGATGATCAACGCCGCCGCGCACTATTTCTTAGTTCAGTTGGCAATGCTACGTGTGAATTACTACGTAAATTAGGTCCAGAAGAAAACCTTTCTGAGGTACCATTCGCACAGCTCCTGGCCCGTCTCACTGAACATTATGCCAAAGCTCCTCACATAGTGGCTGCTCGCTATAAATTTTTTCAGAGCAGAAAGCAACCCCATCAGACACATACTGAATGGATAACTGAATTGCGTGGTCTAGCTAAACCCTGCCAGTTCATATGCTGCAAGGATGGTTGTGGTTCACCCTACACTGATTCTCTCATTCGGGACATGGTAATTTTACATACTCCTGAGGACAAGATACGTTTTGACGCAGTCAAGCAGAGTAACCCTTCTTTAGAAGACGTCCAGCGTATTGCTACGGTTTATGAACTTACTACCAAGACTGCCGCAGCCATAGCTTCTCCACACGAAGTTGCTCAAGTCTCGACTCAGGCCCGCAAGTCCTCTGCTACAGTGAACCGTCCAGATAAGGCGCTCTCTACCAAGCATTCTCGCCAGGTTCCCTCTCGTAATGCTACAAGGAAGCCCAATTCTAAAAGCACCTCGAAACTCCTGCCTTCCTGCCGAGGCTGTTTCAAGCATTATGAACGTCGTGACTGTCGTTTTTTCAAAGCCACTTGTGAACGATGTAATAAACTTGGACACATTAAGACTGTATGTCGGAGTTCGCTCCGCCCTGCTAAGACTCCTGCAGCACGCCCGAAGCATATACAGCCCCGCCAAGACATGGAAGTTGATCAGATCAATCTTATTCTTCCCACAAGGAATTCTCACAAAATCATCGTTCCTCTCTCATTCTCTACTCGATCTGTCGATTTTCAATTAGACACTGGATCACCTGTCTCTATTATTAATCTGGCTACCTACCATGACTTAGGTTCCCCTTCATGCTCTCCAGCTGACATCCAGCTTGTGACGTTTAACAAAAAGAAAATTGACATTAAAGGTCAAATCCAGCTTCAGGCTAGTTATAAAGGAATTCAGAAGGCCATTCCTCTTCTCGTAGTTAACAACTACACTGCATCCAACATTATGGGCATGGATCTATTTAACTTATTTGGTTTCCAGATACATGACAACAACAGCTACATTGCATCCTACTTCTGACGTTACCGATCTCCTAAAGCAGTTTCCTGAAGTCTTCGACTCTCAGCTCGGAACAGCAAAAGACTATACAGCTCACATACAGCTGAAATCCGGAGCTAAGCCTCGCTTCCTCAAAGCACGTCTAGTACCCCTAGCACTTGAAGACCCGGTCACGAAAGAATTAGAAAGATGGATACAAACTGGCATTGTGGTACCAGTTACTTCTAGTCAATGGGCTACTCCACTAGTGGTAATCAAGAAACCTGATGGTAATGTTCGACTTTGTGGCGATTTTCGATCTACAGTCAACGCACAACTCGACACAGATATCTTTCCTATTCCACGTCCAGAAGACTTATTCCGTCGTCTCGCTGGTGGACAATTCTTCTCTCGAGTTGATCTTAAAGAAGCATATCTCCAGCTACTTTTAGACGAAGACTCTAAGAAATTTCTAACACTCAACACTCCTCTCGGACTGCTCCAGCTCCAGCGGCTCCCATTCGGTGTTTCATTCTCAGCGGCTATTTTTCAGCGCTATTTAGCTAAACTCACTGCCTCCATTCCCGGTTGTGCTAACTACCTGGATGATATTATTGTTACTGGAAAAGATCATCAGGAACATCTAAACAATCTACGCCTCCTTCTCCAGAAATTGAAAGACAATGGCCTACGAGCGAATCTCGCTAAATGTACATTCTTTCAGCCTCAAGTTCACTACCTAGGACATATACTTGATAAGACTGGAATTCGCCCTAGTGCACAGAATGTCTCAGCTATCGTCAACATGCCAGCACCTCAGAACCTCAAGCAGCTCCAGTCCTTCATAGGCAAAGCGAACTACTATAATAAGTTCATTCCCCGCTTCGCTACAGTGGCAGCTCCATTAAACGCTCTACGTAAAAAAGGTGTTAAATTTCAATGGACTCCGCAATGCCAACAGGCATGGAAAACCATCAACAACGCCTTAATTCAAGCTATACAACTCACTCATTTTCAGCCCGACAAGCTCATCACGCTAGCTACTGACGCTTCAGACTACGGTGTCGGTGCCGTTCTCTCCCAGAAGGATCGTCGCTTCGAAAACACTTCATGACCATCAACGTCGATACTCACAGATAGAGAAAGAAGCTTTAGCCATCATCTTTGGTATTCGCCGTTTCAATGAATATCTCTATGGCAACCATTTCCTGATCATTACTGATCATAAGCCTCTCGTACACTTATTCCATCCTGGTAATAAGATCCCTGAGAATTCCCTCAGAAAGCTTCAAAGATGGTCCATGTTCCTTTCTGATTATTCCTATCAGATTGTATATCGAGCCACATCCCAGCATTGTAATGCTGATGCCCTCTCACGCTTACCAGTTGGTCCTGATACTGCCTTCGATTCTCAAGAATCTGAATGTCTTCAGTTGGACATAGAACTTGAAGATACTGTCTCCAGTTTTCCTATTGATGCTACCTGCATAGCTAAAGCTACGGATAAGGACAGTACACTTGCTACTGTGCGTACTTACATCCGCAACGGTTGGCCTCTTCAGAGCAATCTTCCCGCCCACCTTGCACCTTATCATCGTATGCAGCATCGTCTCACGACTCGTGCTGGAGTCGTACTCCTAGAAGCAGGCACCATCTTCCGAGTGGTTATCCCACTTAGCCTACAGAAACAAGTTCTCGAATTATTACACCAAAGCCATTGGGGTATATCCCGAACGAAGCAACTAGCACGTCAACACTGCTACTGGCCCGGTATTGATGCCGCCATCGAAAAGCTCATCCGTCATTGTGAACAATGTCAACTGAATCAGAACGCCCCGTCTTCTGATCTAGCTTCATGGCCTCCTGCTACTACTCCATGGGAACGAGTTCACATCGATTTCGCAGGTCCTTTCCTCAATTCCATGTGGTTAATAGTCATCGATTCACTATCGCACTTTCCATATGTAGTGGATATGCATTCGACTACTACGACCGAAGCTACCATTCGTGCTCTACAGAAAATATTTACTACAGAAGGCTTACCTCAAGTACTCATTTCGGACAACGGACCTCAATTTACAGCTACTGCTTTTAAGAAATGTTGTACATATAATGGCATTCGTCATATCCTAGCACCGCCTTTTCACCCTCAATCTAATGGTGAAGCTGAACGCTTTGTGCAAACATTTAAGAGAAGTATGAAAAAAGCTGTCTCTTCAGGCTTAACTAAAGACCAAGCATTGCTCCAACTCTTAAGCAACTACAGAACTCTGCCCGGCGCTGATAATATCACTCCTGCACAGAAGCTCCATGGACGACCTCACAGAACTTTACTTTCTCTGTTGCAGCCTCTTCCGGCCCAGTCTCAGACCTCACCAACGAAGTTCACAATCAACGACAAGGTCTACACCCGGACATTCAGGTCAAACCCACTCTGGATACCTGGAGTCATCTGCAGATCTTTGGGTCATCGTCTCTACGAAATACAGACTACGGAGAAACGTATCTGCCGCCATCAAAACCAGATACGTCTGCGCTACCGCCCATGTCCAGCTATTGATTCTATGGCTCAGCCACATAAATCTATTGCTGAACGAGCTTTAGACCATTTAATAATCATGGGTTCCTTTCAGGACGAGACAGCGCCACTCCGCCCGGTCCCAGCTCCGGACAATCCCACAGAGACATCAGCAGCTCCGGCCCAGCATCGCAGCCGCCGCCAGCGCCGCCGCCGTTTCACGCCGTACCGGCGTATTTAGGAGGGGAGGGTGTTGTATGTCCGGCGCTCCCTTCTCGCTCCGCCAGCCAGCTACACGCGCGCCAAGTGTCATTCTTCTAGCCTCGACGCGCAGCCCTCAGTGCGCGTGCCTGAACCATCGTGTGTGTACTATAAAGAGGAACTCCCAGCCTGTCCTGATGCCCACTTGCCCCGGTGTCCAGCTCCAGAATACACCCTACGTCGAGCACGGAGGCTACTCCTCTTGAAAATGTGCTTCGACCAGGTGGACTGAATTTCTGGCAGTACGAGGTATCACCTCTGGTCACCGCTCCTCTTATTCCGCTGCCCATATCCAGTCATATTATTACATACCGTTATATTTCCCTAATTAATGCAAGCTCCCTTGGTTTCGCCAAGTAAGAATTCTTCCAACATTGAACTTGCTTTTATGAACTCAGCAAGGAAGGACTTTCCAAAACATTTATGTCAGTACTTCTGATAGTTTTCGACTATCGACTTTTCATATCAAGGACTATCTTTCGAGATAGTAGTGGATGTAAATACTGCAAACTTGTATATAGTGTACAAAAGATAGACTCTTTCTCAAGATTCCTAATTCATTTTGCTTCAAGATAAATTTCAGTTTTATTTGTGTAAATAGTGTATTTTGCATTTGAAGCGAATAATAAAGTTGTGTTTTGTAAATCTCAACCTTGGTTACAACATAGATGATTGGATAATAATAATAATAATAATAATAATAATAATAATAATAATAATAATAATAATAACTCGGTGTGCGTTGACTTAACGGTTAACTATCCATGCAGTACCAAATAGAAAGTGCTGCTAGTATATCTAGGGATTATCTGGCCGAGATGTATTCCTCCTGTAGGACAAGGGTTTGAGACCTTTACTTATGGACAGGAACATGGTTCTGAGGTTCACACCCAGCCTACACCAAAAAGGTGTACTGGGCTAATTTCTGGGGATAACGGCGGCCGACCAAGGAGCTAGCCACTCTGTCACAATGCCGAGGAAGCATGTACCTTCCACTTCACAAAGGGCCTTCGTGGATTTTCTTTACTTTGCTTAGCTTTCCTTTACCTTGGTAGTACAGGGAGAGGCAAAAAAAGCATTAACAGCAGGAAAAATTCGACTAAAATCACATCTGAATAATTTGTATTTTGCCAGTTTATTTCAAGAATTAAAGTATCGGAGCGTCGAATATCGAAAGAAGAAAACCATATCGCTATCGAATATCGACAAAAACTGGTAACGACCCATCTCTAGAAAAGGTAATAATTCTAGTCTTGGAATCTCATTGTGTTATATATAAACTTAGTAGAACGTTTCAAACATTGCTCAAAATCCACAAAGATTCTGAAAGCTGCACAGAAATATATTTTTCTACTACTATTTTTCGACCTGATTCAATATGGAATTAAATTCTTCATATGCTATAAAGATTACAAGAACAGAGGGGATCTATTGCAGTAGCATCTGCCGATTTCACCCTTCCAGTAAATCTTACAGTATCGCAATTGGAACATACTGATTAATTGATCAATACCTTAAACATTTTTGATCGAGCAACATTGGCCTTAGTTTTTCTTAGTGACAGTATCCGAGACAGTCCCCATTGTGAACAGTGCCATATCTCATCTTCAGAAGCCATCACAAATTGGATAAAAAATTGTGACAGTAAGACAGTCATTGCTGGAAGCAATTTTCATGCGGTACAAAGATATTGAAGAAAATGAAATATGTTGTATCGGAACGCTGTCAGACTCCCGCTTAAAAGGATGAGTGATCTTACTACTGCTACATACAAACTGCTGCAACGTGCTACAGGAGGGCCCTGAGTCTGCAAATAAAGAGGTAAACTTGTAACTCCATTTTAATACGCTGTGTGTTCAAATCTTTATCGAAATTATAGGTTGCACTAAAACACTTGCTAAAAATAGTATAGAGGATTTTTTTATCTAATTAATTTCAGATGACCCGTTCTTCGGAGCCAGAAAAATTGTCTAGTATGTAGTGCTTGTACGGCAATATTATACAAGAAAATGACTCAACAAATTCCTTGTCAGCTAACACTTCTGAAGATGAAATCACCACTTACCTGAAAGAAGATCTGTTATTCCCCCTTTTAAGTATTTACGATTTTTGAAAAGCAAATACAAAGTTTTTGCACAGCAGGACTCATATGTGACAGAAGAAGAAGTAGACTCGACCCCGACAGAATGAGAATGCCTGTATTTTTGAACAAACACTTGTAGCAATATCAAATTACTGTTTTTTCATTCATTTGATTTTGATTTTTTAAATAGTATCAAATACTTTTTAGCATTTAGTTTGTGAAAACTTCTTCTTCTTAATCTGTTTACCCTCCAGGGTCGGCTTTTCCCTCGGACTCAACGAGGGATCCCACCTCTACTGCCTGAAGGGCAGTGTCCTAGAGTTTCAGACTTTGGGTCGGGGATACAACTGGGGAGAATGACCAGTACCTTGTCCAGGCGGCCTCACCTGCTATGCTGAACAGGGGCCTTGTGGAGGGATGGGAAGATTGGATGGGAAAGGCAAGGAAGAGGGAAGGAAGCGGCCGTGGTCTTAAGTTAGGTACCATCCCGGCATTTGCCTGGAGGAGAAGTGGGAAACCACGGAAAACCACTTCCAGGATGACTGAGGTGGGAATCGAACCCACCTCTACTCAGTTGACCTCCCGAGGGTGAGTGGACCCTGTTCCAGCGCTCGTACTACTTTTCAAATTTCGTGACAGAACCGGGAATCGAACCCGGACCTCCGGGGGTGGCAGCTAATCACGCTAACCACTACACCACAGAGGCGGACTTGTGAAAACTATCACAATAACTTTTAATTTAATTTACAAGTATACCGTTATTGAATCGTTAACATAAACATGCCTGTTTAATAAATAATATTACATTTAGAAATTTCTACTTTACCACTTTATTTCAAGAATGAAAGTATCGAAGTATCGAATATCAATATAAAAACAAATATTGGTACCGAATATCGACAAAAACTGCTATCGAACCATGTCTAGAAAAAAGTAATAATCCAAGCCTAGGAAGTCCATCTTTAAAAATCGAGTGAGTTGCCAATTCGGTTCGGGTAACGCAGCTGTGAGCTTGCATTCGGAAGATGAAGAGTTCGAACCCCACTGTCGGCAAACTCTAAAGATAGTTTGCCACAGTTTTCTATTTTCACACCAGGCAAATGCTTGGTGCTATACGTCAATTAAGCTTATGGTCATTTCCTTCCCAGGCTCAGTCCTAATACATTCCATCGTCGTTATAAGACGTTTTTGAAACGCAGGGCATACACACTCTTGGCTCATATCAATAACGATTGATATATCCATGTAAAAAACCTATCAGAAGGACTTTAACCCGGTGGTTGAGGGCATACGATGTTATTTTTAATTGGTTTCTAGGGAATATTTCGAAAACATGATATGGAATTAAACACCTAACTTAAATATCCAGTTAGGATCTCCCCAGTCCTTTCCTCTCCGAGCAAGTTGGTTGGTTCGAATCCTACCGTCGGCAGCAGTGAAGATGCATTTTTAATTTTATTTTTTCCTTGCAACTAAAATTACAGGAATTTTCTAGAGAGTGTCCCCTTAAACCACTAACAGAAAGGAAAGAAAGAATCACGCCCAAATAACTTTCAACGGCACCCTTCAGAACCTACGAGAAGTTAATACAACAACAGGTTCATCTCGTGCAGATCAGTATGTATTATACTTTGGTTGCACCTGCTACCAAACGGCTCAGCCCGCTTCACGTCATTAACTCTCGAACAAAGAAGTTCTCCCGAGGGCTGCTGAAATAAAAGAAGAAGGCTAAGCGTACGATGATGTAACTCTAACCTACCTGCTTGTCACAAAGAAATGACATGATGAAAGATGTGAAGGCAATTCAATTGCGTCAACTAGAAGCAGTCCGGATCGCATTGACTCAGTTTTCTGGTGGACGACCGGCTATTCCGGTGAAAGTTGTCGCCATTCCCCCATTCAGCTACAGTGACTCATTCATCAATACAAAGGGCATCTGTCATAGGCCGCAAGTCTTCTCTTCTCTCACCCACTATTCAATACCACCCACCCGTCGGAACTGTCACCAGGGCTTCTTTCGAGGGTGGGTGTAGTGCTACTGTACATCGTCCCCTCAGAGGGTCGTGTAGACAGTGTTGCTAAGCCTACTAGATTTATGATGATGATGATGATGATGATGATAATAATAATAATAATAATAATAATAATAATAATAATAAATCAATATGTGTTTATGTGGAAACAGCAATAGTTAAATGAAAAACCTCCAATCCATAGCCACCACACTGGCCTTCAGGTCTCTTATGAGAAAATAGTCTTCATGATTAACGACAGATCATCACCAGAAGAATTTGTATCCATTAGTAAGATCCAAAACGTTAAAGAGTTCAAATATCTAGGAGAGTGGATCAGACAGGATCTCAAAAATGGTAAAGCGTTAGAGGAAATGGTCAGAAAAACGGATATACCCCACAACCTACGTAGGAAGACTTAGAAAAAGAAATCCGTATCAATCACTGCAAAACTGTGACACTTTATTTCTTTCCTTTTCTTAATCCGTTTACCCTCCAGAGTTGGTTTTTCCCTCGGACTCAGCGAGAGATCAAACCTCTGCCGCCTGAAGGGCAGTGTTCTGGAGCGTGAGACGTTGGGTCGAGAGGATACAACTACAACTGGGGCAAGAGGACCAGTACATCGCCCAGGCGGCCTTCCATGCTATGCTGAACAGGGACCTTGTAGGGGGATGGAATGTTTGGGATAGACAAAGAAGAGGAAAGAAGCGGCCGTGGCCTTAAGTTAGAAGTGGCCTTGAGAAGAAGTAGGAAACCACGGAAAACCACTTCGAGGATGGCTGAGGTGGGAATCGAAACCCCTCTACTCAGTTGACCTCCCGAGGCTGAGCGGACCCCGTTCCACCCCTCGTACCATTTTTCAAATTTCGTGGCAGAGCCGGGAATCGAACCCGGGCCTCCGGGGGTGGCAGCTAATCACACTAACCACTACACCACAGAAGTACACACTGTAACACTACACCACAGTAAATAAACCTGAAGTTACATCAAAGATTAAGTTTCCAGAAGGAAATCATCATTTTATCGATTGCAAATATTAAAATATTCAATCTCTTTAAGCTTTTTCAACCGTGAAATGGCCAGCGTTTCGCCGCAGTGTGGCAGTGGGCTCGTCAGTTGGACTTCCACAACTTTCCAAGATATTTGGGGCTACTGTACCGTTGAAACACCACTGCAAGCCTCCATTGTAAGACAGTGCAGTGACGGAGCACTAGGGGCGACATGTAGCTCTACTTGTATAGATGCCTGCCTTTCGCTTTTAAAGGATGCTTGCAGTGATGTCTCGATGGTACACTAGTCGCCAGCGTCTTGGAAAGGTGTGGCAATCCAACTTACGAGCCCAGTGCCACACCTGCGCGAAACGCTCATCCTCTAGAAATCGTGATTTATGTTGATAATAGAATGTTACAATACCTTTGCCCCACCCAGTGCCAGCCAGTTATCTGGTGCTAGCAGTTTCCATTACCAATATAAACCACTTTTTCTATATCGGCAAGATTCCGTGCAATCGACTTTTAAATTCTATATCGATAACGGTTTGGAGCTGCGACGAAAGTAATTCATTATGAATACTCGCATAGCGAAACACTGAATTATACACCAAATACCGCGCCTCCTCCTTCTTCTTCTTCTTCTTCTTCTTCTTCTTCTTCTTCTTCTTCTTCTTCTTCTTCTTCTTCTCCTTCTTCTGTGGATCTACAGTACATTGTGAACCTTGGCCTTTTCAACAATCTTCCGCCAGTTATCTCGATCGAACGCTGGAGCTTTCCAGTTGCTATAGCCCCTTTCCCGAAGGTCTTGAATGACTCCATCAATCCATCTGGTTCTCGGTCGACCTCGTCTTCGCTGTTCCCCTGGATTTCCATGTAATATCTTTTTAGGTACCTCAGTATCACGTATCCTTGCTACGAGTCTGGCCCACCTCAATCTGGCTGATATCACTATTCTTCTGATAGGTGGATCTTTATAAATGGTGTACAATTCGTTATTGTACCGTCTCTTCCATTTTCATCTTTCACAGATTGGGCCGATGATTCTTTGAAGTATCTTTCTTTCGAAGGCATCCAACATTCCGGTATCTTTTTCTGTTAATTGACAAATTTCCGAGGCATATGTAAGCACTGGTATGTTTTGTAGATGGTTAATTTGGTAGTACGAGTCAAGGGCCTTGAGGAGAGAAGTCTTGCTAGAACGAAAGAAGCTCTGCTGGCTGCTTTAAATCTCTGTTTAATTTCATAAGTGGTGTCACGTAAGTACTGTAGGTGACTGTCATCATCATCATCATCTGTTTACCCTCCAGGTTCCCACCTCTACCGCCTCAAGGGCAGTGTCCTGGAGCTTCAGACTCTTGGTCGGGGGATACAACTGGGGAGTATGACCAGTACCTCGCCCAGGCGGCCTCACCTGCTATGCTGAACAGGGGCCTTGTGGAGGGATGGGAAGATTGGAAGGGATAGGCAAGGAAGAGGGAAGGAAGCGGCCGTGGCCTTAAGTGAGGTACCATCCCGGCATTCGCCTGGAGGAGAAGTGGAAAACCACGGAAAACCACTTCCAGGATGGCTGAGGTGGGAATCGAACCCACCTCTACTCAGTTGACCTCCCGAGGCTGAGTGTACCCCGTTCCAGCCCTCGTACCACTTTTCAAATTTCGTGGCAGAGCCGGGAATCGAACCCGGGCCTCCGGGGGTGGCAGCTAATCACGCTAACCACTACACCACAGAGGCGGACAGGTGACTGTCGATCCCAGATATTTAAACTATTCAACTCTCTGAAAGGTGTAATTGCCCACAGTTAGTGAGGATGGCTAGTTCTTCTTACATATTTTCCCAGCAGCCATATATTTAGTTTTCTGGTGTTGTTCAATTTCATATTCCTGCTGGCCTGTTCAAGGGCGATGAATGTCTCTTCCATTGCCTTTCGAGTTCTTGTCACTATATCTAAGCCATCAAGTAAGTATCTGCACTTACTTACTTACTTACTTACTTACTTACTTACTTACTTACTTACAGGTCGGCGCTACAGTCCATGTAGGTCCTTGCCTCAATTCATCCGGTCCTCGGCTTTATCCGATTATCCTGTAGTAGGCCTATATCTTAAGGTATCTGTAACATTTGTCTTTTTACACCGGGCGAGTTGGCCTTGCGGTTAGGGGCGCGCAACTGTGAGCTCGCATCCGGGATAAAGTGGGTTCGAACCCCAATGTCGGCAGTCCTGAAGATGGTTGTCCGTGTTTTCCAATTTTACACCAGGCAAATGCTGGGGCTGTACCTTAATTAAAGTCACGGCCGCTTTTCTTCCCATTCCTAGGCCTTTCCTGTCCCATCGTCGTTATAAAACATATTTGTGTCGGTGCGACGTAAAGCAAATAGCAAAATGTATTTTTACAAGGTAGGGGAGTTAACCCTACGCCCAACCCCGAACCTGGAGAACCAGAGTATCACTCTTAGTCTGGATCATCACCTTAGAACTGTCCGGCTTGGGTGGCGCTACCAAGAGCATGTGTTCCCGCCGGCATAGCTCTAAGGACCCTTTGAACACGCAAGCCTCCAGACACCCGTCAAAATGTATTTTGCCTTCGTCAAGGTGGTGATACTTTCGGGAGGAAGTATCTGCACTGATCTGTATAAAATAGTTTACCTGTTCGGAATGTTTGCATCTCTCACCACTTTCTACAGGGCAACATCAAAAAGGAGACATCCCAGCGCGTCTCCCTGCCGTGCCCCATTTTGAATATCTAATATATCAGACATCATTTCTCCCGTTCTTATACTGCTTCGTGTTTCACTCATTGCCATTCTCACCAGCCATACAAGTTTTCCAGCATTTCTCAGTTCATTCAGAGCATGACACAGTTGCTCTCTGCCTATACTATTATATGCTGCTATGCAATCAACGAAGAGATGATGCTTGCTAACCCCAAATTCGATTGCCTTCTCTAAACTTTACATTGAGGTTAAGATCTGGTCTGTAGTTGACTTTCCTAGGAGAAATCCACATTGATATGACCCCATTTTGTTTTAACAGTTAGGATAACACGGTCAAACAGTACGTTGGAGAATACTTTGTATCCCAAGTTAAGCAATGTAATTCCTCTATAATTATCAGCCTCCAGCTGATCTCCTTTCTTATATATAGCAAATATCATTCCTTCTTTCCATTACTGGTCCAAGTACCGTAATGTATCTATATCTCACAAATCAGAGTTTCCTTTTTTATTTTCTTTGTTTCCAGTGCTTTAAAGTAAAGAAAAGCAGTCACTGAACGAAACCTGTAGCTAAGAGTTTCTCATTTTTTTTAGCCCAGATGGGCGTATTCTATCCCGGCTCAGTTTGGTGATTTCTGAAGATACGCAAATACGCCAGAATTACTGACACACTAAACTCATCCTCTGGCTTTACCGGTATTAAAGTGACTGAGGTATGAGTAACAGCATTCCTTATGCTGTGAAATGTTGCTCATAGGGTGGATTGGTGAATGAATTTAAGTGTCCTTTCCGGACAAGTTACCATCTGAGTCGTTGAGGAAATCACAAGAAATTACCTCAATCCTTTTTTCACTAGTACGCCTCTACGCCTAGGCTATCTATGACAGCTGATGGTGGATCTGTTGATGATCCAAACAGCCTTCGGACTAAGGACACGACTTACATGGAGATGCCGAGTTACCAGAATGTTAGGCTTATGCCAGAGAAATTCGTTTATGTGCTGGTAAATCTGCTGACACGAGGCTAGCGTATTTCAGGACCTTCAGATACCACCAGTCAGAGACGAGAACGAACCTGCCAAGTACGGTTGAGCCACTGAGTCCCACAAAAACATTTTTCTGAGATATATTATCATTAAATACACTGTCTTTTTGTGATTGTTGATGAGTACTTTCTAGGGAGATACTGGTGGATTTTGAACACCGATTTAGAGGATATTGGAAGTCACAAATCTTCAGTAAGAGTCACAAATCTCTTCATGCCACAGTCACAGTTGTCGTGGGCCCGTCTACAGAGCTCAGTGCCACAGAAAGCCCCTAGTAACAATAATTTTTAACTGACCACGAATGCTGATGACGCAATCTAGCCTCGCCTTGCACACACCTCGCCTATCGTCCCTGAAACACAGCACTTCCGCGACCACTTCATTCTTCGTGGCTTGAAAGAAGGAAATTCCCGGCTATATCAGAAGGCCCCCGAGAGACTACTATAAAAAGAAATGTATTACTGATTACTAAGCTAAAGCCCAGGAAATACATGAAGCACACGTGTTGACTAACCTGAGAATAGTCCATCGGGAAAGATTCAAGATATCCGGTTATAGACAGCTATGGTTTTCTGAATTAAGAAGCTCGGTCCCAAGGTTTCAGTATCATTATGAGTGGGACACATTTATTCACAATATTATTTACATTTTATTTATAATATTAAAGCTTCATGATAAAAAAGACGAATTTAAATTACTCCATTATATACGCACATTTTAAAGAGTTAAGATCCATTTACACAACATTCTACTAAAATTTCACCGAGCTCGATGGCTGTAGTCGCTTATATGTGGCCAGTATCCAGTATTCTGGAGATGGTAGTTTCGAACCCCACTGTCGGCAGCTCTGGAGATGGTTTTCCATGATTTCCCATTTTCACACCAGACAAATGCTGGGGCTGTACCTTAATTAAGGCCACGGTCGGTTCCTTTGCACAACTCTTTTTTTTTATTTGCTTTACGTCGCACCGACACAGATAGGTCTTATGGCGACGATGGGATAGGAAAGGCCTAGGAGTTGGAAGGAAGCGGCCGTGGCCTCAATTAAGGTACAGCCCCAGCATTTTCCTGGTGTGGAAATGGGAAACCGCGGAAAACCATCTTCAGGGCTGCCGACAGTGGGATTTGAACCCACTATCTCCCGGATGCAAGTTCACAGCCACGCGCCCCTAACCGCACGGCCAACTCGCCCGGTAAGGAAGATATTGGGCCCAGTAAAGAAAAATGGAGAATATAGGAGAAGGCACAATCATGAATTATATCTGCATATGGCGAAAATAACAGACATTGTTAGGAAAAGAAGGATTTCTTCCTATGGTCACTTAACACGAATGAAACAATAAATACTGTCCACTCGAATCTTTGCCTACTTTCTGAACAAGAAAACGAAAGGGGTCTGGTTCACAGAGGTGGAAAAGGATTTATAAGAATTAGGAATCCTACAGAACCTAAAATGAAGACAGGCAAGACGTGGACCAAAGAACGGAAGTAAGCTCAAAGAAGGAGGATGCCAGAATACTGGGCGAGTGGTCCATAGCTGGCCGAAACGAAATAATAATAATAATAATAATAATAATAATAATAATAATAATAATAATAATAATAATAATAATAATAATAATAGTACCGGGAGGTACACCTTAACGCCGCGCATTCAAAATCAGCGCCAAAATGAACGCCTCTATTGGTAAAACAGTGAAAATGAAACTACACCAACTTGGAACTTTAATCAGAAGATGTCACCACTAAAATATTGAGTGATTTTGTTAATGTGAAGTTCCCTAAACTGACTGAATTTCTCCTAGTTTTGTTAGCTATACATCAAGAAGTTTGGACATTTCTCCACAGATGACATTACCAAAAAACTATGATCACGCACCCTGGTGCAAAGTGTAACAAGTTATAATTTAAAGAAGTTTTGTATTTCTAGGTTTTTGTAACTGATTGATGTTCATTTATTTTTGAGTTGGCAATATTTCCTTTTTCTTTCCACCAGTTTTGAATCTAGCCAATCCCTAATTTCTGTAATTAATTTTTAACCTATCACAGGCTTCTTGTTCGATTCTGAGTGTTGCTTTGAATTCATTCAATTAAATTGAGAGGGTGGGGCCGGTTTAGTCTTGAATTATCTCGAATCTTCCCTGAGGGTTTATAAACTGCGGCTTTTCACGTTTCTTGGCCAATTCCTCGACGTCTATCTGAGTGTGTGTGTTAAGCAGGAGGCGGGCGGCCTCTTTCGTCGGCAGCTAGAACATCTACAAGGTAATGGCCACCTAACTTTATTCTTTCTTACTACCTCCGCAGTTTAACCCGAGGGAAAGGTCCGACCCTGTAGAATATAACTACTTTTCTAAAATATAACTTTCTTCCAGCTAATGTAAAACCTTCGTAAAATATTTAACTGTAAACCGGGGATAGAGATTGAAGTACCCTCTCGAGCTCCCCTTCATCTTGGTTTGGGGTGACTACGGTTTTTCTCTGTTTTTTCTACTGTAATGTGTTAATGCAATTTCTATACGAGTCACCTCAGTAGTTTGGGAATAGCCCCTGTTTCATCGGCCTAGAGCCCTTAGATTTTTTTAAGTGTTTATTATCTTGGAGCGCAGTACGCCTCCATTCAGTTTGTGTTTCGGGCCATTTACTTAACCTGTTCTTTTCCGCAAAGGCCCTATAGGTTGGGTACGAGATACCCCTGTATCAATTATTTTCAAAGTGTAAGTTGTGCCTTGAGAGGCTAGTCATCGTAAGTTGATGTTGCCTTGAGTAGGTTTGGAAAACTGAGAGCCTGTTAGCTCTTTTTCTAGTTTTGTAATTGTAAAGAGTGCCTCTAGAAGGCTAGAAATTGTATTTCGGGAGCAAGTGCTCCATGGATTAGGGGATTTCTGCACTTGAATAAATTTGTGCTCTTTGTAAATTTGAGCTGGGAGCTCAGAAATTGTGAAGCGAGGCGCTGGAAGCCCAGGATCTGTTAAGACCACTTATCTTGTCTTTTCCTAGACTTTTTTTAAGATTATCACTGTACCTGATGTTTCATCGTTATGAAAAATTGTTAAGTTTGAAGTTCTGAAAATATAACCTTCAGTTTAAGTTTTAAATTAATTTTGATATTGTAGTTAGACCCATTCAAGTCCGTACCTTCTTTCATCACCTCTGCGTTCCACAGATACCCCAGTACAATAATAATAATAATAATAATAATAATAATAATAATAATAATAATAATAATAATAATAATAATAATAATAAAGTGAGTAGGTTTGCTATGCAACAAGAGCCCTGTAGTTTTAAGGTGGACCACCCAGTTGCAGCCCAGACAAGAGTTAACTAGATAAACATATCCAAGTGCGGTCCGGCATTAGATTTTAATAGGCCTGTCAACTCTGCATATGATGTAAAATGTAAATAATCCACACTTTAGTAGTTTGCCATATGTAGTAAACATAATAAGGTTTTAATTCATAAGAATCACTTGGAACTTTCTCTCCCATCTTCCTTGTGTTTACATTATTGTCGCCTTCTATGGTGTCTACAGATAATAATAATAATAATAATAATAATAATAATAATAATAATAATAATAATAATAATAATAATAATAATAATAATAATAATAATAATTTCAGGTGGCTACTTCTAGCCGAGTGCAGCCCTTGTAAGGCAGATTCCCCGATGAGGGTGGAAGGCATCTGCCATGTGTAGATAACTGCGTTTTATTGTGGTGGAGGATAGTGTTATGTGTGGTGTGTGAGTTGTAAGGATGTTGGGTTCAGCACAAAAGCCCAGCCCCCGGGCCATTGGACTTAACCAATGAAGGTTAAAATCCCCGACCCTCTGAACCGAAGGCCTGTACGCTGACCATTCAGCCAACGAGTCGGACAGATCTACAGAGAAATTTACGGATACAATCCAGTCACACGATGCAGACTCACAGGAAAAACATAATACCGTGGCTGTTTAGTTCGTCGTGTATGCCATGGGAGAGTATGGACTTCATGGTGTCAAAAGTGGAAATATTTAATCCTGAATTTCGTTAAAATTAAGTGAACTCATAATATATACTAGGAAATCACTGGACGGGTGAAAGGGATATTATGAAAATCATCTCCACGTAAAGGGAAATCTTTCTGTATACATCACGAATAACCAAGTTCATGGTGAGGATGGCAAAGATGTCAATGAAGCGGAAATGATGGTAAATATACACCATTGTCATAAAACAGTAAGAGTATATGAAATTAGACCATCTGTGTCTGTTAGGTCATCAGCCCAGAATCTGGTTGAATCCTCAAATAGCACCGCCATAGGCTATAAAAGTTATAAGGAAACCTAAAAACCAATAACAGGGCCAAAATAAGGCGTATGCCTACAAGGTAAGATTAAGAGTGAGGTAGTTTGCCATTGCTTTCCTCACTAATCCATAAAGTGCCATTATAACACGACTGACCCTATATGCAACACCTTTCATAACACTCAGACGCACTGGTCATGCTCCTATTGTCATTACTCATCACCACCCACACCCCAGCAGCTTGCATATTGTCACTGCCATGGGTGAGACTGGGACTTCGGTGGAAGCTACATTTTGTTCTGGCCTGTGCCAAGAGATGGATCCGAAAGAACTGTATGGCAACAGACAGAATGATACCATAAGTCGTGAAATATTATGGGAAGGCAGGGATGAAACTTCTTCACAGAGTAATAACATTACCAAGGAGTGTTATTAAGGTACAATCTCATCGGACGAAAGCAGTATTTGCACTTGTCTATAAGCAAGGGAACATGAAGGACTGGAACAACTATCGAGGTATTTCATTGACCAGTATACCAGGTAAAGTATTCACTGGCAACTTGGAAGGGAGGATGCGATCAGTGGTTGAGAGCAAGTTGGATGAAAACCAGTATAGTTTCAGACCACACAGGGACTGTCAGGATCAGATTTTCGATATTTTCCAGGTAACTGAAAAATGCTACTAGAGGAACAGCCAGTTATGTTTATATGTCATAGATCTAGAGACGGTATATGACGGAGTATCGAGGGAAAAGGTGTTGGCCTTACTGGGAGTTATGGAATTAATGGTAGATAAGTAATCCAAGCCATTTATATTGACAATTGGTCTCCAGTGAGAATTGATTATAGAATGAGTTCTTGGTTCAAAGTACCTACATGGGTTATAAAAGACTGTAATCTTTCAGCTTTGTTGTTCATAGTTTACATGGATCATCTGCTGAAAGGTATAAAATGGCAGGGAGGGATTCAGTTAAGTGGATATGTAGTAAGCAGTTTGGCCTATACCGACGACGTGGTCTTAATGGCAGACTGTGCTGAAAGCCTGCAGTCTAATATCTTGGAACTTCAAATACATGCAGTGAGTATGATATGAAAATTAGCATTTACAGATTAAGACTTTTCCGTTCAGTAGGGAAAAACCTAATAGAATTGAAAGTCAGGTTTGAAATACACAACTGAAGCAGGGTACATCATTTCAAGTTTTTAGGATACGTATGCTCGCAGGATGATAATATGGTGAGACTGAACAAAGGTTCAGCAAAGCTAATGCAATGAGCTACCAGTTTCGATCAACAGTATTCTGTAATAAGGAAGTCAGCTCCCGGACGAGACTAACATTTTTTTACGTCGCACCGATATAGATAGGTCTTTTGGCGACGATGTGACAGGAAAGGGCTAGGGGTAGAAAGGAAGCGACCGTGGTCTTAATTATGATACAGCCGAGCATTTTCCTGGTGTGAAAATGGGAAACCACGGGAAACCATCTTCAGGGCTCCCGACAGTGCGGTTCGAACCCACTATCTCCCGAATAGTGGATACTTTCCTGTACGGCAGTGAAAGCTGGTTGGACTCAGGATATTTTATTCATAAGCTGTAAGTACAGCAACAGACAAGAAAGTAGCGAGAAGGGTTGTTGGTACAAACAGGTGAGAATAATGGTAGGAGGGTATTCAGAATGAGAAGATAAAAGCTAAGTTGGGAATGAACACGATGGATGAAGCGGTACGCATAAACCGCTTCGTTGGTGGGGTCATATGAGACGAATAGAGGGAAATAGGTTACCTTGGAGAATAATATATTCGGTCGTAGAGGGTAAGACAAGTAGAGAGAGGCCAAGACGACGGTAGTTAGAGTCAATTTCTAATTATTAAAAGACTTATGGAACAGAACGAGGCCTTTGTGCTTTTTGTTATTATTATTATTATTATTATTATTATTATTATTATTATTATTATTATTATTATTATTATTATTATTATTATTAATTTAAGAGACTAATACTACTGGACAACAATCTCTTTCACCCGAAACCAAAATTTTCTTCTAGATGCAAACATGGACCGTACTGGTTCAAATGTGAGAACTCATTCTTTCCATGAAGCATTCCAACCCCATCAAACGACATGCGTCCTAACAAAACGAAGAGTCAGAGCCAATACCATGCGCATGCTAGGTTGCGCTTTGAATTTGCAACCGCATATACACAGGCACATTCACGCGCACACGCGAAGTAACTGCGTTGTATTCTTTTCTCTTTCAAATTGCGTAAAGTTGGATACAAATTTAAAGGGACGAGTTTTCCTTGTTAAATGATAACGACTTCCTGATCCTATGGACTAACAGTGATTGCTAGGACTGTCACAATCTTTCCAGAAACAAGGTTGCGTTTACAAGTAACTGATTTGGTAGGTTGGAACAGTTCTAGGCCATTGCCGTTCAGGTGGATATTCCAAACTGTCCACGTAATCCCCTAGATATGTTCCACTCTTAAGAAAGAAAAATTCTGAAGTGGAGCCTTTTCAAATATCCTGAAGAAAATTTCAAAAGTCAGCCCAAATTAATTGCCTATATCCTCGTTGATAGAGCTACCTCAATAACACAGGTTTTCAAGCTGTATACTCGCATGATTACTTACCATAACCACCAACTGGCCCTCAAGAATGAGTAGGTCTATGCCCGTTGCTTATTCAGACATGGGCCATATAACAACAAGAAAGTCAAAGTTGATATTTCGCGGACAACTTTCAGTGATTGAGTGCGATCTCCTACTGTGCATCTCTCAAAGAAAATATTGAAGCAGTACCTTGCTTCGAATCCCGGGACAATTTATTCATCCAAGATCCAATACTGACACAGATACGAGTATGTTAATAATAATAATAATAATAATAATAATAATAATAATAATAATAATAATAATAATAATAATAATAATAATAATAATAATTGTTACGGAGTTATCCGTGGTAGTTAGAGGTGAAAGAAGGTGCTGGGATGAATAGGACTCAATCTACGAAATTAAAGTTAATTTTAAAATTTAACAAGGTTATAGTCCGCCTCTGTGGTGTAGTGGTTAGCGTGATTAGCTGCCACCCCCGGAGGCCCGGGTTCGATTCCCGGCTCTGCCACGAAATTTGAAAAGTGGTACGAGGGCTGGAACGGGGTCCACTCAGCCTCGGGAGGTCAACTGAGTAGAGGTGGGTTCGATTCCCACCTCAGCCATCCTGGAAGTGGTTTTCCGTGGTTTCCCACTTCTCCTCCAGGCGAATGCCGGGATGGTACCTAACTTAAGGCTACGGCCGCTTCCTTCCCTCTTCCTTGCCTATCCCTTGCAATCTTCCCATCCCTCCACAAGGCCCCTGTTCAGCATAGCAGGTGAGGCCGCCTGGGCGACGTACTGGTCATACTCCCCAGTTGTATCCCCCGACCAAGAGTCTGAAGCTCCAGGACACTGCCCTTGAGGCGGTAGAGGTGGGATCCCTCGCTAAGTCCGAGGGAAAAACCGAACCTGGAGGGTAAACAGATGATGATGATGATGAACAAGGTTATATTTTTCTTTTCAAGATCCAGAAATAACAAATATAACAGGTACTCAGTAGCCTGACAACAAATCGAGAATGTTCAATTACAGTGTTACAGGATTTGGGCTCCTAGAGCCAGACACACAATTCTTGAGCAGTAAGCCCAACTTCACCCAAATACAAGATTCGACAAAGGGGCAGAAAACCCCAATCATGCCCAGGAGCACTTGCTCCCAATTACCTAATAAAGCCTCCTCGAGGCACACAAAATCAACTCTTAAGAAAGAGCAAACCCGCTCTCAAAATTCAAGCCTATCGAAAGCCACACCGAACTCCACCTTTAAGCTGTCCTCCAATTACAATAACACAGGGGTAAAAATACCCAACCTAATGAGGCCTATTCAGTGAAGAACCAGGACAATTACATGGCCTCCAAAAATACCAACTTGAGAGGAGGCGAAACTGCACTCCTAAGACATTTTGTTTAAAACCTACTTGGCACTAGGCCGTTAATGCAAGGGCTAATCCCATCCTAAAGAGGTGACTTATATGAGAAAACGATTTACATTACATTAGAAGGGAAGAAACGGTTGTGAAAATAAGTTCACCTCAAAGCAATATGAGTGGGAGCTCGAGAGGGTTAAGCACTCTCTATCCCCATATGTAGTTACAGAGGCAGAATTTAAATCAAGATTCTTTTACATTTTAAAGGAAAGTTACATGATAAAAGTTTCGAACCCGCCCCGAGGGTTAAACTGCTGAGCTAGCAAGAAAGAAGTTATGAAAAGGCCATTTACCTTATGGTTGAACTGCTGCCCGAAGAAAGAGGCGCTTCCCGCCCCCTGCTACATAATTTACACACTGATAGATGTTACTGAAGTGGCACAGGGACCCGAAAATCAGCAGTTTATATACCCTCGCGGAACATTCGAGACCTTTCATGAATGATAACACCCGCCCACAAGCATTTTATTGGACGGCCAAAAGATTACAAGTCAAAACTGAAGAAGACATCCAGGATTGGTGGAAAATTAATTACAAAAAATACTCATTGGTCGAATTCAAAACTGGCGGAAATAGAAGGGTTAACGTTGCCAACTTAAACACAAGCTGAAAGAAATTTAATAAGGAACAAACTTATAAATACTAAATTTCTCCAAAAACACAGTTCTTTCACTTCTCACTAGGGTGCATAATTGTAGTCCTTCAGTAGTGCCATCTAGAAGAGAATGTTCACACTTCTTACTACAGGCAAAACAAAAATACATCGAAAACGACACAGTTCAGAACACTTCAAAATTTACATCTTCTGAGAAACTAGGGAATTAACACTGTAGTTAAAGTTCAGGCTTCCTCCAGTAGAGGAGTTTCAACTGGCGCAATGTTTGAATTAGCGGAGCGGAGGTGTACCGCCCGGTACAATAATAATAATAATAATAATAATAATAATAATAATAATAATAATAATAATAATAATAATAATAATAAAGAGACTGGTTTGATGCAGCCCTCAATGCTAACCTAACCTGAACTAAACTTTTCATGTTTTCTTTACTTTTTCTCTTTTCTCGACGTCACACCAACGCAGGCAGGTCTTTCGTGACGATAGGGCTATGAATGAGAAAGAAGCAACCGTGTCCTTAATTAAGGCACATTTACCTAGTGTGGAATCGGGAAACCACGGAAAACTATCTTCAGGGCTGCCAATATTGGGATTCTAAGCCAATATCTCCAAACCGGATATCCACCTCGCTCGGTTTCTATGTAACTATTACATCTACTGCAATCTCTGACATTGTCTAGCCTTGGTCTACCCCCACCGCTCTTACTACCTACACTTCTCTCAAAATCTAACTGACAAGTCTTGAGTGTCTTAAGATACAGACATGCACAAAAGTATTCATACCCCCACCCATCCAATACAAAATGGTTTATTGCTGGACCAATACGGAGTACAGGTCAAAATTGCAAACTCAACGTATACCTTGTACAACAGTGGTCATTGCAAAGCACAAAACCAAACGTATACCTTGTATAGTAGTATACCTTGTATAGTAGTGTACATTAAAAAGCACAAAATAAACTGGAAGTAAATAACAGTACATAACAAAGCAACAAATTCGTACTCCATGGCACTACTTGTCTGGACATAAGTATTCATACCTTACGTGTAAAAATGGGGTTTGAACGAGTAAACAGAAACCTGTGTTGTTCCGTGGCATTAGTTGTGTAGTAGATGCAGGCAGAGACGGACTGATTAGCTAGTCAGAAACGGTACTAGTCCAATGGCTAGGGAAACGTCTGTTGAAGAGAGACGACTTATTCTGCGCCTTCGCCACCAAGGAAATTCGTATTCTGAGATCGGAAACATCATTGGAAGAAGTAAACCAACTTTGCAAAGCATCATACAAAGGTTAAAAGAACAGTATGTTCTATATAAGCAAGAAAAGAAATGGACGTCCGAAGAAACTGACCGCACGAGAAGAAAGGTTCATAGTAACCACAATTAAAAAACAACCACACACTACATCTTCGGCAATAGTATCGCAGCTGGCAGAATATTTCCGTCATGCAGTGTCAGAAAAAACAGTAAGGAGGGTCCTTCACTCTCTGGGTATCGATCTAGGGTCCCAAGAATGAAACCGCACATAACGAAAGTGAATCGACGGAAGAGATTACAATTTGCAAAAGAACATGTGGCGAAAGATAATGCGTTTTGGTCGACAGTGATGTTTACAGATGAGAAAAAAAAAATTTCCGAAGTGATGGGCGCATTTCAGTGTAGAGACGCCCCCAACACAGAGCTCGATGAGCAGAACCTCGTTACCACTGTGAAACAGGGCGGGGGTGGGGTTATGGTGTGGGGCTCAATGGCCGCTTCAGGCGTTGGGGAGTTGGTATTTATCGAGGAGACCATGGACAGATTTCAATATCTGAATATTCTGAAAGAAAACTTCCGCAAAAGCGCCAAAATCTTAGGATTTCCAGTGAGTTTTACTTCCAACACGACAATGACCCCAAAAATAGGCGGAAATTGTTCGTTTGTGGGTACTCTAAAACACGCCGCATACACTAAAAACACCTCCCCAATCGCCGGATTCCAACCCCATCGAACATCTATGGAGAGAATTGGAGTCCAGACTAAGAAAACACCACATGACAAGTAAAGCACACTTGAAACAGTTACTACAACAAGATGGTGGAACATTTCATCTGAACTAACACGGAAATCGGTGTTCTCAATGCCCAACAGGTTAAAAGATAATATACAGGAAAGGCTAACAAACGCGGTACTGATCGAGTTAGTAATATCTGTTTTTCATGGAGTTGTGAACTCTTCTGGGGTACGGTATGAATACTTATGTCCAGACAAGTAGTGTCATGGAGTATGAATTTGTTGCTTTGTTGTTGTTGTTGTTTGAGTCATCAGTCCATAGACTGGTTTGATGCAGCTCTACATGCCACCCTATCATGTGCTAACCTTTTCATTTCTACGTAACTATTGCATCCTACATCTGCTATAATCTGCTTGTCATATTCATATCTTGGTCTACCCCTACCGTTCTTACCACCTACACTTCCTTCAAAAACCAGCTGAACAAGTCCTGGGTGTCTTAAGATGTGTCCTATCATTCTATCTCTTCTTCTCGTCAAATTTAGCCAAATTGATCTCCTCTCACCAATTCGATTCAGTATCTCTTCATTCGTGATTCGATCTATCCATCTCACCTTCAGCATTCTTCTGTAACACCACATTTCAAAAGCTTCTATTCTCTTTCTTTCTGAACCAGTTATCGTCCATGTTTCACTTCCATACAATGCCACGCTCCACACGAAAGTCTTCAAAAACATCTTTCTAATTCCGATATCAATGTTTGAAGTGAGCAAATTTCTTTTCTTAAGAAAGCTCTTCCTTGCTTGTGCTAGTCTGCATTTTATGTCCTCCTTACTTCTGCCATCATTAGTTATTTTACTACCCAAGTAACAATATTCATCTAATTCCTTTAAGACTTCATTTCCTAATCTAATATTTCCTGCATCACCTGCCTTCGTTCGACTGCACTCCATTACTTTTGTTTTGGACTTATTTATTTTCATCTTGTACTCCTTACCCAAGACTTCATCCATACCATTCAGCAACTTCTCGAGATCTTCTGCAGTCTCAGATAAAATAACAATGTCATCGGCAAATCTCAAGGTTTTGATTTCTTCTCCTTGGACTGTGATTCCCTTTCCAAATTTCTCTTTGATTTCCTTTACTGCCTGTTCTATGTAAACATTGAAAAGGAGAGGGGACAAACTGCAGCCTTGCCTCACTCCTTTCTGGATTGCTGCTTCTTTTTCAAAGCCCTCGATTCTTATCACTGCAGACTGATTTTTATACAGATTGTAGATAATTCTTCGTTCTCGGTATCTGATCCCTATCACCTTCAGAATCTTAAATAGCTTGGTCCAATCAACATTGTCGAATGTCTTTTCTAGATCTACGAATGCCATGTACGTGGGCTTGTCCTTCTTGATTCAGTCCTTTGTTATGTACTGTTATTTACTTCCAGTTTATTTTGTGCTTTTTAATGTACACTACTATACAAGGTATACGTTTGGTTTTGTAATTTTGACCTGTGCTCCGTATTGGTCCAACAATAAAGCATTTCGTATTGGATGGGTAGGGGTATGAATACTTTTGTCCATGTCTGTATGTCCTATCATTCTCTCTCTTCTTCTGGTCAAATTTCGCCAAACCGTCCTCCTCTCTCCAAATATAAAGGGAGGGGGTCCATACGTTACACCAAATTTTCAAAAGGGCCCGTGACCAATAAGGTCTATACAGGGTGAAGCGAAATTCGCGCACTCGAGCGTCGCAGCACGACTCCTCACATGCCAGCAATAAAAAAAAAATGTCTCTCACAATAGTTCGTCCTGCGAGTATACCCGGGAGAAAAAGAACGTGGAAAAGTTGCAATCTGGCAACACTGTAACCATATGTAGGGTAACTAGCTCTGTCAGTACGTACTTGTCGTATAGTACTGTTGGTGCAGTGGATGCAGTTTTGGGTTAGCATGCAGCAGGTCGAGGGTTCGATCCTGGGTTGAGTCGCACTCTTTTATTTGCTAATTTCCATCGGACATTATATACTGTAATACAGTAATACACCGTTTCTTAGGTCACAGGTATCCTATATTTACAAAATTTAGTAACGCTTAATACGTTGTAACGCATCTAGTAGATGAAGTGATGCGAATAAATTCACGCCCACAACGTGGAAAGGGTATCTTTCAAAGCTGACCAATAAAAACGAATGTTCGTCCATTTCTAGGATCGTAGTATGTAAGTGCAAATGGTTTCTAGAGGACCCGCTGCAAACACTGTTGACGATTAAGATGCCAGATACCATACCACCTGGACTACATTTACGAAATAGAAAACATACGCCTCAAACCAGGATCGAGCCCCTCGACTTCCAGCATGCTAACCCAAAACTCTATCTACTGCACCAACTGCACATCAGGACTAGGACGTGCTGACAGAGGTACTTACCCTACATGTGGTTACAGTGTTGCCAGATTGCCACTCTTCAACGTCCTTTTTCTCCCGGATATACTTGCAGGACGAACTTTTGTGAGAGACATTTTTTTATTGCTGGCATGTGAGGAGTCGCGCTGCGACGCCCGAGTGCGCGAATTTCGCTTCACCCTGTATAGCGGGTCATAGCCTCGAGTTATACTCATTTCCGCAATTGTGGCTGTTCCCAGCTCCGATTTCATCGCTCATTACTTGTACCTTACAAATCTAATACCGCCAAGATCGGAAGACAACAATAGTTGAAATGAAATGAAATGAAATAGCGTATGGCTTTTAGTGTCGGGAGTGTCCGAGGACATGTTCGGTTCGCCAGATGCAGATCTCTTGATTTGACTCCCGTAGGCGACCTGCACGTCGTGATGAGGATGAAATGATGATGAAGACGACAAATACGCCCAATCCCCGTGCCAGCGAAATTAACCAATTGGGTTTAAATTCCCGACCCTGCCGGGAATCGAACTCGTGACCCCTATGACCAAAGGCTATCACGCTAACCATTTAGCCATGGAGCCCGAGACAACAATAATTGATCAAGAGAGATTAGATAAGATCCAGAGCATCCTAGAAAAAGTAAATGAAACCAATGCCAGGTTCAACTAGGGTGACGTAGTCATCACCTCTGCGCTCCCAGGCTGAGAGCACGTGCTCCCTTTTAGTCGCCATCTTTGTTCAAGACTCGGTTTAGTACTGATCCTCGTAGGCGAACGGCTTAACAGCGAAGAGATCGATTCACGGTTTTCTCCACCAGATAATGGGACAATCATTTAGAACAAAAGATATTTACTTGTGTATCCTTATCATGTCCTCTTTCTGAAGGGTCTTCTCAAAAGTACATTTTTCATATTAATTCCGCTCTAGTGCATATCCTGTCCTTTCCGAGAAGTAGCGTGCATTCAATTATCCATTCCGAGATATAGCATGCATTCAAGAAACTGCTACCTACCACTGAACTCTGCATCACATGCACATCTTGAAAGGATGCTTTTCGTGCTTTAGAAAGGAAGTAAGTTATGTTTTTTGTACGATTTAAACGTTTAGCTTCTTTTTTGGCCGTGGGAAGAGTTGCACAATATGTCGTGTATGAGACATTCCACGTCATGTCGGATAGCCATTATATTACAATGCTTACTATGGTGAACATGAGCTTCCACGTGGAGCTTTTGAAACTTTCACAAAGAGAATCGTCAACATTATATCAAAAATATTTTCTAACTGTAACAGCACTCAGAGAAAAGGTCGTTAAAATTACGTCTAATATTACTTTTCGTAACTTCCAAAGTCCATATTTCGGTTATGCTTAAGGATAGAAAATTGTATTAGGTTTATCCTTACACACATAATACAGGCTTTTTAATGATATGTGAATGCGGGTATGTTCACAACTGAAACAACAAGATGTTAATTTTAATTTATTACAAAATGGAAAAAAAAATATCAGACTGCATCATTGCCTTTAGTTTCGACAGTTGAATAAATCTCGCTGTCAAATTTATGGGGCTGTGAATAATAAATAAACAAATAAAAAGTGACTAAGGGAAATTCTGTTAGTTGTAGGTTTGGTTATCTTGAAAAGGTATGAAAAGGTTTGAATTCCTTCAGTCTTTATTATAGTACAATGCTTCCTAACTGAGCTTCCTTAAGAAACACGTTGCTACACAACAAACGATCAGGAAGACAGCACAGGTTGCAATCTTTTGTCAGCTGAAGTGCGTGTAGGGTTGCATAAGTAGGTGCAAGTTTCGATAAATTGAACAAATAAATTCAATTATTTAATGGGTGTAAAAAACACACACAAAAATTAAACATACCTTCTGCATATTGAAGGTTTGACGTTAACACATGGAACTGACAAAAGAAAATCGGGTAGCGGAAGTAAGTAAAATCGTGAAACTATATACTCTATTAATCACAGAGTGGTCAGGAAGGAAGTTCATTCATTTATACATTTTTTTAGGTTATTCTTTACACACTTTAGTATTTTCATAATTTCTAAAGAATTTAATATTGGTTTCAATATGAAAACTTTGAGGAGCTGATCTGTATTAAAGACATGAGTGTTATAAGATGTTTGGCGAACTGCAATTTTGTGGGCTTATGTAATTTTCATGATCTAATGTGTTCTTTCGTACTGAGTTTCAAATGTTGTCCTGTCTGATCGACTGATGGAAGACATTAAAAGTGGATTAACTTGTGATAAAAACTACATTTAAAATACCACAAAATTAATTTTCTTTCACACAATTAGAGGAAGAAACCCAAAGATTTGTAAACGTAGTTCATCTCTTGCTTTGAAGAGAAAACCGTAGTAAGATTCAAAATATAATTTTAATATGGAGAAATAGATCAAATTTAATGAAGATATTTTAGGAACATATCGATAAAAATGTGAATTTTTAAGACAGTTATTAGTTATTACTGTATACGTTACCAATGGAGAGGCCCTATCTTTAATAGTTTGTTCGGAATATTTCTGTAAAACGTTCACTGTCTGAAAAATATATTACATTCAAAATTATGTTAAATATTATATTAATTAAGACTCATGAACAGAAATCAGTATCTCCAATGACTTTTTCTAAGATACTATTTCAACATTTAAAAATACTTCTTTTTCTGTCCTATCGCACATAGAATGCCCCGTATGTAAACTATCGGGAATATTATGTTCACATGCAGAAGGATACAGAAAGGATTCATGTGATCATGTACTTTTGTAACTGAGTAAGCAGCTTAGGAGATGAGGTACACCATGTTGCAGCATAAATTTAGCACAATACACATTTTTATTGCTCAGCAACTACAAATATTCCTTTAAAAAACTTTTGCAAGCTTCACATACTCGTACATTCATTACCGATCATTACCTGTTAAAATCGTATCAAATTAGCATATTAATTTCTTGCAGCTAAATGGATGTTCACTATTAAAACTACAATTTATTGAATGTTTAGAGGATTCTTTAGCTGAAATGATTTAATGATTTACCATATATCAGCAACATATTTTAGGATCTCTAAGACATGCATGGGCAAAGCGCGAACCACTTGATAAGCAACCCGCAAAGCCAGAAAACACCACGTAGTTCGGAAATACCGTAACCGTAAGGTGGCTGCAAAAATGGACAATGAATGCATTCGTGGTTGCTGGATTTATACAAATACTGATTACGCTTGACATGCTCTTTAGACTATAATGTCCGGCTTCATGGCTAAATGGTTAGCGTGCTGGCCTTAATTCAGAAGGGTCGCGGGTTCGATTCCCGGCAGGGTCGAGAGTTTTAACTATAATTGGTTAATTCCGCTGGCACGGGGGCTGGGTGTATGTGTCGTCTTCATAATTTCATTCTCATCACGACGCGTAGGTCGCCTGCGGGCATCAAATCAGAAGACCTGCATCTGGCGAGCCGAACTTGTCCTGGGACACTCCTGGTACTAATAGGCATACGCCATTTCATTTCATTAGACTAGAGTAAACAGACAATAAATAACAACACTTGATAAGCAACCCGTAAAGCCAGCAAACGCTACGTAGTTCGGAACTAATCGGTAAATGGAAGTACGAACGGACAGTTGCTGGTTCTTAGACAAACACTGATAACGGCATATATGTTATTTAGACTACAGTAAACAGATAATAAATAACAGAATTCCACTTTTAATTACGTTTCTTTTACTTTTGCAATTATTTGAAAGAAAGAAACTAAAGAAAATGAACAGAAACTGTTGCAGACCCTTGTAGGCGTGATATCTCTACTCCAGGCAGAGAAAGGCTGTTACCCTTTAGGTGGCCTGTTTCACCCCCTCGGGGTGGGTAATGAAACCATTGAACAAAAAGCCGCTCCTGGCAGCACTCGTCGAATTCATCGCCTTCGACGGAGAACAAGAAAAACGAGTGTATAATCGCCCAACCGTGAGATTTCCGAACTGATACGACCCAGCTAGTAGAAGTCGACAAAGGGAAAGCGATTAGATATAATATACACTGCATATCCTCTCCTCTCTTAATAAATATCATCCCAAGAAACTTGAAACTGTGGGAGTCACGATTAGGGCACTCAGTGCGCCGCAAATCTTTCTTTTTGATACTTATATTTCACTTACCTCATTCACAACTGATGTAGGCTATTCATTTATAAACATATCGTAGTATTCTGGATCCTTCTGGTCACCTGTACTTTCAGGCATATTGGAATAAAAACTGAATAAGGAATATATTTTGAATTGAATTCTCTCAGTGGCCAATACCTTAACGATACTAAGCAATGATTAAAGCGCTTGCTAGACCGACCAACGAGGAATTCACCCCACTTCGAAGAGAAAACAATGTTGTTGATCATGTATCTTCAAATAAATGAACGATTACTCTTATCACAGGGACGAATTCATACAACTTTTCTCCCTTTTCATAAATCGTTAGAATCCGTTTTCCTTCTGAACTCAGTATCGAACCTTCTCCTTGGCTCAGTTTCCTCGGTAAATTTTGGAGTTTTCTATTTCTTTTTGGGCTCATGAAGGCATCAGCTTCTATAGTATCAGGTTTTAAGCTTTCAGGTGCCTGAAGTACCTCAATAGTTCATCAGTATTTTCATTTTTGGTGCCTGAAGTGCCTCAATAGTTTATGTATATTATCATTTTTAGACCTAACTTTGTACATCGCTACACTTCCACAACTACCTATTGGTATATGGTATCATTCATATCTAGGAAAATTTCCCCGAACACTTCCTCAAAAAGTTAACTTGGACTTTCAGAAAACTTTAAACTCACTAGAGATGTACATAATCGCTTCTGAAAGAAGTTCTCTATTGGATGAAAATATGCTTCAGCTTGCGTACAATTTGGAATTTTCGATATTTTAAGGTAACTCGGTGGTTATTGAATTATCTGCCATCAAGTTCTAAGTTTCTACGATGTCTGAAAATGCCTCATTAAATATATTTTCATTTGTATGGCTATCCAAATTCTTGCTTCACGAACGCTCGAATAATGATGGTATGGTCATAACTATCATCACTGGAGAGATGGCGTGGAATGACAATTGCAGACAAATAAGGTTGAATTAAGTTTTTGAAAGTAAGAAAAATCACAATATGAATATAATTTTACAATTCAAAAGGACAAATTGGGGCAAATATTCGTTTATCAGTTCGATCAAAGGGAGATGTTCAATAAATTTCCAATTTCTTTGAAATCATTTCGGAAAAGGCTAGGAAAGCAACAGATAGGGAATCTGCCACCTGGGCGAATGCCCTAAATGCAGATCAGTATTGATCGATTGATTGATTCTTTAAATCATACAAGAAAAGGCTAGGTTAAACCATTGATAATATGAACCCTGCCGCCTTGATTGATTGATTGATTGATTGATTGATTGATTGATTGATTGATTGATTGATTGATTGATTGATTGATTGATTGATTGATTGATTGATTGATTGATTGATTGATTGATTGATTGATTGATTGATTGAATTCACGGCTAGGCGTTTTGAATTCCTCCTTCTCTGATTGTACCCTTCAATATTTTAAAATTAGCCTATGAGTGATTATTGATTAATGAATATGTTATATTTTTTAAAATACGGAAACTTGTCCGTCCCTTGAGCAATATGCTGTGCTAATCGTGTGAGGTTCTATAATCGGTGACCAGAACTTGCCAGAGGGAACATAAAATCTGTTTGTGAGATTAATTAAACAGAAATGGACGTACCCGTACTAAGTAAACATATTACAGCAGGCCTCCGGCATTATGTGAGCATTGAAGAACTTGTACGCTTATTAACAGTGGTATTTTTAAATGCAGGATTTCCATTTTTGGACCTAGCACATCTCCACTAATGATTAGTTGGTTTACCTATGATGCAAACGAAATGTTTAAATTGATCACACCTGAGCTTCTCGATAATTACTTCCCCTTGGTCATTGTGACAGCTCTCTGGGGTAACCACCTCCATAGGTGAAGAGTTTCAGAAAGGAGGGAATTTTCAGAATTTAGAATGACACAGTACATAGAATTATGAGTCTTAAATCAATCCCCTTTTCTCAGTTCTCTTTTGTATTATGGAATTTGTGTTATGACATGGAAATAATTTCACATTTTCAATGAGAATATAATATAATCTGTATATCTGTAATGAGATATACGGTATAACAAAAGAGAATGGCCGAATGACTTTCTATCAACAGTAATGATATCAACTGAAAAAAATAGGAATACTAAGAAATGTGAAGAGTATAGGACTATCAGGTTAATCTCTAATGCAGCTGAAGTGTTGTTGAGAGTGTTGAATAGAAGGTTTCATGGGAAATTAGATAGATGGATGGATTGCAGAGAAACAGTTTGGATTTATAAAAAGAACACGAGATGCCATTGTCCTGCTAAGAAATACAGAAGAAAGATGTTTTGAGAAAGGAAGAGAAATTTGTGTTATCTTTATTGACTTGGAAAAAGCTTTCGATAGGGCACAAGCTGATGGAGATCTTGAAGAGGAAAGGAGTAGATTGGAAGGAGGGAATACTTGTACACAATCTATATTTATAACAGAAAGTAAGAATTAGGACTGGGAATGAAATGTCGGTAGAAATCAGAACTGGAAGGGGCGTTAGACAAGGTTCTTGCCTATCCCCTATGTTGTTCAACTTATACCTGGAAGAAATTATTGGAAAAGGCTTAGATGAAAAAAGAGGAGTACGTATTGGCGGAAAGAGAATAGAATCTAGGTTGCAAGGTTTGCCGATGACATGGTATTATTAGCAGAAAGCGAAAGAATTTTAAATAAAATGCTAAAAGATTAGAACGAAGCATGCGAGGAGTATGGGATGAGAATCAATACGTCAAAAAGCAAAGAGTATGGTGATTGATAAAGGAAGAAGACTAGAAAATATCACGATAGGACAAGTAAATATTAGCCAACTAAGAGCTTTAAAATACCTTGGAAGTACAATAAATGAAGACATGGGATGCCATCAGGAAGTGAAAACTCGTATCGCTATAGCGAAGGAAGTGTTCAATACGAAAAAGGAGATTATCATGCGGCAAATTAGATAAAGGTTTGATAAGTGCTTTGTTTGGAGTGTATGGGGCAGAGACGTGGACATTGAGAAGGGAAGATGAAGAAAGGCTAAAAGCGTTTGCGATGTGCATGTGGAGTAGAATCTAGAGAAAAACCTGGATGGAAAGAGTGAGAAATGAAAAAGTAATGGAAAGGATTGGTGAGAAGATTGCTGCAAGTTATAAGAGAAAGGCAGAAGAACTGCATGGGACACTTATTGAGACGGGAGTGTTTGTTAAAGGAAGCACTTGAAGGATTAGGTCACGGAAGGAGACTGAAAGGAGGTACAAGATGACATCAAAGAAGGAGGAACTGCCGTGTGAAGACCAGCCTACGGGCAGAACACATGATGATGATTATGATGTCTGTATTTTTATTTTCCACCATTTATTCACAGGATGCCCCATAACGTGAAAGTAATACTACATGCTTTGAGTAATCATATTACAAATGTAACTTAATTTCCTAATTATATGTGGGATACATTCTTAATTCGATGGCTCGATGGCTGTTATGATGTATATAAGTAAAAAAGTATATATATATATATATATATATATATATATATATATAATGTAACTAAAACTATATCTTTTTTCACAGTTGCTCAAATACAACTGAGCTCGTGAAACGTAAGAACTATTTTAAATAATTGTTGACTAACCTACTTCTGCTCACTAACCATGACTCTGTACCTAAAATATCTTTAATTAAAACGCTTCTTTCTCTCTCCAGTAATTCACAGTGAACTAATAAATGGTCAACAGTTTGATCACTGGCATTTCATAGACATTTGGGACTATCTAAAATTTTAAAACGATGAAATTAAGCTCTTAATTTTCCATGATCCGTTGCCATTGCGGTGAAATTTGGCGTTAAATAAATATGTTGGGAAAGTCTATCTATTACACTCGGAAAAAAAATTGTTACTAAACCCTTCGTCGTTTGATCCCATTCACTCCGCTCTCATCTCTCAATTCCGCACTGAAAACACTTTTAGGAATTTTGCTGTAACCCTCACTAATTTCGCTGTCGTGCGCTGCTTCCTTGGCAGGATGATCCGCAAGTTCGTTGCCGCAGTTCCCAGCGTGAGCATTAATCGAGATGAATTCGATGTGCCACTTGTTGCTTGCAAGAATCTTCTCTTTCATCTTGATTTATTAAATAAGGTAGTTGTAGTTATCACATTTTAATGAGTCTATTGTTATTTTTTACTGTCAGTGAATATCATGGCTTTCCACGAGATATTTTTTCTTTAATTGGCCTACCAGTGTTTCAACTGATTCAAGTGCTTTCAGAATTGCCAATTTTTCTGCTTTATCATTCGAACATCTCTTATCCAGTTTAAATATTAACTGTCGTATAAGTTGATTTTCCAGAAATATAGCTACTCCTGAATCAACTCCGATGTCACTCCAGCTTCCATCTGTGAATATTTGAAGGGTGTAATTTTCAGATTCGTTGAACTCACAAATTGCTATGTTCTCTGCTGGATATCATCTGTGTTCAGTTCCCACTGCAAGGTCTATTAAATTAAATCGTCTCACTTCTTTCAAAACACTGTCTAATTTTGCACTCACTTCTGCTTTAATAACAACAGGTGACAGTCCTGTAATGCTACGCAGTGCTTCGTTAGATATAGTCCGACTTTGATGTTAATAAGCCTTTGCACTCTTACGTAAATTTCCCTGGTGCATTCCTTTTCCACAGCTCCAATCTATGCAACTGCTCCTTACAGCAGTAGAGGTTGTATTTCTCCATCACATATTACCTTAACAGCCTCATGTTGAAGCGCCCAACATATTTCCGCTGATTTTGACAATGCGTGTATGAATTTCGTACACTTCTCAACTACATGATATAAATGGTGCTTTAAGTTAAGTTTGTGGCCAAATGATTATCCCCATATATTGGACTAGCTTCAAGGTACTATTACCGGCGTAGGTTTTTATCCTTTTCTTCTCGTCATTTTCTCCTCGTTATGAGTAATAGTCTTTGACTACTGTTCATTGAAATGAATTTTATTATTTTTAGCCCATGTTGCTAATTTGTTCACTTCCATGTTCGTATAATATTCAATTTCTTTAACGGTGTCCCATTTGACGCCTAATATTAAATCATCTGCGAATGCTACTGCTAATGTACGTTTTATAAATTCAAGGTTAAGCACAGTATATTCCAAAATCCTGGTTCACAGCATGAACCTTATGGGTAGCCCTTTGTTATATTTGTCTCTAAAACTTCGCCATTAACGGTCATGAAAGCTGTCCTTTGGCTGAAATAACTCCTTGTCAGATGGAACAGTATACATTCTTTGGACATCTGAAGTCTCTTAAAACTTTTAGAATATAAGGCCAAGTAGCATCAAAAGCTCCTTGGACATCAAAGCTAACAAGTACGACTATCTGACCTGCTTTTAAATTTTCTTCAATAAATTCTTAACCAATATCGCAGCGTCAATATTACTTTTTTTAAATTTTTTTTTTATGGAGTGAACCCGTACTGGTTGCGATTCATACGAATGCTAGTATAAATATGATGCATTATTCTTTTGATGAGAATTTTCTCAAGTATATTTATTAAACTCAGATATATCTTTGCTACTTTCTCTGCCTGGTTTTATTATAGGTATTATTATAGTTCTGTTCTCTTCGGAAAACATCCTATTTTTAAACAGCCATTATAAAAATCTGTTATAAGCTTGGAAAACTGTTCAAAGGCTCGGAGTAAAATTCTGCTACTGAAATGTTCAGCCCCCATCAGCATTAGAGGGGAGGGTCGAAAAAGAAGATGTTCAAAATGACCGAGAGAACGGATGAATGTGTTATGTTCTAGCTTAGTATTCAACTAAACTTGGTACACACATGACTTCTTATTCTTATTATTCTCCTTCTAATGTTCTTCTACCACTTTTCCAACACTTATGGGGCTGCGGGTGCGAAACGTGTCGCACATGTGAATTTAGCACTATTTTACGGTCGGGTGCCGTTTCTGAAGCCGACCCAATGCAAAGGATGTCCGGCGCCATGGCTAAATGGTTTGCGTGCTGGCTTTTGGTTCAAGGTGCCCCGGGTTCGATTCCCAGCCAAGTCTTGGATTTTAAAAATTGGTTATTTATAATGGCACGGGGACTGGGTGTGTGTGTCTTCCTTAAATAGCAAATACAATCAGAACGAGGAAAGAATTAGAAAAATTTTTTGCTAGGGGCTTTACGTCGCACCGACACAGATAGGTCTTATGGCGACGATGGGATAGGAAAGGCCTAGTAGTTGGAAGGAAGCGGCCGTGGCCTTAATTAAGGTACAGCCCCAGCATTGGTCTGGTGTGAAAATGGGAAACCACGGAAAACCATCTTCAGGCCTGCCGACAGTGGGATTCGAACCCACTATCTCTCGGATGCAAGTTCACAGCCGCGCGCCCCTAATCGCACAGCCAACTCGCCCGGTACTGTTTTTCTAAAGAATGTTTTATTGTTGAACGAATAAAATCTGAGGTGAGACTTGTAATTTGCAGTACGTAACAATATGCGATATTATATGCCTACATGTAATCGAAGTTCTTTCTGTTTCATATTCACCTAATCCGGCTCCTTTGCTGAATGGTCAGCGTAGTGGCATTCGTTTCCGGAGGACATCGGGTTCGATTCCAGGCCCGGTTGATGAATAGTTAATTCCTTTGACTTGGAGACGGAGTGTTTGTGCTCTCTCCAACATCCCTGCAACTCATATACCACACACAGCGCTGTCCTCCACCACAATAACAGCCAGTTCCCCTTACATGTCAGATGCCGCCCACCTTCGTCGAACGTTCTACCCTACAGAGGCTATACCAGCCTAGTAACAGCCACACAAAATGATGATAATAATAATAATAATAATAATAATAATAATAATAATATGTATGTATGTATGTATGTATGTATGTATGTATGTATGTATGTATGTATGTATGTATGTATGTATGTATGTATGTATGTATGTATGTATGTTGGGTATTCAGCCCGAAGGCTGGTTTGATCCTCCACAGGTCCACCAAAAGCTATCATAGATAGCTCAGGCATCGCTGAAGAGGAATACTAGGGAAATGAGGAGTGAGGTAGTTTCCCGTTGCTTTCCTCACTGAGACAGGAGTTGCTGTTGCACATCAGTCTGCCAAGCCCACTGAAATGTATTCACCAACTGACCCTATGAGCGATATTTTCACACCATTCATAACAGGGACTGGCTGTATAAGGAATGGTATTATTAGCATCGCTCATACCCCGGTCACTTTCATATTGTCAAAGCCAAGGATGAGACTGAGACACGTCAATGAAAGTAACAAATTGCTCTAGCCCATACCAGAAGACATAATGCACTGTAAACACTACATCTCGCCAGAAAGGGCAAATAAATAATAATAATAATAATAATAATAATAATAATAATAATAATAATAATAATAATAATAATAATAATAATAATTCCTGATAAAAAATATAAAATTCACCTCGTGTAACCAGACCTGCCTGTAACCTAAATAAAAACAGTAAGCAATAGTTGGGCTGTCAGCTTGTCCTCCCTATCTCTTGTCAAATTGCTTTTGTAATTTCCCGTCGCTGAGAGACCCACCTGTGTCTTCTTTGACACTGTCTTATAAACTTATAATTGATTCTAATATCTCTTCGCGTCCTATCTCGTTTCTACAATTTTCCTCGTGTAATCTTTCGGAATATTTCACCCATGCATTCCACTATTGTTTTGACCTAATTCAACGATCACTTCGTTGCCCATATATTCAACTGCAGCTTGTAACTATATATATTTTTTTTTACAATGTTTGCTTTACGTCGCACCGACACAGATAGGTCTTATGGCAACGATGGGATAAGAAAGGCCTACTAATGGGAAGGAGGCGGCCATGGTCTTAATTACGGTACATGGTGTGAAAATTGGAAACCACGGATGTAACTAATTTAAATGTGGAATTTGTTTTTCCATCTTCTCTCTACACTTTGATGATCTGAACACCTACATTCCCTGGGATGGGGAGGGGACAAAAATTGTCCATTTTCAGGTTCATGATAGACAAGTGGAGTAGTCACTAAATTCTTACCAAGGCAGCCGCGGCTCGAATCTCGGCTAATGCACGTGGGATTTTTAAAATGAATAGTCACGCCCCAATGGTTTGTCAGTGCGCTACTCTACCTGACGACGGAGCCGGATAACAGAGCATCAGACAAGCAGCAGTTCTTAGCGTGGCCGAGTGCAATCGTATTTTGAACACGTTACAACGGCAGTAACAGTAAGACCGAAGTGAAGGACCGGTACTCCGTTACAGTAAACAGATATATCTGGTAATTACAACAGAGAATTAGGAAACACATATGATGACTAATATTCGCCGCTTATTTATAAATGTCATAATGCTTACCGGAGAAACATAAACATGGGTGTCTTGTGGATTATTGATCTTGATGTCCAGTCCAGTTATCTATCTGTGTATAGTCCAATCGTCTTCCTGTCCCTACTATTTGAATATTAACCTGATACTTGGTGTATATACCGGATAGAAAAGATAATGGCCAATATCGGGTTCTGTTCAATTTGTCAGTTTACTTGTCGCTTGTCTGTTGGTTACAGCATCATGGAAGAATGTATACGTGGATTATCATGAAACTAGTTTAAGTCTAGAATGAGGTGGGAGTCGGATCTTAGCTATAAGTTGTTAAAAATGGTGTCAAATTTCCCTGTGCTAAAATCAAATGATCATAAATACGCCTTTCAATAAATGAAACTGAAATTGATAACTTTTACTTTATTTGCATCTAACGATTCGTCTTCGAAAGACATCTGTATGGAATTTTGAGTCGGTAAGTGCAGGATTCAGTGCATCGAAAGTGGGGAACTGACTATCACTAATGAAATAGTTTCTTTAGAGTATGATGAGATGAGGCCTCTTTCATAAAAGAACGTTCTCTCTGTCTCTCAGTCATGGCCATCCATCAATACTCCACATCACAGCCTGCACGGTTGCTAGGTAACATTGCGTCTCACATGTTGTATCGCTAGCTTCATGATGCAAATTTTCAGATGACCACCATAAGACATATTTACGTCAAAAAAGGTCAACAAGAGTGAGGCCTCAGAAGGGGCCTAAACCCGAGTTCCTCTTTAAAGTTTGGCTTTAGACGAAAACAGCTCATGACAAGATTTGTTTAAAGTATAATTTAAAAACTGTTTATGCGCTATACCATTTTCCCGATAGTGTGAAAAAGAAGAGAAATATCCGTGGCGGTCGTGTAAAAGTTCAAATTCAAGAGGCGGTAGCTAACTCTACGGAGGTTTATACATTACGTTTATTAAACTGATACTTGAATTGTATATCCGAAGGAAGATATCAAATCAAGAGTAGGATTGTTGACAAAAATGTAATCATGTAAATGCTAAGTAATTATTCCACTAACGACGGGTGAAACAGCAAGTCTCTTAATATCAAACGGACTAAAAATCAGAAAAAAACGCACCAGTCCTCTCCTAGAACTGTTCTGTATAACCGCAGCTACCCATTCTTCTAATCCCAGTGGGAATGATATACTGTACATAACCACGCTTTGTAGCGAGGCACAGGTCTTTTTCGAACTGGGCAACGCAGCGAAATTTCTATCTGGAAGGAGTAATTGATGTGCCAGATAGAAATAACAATAGTCACAAGGCTCAGGAATAAATCTGGAATGTAACATGATGTACAGTTCATCAAATGCTGTATAGATGATTGCGGAGTATGGTTATTGAACATCGTATTGCAGCGATTGCGATATTGTGAAGTCGTGTCCGGTTGAGACCGAGAGAATCCTATAGCTGTACAAGAAATTTAGCGATTGTGCCTCAAGCTCCGATCATGAGTCCAAGGACAGAGATTTTGGCTTTATAATAGTTTACGGTCGGCTGATAAATCGACTTCTCGGCGTCCACCTCTTCGGCTAGCCAATGTGCGAATCGAAGCGTATTGTGGTATATAAGATCAGTCGTTGCTTGCTGGCTGGTTGAAAGGCTATCCCAGGGTGCGAAATCAGAAATAAATGGTTGGGGAGGGGGCGGGGAGAATTGTAGGGCTTAACTACTAGCGAATATTTCGGGCGGGATAGGGGTATATAATTCCCCTGTAAGTAAATCCCCCCCCCCCCCCGCCAGCAAAATGTAAGCTTTAAATCTTTTTATTCTGTTGTTATAACAAGAATGATAAATATTAGAAAGTTATTCCCGATTTGTCCTGATTTATTGCTGTATTAGTGGAACCTTCTTCTGCCAAAGCTAAGTGCTAACTGAACAAATTTGTCAGCTTGTACACTCCTTAAGTGAATATAGTCCTTTTGGCTGCCTATCGAAAACACACCCTCTCCAAGAAATACAGGAGTGGTGTAAGCTCGAGCTACTCAGAGCGATGACGAGAAAGGAGGTCTTCGAGTAAGTTATGTTTTTGCCCGGGTTTCAGATGGACTTGCCAGAGTGAAACATGAACAATAGGCTGCAGGTGTGGAGTTTCCACCGCTGCGTTGCTTCATTTCTCAAGGTCTGGCAGGCATTATATTATTTCTATATTATGTGTATTATTGCTGATCTTTTATGAAAATATTCACAGTAATATCATTAGTTTCAGTAATATGTGTTGTACATTTTCCTCGACAGAGCAAATGCAACACCAAGGAGGAGTGGTTCGAAAGGGATGAAAGTTGGGGAAAAAACAGAGACGGCACGGACGAATAATTGATGTTTATTTCAAACCGATATGCAGGTTACACAATGCGCACGGCATCGACTCAGTAGGATGTAGGACCACCGCGAGCGGCGATGCACGCAGAAACACGTCGAGGTACAGAGTCAATAAGAGTGCGGATGGTGTCCTGAGGGATGGTTCTCCATTCTCTGTCAACCATTTGCCACAGTTGGTCGTCCGTACGAGGCTGGGGCAGAGTTTGCAAACGGCGTCCAATGAGATCCCACACGTGTTCGATTGGTGAGAGATCCGGAGAGTACGCTGGCCACGGAAGCATCTGTACACCCCGTAGAGCCTGTAGAGCCTGTTGGGAGATGCGAGCAGTGTGTGGGCGGGCATTATCCTGCTGAAGCAGAGCATTGGGCAGCCCCTGAAGGTACGGGAGTGCCACCGGCCGCAGCACATGCTGCACGTAGCGGTGGGCATTTAACGTGCCTTGAATACGCACTAGAGGTGACGTGGAATCATACGCAATAGCGCCCCAAACCATGATGCCGCGTTGTCTAGCGGTAGGGCGCTCCACAGTTACTGCCGGATTTGACCTTTCTCCACGCCAACGCCACACTCGTCTGCGGTGACTATCACTGACAGAACAGAAGCGTGACTCATCGGAGAACACGACGTTCCGCCATTCCCTCATCCAAGTCGCTCTAGCCCGGCACCATGCCAGGCGTGCACGTCTATGCTGTGGAGTCAATGGTAGTCTTCTGAGCGGACGCCGGGAGTGCAGGCCTCCTTCAACCAATCGACGGGAAATTGTTCTGGTCGATATTGGAACAGCCAGGGTGTCTTGCACATGCTGAAGAATGGCGGTTGACGTGGCGTGCGGGGCTGCCACCGCTTGGCGGCGGATGCGCCGATCCTCGCGTGCTGACGTCACTCGGGCTGCGCCTGGACCCCTCGCACGTGCCACATGTCCCTGCGCCAACCATTTTCGCCACAGGCGCTGCACCGTGGACACATCCCTATGGGTATCGGCTGCGATTTGACGAAGCGACCACCCTACCCTTCTCAGCCCGATCACCATACCCCTCGTAAAGTCGTCTGTTTGCTGGAAATGCCTCCGTTGACGGCGGCCTGGCATTCTTAGCTATACATGTGTCCTGTGGCACACGACAACACGTTCTACAATGACTGTCGGCTGAGAAATCACGGTACGAAGTGGGCCATTCGCCAACACCGTGTCCCATTTATCGTTCGCTACGTGCGCAGCACAGCGGCGCATTTCACATCATGAGCATACCTCAGTGACGTCAGTCTACCCTGCAATTGGCATAAAGTTCTGACCACTCCTTCTTGGTGTTGTATTTGCTCTGTCAGTCAGTGTATAATGAAGGAATCCCTCCACCCCCACCCCGGGGCATTTTAATAGGGCGGAACCTTTGAAATAAAATCGTCGGTGGGGGGGGAACCTTCCCTTACCCCCCCCCACTCGATTTCGCACCCTAGCTACATACAACAGTGATTACATCCCTCCAAGAGGGGCATCTACCCGTAAAAGTGGCTTAATCCACACTAGTGTTGACCCCAGATAATTTGGAGAAAAGGCTAGGGAAGAATATCTGTAATGATATTCTAGAAAGGCCGTCAGCTACCAACTCAGTCATTTACATACATTATTCTAGATATCAATAAACTGCCCTGAAAGATTCAGCACGTGGGAGTAATTATCGCTACAATTCGAATAGCTACCATCAGATGTTCAAATATGGCGTTGATCGTGTCCTGGCGATAATGTGTTACGAGCACGCACGCTACCCACCACTGAGTTCGTCCGCCTTGCAACACGATTAAAACACAGTTGCTTGCTATTTCCGTCAAGGCTTCCTTCGGCCGACCAGCAAACAGCTTTTACGATAATTATAATAAGGACTGCAGCTCGCTGAGTGGCATGCTACTGAAGCTATACAGCAGATTCTGTCACAGCGGATGTTTAGAGGCGCTTCTTACCTCTAACTCCAAGATGTATTTCTCTGCTGTTCTCCGCGTTCTTCTGGGAGCCACAAACCATGTGTGATCGAAGAGTATTTTAAAATGGTGAGCGACAGCATCGTTGCCTTTGACAAATTATAAAAGCCGTTCAGAAAAGTAATTTCAGTCCTTGATCCCAGTATCTCTGAAGGGTCCTTCATTATTGTTATGACTAAAACTGACTTAGACATTATATAGGCTTTTTGGGCTTATGCCATGTCAAGAAAATAAGGAGAAATTCTTTACGTTTCACTGAGGGACGAACCAAGCAAAGTTCACAGAAAGAAGAATTGAAGGGAACTGCCTACTTGCGTTACATTCACAACACCACAGATCGAATTGCCAAGGTCCTCCGCAAACACAATATAAAAACCGTGTTTGGCACCGTCTCTAAAACTGCTCACAGTCTAGGTGAAACCAAGGATAAATTGTCCCCACTTTTACATCCTGGTGTATACAAAATTCCCTGTAATTGTGGCAAGGTATACATTGGCCAAACATGCCGGTCCATTGGCACTCGTGTCAAGGAATACGAACGAAATATTCATCTCAACCAGCCAGACAAATCAACAATAGCTATCGTCGGGTCATGATGTGTTCCTAGATGCTCGAGCTCTTACCCGCATTAGACACCTCAGTTCCAGGATTATACGGGAAGCTGTGGAAATAGGTAGAATTCCTAACAATTACAACAGGGACATTGGCTATCAATTAAGTAATACGTGGTTGCCAGCCATTAAGCATTTACGTAGGTTGTTCCCTTCCCTGTCCCTTCACTATTGTTATTTCGTTTCGGTGTTTTCCAAATTCGTACGTTCCTCATCGCCAGATGTTACATTCCAGGCTTGTGTCAGCGGGTAGACCTGTTATGTGACCCCCTCCCAGACTGATTCTGATGGTGTCTGCTTCGAATGCTAGCGCTGCATCGCGTACGGTGAGCCATCTAGTGACGAATGAACGTACCACTTACACTTTATTACTAACGTCTAAATTCAAATTGTCATTCTTGGAGAAGTCTTCCTCGTGAACAGTCGAGATTTTCTTCTCTAAAACACGGAGCTAAGTTCTCTGCAAAACGTAAAGAGTTTCGCCTTATTTTCTTGACATGGCATAAGCCCAAAAAGCTATAAGTACGGGCCGTGAAAGCATCAATGATAACATTAAAACTCAATTGATAGGAATCACGTTGTCAAGAATAGCTACTGACGTAAGCATGCAGAACTTTAGTGGCAAATTGAATAAATCTGAAACTATGTCTGCCTGTCTGAACAGAAATCAATGAAATTTTAACCTACAGTCAGAGTTGTCACCTTTTAACCGCGAAAATTCGGGACTTGGAATCACAAATCACTATTCCTTTGGCCTTAAGACCTAACACATTCGTGGTAATATTTGTTACTTTAGTGCGATACCGGTAACAAATTAATTTATCAGCTATTCTCGAACCTTCATAAAGTCTACGGGCTATTTTTAACCCGCAGTCTAGAGAGTTATATTATAACTTGTGCTTAACATAGTGTGAAATGTCCACTCGTTCCGCTAGAGGTACCTTATTCTTTTCACTTGCTTTCGATTCAATAAAATCCCTGGTCATAGATCTGCAGCATTTGAAGGGACGTTAAACAATTATTCGTTCTTTCTTTCTTTCTTTCTTTCTTTCTTTCTTTCTTTCTTTCTTCCTTTCTTCCTTTCCTTTCGGCTCCATGGTTAAATTGTTAGCATGCTGGACTTTGGTCACAGGGTCCCGGGTTCGATTCCCAGCAGGGTCTGGATTTTTAACCATCATTGGTTAATTTCGCCGGCATGGGGGTTGGGTGTATGTGTAGTCTTCATCATCATTTCATCCTCATCACGACGCGCAGGTCGCCTACGGACGTCAAACCAAAAGACCTGCACCTGGCGAGCCGAACATGTCCTCGGACACTCCCGGCACTAAAAGCCATACGCCATTTCATTTCATTTCATTTCTTTCTTTCTTTCTTTCTTTCTTTCTTTCTTTCTTTGTTAATCGGTTTACCCTCCAGGGTTGGTTTTCTACCTCGGACTCAGCGAAGTACACTCAAGAGTGTGTGCACTCAGATGAAAACTAGGCAAAGGCAAAGGTGAAGACTACAGAACGGAAATAGGCCCAGTGGCATTATATTTGAATGTTTATCTTTAAGATTTGCCCCAGTAACTAGTTAGGAAATGGTGATATGACATGGAACGGAAATAAACTGAAGTTGAAGTTTAGTCGAAAAGGTGAGAAACGGGAAGTATGAGCAAGCTGACCGTGATAGCCTTCCGCACAGTCTTTCTCCTTGCCAGGGCGTATTTGTCTCGGTACATATCAGTATAGGCACAGTATCTGTACTTCCCTCCATGGGAACTTAGAATTTTCCATTCGGAATTGCTAGGCGGGCAATAATTCCATTGTGGAGATTTATCTCCCGTATGCAGTTATCGGATTGTGGCTCTTATAATGGCCTTCTGATAAGTTCACCTGCATACACCCCAGCGTCAGTTGGTAGGGTCTGACACATCCCACTCTAATGAGTCTAGTGTTAGACCTAAGACGAAACGCTGGTTAATAGAGCAAACGCCTGAAAAGCCTTACATCTGATCTGTCTTCTAAGTACAGTCAAGAAGAACATTTTTTTTCTGCAGTAGTTCACTATTAAGTGCATACCAAGAGCATTGTCTAAGCACTTGTTGGTGCTATTTCTCATACAGGTTTTCATTTCAGGGAAGATGCTAAGAACCATTAACACCAGGAGACCAGCCGACTACGATTACAAGACAGATGTGGGTACGTTCGTCCAGGCGCCTAACGCCAACACCGAACTCCCGAACCGGTCCCTCCCGACTCTGATGGTGTACCACCGACTGGGAGAGTGCAGTCACAAGGAGACGGTAGACGGTCATTATGATCGAATTCCTGGCTGAGCTAATGGATCGTATTGTAGGAGAGCACCCACTGAGTCTCATCGAGAACATTTTATGCTGGGCAATCATATTCACTCCAAGGATCCGGGCAGCTTCACCTTCTACGAAATATGCCCTTTCTCTTTTCTTTTAGGTCGTCCGGTCGCCAGGTAGTTGACTGAGCCCAGACGAGAGTGACATTCGGGAAACAGGCACCCAGACGCTGCAGGTGGAGAAGACAACGACCGCCGCCGCCGCCGCCGCCCAGACCGCAAGGAAGCAGAGGCACAAGCAGGTGGGCACGCACTCCAGATCATTCTGCCATGCTTCTCAAAGTCGACGCAGATGCCCAAAGCCGCTAGCTAGAAACGTCAGCATCCTGCACGGGCCACCCAGGAAGGGCCCATCACCCGGACACAATCCAGGACAGAGCCTCAGACAACGGATGGCAGCATGGAGGTAGAGACGGTCGCCTCCTCGCGTTTTATGATGTTACCCAGGTCTCACGGCCTGACAACACAAACTTCACGATGCAGACATCTGTATGTGCCCTACAGGACAGGGAAAACACTAAGGTGCCAGCGCCTACCGACGCCGCCGCCAGCCAGGAAGAAGACAAATAATAATAAGAAGAAGAAGAAGCCCCTGCAGCAGTGCCCTACGTGCCCTTGCGGCAGCAAGGAAGCGGCTGTGACCTTGGCACATTGACGTGAAATGGGATACCACAGAAAACCAGCTTTAGCGCTACCGAAAGTGGGGTTTGAGTCCAATATCTCCCGAGTGAGAGCAAAATATGTTTATGAAAGTCTAAATTAATTGGCCAGGTCGGTACGCTAATGCACAGGTGAATGATCGAAGACATTCCAAGTCGTTATAATTAATGAGCAGTAGAGAAAACCGTGAAGAAAATACTTCAGTGGGATTTCAACCTGCTGTTTTCACGACTCATGGATAATGGTTACCTTTGCTGGACCTTAAATTACTGAGGTTTCTTGGTCACATTACTGTAACTCGTGATGGCAAGAAATATATTAGATCAATACCGACATGTTGCAATAGCTAAGCCCGTCGCAGCAGCTGTTAGCACTTTGGAGAGGTACGTCATTCTGCCAGATCAAACGAGATATCCAGCAGTTTAATATAAGCTAACCTTGGCGCTACCAGAGTGGGTGTTGGATTTGTGACGCAATTTTCTTCTCTGTAAATCGATGCTTACATAGTTACTATGAGACAGAAACCAGAGGGAGTAAGAAATCTCTCAGTAATACTCAGAAATGTTACAAAACACCCAGATAAATATACAAACCCGCCTAGTGGCCATGATGGTTAAGGCATCAAGTCTCTATGGTCTAACGCCGTGGTTTAGCGGGCTCCACTCCCGTTGGTGGAAAAAATATCGCGATCAGGATGCTGGCTGGTAGGGTAGGAGAGGTGGTGGTATACTATTTATTTTTTTGCTAGTGGCTTTACGTCGCACCGACACAGATGGTTTTATGGCGACTATGGGATAGGAAAGGGCTAGGAGTTGGAAGGAAGCGACCGTGGCCTTAATTAAGGTACAGGCCCAGCATTTCCCTGATTTGAAAATGGGAAACCACGGAAAACCATATTTAGGGCTGCCAACAACGGGATTCAAACCCACTATATCCCGGATGTATACTATTTTTAATCACTAGATTGAGTGCCGAAAGCCTCTCCACAGTGTTCATACTGAGTGAGGGCATATGACGCTGCTGATGGTGATTCGTTCGTCAGACGGGTACGTTAAGCTTTGAGAGAACCTCATTGTGCTATCCAAGAGGAGCAGGCTATGTATCGGCATGGGATTTCATCCTCTCTCTTCCTACTACCATATGTCAGGTCATTCCTTTCATCTCATTAACTCCTCTGATGAGGCTGACGTCGGGAAGGCCATTCGGTCGTAAAAAATCGCTAGAAAAATACTCGACCATGTAGAGAGACGGGTCAAGGGTTTGCCAACAAGAGTACAAATAAATATACACATTTCTGTCCTAAAAACAGAGAAATATTCTGTCAGCCTCTGTAATATAGACCAGGGGTCTCCAAATTACTCGACCGTAACAAGCTTCGAGTCCGAGAGGGGACCAGATGAAGACATTTTATCAGAAATTAAAAACGTTTAAGAATTTAATAAAATGTATTACAGATTGTTTTCAGTGTTCATGTTAAATTCAACTACATTTAAGCGAGAGGTAAGGATCTTGCTTTATTAAAAGAGGATTTTATCAAACTGTGGCTCTATTTTACTCTGTTGAATAAAAATATTTCAAACATTGGTCACTCAAGTTACCTCTGTATTCGGATTTTCTGGGGAAGGGCAACCGGTTAGGTTTACGCCTCGTCAGCGTAAGGTTAAGCCTGAACTTTTATGCGGTTAGTTTTCTCGCACCTATAGGTAGTCCCAAAAAGAGGTAAGAAACTCCGTGTAAAATATTTAAGGTAGTTTTCTTCTGGAAAATGTTTTGTAAAACTGAACAATACTTACTTCTTTGGACTTTACATTCATAGTGTCACCAGTTTTCAAATCAGTGAGTTCCATTTGCAACGTTATTTGAACATTTTCATCACAATTTGGACGAACTTGACGACCTCAGAGAGGGGAAGGGGGACACTCCCTTAGGACTGAAACGGGATCGAACCCATCGAACTAGGCTCAGAGAGCTCTATCATTTCGGGAAATTCAGGAATTAACACAGGCCGATTTTTTATTATTATTATTATTTTATTTTTTTATTTTTTTGCTTTCGTCTTATGGCGACGATGGGACAGGAAGGACCTAGGAATGGGAAGGAAGCGGCTGTGGCCTTAATTAAGGTACAGCCCCAGCATTCGCCTGGCGTGAAACTGGGAAACCACGAAAAACCATATTCAGGGCTGCAGACAGTGGGGTTCGAAACCACTATCTCCCTGATGCGAGCTCACAGCTGCGCGCTCCTAACCGCACGGCCAACTCGCCCGGTGACACAGGCCGAATTTCAGATGGTAAACCAGAATATCACCCTGTGTACATGTTATTGGAGAGCATTCCCATTACATGTTGCAGTATGGTGTTATTCAATCGTTTTTCTTTTGTTCTGTATCATTCATTCATTCATTCATTCATTCATTCATTCGTAATACTTAACAGATTTTCCTCCAAGCGCAGCCTCAGTGAATGCTATCTATGAAGGAAATAATTTGACGATTCACTCAGAAGAAACTAAGCTGCACTCAAAACCATACAGGACCTCAGGTGGTTATGGTGTTTTTGTTTAAATAATTTGTGTTCATAACTTCCTAAGGTAAAATATCAATTTTTAAACGTTAATGAAGTTAAGTTGAGAAATTCGGCTTCTAATGAGGTAATGAGTGTCGCATTCACTCGGCTTTTTCCGCAACCATTCCAAGAATCATGCATCAAGCTCCGAGCAATCTGCCTGGAATAATGTATTGCAGATATATACAACACTTACACAATACATCTTACCTACGATCTACAGTCTTACGCAATCCATCGATCAGGACATACACAAAAGAGTGATACCCGTAGAGAGACGAACCAAACCAAACCCCACGGTGCTACAGTCTTGATGGACGTTGGCGTACAAAACAACCCCTGCTTAGCCCGAAAGCCTGCAGATCACGAGGTGCTGCGTGGTCAGGGTAACGAATCGTCCCGGCCGTTATTCTTGTCTTTCTAGACTTGGGCCTCTGTCTCACCGCCAGATAGCTTCTCAATTGTTCTCGAGTAGGCTGAGTGAACCTCGAACCAGTTAAAAATCCCTGACTTGAGGAGTGGGTGGGGGGTGGGGGGCGATCGAATCCCGGTTATGAGGCAGAATCGACCGCGTGGCCGGCATAGACACATGCAACATTTACACAAAACATCTTACCTACGATCAAGAGTAATTTAAAACTCCAAGCTTGCTTGCTCTCTTACGCAACCCATCAGTCGGGACACACACACATGCACAAAAGTGTTACACCCGATTGTGAAATCGAGCATTATACTGCCTACATCATCCCAGATAAATACAAAGTATTCGCCGAAACTTAGAAACGTACAGACAAAAGGAGCAGCTGACTAGTCGAGGCGGTAAAACCGTGCTCGGTTCACCAGGAAGGACATCGGTTCGAATCTCCGTCAAGAAGTCGAAAATTTAGAACGAGATTTTGACTTCTGGAAAGGCGCATGATCCTGAGGATCACTCAGTCTGCAAATAATGAGTACAAGGATAATTCCTGAAGGCATAGGGCTAACTCGACAAAACTTACAACTGAGGTTACGGATAGCCAGATGCGGAAGTGGCTAATTTACGCCTATTGACAGTTCTTTCTTTCTTAATCTGTTTACCCTCCAGGGTCGGTTCTTCCCTCGGACTTAGCGAGGGATCCCATCTCTACCGCCTCAAGGGCAGTGTCCTGGAGCGCGATACTTTGGGTCGGGGATACAACTGGGAGGAGGACCAGTACTTCGCCCAGGTGGCCTCACCTGCTATGCTGAATAAGAGTCCACCTGCCTCTACTCAGTTGACATCCCGAGGCTGAGTGGACCCCGTTCCAGACCTCGTACCACTTTTCAAATTTCGTGGCAGAGCGGGGAATCGAACCCGAGCCTCCGGGGGTGGCAGCTAATAGGGGGCTTGTGGAGGGATGGGAAGATTGGAAGAGACGGGAAAGGAAGAGGGAAGGAAACAGCCGTGGCCTTACGTTAGGTACCATCCCGGCATTTGCCTGGAGGAGAAGCGGGAAACCCCGAAAAGCCACTTCGAAGATGGATGAGATGGGAATCGAACCCACCTCAGTTGACCTCCTGAGGCTGAGTGGACCCCGTTCCAGCCCTCGTACCACTTTTCAAATTTCGTGACAGAGCCGGGAATCGAACCCGGGCCTCTGGGGGTGGCAGCTAATCACGCTAACCACTACACCACAGAGGTCGACCTATTGACAGCTATTGCTTAATTCACAGGTATTCATATAGTTAGTGACCAAGCGAGTTGGCTCTGCGGTTAGGGTGGCGCAGCTGTGTGCTTGCATCGGAAGATGGTGGATTCGAGTCCCATCGTCGGCAACCCTGAAGATAGTTTTCCGTGGTTTCCCATTTTCGCACCAGGAAAATGCTGAGGCTGTTCCTTAATTAAGGTTATTGCCGCTACCTTCCCAATCCTAGCCCTGTCCCATCCTTCCGTCGCCGAAAATATTCGATATGTTGGTATGAAACCAGTAGCAAAAAAAAATATATCTAGTGATTCAGTGTTTGGTGGTCAGGCAACGAATCCTCTTACCCGTTATTCGTGGCTTGTATAAGTTAATGTACTTCTGTAGTAGCAAGTATTATTATTTAAAAGAAGTAGGGAACTTTATTGTGACCAATTATTGCACGTCTCGATCCTAGACGAGGAGGTGATATTACTTGGAAGATATGCATTTATTCACTATGCAGGCCTACATTTCGTCAGGCAATACTATTCTTGTTTCCAGCCCTTTGAATGGAAATATCACAATTAATTCAGTATTCTTCCCAGCGAGAATTCTAAGCTTCGCGGCAATGGTTACTGCACACTGAATTATTATTTCCTCTCTCTCTCTCTCTCTCTCTCTCTCCCTCTCTCTCTCTCTCAAGATAAAGCTTAAAATGAATGAAAACCTACAACTTGTTTTCCAGTCAATGACCGGGTGAGGGATGGGGTGAATGAAGCCCCCAACTTGCGGCGAGGATATGAATTGTGCCGGCTGCCGAAGCCTGTCGCACTCCTCTGGGGCAATGATTAATGACTGACAGATGAAATGAAATGATAGTGGAGAGTGTTCCTGGAACGAAATATGAGAGTGTAAACCGGAGTACCCGGAGAAAAACCTGTCCCGCCTCCGCTTTGTCCAGCGGTGAGAGGCCGGCGCGCTGCCGCCTGAGCCACGGGGGCTCAAGCTAAATCTTAAAAAAGTAGCTTAAAAGATGTGTTAAGATCTTTTACTTCGGATGCATGTGCATGTGTCTGCAAGCGATCTGAATGACCTACGCATCCAGTACCGAGCGATTAGTTTATGCATTTGTGCTATGACATCCTCACCAACAGCCGCTCTTCTGATCGAAGCAAATGACATGTCTTTACCTCTCAGACGACAATTATTATCAAATATGTAGGTACCTACTTCGGCGAGCTATACTCAAGAATCTTTGTGCCTTGCCGAAGGTAAACAGCGGACACTTTGGATTTAAGATCAGCGGAACGTATTCAGCGAATTCCAGCCCTCGTCAAAAACTACAAGGAATTGAAATATATCATACCCGTTGTGTTTAGCGATACCTCTAATCCACGCTTCCGTTATTCATGTTACGGGGATACCCGTGGAATGCAGAGGTGAAAGAAGGTGCGAGCTGGAATGGGTCTATCCACAAAGTCAAGATATGAATTAAAATTTCATTAAAGGTTATATTTTCGAAAATAGCAAAACTTAACAATTTTCACATAGAATTTGAAAATTTAACAAGTAACAAGTCAACAAGTAACCGACACTCAGGTACAAGACCAGGAAAAGCCAAGATTTAGAGACAATTTAACAAGCTGGGCTTCAAGCCCCAAGTTTTACATTTCCTGAGCTCTCAGCTCACAAACACCTATTACCAAAGGGCAGAAATCCCCTAATTACATGGAGCACTTGCTCCCACCTAGCAATGTCAAGCCTCCTAGAGGCACATTTCCAATACATAAAAGAGCTGACCCGCTCTCAGTTTTCCAAGCCCATTAAAGGCATACCATACCTTACAATCACTTGCCATCAAGGCACAAATGACACCACAGAAACGGGGGTATCTTGTACCCATCTACTGGGCCTTAGCAGAAAAAGAATAGGTTAAGCAAATGGCCCAAAATACAAAATGAATGGAGACGAGTACTTGCACTCCTAAATACACATTTTAAAACCTAAAAGGCGCTAGGCCGATGAAACAGGGGCTATTCCCAAGCTATGGAGGTGACTCGTATACAGAATAAATTTAACACATTAAGGAAGAGTAGAAAAACGGTTACGAAAACGTAGTCACCTCAATTCCAAAATGAAGGGGAGCTCGAGAGGGTAAGGCACTCTCTATCCCCGATTTACCGTTAAAGATATATGAAGTTTTTACAGAATTCTACATGTTTAAGAGATAGGTTACATGGTAAAGGTTTCGGACCTTCCCCGCGGGTTAAACTGCTGAGCTAGCAAGAAATAAAGATGTTAAGCGGCCATTACCTTACTGAAGACTGCTGCCTGAAGAAAGAGGCGCTTCCCGCCTCCTGCTACACGTCCAGACACTAAGTTAACTGTTGATGATGTGGCCAAGAGACAAGAAAATAAGCAGTTTTTATACACTCGGGGAAAATTCGAGACCTTTCATGAATAAAACAGCCACACCCACTCAACTTTATTGGTCAGTGTAGACCGTACACTCAAAATCGAAGAAGAAAGACATGATTGGTCAAAAATCAATTACAGAAATAACTGATTGGCTAACTTCAAAACTGGCGGAAAGAAAAGATTAATATTGCCATATTCACATTAAATATTGCACCCATAAGCGAATTTACGTAATTAATTTACAAATTAAAGGTTGAATATTTCGCATATTGGGATACTACAGTAGGCTGTGAGAGCTAGCACTCACAAAGGAACCTTTTGGCGCCAGTCAGTCGGCAAGGAAAATCTTCGAAACTCTTCTTAGAGCACGAGCAACTTGTAAACCGCCCTGAGTACTGCATCCAATAAAATTTTATGATACCGCCTAGGAGTGGCGACTTTCTACTTGTTTCCCACGAGAAAATCACGCGTTGAGGCCTGACCTACTTAGCAAAACAATGAGACAACGATAGCACCCACCAACCCTCGGGAGGAAATGGAAGCATCCACTCTGCGAAGAGCGCGAAAGTCTCAGCCAATCACAAAATTCTAAATTTGAATGTCCTGTCATAGCGGGAATCTACAGTCAGTATTTCGCTATCTGAAGCCCGGTGTAGTGGTGAAAAACAGTGTCCTGACTTCTTAATAATATTTGGAAATTTATCAGCGCGAAGGTGTGGTTAATTATTGGCTAATTAATAAAAATTTTAACTTCACACGGAAGTGTAGTATCGCCCAGGAAATGAAGTGTCATGGCGGGAAGGAGCCAGTCGCTGGAAGAAAATAACGCCGGTGACGCGCGCCGTCGTGTGGATTATCCTGTGATATGTTTTACGGGTGTTAATTGAAAGCGTGTTTTATTACAAAACGAGCAGATCGTGATGTTTTATTACGTCTCGTGAACATACAATATAAATCTACTGTCAACTGTTTCGTCATTATCTATATCAACTGTCAACATACAAAAGTAAAATTCTCTAATTGTACATGTTCATAATCTTCAACATCCTCCCCACCCTGGTCGGTCGATTTCTAAGGGAACGACCAGCTGCACTGGTCTTGTGACCATTGAGCGATCGGGGAGCTGAAGAATGACTGTTCGGATTCTGTCATCTCGTCCTCGGTGCAGTTCACAAATTCGGCCTCGTTTCCACGCCAGTCTAGGCTTCAGATCCTCTTGTAAAAGTACTACATCACCTATCCGTAGTTCGGTTTCTTTTTTGATCTGCTTCACTTCGTGGTAACTCCTTAATTGAAGGAGGTATTCCCTTTTCCATCTTTGCTCAAAGTGTAAGATTAGCTTTTGTCTCTGTCTGTACACCTTAGTCAAATCTTGATAGATGGAAGTATCTGCTGTACTTGGAAGAGATATCAGCCTTTCTCCTATGAGGAAGTGTGAAGGTGTCAGGATATCAGAGTTACTGTCATCTACGGTAATAGGGCGCGAGTTTAGAGTGGCCTCGATCCCCACCAAAATAGTATTTAGCCCTTCCTCGTCTACTTGAGCTCGTCCGAGTATCTTCTTGAGGCACATCTTAGTGGACCCTACCATCCTTTCCCAGAAGCCTCCCCACCATGCGGCTCTTGGTACTATAAATTTCCATGTAACATGGTGGTGTGCCAAGTGAGTTTGTACTCTTGAATTTTCTAATAATTCCTGGAGTTCGGATATTTCTTTGTTGGCGGCGTGAAACGTTCGAGCATTGTCTGAATACATGGTGTTCGGAAGTCCACGTCTTCCTACGAAGCGCTGAAAGGCAAGTAGGAATTTATCAGTTGACAAATCAGTTGTAAGCTCGAGATGAATGGCTCTTGTCGTTGCGCAGGTAAACAACACGATGTAGCATCTCTTCTCTGCAGCTCCAGCCTTCACGAACAACGGGCCTGCAAAATCTACACCACAAACGGTGAATGGCCGTTGAAACTTAACACGGTCCATTGGCAAAGGAGCTTCTATCTGTTCACATCTCTTGGCGTGTGTTATTTTGCAGGGAAGGCATGAGTAAATGACCTTCTTGATTACTTGCCTAGCTTTCAAAATCCAGAATTCACGACGCAATTCTGATAACACAAAACGAACTCCCATGTGATGAAGTCTTACGTGCGTTTCTTTTATCAATAATTTAGTGAAATGATGAGAGCCATCAAGAAGTAGGGGGTTTCGCTCATTCTCGGAAAGATCTGCAAACTGGAGCCTACCACCAAGTCGAATCAGATTGTCTTCTAGAAGTGGATGGAATCGTGCAATCTTGGATGTAGCCGGTACCGGTTCCTTTCGTGTCAGGGCAGTAAACTCTGTACAGAAACATTCCTCCTGAACTCGGCGTATCCAGTAGAGCCTTGCAGCTTCTAATTCTGTGGTTGTCAAATGGCGTGGATACTCCACTCTTCTCCGTGTCACCTCCACGAAACGTAAAATCCAACAGGTGATATGTATTACCTTCCAATACGAACTATATCGTAAAATATCTATCAGTGATTCATTGGCACTGATTACAAGGACTTGAGGGTTTGCCTCCTTGGATTCGGGTAGTGATACCTTCTGACGTGAGATTTCCTGTGGCCAAGAAGTGGGAGCCTCAGCAAGCCATTGTGGTCCATTCCACCATAATGAAGAGGAATTTAGATCTGTCGCTAACATTCCACGCGTCAGAAGGTCTGCGGGGTTGTCTTCACTGGGACAATATTGACACTGAACCGGCGACAGATAGTCTTGAATTTCTGTCACGCGGTTGCATACGAATGTCTTCCAGCGATTTGGGTCACTCCGTATCCAACCGAGGGCCACCATAGAGTTCGACCATAGGGTAGCTCGCGTGCTGTCAAATCCTGTTGACTGGCAAAAATATTTCAAGAGGCGGGAACCTATCAAGGTAGCCAGAAGTTCTAGTCGTGGGAGTGTAATCCTTTTAACTGGAGACAATCTGCTTTTACTGCAGGCCAAGTGTATTGATATATTATCGTCTGTTACCGTTCTAGTGTACAATGCGGCTCCATATGCTCTCTCAGAAGCGTCACAAAACACATGGATATGCGTAGCGTTTGGCATCTGTTTACACATTCCAGTCCACCTCGGGACGTTTATAAGTGACAGCTGTTTGATGCTCGAGATCCAAAGTTGCCATTTTAAGGCTATATCCTGTGGAAGAATCTCATCCCACTCTATGCCTCGACACCAAGTATCTTGGAAGATTAACTTTCCAACAATTGAGACGGGTGAGAATAACCCCAGCGGATCGTAAAATCTTGCTGTTCCTTGTAAGAGCTGACGTTTCGTGGTAGGAATGTGAGCTAGCTTTTCAGTAATTTCTCGATGATCGAAAAGGATACAGTCCAATTCTGTGTTCCACCTGATACCTAATACTCCAGTTTCTTGTTTGATATCTCGTCTCTCAGACTGCCATACGCTCTTAAGTGTTTCTGAGTTCGTTGCCCATTTATCCATTGGTAGTCGTATGTGCCTGAGCATGGAGCTTACTTCGTAATATAAGCTTATGACCCCATTGTCGTCGTCAGCACCAGCAACGAAGTCGTCCATAAATGTGCTCTGATCTAAGAGTTCTGCTGCTGTGGGGTATGTGTTACTGCACCTTGAAGCCAGTTCACGTAGAGTCGCAGATAGAAGGAAAGGACTGCACGTAAGACCAAACGGTAGCCGCGTGAACCTGTACGTGACAATTTCATCTGCTGTTTGCCAGTTACCATCTTCCCCCTTCTGGACATGATACCAGAAAAATCTGGTTAAGTCTCTGTCTTTTTCATCTAGGTACAGTTGCAAAAAGGCTTGAGTTCCATCTCCGACTATTGCTTTTCGATATGTACGAAAGCGGATTAGCGTTGACAGAATTTCAGGAAGGAGGTTTGGTCCTGCTTCCAGAGCGTCGTTAAGAGATGGCGAGTCTCTCTCGTGTGACGAAGCGTCGAAAACAATCCTCCATTTGATAGCTCCATTCCTCTCTTTCTTGACAGCGTGGTGTGGTAGGTAGAAAACATCGCTTAGATTATCTTCTGCAGCAGTCATTTCAACATGACCCTTCTCAATATAGTCAGTCATTTGTGAACAGTACATTTCTCGAAACTCAGCATTGTCGTGAAGTTTCCTTTCAAGTGATCTAAAGCGATTCTTGGCGTTGACGCGGTTTGATGGCAAGATAACTTCCTGTTTTCTGGGTAGAGACACTACTCTCCGCCCCTCTTTCATACGAAATGAATCGTGAAACTGTTGAAGAATGGTAGCGTCCTTCCTAGAAAGTGTTCTACCTTGCTGCTCTCTTATTCCCATGGTCTCTAAATCCCAGAATTGTCGCATTCTGTCGTCTTTAGGTTCAAATTCTTGACTTGTGTGAACATGATTTATAGCGACATGATGGACTGTGATTCCTGACTTGTTTCCGCTAAGAACCCAACCCAAGTTAGACGGGAGAAGTACTATGGACTCAGAAAGGCGTATTGGTTGGCCATCTCGGATCACCTTCCAGTAGTGATCACCACCTATGAGAAGTTCAATAGGGAGGTCGCTTTCATTGTCCTTGGGGTCTGCTAATTGTAACGTTCGGGCGCATGATAAAGAATAGACATCGTGTGGAACAGCAGGATGCGGGGAATACTTGTTTTCGCTCTCGAAAGCTGTTATCATTATATTAGTTTTCGACCACACGCCACTGATGTTAAACTGGACAACCCTACGTGTTGTAACCGTGTGTCGATCACACTCAAATGCCGTAACAGACAGTTTCCTTTTTTCGACAACAGTAAGCTTGAGCTGATCCACGAGGCTTGTTTCGATAAAACTGGACTGACTTCCAGCATCTAAAATACACCGTGTAAGTTTGGTCAGTCCAGTCGGGCCAGTTATCCAAACCCGAGCAGTTTGAAGATACGTGAAGTTGGAGGGCGTGCTTACATCTATCTTGCCCACCGCTACAGCTTCTCTCTCATCTCCTCCACAAATTGACACGTGGTGTGTCTTCTTGCATATGGAGCATGATACCTTATTCTTCTTCGCACAGTCTTTAGAGTGATGGCCTCGTCTAAGACAAAGGAAGCATCTGTTCGCTTTCTTCAGTTTTTCAGTTCTCTCCTGGTTGTTCGTTATTGTTTGACAATCTTGACCCCAATGACCTCGATTCTCACAAAAAACGCAATACGGTTCTGTGACTTGTTTGATATTTTTTCTCTTCGGCTTGTTAGGTCTGGTGTTAACATGGAGAGCCGCTGCCGTCGGAGTATAAGTAGTCGAAAATGGCCGGTCGCAACGTATCTTCTGCGTAGTCAAGGCACACTCCACCTCTTCGTTCAAAAACTGCATTAGACGCGAGATACTGCTTTCTGGTATTTCCAACCTCTTGGCGTTAAGTAACCATCGGCGACAGAGATCGTCAGGAAATGCGCGAAGAATTTTAGGGGCTAACAGTTTCCCATAGACGTCTACATCTTCACCTAGTGCTGTCAGCGCTTGAATCCGTCGGTGGCACTCAATATACGTGGCATTGAGAATCTCAGGACTGTCGGAATGTGCAGGTTGCAGATGCTCCAAAAAATCCAGGTGGGATTGAATAATTCTGTTTTTATCCCCATAACGGGACTCCAGAATCTTCTTCACCTGTTCGTAAGTATCGGCCGTTACTGATATTCCATCCACCAGATGTTTGGGTTCACCGTCGAGATATCCTCGAAGGAATACATGTTTGTTTATCACCGATACCGCTGAGTTCTTGTCCACCGAAGCCTGAAATTGCTCCCAGAACCGTGGCCATGATTCTATGTCTCCTGAAAAGGTCTCTATTCTAATAGTAGGAAGCTTAACTTCGGAAGTAGCTATGGGTGACGTAGTAGTAGCTGAGCAAGCATGTGCGTCTTGTGAATTCTTTGCCTTTATAAGTTTATTAGCCTTCCGCATTGCACGTTTAGCACTGTCTATGTAATTTTCACAGACTTGTATATCCTCGTCATAGTCGTCGTTCTCAATCAGATCGTGTATAGCATCATCTAGAACGATTAAGCTCTCAAAAGTGTCTTTAAGGCGTTCCAAGCAGTGTTCTACATCGTCCAGCGCCGCAGTATCGCTGAAATCATTTATCTGTTTAGTAAAACGTGTAACGTTGGAACGCTGAGTAGTGCGTTTCCTTTTTAGCTTGTCAAGCGAGGACTGAGACATTCTTTCTTGTTAGTCGGTTAGTGTAATAATGTTCCGTGAATTTTCTCGTGACGTGTGTGACAATGTGTTTTCTTTTGTAGTTACAGAAATGCTCAGGAGATAGCGCTAGTTGTCACCCTGTCGTTGTTAGATTCTCCTAGAGATTATGACCTCTTTGCAGGTTATATGATAACAACATGGCGGCTAAAATATATTGCAATCAAATATAGTATTTTGAGATGATTGAAAATCAAGGAGCACTCAACCGTGTAAAAAACCAAATTTTTAGTGCTCTAACAACATTCAAAATAGTATTAAAACCGTGTAAGTACTTATCTGTTCCCTTGTCGTAGTGAAACGTAGGTTGACGAAGGGGCCGATAGGTACAGTTTCACAAGTTTTTCAATCAACACCTTATTACGTATTACACAAGATTAAAGATTGTTGTATGTTATTTTCTCCTGTATTCCGTGTTCCCGGGGTTTCGGCACCATGATATGTTTTACGGGTGTTAATTGAAAGCGTGTTTTATTACAAAACGAGCAGATCGTGATGTTTTATTACGTCTCGTGAACATACAATATAAATCTACTGTCAACTGTTTCGTCATTATCTATATCAACTGTCAACATACAAAAGTAAAATTCTCTAATTGTACATGTTCATAATCTTCAACATCCTGTGATCGTTTCCCACGGCGCAATATAACAAGTAAGTCAGACCGAAATTAGGAAGATTGTGTACATAAATTTTGAAACTTTAACCTACGGATGTATAATAAAGCGCTCCCAAGGGCTAGATCACTACGCCACATCCCTTCCACAGAACTATTTTCAAGGTGGGGGGAGAACTCATTACATAACCAGCGAGCAGGGTAGTTGAATCTTCAGTCTGTGTGACAGTGTGACGGTGTGACTCTGTGTTTCACTGTGTATCCTGTATTCGTGGGTTAGTTGAATCTTCAGTGTGTTTAGAGTATGTCAGCTAATTCAGTTAGTCAGCTTTGATCTTTACTTTTGGCTGGTAAGAAAGCGATCAGAGACACTTGTTGGCATCTGAGTGAGCCATGTATTTTACTTGGGAGAGTAACATTTTAGAAATGAACACTTTAAGAAACTTTACTTTACTTTGAATTTATGCAGAGATAACAGGCAATAGCTACACTTTCAACACTTGGCTTAAATGAACTCACATTACGAATCGAGAGGGACAAGGCCATGTTTTCAGCCTAGCTGCATAAAACCTCTCTAACCCACGTGTAGTTTGACATTTGTTTGAAAGCTATTTTATTCTTCATTTTGGGAGGACGATCAGCATAAATTTCTCCACATCATTGGAAACTGTACTTTAGCTTGCTTGTACCACTTATAATAAACTGTTTTGGCAAGCGAGATGTTTGCGGGGAGAAACTAGTTAAGGCAGACAGGGAGGAGAATGACTGTTCTTTAATGAAGGCCGCAGTGGTAAAGACCTTGAGCAAACTGTTATGGTCCGAAGGGGTGAACGATCGGTAAGCTGTATGTAAACAAAGGCTGAGAGAGCGGTGTGCAGATCAGCAGGTGATTTTTCAGGCAGGTAGCGGAGAGGAACTTCCGACTTCACGTCAGGAGTCCGTGCACTGCTATCGTCTAATCTTCACTGGAGTGCGAGAAATGCGAGTGTTTATGTTAATGTAAGCGTGTGTAACGCCATGATAAGAATGTATCAAATTTGCGTGTGTGAAAATTGGGAATACCACATCAGCTTCAAGATGGAATTCTAATTCACCATGACGGGGCCCGGAGGGTGAGCCAACATGCCTCCATCACCCAGGTATGAGCATCAATAAATAATGTAAATAAATATGTAGGACCGTGCCTAATCGATGATCAAATGTAGCTTAGACTGTTAGGTAGGATTGTAAATAATTCACATTTTAGTAATCATTATGATAATAATAATAATAATAATAATAATAATAATAATAATAATAATAATAATTTTTGCACTTTTAGCTAGGGTTATTTGCGCACTTCCTTTATGTAGATGTGTTTGCGTATTGTTATGGATTATTCTGTAGTATGTCACTTTGACAATTTAGGATGTTATATCATTTGATCTCAATGAGTGTAATGCCGATTCATAATAATAATAGTCATCGTGTTATTATAACTTCAGTTTTGAGTGATATTTCTGTTGGAGTTGTGATCTTGTAGACGCCGCCTTGTTGATTTTAACGCTTATTTTGCTATTTTGCGCATTCAGCTTGTTTTAATGTTTTGGAATCATCCTTCAGATGACCGTTTCCGGTAGTTCTTATCCCGTGTATTTTGCGACGATTTCGGTGGACACGAGTATTTATTTCTGTGTAGTTGCGGTTACACATCTTCCAATAGCTGTGTTTTGAGGGGCAATCTCGTCATTTTAGTAAACAGGTAGTGCCAGGAAGCCATTGATGAGTCAGCTCTGATAGCTTGTGATATGTGGAGCAGAGAATGATCTAGAGATCGAGCTAAGTGAGGAATATCCCTGATGATCTACGTTGATAGTGGAAATGTGGTATTTGGACCATGTCATGAACTGTCGTAAGAAATAGAAATGTGCACGACAGATATTTCGCCCGCCGGATACGAGCGAGGCTGTATTATGAGGTACGATGTCAAGAATAATGATGAGTAAATAGAATTGAGAGATGAATAATTTAACCAAGAGTGTTAAATATGTTGCGACATGGGTTAAGATTGTAGGCAGAAGCCTGTATTTTGTTTCAAATAATTCCAGGGAAAGTAGATGCTCGGCAAATATGCTAGCCGTAGTACATGTGAGCAGAGCGACGAGTCAATGTGTATTTTGATAGTCATGTAGTGTCATGGATGACATGGAATAACAGTAATTATTGTCCAAAAAGGTTAAATAGTGTCATGGCCAGACAATTGTCGTCTGAGGTTAGAGATTGCCGTCAAATTCACAATATTTTTGCTACTCGCAGCGGGGTAAAACTTTCTGTAGATTCTGATATTTTGCGCATTTCATCCTTATTAATTTCTAGTAGGCAGCGATGTTGGGATCTAGTTTTGTTTATTTGTTATTCTTTCTGAGTGTACCTTTTATTACCGTTTATTGGTAGGATGTGATCGTATGTGAATTATTTGCATTTGATTTGATGTAAATAGATAGGTGTAGTTAGGTTAGTTTGATTTCTGTATTTTGTTTGTTGGAGCAGTGTTTCTCCATTAGCAGGTGTAATTATGTAAATAAGATTTCATGTGTTAGGATAAGGGATCATCGATTAGGTCACAGTCAAAACCATAGTAGTGGTATGCTCATACCAGGCATTCAGTAATTACCAAACCTTTAAAATCCACTACATTTTAATTAGGAAATGAAGCGATCTTTAATAAACCAGGTGTATAGAAATTGCCGCAAATGAATGAGGTAAATAAGATGGCATCTGCCTCCATCTAATAGTGGTACCACAAATAATGAATTCATAATGAAATACAGTCAGCGGCAAATTAAGTAAATTTTAATGTACAAGGATCGCTTTCATTTGAAATGTAAACATGAAGCACTTGGCCTAATCATTATTAATTTTAAAGAGGTCCAGGCTATCACAGTCATGCAGGTGAAATTTAAATAATTAAATGAGTGATTGTAACACTCAGGTTCATGTTTCAGTAATTTCCTTTTAATTACGAGGTGTTTGAATAAGACAGTGGTTACCTGGTAAATGAAGTACGATGTTCATGGCTGTTTTCTTTGATTTATTCCTTACTTGTTACACATGGTTAGCGCAGTCCACGACTATTTTAAAGCTGGGTGTTTCCCAACTAGCCACATGTTTTTATAGATTTGATAGACACCTCTGAGTCAGTGTTGATTTGATGACGTAATTAATTAGTTAATTATTCAACTACATTAATTTATTTTGAGAGACATTTTCTACGTAATACAATTCTGTATTTCAGATGATGGTGATATTTCTGACCAGAGTTTTTAATTTATTCACGTCATCGACTTGACGACAGTGTCAACATAGCCTGAATATTTTAAATTTTGATCGACTTTCAGTCAGTTTTATTAGGCAGACATTTGTGTTATTGTAAGGCAGATCTTCAATCTTTTTTTAATTTCTATTTCATTACACTTTGTTTACACTTTTCACCAGTTTAGTTTACTTTCTTTTTGGCACTTTGCACTTTATACAATAAATCAGTTTGTTATTTAAATTTTAATTCAGTCTTTGGGTACCGTCATTTATAGTTAGTTTACCCCTACTTTTCATTTCCTCACTCCCTGATCGACGGGTGGCCTATCTTCGGGGATATCCGGACGGTCCACGACTGAGGAAGAAGAGTCTACATGCAGCGGTGAGTATCATTAAAATGTCATCTATTACAGGAGCAGCCGGCGCACAGAAGAAGGAAGAAATCCACCGCAGTTGTTGCCTTGAAAAGGGCACAATATTTATTGTATGACCTGCAGCATTCTACCTTCCAGACTACCTTCGCCACTCCAGTAAAAGGAACAATAGCATAACAGCATTCATTCAAACGATCTGGCCCGATTTTCTTCATATATTGCACCCAATATGCGGATCAAAAGGGCACAATATACTGTATACGGATGGATCAAATACTATCGACGGTGTTGGATATGCTTATCACTGCCCTACTCGGAATACATCTGGAAAGCACTCGCTATCCCAGGAGACGTCCAAATTTACGGCAGAACTGCTCGCTGTTCGTGCTGCAATCATCTTTGGACTTTCACAGCATACACAAGGAATATTGATTCTTACAGATGCCCAAAGTATTCTACAGCGGCTACAACACCCTCAATGGATCGTAAAATGTAATCACTACCGTTTTGAAACTTTGCAAATGGCATACAGAGCAAAAATAATCGGCATCGACATAAATTCCCTTTGGAATAAAGGACACGCTGGCATATAGCATAACGAAATAGCTAATCAACTAGCAAAGCAGAGTATCTTAGATGGAACCTATAATGCTAAGGCGATTCCACATACGGACTTCATACATTACTGCTCAGTAAATCCCTCTCTCCCTCTTTATTTTTTTTATTTACTGCTTGTTGTGTAAAGATGCTTGTTTTTATTTATTTGAAGTTGCTTTACGTTGCACCGACACAGATAGGTCTTATGGCGACGATTAGGACAGGAAAGGGGTAGAAGTGGGAAGGAAGTGACCATGGCCTTAATTAGGATACAGTCTGTGGTGAAAATAGAAAACCACTGTAAACCATCTTCAAGGATGCCGACAATGGGGTTCGAACCCCACTATCTCCCGAATGCAAGCTCACAGCTGCGCGACCCTAACCACAGGGCTCGGTAAGTACCTGGAAAATGCCGGACAAAAGAAGAAGAAGACTGCATTGTATGCCCCAAGCCTCTCGGTTCTTTTTCTTTTTTTAGATTAGGCTTTACTCTGTCACTTCTAACAACATAGTTTAAGGTCATAATTTATAATATTTCTCTAGTTATATGCTTTTATTATTTGTAAACAAATGTTTGATATGTTATCTGAACAACATTCTATGTTGAGTCGTCCCTTCAGAAACTAAAATTTCATATTGTGTCGTTATCTGTACCACTTCCCATACAACGTGTTTACATTCTTCAAATTAATTGCCAGGATATGCATACGATAAAAAACAAAGTAGTCGAAGTACAGAGAAATGGATCATCGTGACCCACATTCTCGATGGATGATGAGGATGATTATCACGTTCTTCGTACCACTAATCACAATGAGCAATAAAACTGTAAATTACTCCCTATGTCATTTACTAATGATATGCTTGCTTATGGCGCAAGTCGGTGGGTAGGTTGTAATGAAGAGTCAACAGTGTCTTCTTATCGGACCACAACAGCAGCTGGTGATAAGACGTAGTAGCATCGTGCGAGCAGGCAGGTGACATGGCACGCGCTGTCGACGCTTGGATTCTGATAGTAAAGATCTCTCATAACCAGCCTACAGCTAATCATGATAAAGAGATGGAACTTCGGGAACCGTGCCTATGAAGTCAACTACATCGCATATTACATAATTCGGGTTGTTTACATTAACTTAGGGTGATAAATGACTTATAATAATAATAAATAATAATGTTATTTGCTTTACGTCCCACTAACTACATTTTAAGGTCTTCGGAGACGCCGAGGTGCCGGAATTTAGTCCCGCAGGAGTTCTTTTACGTGCCAGTAAATCTACCGACACGGGGCTGATAAATGACTTATGTGTATGGGTCGGTATAGTTTCTTTTTTTTAAATTGGCTTTACGTTGCACCGATACAGATAGGTCTTATGGCGACGATGGGATAGGAAAGGGCTAGGAGTGGAAAGGAAGCGGCCGTGTCCTTAATTAAGGTACAGCCCCAGCTTTTGCCTGGTGTGAAAACTGGAAGCCACGGAAAACCATCTTCAGGGCTGGCTACAGTGGGGTTCGAACTCACTATCTTCCGAATACAAACTGATAGTTGCGTGACCCAAACCTCACAACCACTTGCTCCGTGCCCATTTTTACGAGTTGATGTCCTTCCTGAGGGATGTATTCACTACTGCGTGTTTCTGTGATGATTGATAGTGTTGGCCATGCCGGTTGGGCGCGCAGCTGTGAGCTTGCATCCGGGAGATAGTGGGTTCGAACCCCACTCTCGGCGGTCCTGAAGTTGGTTTTCCGTGGTTTTTTCCCATTTTCACACCAGGCACCTTATCTTAATTAAGGCTACGGGCGCTTTCTTCCCACTACTAGGCCAATCCTATCCCATCGTCGCCATAGGACCTAACGTAAAGCAAATTGTAAAAAAAAAAAAAGAGAAAAGAGAGAGAAGTGGTAGGGTACCTTTAAACAGTTGCCACCTCCAGGCAATGTTTTGATGTCCAGACTTTGTTCCCAAATCATCGTTTTGTTTAGTGCTCTGGGGCATCCATGTTCAAAACACCACATCCGAAGTTAAGTAACGTTGAGTATGGCCAGTACATGAGCAGGTGACCTCCTTCAGTAGACTGGTCAAGCAAGAAAAAGAAACTTGCCATCCTTCCGCTAGTAAAATCATTCTCAGAAAGCTTGGTCAAAGATCTCTTAACGTAGATGGGGGCAATAATCAGGTCAGAAGCATCGAGCTTAGGCAAGAAAACTAAAGACTACGACACACGAAATGCTAAGCTTAGCTCAGCTATGCGAGGTAAGAAAAGAATTCGTTCCAATGATAGAGTATGGGATGTCACAATCGCCGTTACGAGACGCAAGCAGAGAAGATTTAGACGGCAGTGGATTACACACATACAGAACTATGCTACGGTAAGGGAAGTAGCTACGCTAAGTACTGAATAAATTCCTACTGTTATTATAATAAGGCAGAATAACAAGTTGTCAGAATATTGATCATAAACTGTGTTAATATTTTTCCTCACTGTAATGTGAACAGTAAAAGTGGTCATTCAATTTAGAAATATTAATTCAATAACAAATCTATATTTTTTTAAATGTAATAAACACCGTACTATTATATTCCTACCAAAAACACAAGCTAAACTTTTTTCTGGTGTTAAAAGTTATCATTAGCTTGTGTTTTATCTCGAAATGCCATCTTCTGTAATAGATAAAAGTTCCAAAAATTGTTCCCAACTCAGACGAAAGTAGCTCGCTTGCATTGTAGTTCTTGAATAAAAACAGTGACAGTCTTGTAATATATCGTACCTGTTCTTGTACATATCCAGAATCGTCTTTTCTTGCTATCTCTTCCCCTTTCTGCATCTTCCATTACAGCTGCTAATAACTCTTCGATTTTTATACATGTAATCATTTTGAAATACCGTGTAGCATAACATCCTCCGTGTATCGTAACATATCACTGGTTTGCTTAGCTTAGTTTAGCGGATAATAGCTTGGTTTAGCTTTCTGGGGTGTGGTGGCCTTTAAGAACATTGGTTAATTGTTCAGCCATTCAGAGAAACAGAGCTTCATGTCCTCGGAAGATAAGGCTATAGTTTCCCGTTGCTTTCAGCCGTGAAGCAGTATCATCATCGCTAAGCCATGTTAATATACAAGGTCATATCAATTAATTGTCTAGACTACAACCTTTGCAACTTCCGCAAGGCTGCTACCCCCCGTTTCAACGAATCATTCCTTAGTCTGGTCTCTCAGCAAATAGCCTAACCATCCGGTATGTTTTTACTCTCATGCTCGGCTACCTGCACGCACGAACATCCTCACCGCGCGAAGGTCACATGGTTCACAGGGAAGGATTGCTTAATTATGAGCACCTAAAACACTAGCCTCTTACATTGTCTTAAAGGGTTGAAGAGAGTGGATAAGGAACTCCTAATACTGTACTGATATAATCCGTATTTGGTGCAGTTCCGGTTAGCGAAGCACAAACCTTCTTTCATATTTTACACTTGAGCCGTTTATTTTCCCAAATGGTGTAAGTACATCTTTGCAGTTTTGAGATATTTAAAGGTTTTCGTTTGACCTCACTGCAAAGGCTGCGACGCATATAGACAAACCTGCTTAATGATTTTAGGCACAACATTTATCAAATTTTCACGTTCAATGCAAAAAATAATAATGTACTTGCAAAAACATTTCTTTATGACTTAGAAAACATTACAAAAGCAAGATAATATTGCTAACTGAAAATGTCAAAGCCTACATTTTGTTACTTTTCTACTCGGCATCAGTGACTATTTTTGAAATCGTGTTTTAAAATATATTTCCTTATTATTACATTTCAGATTCAGTCGGGCAAAGTTTCAACATGGTTATAGAAGTAATCATTGATTAAAAAAATACAATAAAAGAACATAGACTTTTTTTTACTATTTGTTCGGGACGTCGACCTACAAAGATCTTTTGCCCCTACTTTTTTCAATCAATGACTACTGATCTGCATTTAGGGCAGTCGCCCAGGTGGCAGATTCCCTATCTGTTGTTTTCCTAGCCTTTTCTTAAATGATCGCAAAGAAATTGGAAATTTATTGAACATCTCCCTTGGTAAGTTATTCCAATCCCTAACTCCCCTTCCTATAAACGAATATTTGCCCCAATTTGTCCTCTTGAATTCCAACTTTATCTTCATATTGTGATCTTTCCTACTTTTAAAGACACCATCCAAACTTAAGCTATTCGTCTACTGATGTCCTCCCACGCCATCTCTCCACTGACAGCTCGAGCAGCTCGTCTCCTTTCTCCCAAGTCTTCCCAGCCCAAACTTTGCAACATTTTTGTAACGCTACTTTTTTGTCGGAAATCACCCAGAACAAATCGAGCTGCTTTCCTTTGGATTTTTTTCAGTTCCTGAATCAAGTAATCCTGGTAAGGGTCCCATACAGTGGAACCATACTCAAGTTGAGGTCCCACCAGAGACAAATATGCTCTCTCCTTTACATCCTTACTACAACCCCTAAATACTCTCATAACCATGTGCAGAGATCTGTACCCTTTATTTACAATCATATTTTTGTGATTACCCCAATGAAGATCTTTCCTTATATTTATACCTTGGTATTTACAATGATCCCCAAAGGGAACTTTCACCCCATCAACGCAGTAATTAAAACTGAGAGGACTTTCTCTATTTGTGAAACTCACAACCTGACTTTTATCCCCATTTATCATCACTTGCACCATATGTGAGGAACCTGCGTGTATTTTTGTAAATGGCCGAAGTGTAAAGTGTTGAATGTGAGGAAAGGAATGTTAAGGAAAATACCCAGTCCCCAGGCCAGGGATATTAATCATTTACAATTAAAACCCCCTGACCCAGCCGGGAATCGAACCCTGGGTCGCCGGCTGACAAACGGACGCGTTGCCCCCCACACCGCGGGGCCCAACAACATGGACATTACTAGGCCCTTTTAGATATAAAAAGAAAGTCTCGGATGATCCGAAAAAGCAAATAGTATAAGAATTAGGATCACGTGCGCTGAACGTCCACCACCAGGTCCGGAAAATTTGAGTCAATTCGTTCACTAAGCCAACTTTGTGCAGCTTTTATGCCGGTAATTTTTGAACTACAACCAGTGGCGACTGCTGACTTCTGGTTTAGGGGATGTAACCGGAAAGAAATGGAAACATGAACGCAAACAGACTGTCATTTCAAAATGTCACATGTTTCAAGAGAAAACAACAAACAGGGCCAATAGAAAAGTTTATTTAAAATCTCACATCCACCAATCCAATGTTCTGTTTCATAAATATTTATGTTGAATTGACGAACCAAGACTTAAGTTGTGTAGTTACATTCCGAGTTGGACGCGGTTGTCCTTCATTTATAGTTCTGCTGTTCTCTTTAAAAGAAAGCATTTCTCTAAATTATCGTTCTATTACACAATGGTTAGAATAATTCGGATTTCGCGGTGGAAACGTGTGACCCTGGCACTCCTACATCCATGCCTGATGAACTACTCTCTGATCGGTGAGATGTCATTTCAAAATCGCATCATTCCAGCATTTTCTTTCTTTGATATTTACACTACAAACACACGAAACGAAATTATTTATAATACTACAACACACATTTATCATATATCACCATTTATAGCACAAGAAGAGAACCGCTCACAAGCAAGAACTACAGTATTTCACGAAATAACAAATAAATCCCAGCCACGCGCGATAACTTATAGGATTCCAGCTTGCACTGCCCTCTTGACGGATGTGGCTATTCGTCCCGCATTTCAACCCCACAGAAGAGATCAACAACCAACGTGAGTTCAATTCTCACGCTGCCATCTCTGGAGTAGTTTGGCAATAATTAGTAACAGTCACTAACCTGTCACGCTCGTTACTTCCATCTCTGAGTATCGATAACGGTGTGTTTGAATTTTCAAATAACCTCCATGAAAATATGAGCAATGAATATTTATTTTTCGTTGAAAGTACAAGAGATGTAACACTTCAGTTGCGTGTATTGGAAATTCGCCACTGACTACAACATATGCCAAGTTGTCAGTATATAAAGTAAGCCTACCCCTCAAAGAATTGATTTGTTGTGTTAGTCCAAAATCGAGAGTTTTGTACTGGATAAATAAATGGCTCATTTAATTTCTCGCTTATGTTTTCGTTTTCTCGTTTTCATTCCCGACCCTAAAGGGGTGGGACGGGCCACCTAAAGGGTAACGCCCTCTCCCTGGCCAGGAGATTAGACGGGGTTGGGAAAAATTGAGAGAAGAGGGAGATGGGTAAAAGCGGTTTGAATAAGTAAAGGGGATGAGAATAAGGACGTGTAGGGTATCCAGCGCTTTATTGACAGATTTACAAATACAAAGACATGTATAACAGAGATGCAAATGAGGAAAGATTTAACCAAGGTTGCAAGAGAAAAGGTGTAGTGCAGGGATGTGATAGAAGGAGGAGAAATTAACAAGAGAAGTGAGTAGGAGGCTAAGGAGGTGACAGGTTGGCGATGGTGGTGAAAAGTAGCGTGGTGGGTGTGGATAAGGTCGGATATGTGAACTAGGTGGTTGAGGAGGAGGGGTAGGTCGGGGACGGCGACGAGGTGTGGCAGGACGAGTTAAAGGTTGAGGAGGAGAACGAGACTGTTCAACCCGGTGGCGGCGGCCGTGGAGCTGTATACCATGGTGGATAAGTCGTTGAGTGTCGTCGAGGAGTGTAGGAAGGTGGAATCTCATTAAATACGTGGGTCCATCTGCGTTGAAAATCCGGAACGCTCGGCGCACTGGTAATCCTGCTTGACAGAGTTCATGGATGATGTCTTCAGATGATATGCTAGGGTCCACACCGCGAACGACGCAACTGTAGGTGGTAGAGCTGTCGGACGGCGGCGGTGGCGACGGTGGACGGGCCGTATCTGCAGGCGCTTCGGTGGCAGTTCCCTCGGCAGGTGGCTGAAGTAAGGTGCACTCGGGACGAAGTTGGTCAGTGGTGGGAGAGATGGGGAGAGGAGACGTCATAAGGGGGAAAGGATGGGACATAACTGAAGTGGTTATAGGAATGTTGGAGGAGGTGTGAGCAGAAGTGGTGGTGGTGGTGGTGGTGGTGGTGGTGGTGGTGGTGGTGGTGGTGGTGGTGGTAGTGGTTGTGGTGGTGGTGCAGGTAGACGACGAAGGATGGAACAGTGTTGTAGATGGAGGTGGCGCGGTTGCTACAGACGAATCGGCTGTGACAGCACGCTTATGTTTCCCGTATCAGAGTTGCCGTATCGTGAATGTCGAGCCACTGTGGGAGATTCCGCGTCCAGGATTATCTTTTCCACCCACGACCACGTGTCCCTTCTACCTTGCCTTGTACGATCAGTTGTATTAGTTTGTACTTGTCATTTGGTAGATTTGACCAAAATACTCTGCTTCCCTGCGTTCCGCAAGGCTTAAGACTTCGCATGATTTACCAGCGCGACGCATTATCTGTTCGTTGGTGGCATGGCCCATGGGACCTTGAACATTCTGCGAACATCCACATTTCAAAATTCTGAGATTCGTAAACGTCAGAATACTTTTCTGCATGACCTTCACACTCGTTATGATGCTTGTTTCTCCCTTACAACAGAAGAAGACTGTTCAAGATTATTAGTTCCCAAAGGGATAGTTGGGTCCACAGTGAGAACATTCCTCAATTTTACGAATTGTTACCATGTCTCAGAACAGTCGTCATCATTATTATTATTATTATTATTATTATTATTATTATTATTATTATTATTATTATTATTATTATTATTATTATTATTATATGTATAATTCGCTGGGGCCATCAAGGACCACGTTAAGTCTTGTTGCGTTTGACATTGGCCTTCTTTAGAGCCCAAATTTCCCTCATTCTTGGGCCTGCTTACGCTCCTTTGTCCAAGGGGCACCGTGTCTTCTCTTCGGTTGCTCGTCTCGGTTTAGCCCGTTCAGTTAAGGGCGTCTTCAGCTGAGATATGTAGCATTTGCAGGTCTTCTTTGGTATTTCTAAACCAGGGAATTATGGTTTTGGGGTTTGAATCAAAAATATTTTTTAGTTAAATTTCTTCCGTCTATTCTTTTCAGATGACCGTAAAATCGTGCCCGTCTTTTTCTGACTGTGTCGATAATTTTCTCTATTTTGCTGTAGACTTCCTTGTTGGATCTCTTTTGATGGATTCCAATTCTGTACTTTGATCCCAAGATTCCTCTCACAATTTTGCGTTCTCTTTTCTCCAGTTCTTCAAGGAGTCCTTTGTTGGCATTTAGAGACAGAGTTTCGGCTGCATATAGAACTAATGGCTTCAGAACTGTTTCATAGTGACGTATCTTGGTGTTTTGGGAAAGGCATTTTTTGTTGTAGATTGTGCGGGATGTTTGGTAGGCTATTTCCAGTTTGCGTACTCGCTCCTGAAGTGCTTCTTTGTCCCGTCCATTTTTCATGATGATCTCACCCAGGTATTTGAATTTGTCTACTCGGGTGATGTCACCGTATTTTGTATTATTATTATTATTATTATTATTATTATTATTATTATTATTATTATTATTATTATTATTATTATTATTATTTGAGAGATACATGTTTCCTTTTAGACACTCCTTTCTCTTATTGTTAGTTATAGTTAATGTTATAGAAGTTGCGAGTTCAGTGTTTTTTGTATCATTAAGAATCACAATTAATTCATTTATCTCAGTCAGTTGCCGACCTCTTTCTTTCATCTCCTTTAGCAAATAATTGCCATTTCTTTGAAGTTTTATATCGTACGATTCGTTTCGCAATCGTTTAACCTTCATTGGAACGATGCTATCAGGAAATTCTCTGAACAAAGTTGTCAAAGTACTGTAGACATGATTGCTAAACATAGCTCCGCTTTGTTATCGAGCAAATGACCACGCATTTCTCATTGTCATTTCTGCGACTCGGCCCACAGAATTATAGGAATACTTAATCAGGTGATGTCCTGATGTTTTAATGATCGGCTTAAGTCTTACGAAGTATTTATTGTCTGCAGAATGCTGCGGTACTTACAGTATGTGCTGTCATGGCGCCATGGAGATAACAAAGGAGTGATAAGATAAATCTCGATATGGTTTCGACACCTTCTTTAAGCATCCGAAGATTTCCCAACAGTACACAGAATTACTGTCATTTCTCTGAAATTGTACGAACTCCAGACAGCGTCTCTTTTAGAATCTATCATTGACAGCTTTAAAAGACAAAGTTCTCTTTATATTCTTTCACTGATATGAACACATAGTGTGGCACGCATGGTAGCAGGTACCACTGGCGGCTTCTACGGTCTGTTTCTCGTCGGACGGTGTCGTTTTATGTGCGTTACTAGCTTTTACCCACGGCTCCTCCTGCGTCAAGCACGTTTTATGAATTCAAGCGATTGTGTCCTTTGAGTTCCGTAAATATTAATCACTATGTAGAACACAAAGATGCAGTAATTTTCGTTATTGCTGTGAGATGGGTTTAAATAACTCTTGGATAAACCTTGACTGTCAAGGATTGAACGAAAAATACTCCCAGTGCTGACTAGCGTTAAAAATATGCAGCCCTTCTTGACGTAGAATAGTCTATAGTTTCGGATCTTCTCCGATTTTTGTTACCTATAAAAAATAATCAATGGCTATAGCAAATGCAGTATTCTTCCAATGTACTTCCCTATACACGCCTAACCTTACAACAACGCTCTTTCACCGTCTCCCTACTCTTGTTAACTCACTACCCGATATCGACATATTCACACCATTTGCATCCTTCAAACATGAAATTAACACATTCCTATGAAGTCCTCTCCACGTTTCCATTTTCTTCCGTCCTTCCAACCCATGAACTTTCTTTTTGCTAACTCTGTAACCGACCCTTGCCAGTTATGGTTGCCATTCTTGTTACATTGTTTTTGTTGTTATTTTACAGTTGACACTTAATATTATTGTTTGTATTGTTTGTTATCTTATTATAAGTATTTAAATTGGTTATACTATTAGTGTAAAATGGCCCTCTATCGGCTACACCTAAATAAATAAATAAATAAATAAATAAATAAATAAATAAATAAATAAATAAATAAATAAATAAATAAATAAACCATCGTAAACAACAACAACACAGCTAAAGCACAAGCACCGTAGTTCTCGGGTGGTCAAAGCGAACTCCAAAAATAATCCGCACTTGCGCAGGTGAGGGTTAAATATACACGAAAGTTTTAAAATCAAAGTAATTTCTAGACAACACATGCGAAGATAGTGATCAATATCTCATTGTAAAGATGAAGGGCCAGCGTATCTAGCAAAGAGAGTCTTCCACGAGGCCGTAGTCTTCTTTTTCTCTTTTCTTACAATTTACTTTACGTCGCACCGACACAGATGGTTCTTATGGCGACGATGGGATAGGAAAGGGTTAGGAGTGGAAAGAAAGCGACCGTGGCCATAATTAAGGTAGAGCCCCAGCATTCGCCTATGTGAAAATGGGAGGCCTCGGTAAACCATCTTCAGGGATTCCGAAAGTGAGGTGCGAACCCACTATCTCCCGAATGCAAGCTGATAACTACGTGACCCAAACCGCGCAGCTATTAGCTCGGTGAGGACGGTTTCCTTTTAGTTGAAGGTACGAGTTTAAGGCAGTTTTTTCCACAGACTGTGTACCACCACACATAACATCACCATACCAATGCAGATGGACTCTTTGCATCGGGTGGCAAGGCAATCCGATGTCTCCTCGTACGTCATCGTTTCCTACATGGTCCGGGCGTGTGAGACCAAGTGCCCATCGGAACATATGCATCTCCATGACATACAGGTTGTTTTCATGTTTCAGAGAGGCTTGCCAGCATTCACTTTCATTAAGGACAACTGGGCGTACAACATTTCGCTAGATCAGATGAACAGGAATCCGGCAGTCACATAGCACTCCAGTGGTTTGCCTTATTTCCGCCAGGCTTCACTGACATATTCATGGGCGTCAGGAAGTGCGTCACCATATGCAGACATGATCGACTCAAGATACTTGAATCGGTCGGTCAACTTTGTTCAAATTTTGGTCGTTGATTTTGATTAATCTACTCTTCTGGAGTCCGCAATCCATGTACTGTACTCCGTTTTCTCAGCGTTTAATTTCAGTCTGTTGTAAAGGAGCAGTGTTCAGTGAATGCATAATTCTGGCACACCATGAGACCGGAGAATATTCTAAACGAGTTCGGGAGGAACCAGGTGAAATGCTTTTTCTAGAGGTCTTCTCTCGATGCCTCTCCGTAGTCTGACGGATTGAATGGTATCTGATGTACTATGTTGCTTAAAAAAACACACTGATTAGATGTTATGTTGAAGATGCTGAGGGGACGGCTATCTAGAATACGCTCAAAAATCTTCACGGTATGACACAGCAGACGAGTGGGTTGATAGTTGGTACCTTCGGTGACGTCTAGTTTGCTCTTCTGGACAGGTCCAGTCCTGATGCACTACGCCTTCCTTCACAATTCAATTAAAGAAGGATACTAGAAGTTCGGCATCACGCTGACCTAGTATATTCCATATTTCAATTAGAATATCACCTGGGGCTGTTGCCTTCCTATTCTTCATTCTGTTGACTGTTTGCTAAACTTCTTCGATTGAGGTGACTGGAGCTGGTCCAAGGATGCTTTCAGCACTATTAATCGGCGCGTGGGGAAACTCCTTAGTGCTGATATTTTTGAAGTAGTCGCTTCATCGATTCAAATGGCAGATTCTCGGAAGACTTGGTTTCACTCCCTCAGGAGTGTCCAGCTGCTCGTGCAGCTCCTCGCAGTGCTGGGTTTCGGCTATTGCAAGGGATCGTTTCGCTGCAGAATTTGTGATCTCATAATGATCGAGATGTCCGGCTCCATGGCTAATTGATTAGCGTGCTGGCTTTCGATCCATGGGGTCCCGGGTTCGCTTTCCGGCAGGGTCGGGGATTTTAACCTTCATTGGATAATTACAGTGGCTTGAGGGCTGGATGTGTGTGTGTGTGTGTGTCATCTTCATCGTTAGAATTCATCATATTTAAGGCCCTATCCTCACAGACGCGCAGGTCGCCTATAGGGAGTCAACTCGGAAGACCTGCACCAGGCTTCTTCGGAGGCCAGAAGCCATTATTTTTTAGTATTCGAGGTCGGCGTTGGTATCTTGTAGGCCAATTTCGTCTTTGTCGTAGCCTGCATAGTTTCATTCGACCACAAGACATTTTTATCGAAGAAACGTCATCCAGGTTCTGTCTATCCTTACGGTTTCACCTGCAGCAGGCGCGGCCCCATAATACGATCTGCAGAGATGCAGAACCACCACAATGAAAGATATACAGTAATGTTATATATAGCGATTAGCGATCCTATCCTTCATATTGAGTGTGTATATCGAACCAAAGATCGATACCCACACAGCTGCTAGTGATCTGGCAACCCTGTTTAGATCTGTGAACGACAGAATATTAGGAGAGCACTCTTAACTACAGCTTTCTTCCGGTAGGTGGCTAAGAGTCGCCCATAAGGTTCTGTATGAACTGCACGCCTTGCAGTACGTCTGGCCTATTCCCGTGACCATAGAGTTAGTAAGTAATACATTTGACAGCGCCACCATCCGTAAGAGAATCGCTGCAGCGAGTGAGCCTGTTGAAATCTCAGCTGTTTGGGAAAAGCTCCCTCCATTGTACTCACCAGTGTAAATAGAGAACTTTTGAACTTTTAAAACTGTGTGGATGTTGATATGGTTTAAAATTCTTACATGTCAACATTCTCACATACTACAGTAGAGTTGTGATGCTTCTGTTCAGTAGAAAGAAAGCCCAAAATGTTTAAATACAGGATAAATGCGTGATAAAAGAGGGTGGTTGTAATTAAGTAAAAAATAAATTTACTGTCCATGTTAAGTCTTCAAACAACGTACCTTATGACTGGGGTATGCATATTTTTCTATCTTTTGTGTAAATGACCAGGACTTCAGCAAAATTCTATCCAACGACCGAAAACATTCTCTGTCGTACGAAGCGAATGAGCGAGTTGTTAGGCTTACAAGTAATCATAACTATGTTTCTCCGTAATGGTAGTGAATTCTTCCTAGTTAGGTAGTCATGGAAATGAAAACAGAAACGCTAGTACCATCAGATGATGTTCCCCCTCCATTAAGAAAGCCGGCTGCCAAAGATGTATGCAGGTCTAGGAACCTTTGTAAATATAAATGTGTCGATAAGTCAACTTTTTTTCGATAAGCGGAACGGGGACTTTATTTTTTGTAAATTGTAATTGTTGTTTTTTGTACAAGTCAGTTATTTATATTTATATTCGGTACATTTTCGAGAACTTCACACTGATAGGACATGGAGAAAAGCGTTTCCGCGGGATTGGAGGACGTATTCACACGAGCTCAGCTGACACTTCCTGTGTGCAATACGAATTTAGATTTGTCTATTACACTTACTGCAATGGACTGGGCGTCACAGAGCAGAACCACCAACATTATTCAGCACGATCCGCCACTGACCTGCAGTATCCTGAACATGGTTCACAGCGTCATTCCAGATGTCCTGTACTGGTTCGGCAGTTCGAAAGGGCAGCTAGCAACTCACTCTTGTGTTATTATGGTGGTAGTGGTGGTGATTGTTGCTTTAAGAGGAAGTACAACTAGGCAACAGTGGCGGCTGGTGCAGAAAATTAGTGGTGTGCTGTAACCAATCCCCACTCCAAAAAATAAAAATATTTAGAAACATACTGGTATGCGGTTTTCAAGAGACAATCCACTGAGATTTCCACACTGAACAAACACGCAAACGACCCCAACACATACACACATTGATCATAAAAAACTATAAAATTATATAATTAAACACACAATAACACCTGCAAAGGCAAAATATTCACGAACTCAAAATCTTGGTGTGAGCGCGCAAAAACAGATCTTTCCAATGTTACCAAAATCATTAAAATAAAACCAGCAACGTCTTAATGCAAAATTTCATGTTATGTTTTTATAGTGACATTTATAAACAAGATATTTTTAATTAAAGAAATTCACAGTAGCATGTCCTCATTTTGACAACATAAAAAGTACAATTTTTATAGTTCGATTCCAAATATGGCTATGGAATAGGCAAGTTGGGAGTATTCTATCCTCTTTGGTATTAAAAGACCTGGCGGGAACAAGCTCTGCAGTATTTTGTTTTCTCGTTTTCTCTAAGCGATCCCCTCTTAAATGCTACCGCTGAGTCAAGAGGGTACCACATGCCACGCTCTCATTTCGGTCGTAATGCAAGTGTAACAAGTGCTGAATCTCTGTGGTCGAACGAAGAATCGCTGTGAATTGATGTCTTGCCGGTCTTGGCTGTAGTTTCCACAGCCTATCGGAAAAGTTGGGCACGCATGCGCAGAAGGCAGAGTTCTTGCTTTCTGGCAAAAAGCTTAGAAATTCTCGCTGAGCTGTATTCGCACAGCCCAGCACAGCCACCCGGCGTGGAGAACACGACTAGCTAGCTATCTAGTTATGAGGGGAGTTGAATAATTTCCTATTCTTTGGCTGACGTCTTTTTCAGTGCACTGTATATGATTGCGGATTATATAAAGTAATTTAATTTCTAAATAGGCAATGTGCTGCAGCACTTCAGCACATGAGGTACGGCCTCCCCTGCTAGGCAACCATCTTCTATACAACACTAATCAGAGAGACAAAATGGAAGAGATACGATACTTCGAAAAATGAAGGTATCGCCCAAAGAAAGGCTATGGCCACGAAGGGCGTGGAAATGAAAAACTCGCTAGGCCTTCATATGTAATGCCGTCGGTGTCGGAAAAGAACAAGACTTGACCAAGCGAGGTTGGATAGGTTAGATATAAGTGCGGAGCCTGGTACAAGTCAGTGGAAGCAAAGCTAGAATTCATCTAGGGGCCTGTGGTCGCCAACCCACGCTCCCAAGTTCAGAGCCGCTCGGGCCCCTTTTAGTCGCCCTTTACGACAAGTAGAAGATACCGTGGGTGTCGTTCTACCGCCCCCATGGATAGCGGGAACATTCAATGATAAAGTTAGTCTTTGCTGTTACGAATGCCAATTCCTTGGCCTCCGTGACATTGCGGGTAATCCTCCCTCGTCGATCATACATGGTCTCCGCCAATGAACAGATATTCGCCCGGGGCAATCGATCGTAAATGATCTCGAATAATTCTTCCTTTTTATCATCCAGACAGCCTGATTGAGGCGCATAGGCAGAAACTGTGAATGAATGGCGGTATTGTTGGTCTCTGTCTTGACGGAAAACAGCTGTTCGGTGATGCGTTTAACTTCAGTGACGTTGTTTCGAAGCATCTCGTTTACAGACACTGCGACATCAACTGAAACTAATTTGAACATTTTCAGAGTTGAAGAGGTATGTATTTCGGTAGCAACCAACCAGGCATCCCTCTCCATCATTGTCTCTCTCTCTCTCATTTAACCATGCCTTAAGTTTTCTGGACTATAGATTAGTACTTTTTTTTGTGCTAGTGACTTTACGTCGCACCGACACACATAGGTCTTATGGCGACGATGGGATAGGAAAGACCTAGGAGTTGGAAGGAAACGACCGTGGCCTTAATTTAGGTACAACCCCAGCATGTGCCTGGTATGAAAATGGGGAAACAACGGAAAACCATCATTAGGGCTGCCGACAGTGGGGTTCGAACCCACTATCTCCCGGATGCAAGCTCAAAGCTGCGCGACCCTAACAGCATGGCCAATTCGCCCGGTGCATTTCATTTTCAGTGCACACGAGGAAGTTACTCTCTTTCAAAGCAGTTAGTAAATATTTCTCCAAGTTCTTTCTTTTATATCTTGTAACTGAGAGACAGCATTTCTGTATTACACACAAAAGTACTACAAACCTGGAGGATGGGTACGGGAGTGTGGAATTCTTGTCGTACTTTAAAATGAGACACACGAGGGCAGAAGGGCTGTTTGTAGTGATCAGTTTGCCTTTGCAAGTAGCACGGGGTACTTCAACCACGATTTTCTTCACCACGAAAGCACCTACGTACGACAGAGAAGATAACTGTATGGTAGTCTGCGTAGGAACTGCAACAAGTGAAATACTTCCACTAAATTTTCCACCTAAACAAAAACGAATTTAACGAAATTATAAATAATATTGTCCGCCTCTGTGGTGTAGTCGTTAGCGTGAGTAGCTGCCACCCCTGGAGGCCCGGGTTCGATTCCCGGCTCTGCCACGAAATTTGAAAAGTGGTACGAGGGCTGGAACGGGGTCCACTCAGCCTCGGGAGGTCAACTGAGTAGAGGTGGGTTCGATTCCCACCTCAGCCATCCTGGAAGTGGTTTTCCGTGGTTTCCCACTTCTCCTCCAGGCGAATGCCGGGATGGTACCTAACTTAAGGCTACGGCCGCTTCCTTCCCTCTTCCTTGCCTATCCCTTCTAATCTTCCCATCCCTCCACAAGGCCCCTGTTCAGCATAGCAGGTGAGGCCGCCTGGGCGAGGTACTGGTCATACTCCCCAGTTGTATCCCCCGACCAAGAGTCTGAAGCTCCAGGACACTGCCCTTGAGGCGGTAGAGGTGGGATCCCTCGCTAAGTCCGAGGGAAAAACCGAACCTGGAGGGTAAACAGATGATGATGATGATAAATAATATTCATTTTAATACATCCCCTGGATACCATGCTGGTCATCCAAGATACGTAGAGTGGAATTCGGTAAAGATGCTTCTGGAATCTCGCAAGCACTAACTTCTGTTACTTGTTGGGTCCATTGGTGCTGTCTTATCTGTGATTTCAACGTTTGTGGAAGAAGGCAAAAAAGGCACAAAAAAAAAAAGAAAAACACCCCATTTTTGTAACTTTTCTCATACTAAAAGTTGCAGTTCTGCAGTACAGCATTTCATTTGCTCCTGACATTTTCCCAGTCCACTAAGGAACAGTTCAACGTAATCAGAATTAAATCACCGTGTTAAAATGGAGCGAAAAACGTTCTTGATGAGATGTCTTATGTAGCTTACTGGTGATGCCGTTTCAACCATGACCAACCGAGCTCGATAGCTGCAGTCGCTTAAGTAGGGCCAGTAATCGGGAGATAGTGGGTTCGAGCCCCACTGTCGGCAGCCCTGAAGGTGGTTTTCCGTGGCTTCCCATTTTTACACCAGGCAAATGCCGGGGCTGTACCTTAATTAAGGCCACGGCCGCTTCCTTCCAACTCCTAGGCCGTACCTATCCCATCGTCGCCATAAGACCTATCTGTGTCGCTGCGACGTAAAGCAAATAGCATTTTAAAAAAAAATCAACCATGACCGCGTCATATGTTTCGGTACTTATGAAATACTTTCGTGATTCTTCAAATTTGTCTTGATATCGTTAAGATATTCGAGAAAATGGTTTTCTAACCATTGAAGCCTCCCGTCTCTAATGGAGGAAAAAACATACCGTCTTTATTCCCTGCCCTAACATGATGAGTAATGCTACTTATCTCACGAAAAGCGATCCATTTATCGATTAGTCCTTTAATGTCTGATTGTGGCTTGAAGTGTCCTCTTCTCCAAATATACGTCGAGTTTGGCATCATGCAGGAGCCGCTGTTTGATCAACATTTCGTCATTAACTAGACTCCATAGTAATTCGGCCTTATTGCGATTTTCAGCTTCTGCCCTGAGCCTAGCTTTAATATTAGAGGCGTAACTCAAGTTTCAAGACATATGTCCTGCGAAACTAAACAGAGTTCTTATTCTTGGCAGTTTAAAGTTGTGGTCTCTTGAGAGGTGATATCCTTTCGGCGAGCAATAATGCCATAGCAAGCATTGTTTTATGGAAGTTTTTGTCCTTCTTGGGGTTAATTTTCTCAAAATACCGAGAGAGTTGGCCGTGTAGTTAGGGGCGCGCAGCTGTGAACTTGCACTCGAACTGCACTATCGGCAGCCCTAAAGATGGTTTTCCGTGTTTTCCCATTTCCACACCAAGCAAATGCTAGCCGCTTCCTTCCTACACCTAGGCCTCTCCAACTCCATTATCGCCATAAGACATATCTGTCCCGGTGCGACGTAAAGCATCTTGTAAGGAAAAACATTCTCAAAATTAGTATCTCGTCTAACAAAAATAAACATTTGAAATTTACTTTACAGTATTCGGAAAGCAAGAACTTGACAGTTTTGTGACACTAATTCTCTTCGAAACAATTCAACTTCTTAGCTAATTCCTCATTCTTTCTTAAAACGTCTCTGAGCTTGTTATTGGACCACTACAGCTTATAATTTAGAGAACTGTTTTCCCGTTCTAATTTCTGTAAACTCGAAATAAAAGCAACTGAAGTGAAGTCAGGCAGTTCATTCCCTTGCAGAATTGCATCATCATTTAGTGAACAATAAGTAGATCTATGATTGTGTTGCTCCTGGACAGGACTGGGCTTTCCTTTTCCATTTCTCACCGGCATATTTTGTTTATTTTCTTTAATTAATTCCCGTCTTGGCGTTACTGTTGTAGTCACTTATGGATCGTTTGAGAAAATACATGGCTCTCTACCTGGTTTTAAAACTCGAATTTTAAGGTTTTGGTTTGCAATCTTATTCCGAAGAATGTTCGCTACAAACTGCAGATTAGTTAAGACTTCGTGTTTGGCTCAAACTTATCTGGTGACATTATCCATTTCCTTTTCAGTTCCGGGTCCACAGGAAATTTGTGGCAACTTATACCGATACCGTTAATTTTTGCCTTTTTACTTTTAAAAAATGGAACGCAACAGTACACCATCCGAAGAGAATTAAATTGTGTGTCTTCAGTGTGGCATGTACACGGTATATAACTTCGTGTGGCTATTTCTAGCCGAGTGCAGCCCTTGTAAGGCAGACCCTCCGATGAGGTTGGGCGGCATCTGCCATATGTAGGTAACTGCGTGTTATTGTGGTGGAGGATAGTGTTATGTGTGGTGTGTGAGTTGCAGGGATGTTAGGGACAGAACAAACACCCAGCCCCCGGGCCAATGGAATGAACCAATGAAGGTTAAAATCCCCGACCCAGTCGGGAATCGAACCCGAGACCCTCTGAACCATTCAGCCAACGAGTCGGACATGTACATGGTAGCCACTATGAATACAGATATGTCTGAAAAATTCAATACGAACTATCTAAAATATTTGTATTGCAAAATATAATTTTAATGATTTAGCTAACCTTCAAAAGCACAGGGAAACATAGATTTAAAAACAAAGAAACTCTCAAGTATCGATAATTTTGTTTCATGAGCACACGTACATCACAGTAAACCACAAGGTAATGCACTTCCAAGAGGGTACGGCTATCAGAACTCCTAGCGACAAGAAACAGAACAACACACATTCGCTAGCTCCCGCAAGATCCGGCGAACCGCCGAGGCTTAAGTATTTGGGATTTAAATCAAACAATTTGGACGGGACCATAAGAATGCATAGAGGAATCTCAAATTTGAGAAAAAAAATAGGAAACATGATGAAGCTCTTCCCTCTCCAAACATTGGTTTCACGCAGCTCGTCCTAAGAACCGGGATCGAGTCTTGAGGGAGTCCATATAATACAACTCATTCCTAAACAATAAACATCCCAGAGAAGTTAGCGTCAATAGCAATTTCTAGCCGTACTGTCGGTAGTTTTTTTTTCTTTCAAATTGCTTTACGTCGCACCGACACAGATAGGTCTTATGACGACGATAGGATAGGAGTGGGAAGGTAACGGTCGTGGCCTTAATTAAGGGCTGCCGACAGTAAGGTTCGAATCCACTATCTCCCGAATGCAAGCTCACAGCTGCGTGCCCCTAACCGCACGGCCAACTCGCCCTTTACACCAGGTAGATGCTGGAGTTGTACCTCAATGAAAGCTATGATCACTTCCTTTCCTGTTCTTCCAATGAATGGTGAGCTTTATAAATTTCTCTGGAGGAAATCTAATCCACTTGACAGCGAAGATATTCATAGCTTTACTGACGACGTACAGTATGTATTTATGGTCTAATACTACGCAGCAGACACACGCCACGCAGCACTGGAGGAGGAAGACGTCGTAGGCAGTCAAAAGTCATGTGACTGTACACATGTTAAAATGGGAATTCTACTATTATAACTAAGACTGACTGCGTAGTATGGTTGGTTGAGGTGCTCACATTCTATGACAACAATTTCGTGCGCATATTCCTAGCCTGGTGCAGCGGAAGACGGATCCTCTAACATGGGTGGCCGGCATTTGCAAATGTGTATCCTTGTCCCGAGGTGTTGTCCCTCTTTTCAGGCACATCTCGAATGGAGGTGAACTACAAGTACCGTTTTGACTAACCTACCAATCTTACGTTTCTGGCAGTACCGAGAATCGAACCAGGCCCCCTGAGGATGGCAGATGATTGCGTTACACTGCGAAGGTAGACACCTTCTATGATCAAGGTTGCGGGACAGAATCCTAGTACAATCTATGGGCATGCAATGCTAAAATGCAATAGGTTCGTGTGAGTAGATTTACAGTTGCGTTGAAAACCTCGTCGAAGTTACGAGTTGCCTCTTAAAATTTACAGAAAATTAAAAGCACGTTAGACATTTACTAACTTACTGGGCCAATTTCAGAGGTGTGATCAATCAACCTTTGACCAACTGTTCACAATATAGCGGCGTCGAACCCGACTGTGGTATATGGAGACGTTAAATACGACAATTCCGTGTCCTGACTTCAGGTTGATCGAGGCATTTAGGGCCGTATATCAACTCAGCGGGCGAGAACAGCGTTATTTTGAAACTAGCAAAATACCCGTGCTTCGCTACGGTATTATACTGAAATTTTTGATTGAATGCTTATTGTTTTAGATATATAATCCTCCGAAATTCGCGATCTGACTCGTTTTCTAGGAGAATCTACCAAAATTCCCGATCTGACTCGTTTTCTTTTAGTTTACGGCACGTTTCCTCCCATTTTTCAATCTTCCTTTTCAGCAATCGATTTCGTACTTCCTGGGTTAGGCTCAGGTATTCCTCCCGGTCAGTTGGGTCCGTAAATCTGTGCCATCTTTTCCTATAATCATTTTTAATATGGATAAAATCCTTCAGGAGATCCGGCGTGGTGTCATATTGGGTGCCTTGGCGGCACTGAACCCGCGGCCGGGTTGCATTCTTAGCACTTACCCGTCCAGGAGCCGTTTCCAGCGCGGTCCGCACATTTGACAACGGTCCGGAACATTATTATTATTATTATTATTATTATTATTATTATTATTATTATTATTATTATTATTATTATTATTATTATTATTATTCGTTGCTGGAATGGTTGATGACAGGGAAAACCGGAGTATCCGGAGAAAAACCTGTCCCGTCTCCGTTTTGTCCAGCACGAATGACACATGGAGTGACCGGGATTTGAATCACGGAACCCAGCTGTGAGAGGCCGGCGCGCTGCCACCTGAGCAACGGAGGATCCTTATAAGTACATTAATAACAGTAAAATCTATTGGTCTCACCTCCTTCTACAAACCACCGCTGTTAAGTTTATTTACCGCCACCTCCCCCCTCCAAGAAAAATTAAAAGAAGGCTTGTTTCTTTATTTTTAAGGGAGATTCCAAACACCAATGTTCACGTCTATTTCCTTCAGCTTTGAGATATAAGTATCCCCATAAAAATAATTTACTTTTTGCACTTCATTTCACACTACTCCCCCCCCCCTTCCCAAGTGAATTTTCCTGCAAAAAATACTTGTTTCTTTAATAGTAAAGGATCTTCTAAATACCAATTATCACGACTCAAAATTCTTCAGTTTTTTATTTATGTGTCCTCATGAAAGGAATTCACCTCCTTTACACTCCCGCCCTCCAAGATATCTTCCCTCCCCCCCCCCCCAAAAACGCGTTTTTCTTTGTTTTTAAAGGAGATCCAAATACGAATTATCACGTCTGTAACAACTTTAGTTTTTATTAGATGTATGTATTCTCATACGATTAAATCAATTAATTTTTCAATTCTTTCACCCCCCCCCCCTCCCTTCATTGGATTTTCCGACAATACGTGTTTCTTTACTTTTAAAGCAGATTCCAAATATCAAATTTCACGTTTGTAACATCTTCATTTTTGAGATATCAGTAGCCTAATTAAAAGAATTCAACACCATTTTCAGTCACTTTTACCCCTCCCCCTCCACCCAAGTGGTTTTTCCGAAAACTAAAAGTACACGTTTCTTTATGTTTAATAGAGATAAAAATACCATTTTTCACTTCTGTAACATGTTAAGTTTTTTGAGATATACTGTTAAAATTCTCATTTTAAAATTTCACCCCTTTTGAGTTCCCCTTAAGTGGAGTTTCCCAAAACAAATCACCTATGTTTCTTTACATTTACAGGAGATTCCAAACACCCACTTTTTACGTCTGTAACATTTTACGTTTCCAAGATATTCTGTATATATCGTCTTTCAAAAAATTCACCCCTTTTTGTCACTCCTGTTTAACCGCCATTAATTGGATTCTCCAAAAACTAAAAAAAATGTGTTTCTTTATTTTTAAAGGAGATCCCATATACAAATTTTCAGTTCTGTAATATCTTTCGTTTCTGAGATATATGTATCCTCATTAAAGGCATTCAACCCACTTTTCACCCTTTTAAACGCCTCCTATTGGGATTTAAGGAAACAAAAAAATACGTGTTCCTTTATTTTTAGAGGAGATTCTAAGTACCACTTTTACATCTGTAAATTTTAAAGTTTTAAGATGTAGACACACTCATTTTAAAAAAATCACCCCCCTTTTCACCCTCCAATATTTGGATTTTCCAAAAACGAAAAAATACGTGTTTCTTTACTTTTAAAGTAGATCCCAAATACCAATTTTCAGGTCTGTAATATCTTCAGGTTCTGAAATATAAGTAGCCTCATTAAAAGGCATTCAACCCATTACTCACCTTTTTACACCCTTCCTATTGGGATTTTCCGAAAACAAAATAATACGTATTTCTTTATTTTTAAAGGAGATTCTAAATACCAATTTTCACATCTATAACCTTTAAAAGTTTTGAGATATGGATACACTCATTTTAAAATATTACCCCCTTTTCACCCCCTCTTAATTGGATTTTCCAGAAACCAAAAAATACGTGTTTCTTCACTTTTAAAGGAGATCCCAAACACCAATTTTCAGGTCTGTAATATCTTCAGTTTCTGAGATATAAGTAGCTTCATTAAAGGCATTCAACCGCTTTGTCACCCCTTTTCACTCCTCCTAGTGCGATTTTCCGAAAGCAAAAAAATACGTGTTTCTTTATTTTTAATGAAGATTCTAAATACCAATTTCTACATCTGAAAACTTTAAAAGTTTGGAGATATAGGTTCACTCACTTTAAAAATTCACCCCCTTTTTACCCTCCGATTAATTGGATTTTCCAAAAACAAAAAATACGTGTTTCTTTATTTTTAAAGGACACTCTAAATACCAATGTTTACATCTATAAACTTTAAAAGTTTTGAGGTATAGATACACTCATATTAAAAAATCATCCCCCTTTTACCCCCCACCATTAATTGGATTTTCTAAAAACAAAAAAATACGCGTTCCTTTATTTTTAAAGGAGATCCCAAACACCAATTTTCAGGTCTGTAATATCTTCAGTTTCTAAGATATAAGTATTCTCTTTAAAGGCATTCTACCTCTTTTTCACCCCTTTTCTCCCCTCTTATTGGGATTTTCCGGAAACAAAAAAATACGTGTTCCTTTATTATTAATGAAGATTCTAAATACCAATTTTTACATTTCTAAACTTTAAAACTTTTGAGATATAGACACACTCATTTTAAAATTTCACCCCCCTTTTCACTCCCTTAGCGACGTAATATCCAAAAATCCTCTCTTACCGAGCACCTACATGTTTATATGAATATATCCCCAAAATTTCATTTCTTTATGTCCAGTAGTTTTGGCTCGGCGATGATGAATCAGTCAGTCAGGATGAATCACTAAGGGCCGAATTCATAGTCAGAACTTATGCATAAGTGGAACCCTTAAGTAATAAGGAATAACTTATAATAAGTATTCACTTATACGAGTTTCATGGATAGCACTTAAAGAGCACACTTATTGATACAGTAAGTATTTACTGGAGATGTGGCAATGCTGTATATTATGCCCATGCTTCCTGGATCGTGTAGTTCTGGCTACTGAATAGTGGGATGATCTACCGTGTTTTGTTTATCGAAGGACTTCACGCGACTGCGCGGGAAATTTTTGAAGTTAAAGGATCGTCTATACTCTACATTGTATTTGGTTATCAGAATGGATAACAAAACAGCCAGACACCTGCAAGAACTTGTGTCGAAGTAAATGCTCATAATATAGAACAAGCAGACCAACGCAGTTTCTCATCAGAATATGAATAACGCGGGAAAAACTTGTAGTGGACAACGCAAACTACGAAAATGCCCAGAGTTTAATTTTCTTCTTAATATAATATGTTTATAGTTATCCAGGTACTCGAACCTATACAAATATTCATCCAAATGTAGAGTATCTAGCCTTAGAACGCTATTAATGATTTGACAAATATATCCGTATAATTTCGTGTGGCTATTTCTAGCCGGGTGCAGCACTTGTAAGGCAGACCCTCCGATGAGGGTGGGCGGCATCTGCCATGTGTAGGTAACTGCGTGTTATTGTGCTGGAGGATAGTGTTATGTGTGGTGTGTGAGTTGCAGAGGTGTTGGGGACAGCACGAACACCCAGTCCCCGAGCCACTGGAATTAACCAATGAAGGTTAAAATCCCCGACCCGGCCGGGAATCGAGCCCGGGATCCTCTGAACCGAAGGCCAGTACGCTGACCATTCAGCCAACGAGTAATATATCCGTAGCCGTTACGTTGTAATAGACCTAATTACTTCCCCAATAAAATGTATTATTAAGTTTTGATGTGCGATGCCATAATTTCTGAAACTTCTGATATAATCCGGCAAACGATTGGTTGACTAGCCTGATAAAATTAGCACAAATCAATCTTAAAATAAATGGTGGTAGTGCAACACGTTCATTTTTCCTATAACTCAGTATAGTTCTCTACTATTCCATAGGCCTACAGTTTTGATAACTTATCAACTTGTAACACGTTTCCAATTATTTAAGCGAAATACCGGTAATGATGATGGTGATAATAATAATAATAACAGTAATAATAATAATAATAATAATAATAATAATAATAATAATAATAATAATAATAATAATTACAATAACCTGAAATTACCGAGCTCGATAGCTGCAGTCGCTAAAGTGCGGGCAGTATCCAGTATTCGGGAGATAGTAGGTTCGAACCCCACTGTCGGCAGCCCTGGAAATGGTTTTCTGGGGTTGCCCATTTTCACACCAGCAAATGCTGGGGATGTACCTTTATTAAGTCCGGCTCCATGGCTAAATGGTTAGCGTGCTGGCCTTTGGCCACAGGGGTCCCGGGTTCGATTCCCGGCAGGGTCGGGAATTTTAACCTTAATTGGTTAATTTCCCTGGCACGGGGGCTGGGTGTATGTGTCGTCTTCATCATCATTTCATCCTCATCACGACGCGCAGATCACCTACGGGTGTCAAATCAAAAGACCTGCATCTGGCGAGCCGAACTTGTCCTCGGACACTCCCGGCACTAAAAGCCATACGTCATTTCATTTCACCTTAATTAAGGTCACGGCCGCTTCCTTCCCACTCCTAGTCCCTTCCTGTCCCATCGTCGCCATAAGACCTATCTGTATCGGTGCGACGTAAAGCAACTAGTAAAAAAAAAAAAAAAAAAAAAAAAATGAAATTAAGAGGTGGCATAAAATCTCAAAACAATATTTCATTTATGGTGTGATAGTGAGTCCTCTAGAGATTATGTTCACGCTCTCACACAAAAGAACAAGAATATTCATAACTCTCACTTCACTCACACGAAACGTTCTTTAAATTGTTGGTCACATTACATTTCGACAGGATTTTCCATCTCTACTGTGTGCACGAAAAGCATTCTGTGAATGAAATGCAACATATTCAGCAAAATCATTAGGCCTATCCTCCATGTTACTGCAACATAAGTGAGTCACTTAAGTGTGTGTCGGAGGTCCACTTATAGCAATAAGTGGGACACTTAAGTAGGTAATATGAAATGAAACCTGGCTTCTAAGGGGCACTTATGTATAAGTGCTGTCTATGAATTCGGCCCTAAGTGGTTATCTGCATTTTAAATGTATAGGAATGTTATACACAGAGTGGATAGGCTGCACCTATTGTTTTGACCGTATAAAACCTACAATGAATTAATTATATGTCTCTTAGTCACATCTTCCGCAACATCTTACAGCCATGTTATGAATTCGTGGTCTGATATAGGGTTTTCCGTACAATGTCCAGGAAGCAGTGTAAAATAATTTCGTGTGGCTATTTCTAGCCGAGTGCAGCCCTTGTAAGGCAGACCCTCCGAAGAGGGTGGGCGGCATCTGCCATGTGTAGGTAACTGCGTGTTATTGTAGTGGAGGATAGTGCTATGTGTGGTGTGTGAGTTGCAGGGATGTTGGGCACAGCACAAACACCCAGCCCCCGGCCCATTGGAATTAATCAATTAAGGTTAAAATCCCCGACCCGGCCGGGAATCGAACCCGGGACCCTCTAAACCGAAGGCCAGTACGCTGACCATTCAGCCAACGAGCCGGACAGGAAGTATAATTTAGGACCATCTTATGAACCCTGTACCTTATCATATAGTGCAGAGTACACTTTTATGAAATGTTACTGTATTGTACGAAGTAATCAATCCTATACCTGTCTCTAGAGAATTGCGTATCTGATAGTCCAAAATCAAAATCAATCAAATCATCATTGATCTGCATTTAGGGCTGTCGCCCAGGTGCCAGATCCTTATCAATTGTTTACCTAGACTTTCGTTAAATAAAGAACTTTGAAATGTGTCCTTAACACATTATTCCAGTCCCTAATTCCTCTTCCTAAATATTAAAATTGATCAATATGTTCCAGTTTTGTAGTACCTGCCAACCATTTAGCCCTCTTCGGCTTCTTCCCTATCAACATCACTTAAGTCTTGAAAATGTTAATTTTCACACACTCGTTGCCACTCTTATTAGCCCAGGATATTAGACTGCAGACTCTCAGCACAGTCCGCCGTTAACACCAAGTCGTCGGTAGGCCTATAGGCTAAATTGGTTACTACTTCTCCACGCAACTGAATCCTTCCCAGCCACTTTATACTTTTCAGCAAATTATCCATGTATGATTTCCATGAGCAATAATGGTGAAAGATTCAACCTTGTTCAACGCTTGTAACTACTTTGAGCCAAGAGCACTTTGTACCATCAATTCTGTCCGGCTCTATGGCTAAATGGTTAGCATGCTGGCCTTTGATCCATTGGGTCCCGGGTTCGATTCCCGGCCGGGTCGGGGTTTTTAACCTTCATTGGTTAATTCCAATGGCTCGGGGGCTAGGTGTGTGTACCGTCTTTAGTATTAGAATGCATCACAGGTAGGGCCCCATTTTCACAGATACGCAGGTCGCTTTTACGGCGTCAACTCGAAAGACCTGCACCCGGCATCTTCGGAGGCCACACACCATTATTATTATTATTATTATTATTATTATTATTATTATTATTATATTATTATTATTAATTCTTACAGTGGACCGAGCGTCAATATAAATGGCTTTGGTGATGGTGGTTATAATAAGAATTAGGGTTCGGAAGTTTATAACTTAAAGAGGTAAAAAACATGCACGCAAATACGCACTAAAAGCTAGCTAAAAATTACCTAAAAAGAGTAAATATGACTTAAACATTTTAGGGATAGGTAGCAAGTATTAGAGTATTACTAACATTAAATGTGTCAGAAAGTGATAAGCCGTAATACAGTAAACACATTTAATCATGTAAACTGACAGAGCTACAGTAGGTAAATTAAAACTGCATACATTCATTCAGTATCATAGCCCTGAGGCGCTGTTCTCACTCTGTTTTCCTAGAAAACCAAAAAATGAAGTATTGGCATTCCTTTTGGTATCTGTCGGCGTCCGTTCGTACAGCATCTCTTTCTCAGTGTTAAGTACTGGAAATAATTAAGGTGTGTATGAAATTGTATATGAGCATGCTGGATTTAGAATGTTAAACTAGTAGTATTTCTTGTAATATCCTTTTTCCATCGAATTGCTTTTTGTACTCTTGTTGTTGTTGTTGTTGTTGTGTAGTTATGTTTTAACTTTACTTTATTATCACTTGCAGTGTTAAGCTAGTAGTAAGTTCAACCTATAGTATTGTAAGCCGTAGTTTCAAGTACTGGAAGTACTTAAGTGGTGTATAAAATTTTATATGAGGATGCTGGATTTAGAAAGTTAAACTAGTAGTATATCTTGTCATATTTTCTTTCCGTGGAATTGCTTGTTTTACTCTTGTTGGTTTATTGTTTTTGTTGTTGTTGTTGTGTTGTTATTGTAGGGTAATTGTGGTTTAACATCACGTTATTATCACTTGTAATGTTAAGCTAGTAGTAGGCTCAACCTATAGTACTGTAAGCTGTAGTGTTAAGCACTGGAATTACTTCAATTATGTGTGAATTTGTATATGATGATGCTACATTTAGAATGTTAAACTAGTACTATTTCTTGTAATATTTCCTTTCCATTGAATTGCTGGTAGTACTCTTGTTGTTGTGTTGTTGTTGTTGTTGTTGTTGTTGCTGGGTAATTATGTTAACCTTACTTTATTATTACCATTACCACAAAGATATTTCGCATTTGCGACACTATTTTATGATGATGATGATAATAATAATAATAATAATAATAATAATAATAATAATAATAATAATAATAATAATAATAATCAGGGTTAGGCTTTTTAGGTGCGCACCTTTCTTGTTAGTGTAAATTAAAGCTCTTTGGAAAGATATCACAGGGTGAAATTTTGTCTCTAGTTGCGAAAAGAGGCATTTTTCACGCAACTTTTTTTCCTTTTGGGACCTTTATCCCTTTTTCTCCCAACCATGCCCATAATTCCCTTTTACCCCCTTTTTTCTTTTAAGTTGAATTCCAAATTATTCTATAAGATTTCTGATCAATATAAGATATTTAACTTTCACTTAACGGCTCCTCAGCTTGTGTACGTGTGAATAGTAAGCCTACCTCTTTCAGTAAACACCGCGCGGGAGTTGAAAGCACACCTGCAACAATGGAGAATAATAGCGTGTTCAAGAAAATCTCTTTCTCTCGACTTACCGATATAATGTAGCCCGCAATAATGCAATTGACAATGAGTGATCTATCCCACCAGAATCAGTAGCCTGCTGCTCATGAATGTGAGTTTGTTACTGTGAGAGTCGTCATCTGTTCGCATGGAGGCGGAGAATGGTGACCCAGAGATGTCAGCAACCGCACCCACGTAGTTCCGAGAATTGAGACTGGGTTCTGCTCGAAGCTACTAGAAATCGCTGAGACTGCAGTTCCAGCATGAATGAGAACATTCTGGCAACTGTCGCGGTGTTATAAGAGAGTGTGAACAGCAAGTGAGCGAGTGAGCGCCAGAGTGAGTTATATGATAGTCGCATTGAGTTAGCAAGTGAACTACTAAATTTGACCATGCCGAAGGTGTCCAGTGCCCGATTTATTGCTCTGGCTCAGGAATTCAAACAAGATTTCATAGACGCTGATGGAACTGTTATGCGATGTACTATTTGTGATTCAAGAATTTTGTTAGATGAAAAACACCAGCGAGATAGCATCAAACAACACATTTCCAGCTCTAAGCATCAAATGAATAAGACTCTTTAAGCAAACAAATCGCGGCAACCTCTATTACGAAATGCGTTTCAACAGAGTTCTTCAAAAAGCCAAAATTTGAAGGACTTAAATATTGATTTGTGCGCAGCTCTTACACAAGCAGGAATTCCACTCAATAAGGTGAACCATCCAGCCTTCAAGGGATTTCTTGAAAAATACACAAAGATGTCAATGCCCGATGAGAGTACTTACGGAGCCTGTTTACCAAGAAACCATACAAAGAATCAAGGGGAAAATGTCTGATTGCGATGTGGGAATCATTGTGGATGAAATTATAGACTCAATGGAACGATATGTTTTGAACATTTTAGTTTTTCCCTTAGTAGGGGAGAACGTTAAGCCCATGTTGTTAAAAATGTATAAGCTGCAGAAAGCCAATTCCAGTACAGTAATGCAATCAAAATTGTGGATTTCTGCCAAAAAAAAAAACCACTGGCTTACTGGTATCGAGTTTGAAAAAACTTCTTCTTGTGGTTACGGACCAAGCTCCATATATGGTTTCAGCTGTTAACCAATTGAAACCTTTATTTCCTAAGTTGAAGCTTGTGGCATGCTTGGTTCATGCTCTTCGCAGGGTTTGTGAATCCCTAAGGAACGAATACGACATCGCAAATGAATTCATCTCTTCCCTGAAGAAGATTCTATTGCAAGCTCCGAGTCGTGTTGTTGCCTACAGAGAAACCACTGGCCTGCCCCTTCCAAATTTCCCGGTTATTACTCGCTGTGGATCGTAGAATTTTGACAAAATTAAAGAGTTTGTGCTTTCTTTGGATCCAGCCGAAGCAGGTGCAATTTCCAAGGCATACAACTTCTGTTACCGGAGAAAATACATAATTTGCAGACAGAACTATATTGTGTACATACTTACAAGTACCTGACTGCAGTTATTAAACGATTAGATGAACATGGTCTGGAAAAGAAAAAACAATGGGATATTTTTACTCCTGTGAGGGAGCAGTTAGATGGGTTTGCCAAAGACAAACTTGAGTCTAGTCTTCAGAAGAATCCAGATATTGAGGAATTCGCCATATCTGTAGAGTCGCCATTCCAAATGAATACAAGGTTTACCCCACAGGTTTCTGTGGATGTCGAAAGAATCTTTAGCATCTACAAAGACATTCTATCTCCTAATAGAAACGGACTTACTTTTAAAATGTAGAGATGCTTAATGTCTTGAAGTACAACAGCTTCATGTTTATTCCTTCTTTTGATGAGTGATAATTTGATGTACTTGTTTGTAATTCAATAAACTAGAATAGAGGAAAGAGAAATCGTTGAATTAGTTGAATAAACCAGCACCTTTTCGTCCCTTCTTTTTACCCTTTTTGATCACCTTTTCCCTTCCTTTTTTCATCTGAAATTTGCACCTAAAAGTCCTAACCCTGATAATGATAATAGTGGTTTAACATCGCAGTAACACTTAGAAGATTTTCGTCGACACAAGGGTGAGAAAGGGCTAGGGTTGAGAAGATAGCAGACGTATCCTTAATTAAGGTACAACCCCAGCATTTGTCTGGTCGTGTCTTAAGACGTGCCTGAGTCGGCAAAAAAAGAAAACTTGGTAGGTGTCTCGGGGGCCCGGTAACGTTACATTCGCAGCTGCTGAGTTCTACCGAAGACCACCTAAGGGTGGTTTTAACTTTTAGAGAGTGCGCCTGAAGGAACGGAGCTCAAGAACACTACGCTCTTAAAAGCATCTACACGGCCACGGCCCTTCCAACCAAGTTAAGGTTGATTGACCGACGCTCAGTTAGCCTGTAATTCAATCATCAAAAGAATCAAAGACCAAACCGGACTGATTAAATGGGTGTGAAACTGACAAGGATAAAGGACAATTGTATTTGGCAAGTGAAACTATACAGAGTTGAACGGAATAATGCCTGATATTAGATACCCTGGACTAGTATGGGAGGCACGTAATGAAGGAAAAAGACTGTCATATACCAGTTTAAAATCATATGTAAGAGACAATTGTCTAGTTCGTAGTAGTGCAAAAATCTGGTCCAATATCGAGTGGTTTTCCCTAAACCCTGTTTAGTAAGAACCCAATTATATTCATTAGAAAATTACCGTACTTATACTGCATATGTACTTTTATCCATAATGCTATTTTAAAGACATATTCCTGGAGGCTAGCTGAATCCTCATAAAGTACTACTAAAGGTAGTGTACTTTATTCAACTTCCTCTCATCACAGGTTGCCAAACGACGTAGGATGCAACTACAAATGTTAAAACCAGGGGCAGACCACACGGATAGGCAATATCAAGCAAGTGCCACTCCCACGTGGAATACATAGGAAACTGGCCCGTATACGAGTATTCTTCGTCAAACCTCCCAGACTGCAAGGAGATTGGATCGACAAAGCACCGGTGAATAATATTATGAAGACTTTTTTTTTTTTTTTTTTTTTTGCAATTTACTTTACGTCGCACCGACACAGATAGGTCTTATGGCGACGATGGTATAGGAAAGGGTTTGGGGTGGGAAGGAACTGGCTGTGGCTTTAATTAAGGTACAGCCCCAGAATTTGCCTGGTGTGAAAATGGGAAACCACGAAAAACCATATTCAGGGCTGCCGACCTTTATATTCGAACCCACTACCTCACGAATGAAAGCTCACAGCTGCGTGACCCTAACCGCACGGCCAACTTGCTCTACATTGTGAATACAACAAAAAGTAGATAATTACTCTGAATATGGCCATTGTTAGAGCATGAATTTGATTCATGAAACAGACGTGCAAACTACAGTATATGCATTTGTGGGACTTCGATATAGGAAAAAGTAGTAGTTCACGAATTTTGCACAGATTTACCCAGATTTCAGAATGGGGGGGTCAACTTCTGATATTGTGACACAAACCACCGACCTTCAAAGAGGAGATTTTACCTTGGCCTTGTGTTTTATCAGACAAGTTCTTTCTGGATACACAAATTATCATGTGCATCAAATTCCTTGAGGGTTCTAGGTTGTCAATACGAAGTGCTATTTTAAGATATCACGAAGGACATACCACTGTATTAAGTAATGGAGTACAAGGAGTACCTTACAGGAATAACAACAGCTTATATAACCGAACTTAAGTACGTAACTTATAATTGGACGATGTGGACACGTTAGCGAAGGTGAACGATCTCGACTTGATTAAGGAAACAAGTTCCATTCCGCATCATGCACCCATAATCGTGTTACTCCACTACCAGGATGCAAAAAGTGCAACTCTTTTATGAAATGCATGAAAGTTTCAATCTCGGTAAGAAGTGGACTACGACACATTAACCACAACTGAACAAATCCTAGAGGAAGAATAAAATAATCTTTCTTCCTTTCTTCTTTCTCACTTAGTCCGTTTACCCTGCAGGGTTAGCTTTTTTCCTCGGACTCAGCGAGGGATCCCACCTCTACCGCCTCAAGAACAGTGTCTGGACCGTGAGCCATTTGGTCGGGGATACAACTGGAGAGGAGGATCAGTGCCTCGTCCAGGAGGCCTCACCTGCTATACCGAACAGCGGCCTCTTGTGGGGGATAGGAAGATTGGAAGGGATAGGCAACGAAGAGGAGAGAAAGCGGCCGTCAATACGAAGTGCTAGGTACCATCCCGGCATTTGCCTGGAGAAGAAGTGGGGAAACCACGGAAAATAACTTCGAGGATGGCTGACGTGGGAATCGAACCCGTTATACTAAGTTGACCTCCCGAGATTGAGTGGACCCCGTTCCAGCCCTCGTAGCATTTTTCAAATTTCGTGGCAGAGCCGGGAATCGAACCCGGGCCTCCGGGGGGTGGCACCTCAGTAACACTAACTACTACACCACAGAGGCGGATGGAATAAAATAATACGTAGAAATAATGGTATGGCCGCAGCTGCCGTATGCAGGCATTTTGGTATGACACCATCTGACGGTCCATTTCACTCTACCGGATGACAGAGAAACCGGACCTCTGTCGAGCAAACTATTAGTACGTTTACATGGAGATTGAGATCGATTTGAGTACAGTTACCGTATTGAATACGATCCCCGTTTACATGTGGTAGGTAGGCTATTTGAGTATCGTATTGAATCCGCCAGGCAACATCGACGTATACGGACGATGCAGAATTGTAGTAAAATCGATATCACCAATTAGAATTTAAAAACGACAAATGCAGTAGAGCCCAGGAGATAACTTTCAGTTTTGAAAGTATTTACGGTATCCAAATATAATTGGTGCAATAGATGGAACGCGCATTCCAATTTTACTCCCAACAGAAGGTTATCGTGATTTTCTTAATCGCAAGGGCTGGCCGTCTTTATAATATGATTGCAGTTGCTGATCATTTATACAGGTAAATATATTTACTGGCTTATTATATTTGTTATCGAAAGTAATGATAAAGTATGCAAGGTGAGAATCAGGAAAGGAGTAAGACAGGGGTGTTCCTTATCACCATTTCTATTTAATCTGTACATTGAAGAGGCCATGAACATTTTTAAATCCAAAACACCTGGCATTAAAATAAATGGAATAACTGTACACTGTATTAGATTTGCCGACGATATTACACTTCTGGCTGACAATGAGAAGAACATGCAGATCATGCTCAACAAATTAACATCCATCTTAAAAGATTTTTTTTTTTTTTTTTTTTTTTTTTTTTTTTTTTTTTTTTTTTGCTAGTTGCTTTACGTCGCACCGACACAGATTGGTCTTATGGCGACGATGGTACAGGAAAGGGATAGGAGTGGGAAGGAAGCGGCCGTGGCCTTAATTAAGGTACAGCCCCAGCATTTGCCTGGTGTGAAAATGGGAAACCACGGAAAACCATTTTCAGGGCTGCCGACAGTGGGGTTCGAACCTACTATCTCCCGAATACTGGATACTGGCCGCACTTAAGCGACTGCAGCTATCGAGCTCGGTACTTAAAATATTTCCAACTTAACATTAATGTAAATAAAACTAATGTTATGGTTGTAAGCAAATCTAAAATGAAGCCAGAGGCACAGCTCAGAATTGGAAATATTTTAATAAAACAGGTGCACAAGTTCTGATACTTAGGATCAGTTATTACCGATGACAACAGATGCACTGTGGAAATAAAAAGAATTTCCCTGTGTAAGAAAGCCTTTGAGGAGAAAAGCAGCTCTTAACTAATAAATCCTTAAATACTGAACAAAAGAAATTATTTATCAAAACGTTCATTTGGAGTGTGCTGCTATACGGCTGTGAAGGATGGACTCTCTTGAAGGAGGACGTGAAACGACTAGAGGCAGTGGAAATGTGGCTATGGAGGAAGATGACAAGAACTAGCTGGATTGAGAAGAAAACTAATGAAGCAGTGCTTAGAGAAATAAACACCCAGAGACATTTAATAGCAATGATAAAAAGGAGAAAAGCGTCAGTTTTCGGTCACATTCTCTGGCATAATAACTTCATAAAGAACTTATTCGAAGGCAAGGTGATGGGAAAGAAAGGCAGAGGGAAACCACGGAAGAAGATCATTGAGGAGGTAGTTGAGATGATGGGATGCCAAGGTTATGGAGAGATGAAAAGGATCGCAGAGAGAAGAGATCAATGGTTGCAGCGACAAGGCGAAGCCTTTAGATAATGATGATGATGATGATTATATTTGTTATTTCTACAGAACTTTAATGATAATGATTTCACAAAGTTTACACAAGGAGTAATTTTAATACCACCTATTCAATACCATTTATTCCACTATTGTGTGGTCAAATACACATAAAAAATTACCAGAATTTTAAAGGTACATGTTTCGCCCACTATTCTTATCCTGTGAAGCCTTGGTTTTGATAATCTGTTCCCCAGGCGTGATATATATTGGTCAAGCTTTTTATCAGAAGGTCCATTTCAGTGTCAGGCACGGATTATTTTTAAAATACAATGTGACACAATTACTTTTAGACGAACGTTTTAATCTTTCAAAGTGATTTTAGTATATGTATCTATTTCTTTTATTCATAATTTTTTCTGCTGTAATCATTATGCAACCACAGTATCAACACCTGTAAGTGTTCATCAATACGTTTTATGTAAATTGTTAAGATTCCTCAGACCAGTGTTTGTTTTAAGATTGAATGAGGCTGATGATGTCCTATAAATAGTGGGCGAAACATGTACCTTTAAAATTCTGGTAATTTCTATGTGTATTTGACCACACAATAGTGGAATAAACTGTATTGAATAGGTGGTATTAAAATTACTCCTTGTGTAAACTTTGTGATTAGCTATTTTCAATACGGAGTAAAGACGAGAATAATGGTTTGTAAAGATGATGATTTCGTCACAACAAACATGGAGTGTGGGCGCAGTCGTTTCCAATACGATTTCAGTACGATCCGCGTTTACATGGAACTCAATTCAAACCGAGTACGATACGATCCCAGATTTTACCGTATCGACCTTGAGACTCAATCCGAACTGAGTCCCCGTTTACATGGCGTTTTCAATACGGGAAGTGTACTCAGATCATTCTGAATCCTGCATGTAAACGTACTATATGGCTGGTGATGGTGGTGGTGGGAAACCATCCTCCCTTACCGCTAATCAGAGGAAGAATGGAAGAAATCAATCTTTTCGAAGAATGAGGATATCGGGAAATGTAAGAGGAGGGTTACGATGATCTTGAAAAATGAAACACACAGGCTGTATTTCCCCAGAACCCTGTCATTCCTTCTCGTTGGAGACAACCGCTGTACTCTTCAACAGGAAGGTATTAGGAAACAGCCTCATTAACATAAAAAGATGAAAAATGAAAAGCAGGCAATTATTTTCTTCTTCTTGCCTTAATGTCATAGCAGTTGCTGAAAATAATTTCCATTTTTATGTAAACCTGACGTCTTCGAAGCAAATTTCGTGACACGGTGTTGTAATTCGTCGTCAGTTAGTTCACTTAGTCTGTCACTCTCCCAGTTTCATTTTCTTGTACCGAGCTCGATAGCTGCAATCGCTCAAGTGCGGCCAGTATCCACTATTCGGGAGATCGTGGGTTCGAGCCCCACTGTCGGCAGCCCTAAAAATTGTTTTCCGTGGTTTCCCATTTTCACACCGGGCAAATGCTGGGGCTGTACCTTAATTAAGGCCACGGCCGCTTCCTTCTCACTTCTTGCCCCTCCTGCCTCATCGTCGCCATAAGACCTATTTGTGTCGGTGCGACGTAAAGCAAATTAACAAAAAAATAACATTTTCCTGTACGCGGATTTCAGAATTGTATGCCTTCTCAGCACTAAGGCGGGCGAAATATCAAATTACTGCGCAAAACGGCCACGAGGACTAACCTGAAATCTACCTCGCACGCATACCATCACGTTTTTCGTTAGTTAAGATCCTCTTTTAATGCCTTTTTCTCTTTAAACGGATCCATTTGGGTTTTTGTAGTATAGAACTTTTCGGAAATCGGCTGCAATACATCTGCACACGCCTATCATACCATTTCCTTGTCTAATAGATAGGCCTATGTTTCAACAATAAACACTCGTTGCTCAATGGTGTACTTAACCGTAATGGATAATTGTTACAGCGCACTTTTTAATCAATCACATTGACTGAGCGCGTCAAGTAAATCACGTGTCTCACTAGCGCAAGTACAGAGCTCTACCGACGGCAGAGCCTTACAGGACAGAGGATGGGACAAAGTAGCTCTTGTTTGGTAGTCACTGTATGTACATACACCATATGTACAATGTGTATGTGTTTATGATTAACGTCTGTTCTAATTATTTACGATCTTGACAGACGCCAGGGTTTCGGAATCTTTTCTCACAGAAATTCTTTAACAAACTGGAAGGGCAACTACGCGGAGATTTACTATACGTAAATATTTAATTTTCCTTTTTTATTTTTTTTTATAATTTTTTTTTTTTGCTAGTGGTTTTACGTCGCACCGACACAGATAGGTCTTATGGCGACGATGGGATAGAAAAGTCCTAGGAATTGGAAGGAAGCGGCCGTGGCCTTAATTAAGGTACAGCCCCCGCATTTGCCTGGTGTGAAAATGGGACAGGGCTTCCGACAGTGGGATTCGAACCCACTATCTCCCGGATGCAAGCTCACAGCCGAGCGCCCCTAACCGCACGGCCAACTCGCTCGGTGTAAATATTTAAATGCCATTGACTTCAGCCGAGATGAACCCACCTATCTTGGGAAACAGGAAATCTGAGAAACTAGCCGTTTGCAGCTCTAAAGAAGGTATAGGGGAGAAACGGGTTTGTCAACCGCCGGGACATTTTCCTGACTGTTCGGAATATACATGTGTCTGTCGGAAGGAATCTAAACGTTGTCCAGAAATATGTATAAAAGGGACAATTTTAAATTTAATTTTACCAACCGAAAACCTTAGCAAACAAAGCGTAATCATTATCAACAATGAATAACTACCCCGTAGCGCAACAGACCCGAAGGGCTTTGGCCTACCAAGCGACCGCTGCTCAGCACGAAGACCTGCAGATTATGAAATGTCGTGTGGTCAGTACGATGAATCCTCTCGGCCGTTATTCTTGGCTTTCTACACCGGGGCCGCCATCTCACCGTGAGATAGCTCCTCAATTGTAATCACGTAGGCTGAGTGGACCTCGAACCAGCCCTCAGATCCAGGTAAAAATTCCTGATCTGGCCAGGAATCGAACCCGGGGCCGCTGGGTAAGAGGCAGGCATGCTACCCCTACACCACGGGGCCGGCATAACTACATAACGTTAAGTAAAGAAAAGAACACGTACATGAAATCATTTCCCAACGCAACGTAGAGTTACAACTTCTTCCTCTTTTGCCATACTTGTTGGCTTTGGAGAACAATAATGAATAGTAAGAACAGATATTTTGTGTAGACACATTTTTAATAACACCTGTTACTCGTTTATTACTCATGATTATTGTATAGCAGTTCCATTATGTGTTACAAAGAAATACTCCTCCCATCCCTATTCCATCTGGGACAAAACTCAAGACACACTGGTAGTATCCGTATTTTCTCTGAGGGTTGGTAACCCTAGGGAGAAAAGGGTTGCAGCGTAACAGCACATAGCTCTACTGCGAGACGTTGACCGATATTCTTAGCGCGGCCGCCTTATCTGTAATAATGGGGACAAAGATGCAGACTTCAGCATAATAATTGGGAAAGTTCCTGCAGTATTCCGGTGAACGCTATTCATATGGTTGACATAGTCCATTGAAAATGAAAGGGCGTATGGTTTTTAGTGCCATGGACATGTCCGTGGACATGTTCGCCTCGCCAGGTGCAGGTCTTTTGATTTGACTCCCGCAGGCGACCTGCACGTCATGATTACAGATAAGGCGGCCGCAGTTTATGTACGACTCCATGGCTAAATGGTTAGCATGCTGGCCTTTGGTCACAGGGGTCCCGGGTTCGATTCCCGGCAGGGTCGGGAATTATAACCATAATTGTTTAATTCCGCTGGCACGGGGGCTGGGTGTATGTATTGTCTTCATCATCATTTAATCCTCATCACGACGCGCACGTAGTCTACGGGCGTCAAATCAAAAGACCTGCATGTGGCGAGCCGAACTTGTCCTCAGGCATTCCTGGCAATAAAAGCCATACGCCATTTCCATACGCAGTCCAAGTTGTTTCCGACCACTCTATATACAGCCATCGGAAGGATGCTAGAGGAGTACAGCCGAAGCGATATGGACGTATTAATGGACTCAGTCCGGCTCCATGGCTCAGTGGTTAGCGTGCTGGCTTTTGGTCACAAGGGTCCCGGGTTCGATTCCCGGCAGGATCGGGAATTTTAACCATAATTGGTTAATTTCGCTGACACGGCGGCTGCCGGGAATCGAACCCGGGACCCGTGTGACCAAAGGCCAGCATGCTAACCATTTAGCCATGGAGTCGTACATAAACTGCGTATATGAGCGTTAAAGCATTTTTAATACTGATAAATAATTTGAAAAACAAATAATTTGATACCTCGCACCGTTGCCATTTTATCAGCTGCTGAAGTTAGCCAATCAGATCGCTTCGCGGACGAAATCAAATGGTCTTTGCGAGGCGGTGTTGCTGAATCTGTACGCAACTTTAGAATGGCTTGAGAGCCATGCCAAGAAATCAGCATCAAACACAAATACAACGTGGGTGTCAGCCAGTGTCACCATAGCTCACTTGCTATGGCGCGATGCTGTCAACTCGGAGGTCCGTATTCAAATCCCTCCGCTAGAGAATTTCTTTTCTTCGGTTGCTGCTCTTAAGCCAGTCTTAGTCACGTGCAGATTTAGCAACACCGCCTCGCAAATCCCATTTGAATTAGCTCGCGATGCGATCTGATTGGCTAACTTCAGGAGCTGATAAAATGACTACGTTGTGAGATATCGAATATTTTTTCAAGTTATTTACCGCCCCGTATACACTGTAAACCTACATTCACATGAGTCTTGGAGAAAGTCAGTAAAATTAGTACACGACGCTTGAGAAGAATTCTAAATGTAAGATTTCGAGACCGCATTAGGAATGATGAAATGCTGAAAAGAAGGGGTCTGTATAACCCGCGCAAACTCATTGCCGAAAGAAAATCAAAACTTGCGGGGTACGTTTTACGCACAAGTTAAGCAATGATAAACTCCCTAAAATGGCACTGATGTAGATACCGCTCGGTGGACGAAGGAGTAGTAAAAGACTACGTAACACCTGGAAATGAACATTTGCTAAAGATCTTGATTATATGGACGTGAACTGGAATGACGCCCAAAACCTGCCTGCTGATCGGATTCGCTGGAGGGAATTTGCTGTGCGATATGCTACCTAGCCTTGGAGGAACCAAGTGTAAGTAGGCAAGTAAATTATGGAACGTCTTGTTTAAACATACGTATCTTTTCAGGGCTGTTATTCATGGTTTAATATCCTTATACATGTGAGATTATTCCAACTGATTCTGCATATGCGTGTCATTACGGCTAACTGCTAAAAACGACTGTTCAAAAGGTCTAGAAAGTGATAATTCATTGAGCGGTGTAAGCAGTAGTGAAATCTGTATCATTCATTGTTAACTGCATAAATTAGATATAATTCAATCAATCAATCAATCAATCAATCAATCAATCAATCAATCAATCAATCAATCAAACAACCAATCACTGTTCTGCATTTAGGGCAGTCGCCCAGGTGGCAGATTCCCTATCTGTTGTTTTCCTAGCCTTTTCTTAAATGATTGCGAAGAAATTGGAAATTTATCGAACATCTCCCTTGGTAAGTTATTCCAGTACCTAACTCCCCTTCCTATAAATGAATATTTGCCCCAATTTGTCCTCTTGAATTCCAACTTTATCTTCGTATTGTGATCTTTCCTACTTTTAAAGACATCACTCAAACTTATTCCACGCCATTTCTCCACTGACAGTTCGGAACATACCACTTAGTCGAGCAGCTTGTCTCCTTTCTCCCAAGTCTTCCCAGCCCAAACTTTGCAACATTTTTGTAACGCTACTCTTTTGTCGCTAATCACCCAGAACGAATCGAGCTGCTTTTCTTTGGATTCTTTTCTCCAGTTCTTGAATCAAGTAAACCTGGTGAGGGTCCCATACACTAGAACCATACTCTACTTGGGATCTTACCAGGGACTTATACGCCCTCTGCTTGACATCCTTACTACAACCCCTAAATACCCTCATAACCATGTGCAGAGATCTGTACCCTTTATTTACAATCATATTTATGTGATTACCCTAATGAAGTTATTTCCTTATATTTACACATAGGTACTTACAGTGATCCACAAAAAGAACTTCCATTCCATCAACGCAGTAATTAAAACTGAGAGGACTTTTCCTATTTTTGAAACTCAAAACCTGACTTTTAAGCCTGTTTATCATCGTACCATTGCCTGCTGTCCATCTCACAACATTATCGAGGTCATTTTGCAGTTGCTCACAATCTTGTAACTTATTTATTACTCTGTACAGAATAACATCATCTGAAAAAAGCCTTATCTCTGATTCCACTTCTTTACGCATATCATTGATATATATAAGAAGACATAAAGGTCTAATAATACTACCTTGAGGAATTCCCCTCTTAATTATTACAGGGACAGATAAAGCTTCGTAGGCTATAGTTCTTAGTGCCAGGGGTGTCAGAGGACACGTTCGGCTCGCCTGAAGCAGGTCATTATCTTTGACGACCATGGGCGACCTGTACATCTGGGTGTGAGATGATGATGATGATGATGATGATGATAAATGAGATAGGGAGAGGGTGAAACTCGGTGTCGGCACATAGCCTACTCCTGTCGAGCAATCTGCCGAACGTCTACATGCGACGGACGGATCACCACAAACAGTGTCATATGCCCTCACTTCATTATGAAGCATGTGATTAGGATAGACATGGAGAGAATGGCCAGAAGAGTATGGGAGACAACGGAAAGGACGAGAGGAAAGACGGGAACTAAGTTTGTTGTCGAACTCGGGAAGAACTGGACTGAGATAGGGATCAAGGCGGAAGGGACAGAGAACTGGAGCAATAAATATACGCCAACCAATATGCCAGAACTCAATGACAGAGAAAGGTACAGGGATAGGACAGAGAAGCGCCAGTGGGGGAGATAAGAGGATACTGAAAATATCAGTTGATGAACGGGAGAGGAGGAGAGAGAGGATGAAGGGGTTCTGGGAGAAGAAGAAGAAAACTCAAACCATGACAAAGCTGCCCGTGGTCCTACAGAGGCCGTAACGATAGAAGAAGAAGAACCATGCATAGAGGTTTAGAACAGAATCCAGGCTTTTGACACGCAATCTAGTGATTAGAAATTTATACTACTATCGCTTCCAACATTCTGATGATGAAAACGAGACTAACCACGCTGTCAGACGATACAGATTTGACGCCTTAAAGATTATGGCCACCTTGCGTGCTAATTAGAGAACATTCGGATGTTTGGTTGCCAAAACCCACCTTGACGATACGGTATGGTAGCAAGAACAGCTAGTTGCGCACACTCGTGCCTTTATGATTGCAAATACCGTGACTCAGTGCATCGCATTTGCCTTTTCTTATCGCGCATGTCTAAGCCTAATCGTACCATGTGGTGAAATTCTCAGCTGCCAATACTGATTATTTCACGGTGAGTAATAAGTACCTGTGCACCAAACAAAGATAGTAGAAGGGATGACTGACCTCCTTAATCATGTCCGAAATCATAAGAACAAAACATACGAAAAGTGAAGCTGTTTCGTCCTGATGTTTTGTAATTAAAAAAGTTGAAATTGGATATTTCTTATTCGATTTTAGGTCGATTGCAGCAAGAAATGATTTAGTTCTGCTATATAGTACCTTAATTCGTCAGAGCGCCCTCTCAAGTAGTAATTCACAGAGCAGGGCTGAAATACTAGCCTTCTAAGTTGAAGGTGGCGGGTTCGATACTGGCTCAGTCTGATGGTATTTATAGGTGCTCAAATTCGTCAGTCTCGTCTCGGTAGATTTACCGGCAGTGAAAGAACTCCTGCTGGACAGCATTATTGCTCCTTGACATCTCTGTAAACCGTAAAAGTAGTTAGTTAGTGGGATGTATTATTATTATTATTATTATTATTATTATTATTATTATTATTATTATTATTATTATTATTATTATTGTTGTTGTTGTACCGGAAGGTACACCTCAACTCCGCACATTTAAAAGAAGCGCCTCAAGGAACGCTATCTCTCACACAAATCTTGAAACAGCTAGTGCATAAAGTTGGGTCATTAATCGGAAGATATCACCCATAAATAGCAGAGTATTGTGTTATTTTAAAGTTTCCTAAACTGACTGGATTTATTTATTTTGTTTTGGTGTACAGCAAAAATTTTGAACTTTTCTCCATAGATGTCCTTACAAAAACTGTGGTCATGCACTCTGGTGCACGCTGGAAGAACTAGTGATTTAAATAAGTTTTGTGTTCTTATGTTTTCTCAACTAAATTAACTTTCATTTATTTTGATATTTCAAGGTTTGCAACACTTTCTTTTCGTCCCGCTAGTTTGACTCTGGCCAATGGGAAATTTTCTGTAATTATTTTTCAGCCAATAATAGGCTTCTTGTAACTTTTAAGTTATCCAATAAAATGAGAAAGCGTGTCCGGATTTAGTCCAGACCCTTCTCGAACCATACCTTCGGGTATATAAGCTGCGGCTTTTTCAACTTACCTTGTCTTATTGATCGTCGAAGTACTGACTGTGTGTGTTAAGGCAGGCAGAAGAACAGCCCAGGTAATGGTCACCAGTTTTCTATCTCTGTAGCTATCTCCGCAAACTTGCCCGAGGGGAAGGTTCTAAGTTTTAACTATGTAACCGTTTGATTTCTAAAATGTAAACTTCTTCCTTTTCATGTAAAATTTCATAAAGTCTTAAACTATAAATCGGGGATAGAGAGTGCGTTACCCTCTCGAGTTCCCCTTCAATTTATCTTGAGGTGACTACGATTTTGTAACTGTTTCTTTTCCTGTAATGCATTAAATTAACCTTTCATTCTAGTCACCTCAGTAGCTTGGGATTAGCCTCTGTATCATCGGGCCGCGAGCCCAGTTAGGGTTTTTTACTTGGTTTTCAAGGAGCGCAAGTGTACGCCTCCATATATTTTGAGTTTGGGCCAGTAAATTAACCTGTTCTTCTACTCCACAAAGGCCCAGTAGTATGGGTACTATCCCTGTATTAGCTAGATGGTAAATAGCAGGTTGTGTCTAGAGAGACCAGAGACTGTAAGGTTTTATGTAAAATTGCCTTGAGTAGGCTGTAAGGAATTGGGAGCGCAGTCTCCTTGGCTGAATTTGGAGAGCATGTAAGCTCTTTTATGGTATTTGTGTAATATCGTGTAGGGCCTTTGGAAGGCCGTATTTTTAACCCTTGGAGCAAAGTGCTCTTGAATTGGGATATTTCTGTCCTTGTCTAAATAACGCAACATTGGCGAGGTTGTAAATTTGTAAATTGGGAGCTTGAAGCTCAAAACTTATAAATTCCCTATTTTGGGATTTTCTGCTCTTGTATCAAAATTGTTATTGTACCTGACATTGTTTTTCTTCACCTAGAGAAGAAGTTTGTTTAGTTTGAAATTTGGAAAGAAATATAATATTTATTTTTAAAGTTTTAAAATCTTTGAATTTCGTAGACAGACACATTCAGCCCGCACCTTCTTTCATCTCTCTGTGATCCACGAAACCCCGGTGACAATTATTATTATTATTATTATTTTGCTAGGGGCTTTACGTCGCGCCGACACAGATAGGTCTTATGGCGACGATGGGATAGGAAAGGCCTAGGAGTTGGAAGGAAGCGGCCGTGGCCTGAATTAAGGTACAGCCCCAGCATTTGCCTGGTGTGAAAATGGGAAACCACGGAAAACCATTTTCAGGGCTGCCGATAGTGGGATTCGAACCTACTATCTCCCGGATGCAAGCTCACTGCCGCGCGCCTCTACGCGCACGGCCAACTCGCCCGGTGTATTATTATTATTATTATTATTATTATTATTATTATTATTATTATTATTATTATTATTATTATTATTATTACCATCAACAAAAATCTCTTCAATATTCCAATACTAGTCTAAGAACTAGAATCCGACTTGTGTAAATGGCAACGTTGTGCAGTTGTCGAGCTGCGAAGCGTTAGTAATGTTTTGCCATTTGCTTAATATGATGCTTACTTGGCCACCTATCTATAGCAACACATAATACTAGGGCCTACAAATGTTTCATATTCTTAGTCATCTATCATTAGACGCAATGATGGTAGCAAACGTGAGTAAATACCGCGCAATAAACGTAGTAAATGACTTAAAGCCGGACATTCATGTTGGAAGTATAAACATTACTGCATTTTCGTGATGAGGGTGTTAAAGGAGTATGGTAAAATAACGGACAAATAAATACCTACTCATCTCTCCACAGTATTTATGGTCATTTATTATGATTTTCCATCCCTCCTCTCTCCGCCGTGGCAAGCGTTATGTGCGCCCAGGATGAGAAATGCACCATTAACTTGCAGTGAGACAATACTTCTATTATTTTGTTTAAAAGTTAAATCTTTTAATACCGAGCAAGTGGCCGTGCGGTTAGGGTCGCGCAGCTGTAATATTGCATTCGGGAGACAGGGGTTCGAACCCTACTGTCGGCAGCCCTGAAGATGGTTTCCGTGGTTTCCCATTTTCACTCCAGGCAAATGCCCGGGCTGTACCTATCCCATCGTCGCCATAAGACCTGTCCGCATCTCTGGGACGCCAAACAAAATTGTAAAAAAAAATCTTTTAATTTTCTGAATGCCAGGTATTCTAATTTTGAAAATGATGTGAAAAAAAATATTCATAAAAAATAAACCAAATGACTGACACTATGAGAAGTTAGAAAAATGTTATCACCATTATCATATTTTGTTATGGTGCCGGGCTGGGAAGCTCAAGAGGTAGAGCGCTGGTCTTATGAGCTCAAGTTGGCGGGTTCGATCCCGGCTCAGTCCAGTAGTATATGAAGGTGCTCAAATACTTCAGATTTACTGACACGTTAAATAACTCCTGCGGGACATGATTCCGGCATCTTGGCCTCTCCGAAAACGGTAAAAGTAGTTAGTGGGGCGTAAAACCAATAACATTATTATTTGTCATGATATAAGTAATTTTGGCTGAACACCTTGCAAAGATGACAATATATATTTTAATAACGGGGTATTTTCGATGAAAATCGGAATTTGTTATAGAGATACACTAAATTCCGCACAAGAACGCATTCGAATAATACATTCTATGCCTGACCGCTGATGGCCGACTTTTCGCTACTCCCATAATAATCAAGTGTAACGTGATGCACTGTAATCTCGTCAAGCTAATGGCGGTCATATCTTGTACCGTTAGACATTTCCTTCGTGCTGCGTTCCGCAGACCTCTGCTGAGAACACGCCTCTTTCTGTTGTGCTCTGATTATTGCAGCGTTTTACCAACATCGCCGTGGCTTGATCACTGGATTTTACGTGTCAATTTGCGACACAACTAGTATCTCTATGCACAGTTTTATCCATAATATTAATAAGAATAAAATGGTGGTTGGTTGGTTGGTTGGTTTGTTGGTCGGTCGGTCGGTTGGTACGGATAGGCTCGAGAAACACTGGACCGATTGAGCTGAAAACTGGAAAAGGACATAGCTTTAAATCCCGGGTCAGCAAAGGGAAACTTTTGATTTTGATATATTTCACCGTTTCGAACTAATGTGAATTTTACAGGGGTATGTCCCAAATTTGAGTCAATATTTGCCCTACATCAACTAAAATAACGGGAAAGCGGTTGGCCTTATCGGAAAAAGAAGTGCACCGTGTGGCCTTGAAATTAAATCTTCTACAAGAAACGTCATACGCATTTTCTTCGTAACTCTAACGGTTTTCGAGAAATTGCAGCTTTCTTGTCTTTTGGCTGTGGTCTCCGTTACTAATTAATATTGAACCGCGGATGGCAGCTACCTCTATGTTCGTCAACAGATGTTTTTCTAAACCTAATGAAGTCCAAAACAGCCTCCTTATCGAACTATTCTTCATTGTATTTATACTATATTTCTGTAGTGTCATTATGTAGTCTACTATTATTTTAATTCTCCATTGGGTTTAACCCGAATTGAATTTGTCACACAGGAGTTCTTTAACATGCCAAGTAACAAAAATTTGTTGCACATTTAATGCTATCAAAAGTCAGCCGATCGAGCTCGATAGCTGCAGTCGCTTAAGTGCAGCCAGTATCCAGTAATCGGGAGATAGTGGGTTCGAACCCCACTGTCGGCAGCCTTGAAGATGGTTTTCCGTGGTTTCCCATTTTCACACCAGGCCACGGCCGCTTCCTTCTCATTCCTAGCACTTTCCTATCCCGTCGCCGCCAAAAGACCTATCTGTGTCGGCGCGACGTCCCCACTGTCGGCAGCCTTGAAGATGGTTTTCCGTGGTTTCCCATTTTCACACCAGGCCACGGCCGCTTCCTTCTCATTCCTAGCACTCTCCTATCCCGTCGCCGGCAAAAGACCTATCTGTGTCGGCGCGACGTAAAGCAAATAGCAAAAAGAAAAGAAAAAGAAAAGTCAGCTGAAATCGAATCCGCTATCTTGATTAAAGGATAATAGTTACCTGATTACGCCACAGTGATCAGCAACAAACTACCTGTTACAGATGGATTAGGAAGGAGAAGAAAAGACAGCTGGTAACACAACCAAGCCTCGTTCGCCAGGATAATCAAGACATGGGCAGCGTGGATATGTTCAACAAACTGCGACATCCCAGTCAGATCAATGAAGTGGTACTGGCCATTTGATTGCTGTTGTCAACTTGTGGCTTCCGTACAGCCATGTGGACAAAACTGTGAATCTCGTGGAGTTCACAAAGAGTACAGAGATAACACTGATAGGCTAACGAGGGTTAGGACTTTGATGACACGTCATCTTTTATTTGGTTCACAACAGACATTGCTAACTTGTACAGAAATCCTGATCACAATTCTCACAATGCAGAAATACTAATTTATTAGGGGTTTTTTTGTCATTTTTTACCATTTTGTATTTTTAGGTCATTTCCTAAAATTATACGTCATTATTTGGTCATTTTATGGAATTTATTAGATTATTTTATACTTTTTAAGTCATTATCTTACGGTTTGAGGATTTTGAAACATTTACGCGTGTGGTATTGGATATTATCGCAACTTTAAGTGAGGATGAATCCGGAGACTTGAGAATCTTCACAACACTGTCAATCTGGGGACTAAAGAAACTTTGTTCACCACTTACTTCTTGCAAATGTCCACCATTCCAGGAGAGACACCTCCAATTGAAGAAGTCTTCCTCGTGAACAATCGAGGTTTTCTTCTGAAGACGCGGAACAAAGCTCTCTGCGAAACGAAATGAATTTCACCGTGTTTTCTTGACAAGCCAACAGGCCAAGAGCTTATTGTAATGTCTACAACATAAATATACTGTAGGCTATACCACTTCGATTAGTAAATCGATTGTAAAATTTCATTTAAAATTGGTGTATATTTTTTTTAAGTTTTGGATCTTTTTACCTGATTTTTGCCTTCATTTTATAAATCATTTTATAGATCATTTTTAAACATTTTAGCGGGCGAGTTGGCCGTGCGGTTAGAGGTGCGCGGCTGTGAACTTGCATCCGGGAGATAGTGGGTTCGAATCCCACTGTCGGCAGTCCTGAAGATGGTTTTGCGTGGTTTCCCATTTTCACACCAGGCAAATGCTGGGGCTATACCTTTATTAAGGCCACGGCCGCTTCCTTCCAACTCCTAGGCCGTTCCTGTCCCATCATCGCCATAAGACCTGTCTGTGTCGGTGCGACGTAAAGCCACTAGCAAAAAAAAAAAAAAAAATAGGTCATCAAAATCCTGGGCCTGCTAATAACCATTCTCTCTTCAACTGTAGTAGAAAAACCTCGAGGTGATCCACTTAGAAAATATTTTAACAAATAAAGGTAAGTTTAGAAAAATTAATTTTCAGCTTCAGTTAGGGATGTTAGAGTTGTAATTCGGTTCTTCTTGCAATATTACAGGTCCTTGTAAAGTAAACCAACGAAGATGTGGTCAATATGGCAATACGCAAAATTTGTATGAATAATATGTAGTGTTGAGTTGCATTCAAAATCGTGTTTCAAGAAGTACTACGCCAAATTCATATATACAACATTCTAAATCAGTTTATATTGATGTTTCTCACTTTCTCAATGTTCTAGTTGCCTTATTGCCCTCAGTATGAAATTACATACGTATAAAAGAACATAAACCGCCTCTGTGGAGTAGTGGTTAGTGTGATTAGCTCTGCCACGAAATTTGAAAAGTGATAAGAGGGCTGGAACGGGGTCCACTCTGCCTCGGGAGGTCAACTGAGTAGAGGAGGGTTCGATTCCCACCTCAGCCATCCTCGAAGTGGTTTTCCGTGGTTTCCCACTTCTCCACGCAAATCCTGCAATGGTACCTAACTTAAGGTCCCGGCTGCTTCCTCACCTCTTCCCATCCCCTCACAAGGCCCCTGTTCACCATAGCAGGTCAGGCCGCCTGAGCGGGGTACTGGTCTTCCTTCCCAGTTGTATCCCCCGCCCCAATGTCTTACCTTCCAGGACACTGCCCTAGAGGCGGTAGAGGTGGAATCCCTCGCTGAGTTCGAGGGAAAAGCCAACTCTGGAGGGTAAACGGATTAAGAAAGAAAGAAGAAAGATAAAAGAACATAGAAAGAAATCAAAATACTGCAAAAATGATTATATACTCATTATAAGTTCCATAAGTGAATAAATATTTCAATCTTTCAACAATAATTTGTAAACGTTTAAAATTTCGGTATATAATGGGCTAATGTCTTATATCCACAGGGTAACAGAAATCCTGTTTTTTCCGGCAACTCTCGCATTCCAGCTCGATTTTAGAATATCCTGCTTCTCGTATATTTTTCTCCCGTGTTCATTTATCAATCAAGATCGTGAAGTTCAAATTATTCCCATCAAGATGTAGAATTAACATCTGCATTATTACAGACCTTAATCTCTACTGTATACATGACATATATATTTCGAAAATGAAAGCTTTGTTTGACAAAAAGAAATGCCTTTCCATGTCATATAAAGTACTTAGTGACCATCGATTCAATGTTTGTTTGTTTGAACAATAGGGTTTTTTTTTTACAATCTGCTTTACGTCGCACCGTCACAAATAGGTCTTATGGCGACGATGGGATAGAAAAGGCCTAGGACTGGGAAGGAAGGGCCGTGGCCTTAATTACGGTCTGTCTGGTGTGAAAATGGGAAACCACGGAAAACCATCTTTATGGGTGGCGATAGTGGGGTTCGAACCCACTATCTTCCGGATGAAAGCTCACAATTACGTGCCCCTAACCGCACAGCCACCTCGCCCGGTAACAATAGATTTAAATATGGAGAATGTAACAGGGTCTTTTATCTGAAACTAGCCCATACATGTGTGGATCCGTAGTCTCGCTATCGTACATTTACTACGACAGTACTTCATATAACTTTTGTTAACATTTATAATTCATTTTTGATACGATAAAACGAAGAAACTGCTGTTTTGAAGGTCCATAAATTTAGTACTTGGATATAATATGGCCTTGCTATTAACAATGCTAGAGGACTACATATCGTAATGTATGGTTGTGAATCTCTATTCACCGGAGAACAATGGGCTCATGCTTGAAAGGTTCTCAGAAACATTGATCATTGGCACCGGTTACTAATATGACTGTCATAATCTCTTCTGTTTCCTCGATGTCAACACCAACGGCATATTTCTTAATGCTGTCAAACGAACCTTGTGCAAGAAGAAAGATATTCTGAAGCAACATCCTTTCGCGGTGAGTAGTTAATGAGCTAAATAAACAAGGCTTATGTTTGCTCTACTGTTGTTTCTATGGGCTGTGCCCCCCATAACAGTAGGTGTCTCTCTATTGGAAGTGCACACTTCTTGACGAAGGGGAGTTCACAAGATAATTAGAAACATAAGCATAATGGAATATTAACTTCCATAGCAGTGTAGTTTACTTCCAAGTGTGCAGGGCTAGTGGCTCAGATGGTAGTGCGCTGAGTTCCATCCCATCTCAGTCCAATGGTATTAGAAGGTGTTGAAATACGCAAGCATTGTATCGGTATACCTTCGTCACGCAAAAGAACTTCTACGGGGCAAATTTTTTGCAAATAAACGTATCCGAAACGTTATAAGTACTTAGTGGGGCGTAAAATAATAATAATAATAATAATAATAATAATAATAATAATAATAATAATAATAATAATAATAATAATGTGTTGTGTTTGAGTCACCAGTCCATAGACTGGTGTAATGCAGCTCTCCATGCCACCCTATCCTGTGCTAACCTTTTCATTTCTACGTAACTATTGCATCCTACATCTGCTCTAATCTGCTTGTCATATTCATACCTTGGTCTACCCCTACCGTTCTTACCACCTACACTTCCTTCAAAAACCAACTGAACAAGTCCTGGGTGTCTTAAGATGTGTCCTATCATTCTATCTCTTCTTCTCGTCAAATTTAGCCAAATTGATCTCCTCTCACCAATTCGATTCAGTATCTCTTCATTCGTGATTCGATCTATCCATATCACCTTCAGCATTCTTCTGTAACACCACATTTCAAAAGCTTCTATTCTCTTTCTTTCTGAGCTAGTTATCGTCCATGTTTCACTTCCATACAATGCCACGCTCCACACGAAAGTCTTCAAAAACATCTTTCTAATTCCGATATCAATGTTTGATGTGAGCAAATTTCTTTTCTTAAGAAAGCTCTTCCTTGCTTGTGCTAGTCTGCATTTTATGTCCCCCTTACTTCTGCCAGCGTTAGTTATTTTACTACCCAAGTAACAATATTCATCTACTTCCTTTAAGACTTCGTTTCCTAATTTAATATTTCCTACATCACCTGCCTTCGTTCGACTGCACTTCATTACTTTTGTTTTGGACTTATTTATTTTCATCCTGTACTCCTTACCCAAGACTTCATCCATACCATTCAGCAACTTCTCGAGATCTTCTGCAGTCTCAGATAAAATAACAATATCATCGGCAAATCTCAAGGTTTTGATTTCCTCTCCTTGGACTGTGATTCCCTTTCCAAATTTCTCTTTGATTTCCTTTACTGCCTGTTCTATGTAAACATTGAAAAGGAGTGGGGACAAACTGCAGCCTTGCCTCACTCCTTTCTGGATTGCTGCTTCTTTTTCAAAGCCCTCGATTCTTATCACTGCAGACTGATTTTTATACAGATTGTAGATAATTCTTCGTTCTCGGTATCTGATCCCTATCATCTTCAGAATCATAAATAGCTTGGTCCAATCAACATTATCGAATGCCTTTTCTAGATCTACGAATGCCATGTACGTGGGCTTGTCCTTCTTGATTCGATCCTCTAAGATCAGACGTAAAGTCAGGATTGCTTCACGTGTTCCTACATTTCTTCTGAAGCCAAATTGATCTTCTCCCAACTCAGCTTCAACTTGTTTTTCCATTCTTCTGTAAATAATACGTGTTAAACTTTTGCAGGCATGAGATACTAAACTAATGGTGCGGTAGTTTTCACACCTGTCAGCACCGGCTTTCTTGGGAATAGGTATAACAACATTCTGCCGAAAATCGGATGGGACTTCTCCTGTCTCATACATCTTGCACACTAAATGAAATAACCTTGCCATGCTGGTTTCTCCTAAGGCAGTCAGTAATTCAGAGGGAATATCATCAATTCCAGGTGCCTTGTTCCTATTTAGGTCACTCACAGCTCTGTCAAACTCTGACCTCAAAATTGGGTCTCCCATTTCATCAGCATCAACAGCCTCTTCATGTTCCAGAACCAAATTATCTACATCTTTACCTTCATACAACTGTTGGATATGCTCCTGCCATCTTTCTGCTTTGTCTTCTTTCCCTAGAAGTGGCTTTCCATCTGAGCTCTTAATATTCATGCACCTCGATTTCCTTTCTCCAAAGGTTTCCTTGATTTTCCTGTATGCAGCATCTACCTTTCCCAGGACCATACAGCCTTCGACATCCTTGCACTTCTCCTTCAGCCAGTCTTCCTTAGCTACCTTGCACTTTCTATCCACTCCATTCTTTAATCGCTTGTATTCTTTTCTGCCCTCTTCATTTCTAGCATTCTTGTATTTTCGTCGTTCATCAATCAGGCCTAGTATCTCCTGAGTTATCCACTGATTCTTAGTTGATCTTTTCTTCCTTCCTAACATTTCTTCAGCAGCCCTATTGACTTCATTTTTCATGACTCTCCACTCTTCCTCTATAGTGTTTCCTTCAGCCTTTTCATTTAGTCCTTGTGCAACATGTTCCTTGAAACAATCCCTCACACTCTTTTCTTTCAACTTGTCTAGATCCCATCTTTTTGCATTCTTTCCTTTCTTCAATTTCTTCAACTTCAGATGGCATTTCATGACCAACAAGTTGTGGTCAGAGTCCACGTCTGCTCCTGGGGAAGTTTTGCAATCCAACACCTGGTTTCTGAATCTCTGCCTAATCATAATGAAGTCTATTTGATACCTTCCAGTGTCTCCAGGTCTCGTCCACGTATACAGCCGTCGTTTGTGGTGTTTGAACCAAGTATTGGCAAGGACTAAATTATGATCAGTGCAGAATTCAACCAGCCGACTTCCTCTTTCATTCCTTTGTCCCAATCCAAATTCTCCTGCTGTACTACCTTCTCTTCAGTGGCCTACCACTGCATTCCAGTCTCCCATCACAATTAGATTCTCATCACCTTTTACATATTGTATTAAATCTTCTATCTCCTCATATATTCTTTCAATTTCTTCATCATCCGCTGAACTAGTAGGCATATAGACCTGCACTATTGTGGTGGGCATTGGTTTGGTGTCTATCTTGACGACAATAATTCTTTCACTATGCTGGACGTAGTAGCTTACCCGCTGCCCTATTTTCTTATTCATTATTAAACCAACTCCTGCATTTCCCCTGTTTGATTTCGTGTTGATAATTCGGTAGTCGCCTGACCAAAAATCTTGTTCTTCCTGCCAACGTACTTCACTTATACCAACTACATCTAACTTTAGCCTATCCATCTCCCTTTTCAGATTCTCTAACCTACCACAACGATTCAAACTTCTAACATTCCACGCTCCGACTCGCAGAATGTCAGTATCCATCTTCCTGATGATCGCCCCCTCTCGTGTAGTCCCCACCCGGAGATCCGAATGGGGGACTAGTTTACCTCCGGAATATTTTACCCGGGAGGAAGCCATCATCAGTACATCATTCATACAGAGAGAGCTGCATGTCCTCGGGAGGTAGTTACGGCTGTAGTTTCCCGTTGCTTTCAGCCGAGTAGCAGTATCAACACAGCTAAGCCATGTTGAGTATTATTACAAGGCCGTATCAGTCAATCATCTAGACTGCCGCCCTTGCAACTACCGAAAGGCTGCTACCCCCCTTTCGATAAATCATTCGTTAATCTGGTCTCTCAACAGATACCCATCCGATATGGTTGCACCTGCGGCTCGGCTATCTACATCATTGGGACACGCAAGCCTCCCCACCGCGGCAAGATCACATAGTTCGCAGAGGATAATAATAATAATAATAATAATAATAATAATAATAATAATAATAATAATAATAATAATAATAATAATAATAATAATAATAATAATAATAATTGTTACCGGGTTTTTTGGATCGCAGAGAGGTGAAAGAAGGTGCGGGCTGAATGGGTCTATCTACTATATCAAAGATTAACTTAAAACTTTAAATAAAGGTTATATTAACAAACTTTTCACTAGGTGAAATAACAAGGTTAGAGGTACAAATAGCAGTTTGGAAATTGCAAGTGCTGAGCTTCCAGCTCCAAATTTACAAGTTTTCAATATCACAAATGTTGCGTTTAGTTAGACGAGGAGAGAAATCTCCCAATTCAAGAGCTCTTTGCTCCAAAGGTTACAAATACAGCCTTCCAAAGGCCCCCTTCAATATTACAGTAAAATTAGCAATCTCAGAAAAGAGCTTACATGCTCTCCAACTTTAACCAAGGAGACTGCGCTCCCAGTTTCTTACAGCCCACTCAAGGCAACGTTACACACCAAAAAAAAAATCTTACAAATATCTGGCCTCTTCAGGCCCAACCTACAATTTACAATTTTTAGACAGGGGTATCTATTACCCAAACTACTGAGTCTTCGTGGAAAAAAAGAACATGTTAAATTACTGGCCCGAGCATAAAATGTATGGAGGCGTACACTTGCGCTCCTAGAAAATTACAGTAAGTCTAAAACCCTAATTGGGCTTGCGGCCCTATGATGCAGAGGCTAATCCCAAGCTACTCAGGTGACTGAAATGAAGGTTAATTTAATGCTTGACAGAAAAGAGAAACAATTTCAATATCGTAGTCACCTCAAGATAAATTGAAGGGGAACTCGAGAGGGTAACGCACTCTATATCTCCAATTTACAATTTAAGTCTTTATGAAATTTTAAATTAACCGAAAGAAGGTTTACATTTTAGAAAACAGGTGGTTACATAGTTAGAAATTAGGCTGCCGACTGTGGTATTCGAACTCATTATCTTCCGAATGCAAGCTCACAGCTTCGTAGATGAAATAAACAGACTAAAACAAATAATTGTTGAATTCAAGAAGAAGTGGGGGAATTTGGGTAATAACCTGGGAAGGCTAGGTCATTTAAAGATAAAAATTTCATGATGCTCCGTATTGAACTGTACCACAATTAAATTGAAATAACAAATAACGTAGTTCAACCTATTCAATACAAGTAAATAAGAAATGTGACTTCGCGCCTGATAGTATACGCAGGCTGGCTCACTTAACTTTTCTCCGCTTCTCGTAAACATTTTGAGACAGTGCCGAACTTTGCGTGTGTTGTGCTACTATTCAGAATATTGCGCCTTAAGTGACTGACCTTCTACTTCTAAATTTTACGATTTAAAACCGTGCAGTGCCTATCCCCATTACCTTATATTGCTTCTTCAACTGTTTTTGTTAAAGACTCATTCTTTAATTTCTTATTTACCTATGCATTGTTTTCGCATTTTATTCGGCTGATGATGACCCAGATTGGGGTCGAAACCGGTACCGCTTCCACTTATAATTAAATAGGAATGTAACACCGAATTTCTTATTTACTTGTATTGAATAGGTTGAACTACGTTATTTGTTATTTCAATTTAATTGTAAGGCTAGGTCAAGCGGTAAGGAAACCTTTCAGGACAGTGAACACCTTGTCTGGTATACTGATCAATGAAATACCTCGATAGATGCTGCAATCCTTCCTGCTCCCTTGCTTAGAGATAGGTCCGATAAGAAGGTACCCTATTAGCATTCCGTGCTAATCTTATTACTCTGTGAAATAACTTCATCCCTGCCTTCTCAGTATAATTCACCATTTCAGGCCTGATTTCATCTATGTCTGTTACTTTATGGCAATGGAGTTTATTTACCATCCTTTCAGTTTCCTCAACCGTAATTTCACTACCATTGTCCTTCGCCCAATGAGCTCAGTTGTTCGTGTTGTCAATAGAAAGATTTCCTTTTACCTTGAGAAGATTTCAGAACATGCCTTCGCTTATCCAATGATTCCCTAGTTCTATTATGAGCTTACCTCATTTACCCAAAACATGATTCGTTTCCCGTTCCCCTCTCTTTCTACGAGTCTTTATTACTGCCCAGAAAGTTTTCCCTGCCGCTTGATCTAGCCTTTCCAGGTCATTATATCTCTTTACTGCTTCCCTTCACGTATACAACGTGATAAACGTCGCAGAGAACGAGAGAGAAGAACAGCAAGCTGTAGCAGCATCGACGCGGGGACTCCAGGAAGGCGAAGCTCACCACAATACCGGGAGAGACACTGGACCACCTTCACGGAAGCGGTCGAAGAATCATTCACCAGCCAGCATGAATCCAGCGATCGACATAACTTTGCAGTTGGCAGTATCATCGGTCAACATGTGCTAGACTCCTGGGTTCCATAGAGAGCCGCCTCACAATGTCATCGGTACTCCCAGGTCAGACAAACCCAATTTATAAGTAGCATGGGCTAGATTAAAATTAAAATTCAAGGTGGCGTCAGCCACGACAGTTATGTAAATAATGGCTTGTATAGGATAGGTATGCACAGACCTCGAACTCTGGACGGTAGTAATGGTTGTAAATTTTTTTTCACCTTGTATATTGATTGTTTCTGTTCGCGGCATATTTTATGCATTGGTCACGTTAGCTAGGTCTTTTAGCCAGATACGGGAATTTCACAAGCAGAGGATTTTTATTATATTGGTTTTTGTACGTATTTTTTTCATACTGGAGACAGATTCCTTGACTTGCACAGGTTGGCATGGCTGGAGGTGTTAGACATGATACTAGTGCTCCATGTGCACAGTAGAGATAGCTAATTGCACGCATGGACGTTATATGACTGAGTGCTGTTGATATGATGAATAATTTTGGTAGCGCCAGGGAATTGAACCCAGGTGTCATGATGAATGGCCCTATGGAGGCAAAGTATGTGAGAGTAATATGTTGTCCAAGCCCTATGAAGGCAGATATGATATGATGAGATAATTTCAGCACTAAAAGTTTAGATGTGTGTTAATGTAAAGGGGTAAGAAGTCCCTGTAGATGAACAGCTGTGCGTAGTGTAAGATGGCGGGGAGAACACTCTGCCAGGTGACTTGTGCGAGGCAGGGTAGTCGAGTGTGACGTCATAGACGTGAAGATTTTGTCTCTGTCTGCGTGTTTGTTTTGTTTTCAAGTGCTTAGGGGGAGTCGCCCTCGGCTTGTGACCTTGACTGTAGCCGCCTGTCAGGACCGCAGTTCGTTTGTTTGGTTTATATTTTCTTGTCTACTTAATCTCGCCACATGTTTATTTCGCCTCGTATTGTTGGAGCGGGGATATTTATGGGTTTATTGATAAGTGTGTGTACCTTAGTTATGTTGGACTATGAGCTTTCATCCAGTCCAGGTCTTGTACTGTAAAGCTTTGTTTATGGAAGGGTATGGGTTCGAGGTCATGTGACGCAACGTTTTTACGCATGGAAGATTGCCTTTTGATTTTCCTTCTGCCCAGATAGTTCTCCTATCTTCCTATTTCGACTTATTCTGTTGTTCCACCCTTGTTCCAGCCTGGCAGACCGATGGTCGTGGGATACGGAGGTCCTTGGCGATATCATATTGGAATATATCAGATATTCAAAATCTTTGTATATATGATTTTGGATTTAAATCTCTGTAATAAATTCATCATGTTATTTTATGAATGCAGCTTGGTTTCTCGTATTTTTTATTTTTATTTTAGCTTATTCTTACCTGATATGTCACATATCCTGTTGTTTATCTTCATTTCGCCCTTTGTTTACCCTTGTATCCCTGAGATGTGCGTGACTGAGTTGCTGTGCGAGGATATGTGTTCAGGTAAGACTATGTGCACAAGCTCACTATTGTGGGAGTTTTTTCACTACTGTGCTCTTGGTTCGAGACCGGTATTCGCCTGGCCGGAACATAGGGCCCTGTAGGGCACAGTAGATAGGTCTCTGGTTAGAATATCCTCGGTAACTTCGAAGTCTATGTGGCTAAGAGCAAGGGCCCAGTCATTTGCGTACCCAAACTTCCTAGATGTAGTCTCTGGCATATCTGCTATATATAAACAGAACAAAAGGGGACCCAGCACAGAACCTTGTGGGAGACCATTATTAAGATTCCTCAGTGAGCTCATACTACTACCAATTTGATCATGACGTTTCTGTTACTGAGCATGTTGTTAATAAGATTTCCATTGTGCAGGCATGGAATGATTCGTAGAAGTTTGAGAATCAATCCTTGTCTCCACACAGTATCATATGCTGTTGTTAGATCAACGAAGGAAATTGAAGTTTTCTGGTGTTTCTGAAAATTAGCCCCTATGAATGTTGTCATAGAAAGGACCTCATCTGTACAGCTTCGGTGCGGGCGGAAACTAGCTTGTTCAACAGGTAAGTTTTTGAAAATTATGTGGCAAATATGGCAGTGACCGCCATGACTTAAGCTCAAGTGTAGTTTCTGTGCGTCTTATCTCCATCTATATGTTAGAACTATGATCCGTTTGTAGTTTTAGGCAGTATTTTTGACACTGCATTAAGTGTTTAGTGTGTTTTAGTGTTATCTATAGAGTTTATGATCGCTTATCCCCTAATTAAGGTATACATGTTTCTTACTGTCGTGCCCTAAGTATCAGCCACATTGTTTTTTGTGTGCATTCGATAATACTACGAAGATAATACTACGAAGAGGGACACTTGATATATAGGTTTGCATTCTTTGCCCTAAGTGTTAGCCATTTTGTTTGACTTGCCACCAATATCACGGTAGTCATGAAGAAGACAGACGGTATGTATGGTCTCCCCGATGTTTCTAAGACTCAGAGACTACACTCCTTATTGTGGGGACAACGTTGCTTAACGTCCCTAGGTTTTACCTGAAATTTCCCTACACGTGTCCTCCGGATGGTGCTAACTGGGCAACAACACTGGTTGCCAGATAATCCTGTGGTTCTCCTGGCATAAATCACATCATAGAATGGAATGGAGTTAAAAATAGATATGATAAAAATGAAGGTATTCGAATTAGAACTATTAGGCAGTACCATATGGCTGATAAAATAGGCATGAGGGAGTTTTTAAAAAGTAACTATGATCAGTGGAAAACGGTAAATAAAAATATAACCAGAATCTGGGATGGGTTTAAAGCAACTGTTGAGGAAAGTGAAAACAGGTGTATACCTTTACAAGTAGTAATGAATGGTAAAGATCCACTATATTATAAAAGAGAAGTAAAGAGACTAAGAAGGAGGTGCAGGTTTGAACCCATAATTCTACGATAAGAAAATTATTTTTTATTTTTTCTCAATATTTATTTCAAATAAAAGTTACTTGTTTGAGAGCGGCCATTTCATGAGTCAGGCTATCTCGAGCCGAGCCGCAAGCTCGTGAAATACCGGAACACTTCGGTGAATTTCGAATATTCAACAATTTTTCAAATTCAAGGAATTCTTCGTAACGAGAGATTTTGGCAACACAGTAAATCCTGAAATAGAGAATCTAAATAATTCTTAAACCCTATGCGAAGACAGAACCCCCAGGGTAAATATAAATGCAATTAAGCCTAGAGACGAATCCGCGTCCGATCCGCGGACTACTGACACGTGCCAAGGTCGATGAATGAAGAAAACCCGCGAAACGCCCGAGCAGAAATAATTTATTTCGCCTGTTGTGAGTATGGGAAAATTGTGAGTTTAACACCTAAATAAATTGTAAGTCTGTCCGAAGTTATGGAACAAATTTCAGGAAAATCGGTCTATTGGATTCGCAATTAGCATATTGCACAACCAAGCTTCATGGTATGAGTAGCGTCACCCCATAGAGTATAAAAGAAACCTCCCTCCGTATATTTCTCAGTGTCTGTCTGGTTTCTGGATCGGCGGAGCCCACGTCCCTCGTCGGCTGAAAAATGTGAAAATTTGGTCTCCAAATAACTTACTACATGTTCGTGGCTATGGTTCAAATATGCTGTTAGAATGGAAGATGATAGAAATTTTCTGAGCTGCCGCTAATAGGAACTTTGAAGGTTTAGGTATTTGGTGAATAAGTAATTGAGTTCCTCTTTGTATTCAGTGCGTGCGTATAATATTTGTTAGAGTCTGGATGAGAGCTACAGTGTCTGGTTTCTTATCTGTTGGAACACCTGGTCTTCTTAGTAGGGTGAACAAGTCAGTCACCATTTGAGGAGCGAGCTCGTCACACGGGCGATCGTGTCAAAAAGTGCGGTATAAAGTGTTGTGTAATTTAAGTTATATATATATATTTATAAGGAGATGTATACGTTAGCCATGGCAGGCTAGACGAGAGGTTTGCTGGTTAAATGCAGCCAGAACTCCAGGATGACGGCTAAGATCACAGGTCTGTAACATTTTAATCAATGTTGTAGTTAGAATGTTGTTTGTCCCAACCAAATTTCGAGGCGTGTGTCGGGTTGATATTTTGTAATGATCAGGAAAATATATTATATTTTTGGTCAGCGTGTGAAACTCTTTAGTTTTGTAAAATTCACATCAAGAAACCATAAAATGCAACGTTTAAATATTGTGTTAATGTTCTATGAGATATTGTCCGAAGTGAGGAAAATTAGGATGGTGGTAATGGTAACGTAGTCGTGGCGAATGTCTTAATTTCGAATATCGTATGAATTCAGAAATTTTTTATCGAAATAATAATAATAATAATCATAATAATAATAATAATAATAATAATAATAATAATAATAATAATAATAATAATAATAATAATGTCTACCGCGGGATAAAACTTTCCTATGTTAAAAGTGGATTTAAAAAGTATGTTCTACAAGGATTGCGGGCGTTTAGAAAATTTCCAGTGAAATCCGATAAAGTTATGTTTTATTCATGGGAAGTAAAAATTTTGTGACATCGTGTATGTCGATGATATTGAAAATCACGGTGTGTTGTTGTATTCTCGAGGTCCGAATGTTGTAGTAACAGTAAAAATAAAAAGGTATATTTTTATAAAAGTTGTTTTTTTCACAAGAGGATTGAGATTTGAAAAGGTCTTGAAATATCAGAAAAATGGATTGAGAGCGAAGAATTTATATATGTGGAGATAAGAGTAGTAGAAATGTTGAAGGCAAAAGGGAGCCCGGATTTTAAGTAATACCGCCATGAGAAGGCGATGACAATGAATTTTTGAGACAGGCTAAATTTGCCGAGGAAGAGTTTTTGATACAGGCTGTATATTAAATGTGAGATTTATGTGGCGGGCTGTAGTATATTCCGCTAACAATTCGAAAGCTGGGACCTGGAGAAGGTCAGTTCGAGATAATTATTGTGTGAAGCACAGTAAATTTCAGATAAGATCCCTAGTGAAAAACGATTTGGTGAAGATGGTAACTCTTGGTAGTAAAATTTCAGGTGACTAGTTACGTAAAGTCAGTAATGAATATTAGAATAATATGACCTCAAGGATAGAAGAGCATTTTGAATACACGGTTGGTGTTGTTTGACTGTAATGACAAGTTTCCAATCAATAAAGTTCATAAATTACAAGACGGTAATTTATCATTAAACAGGAAACATTTGTGGAATGAGATGTTGGACGTTTTAAAGCGATATGTTTGGCTGTGTAGATTCATTGGGTTTTGTTTCACTGGATATTCATGGATATGGATGTTTGGAAATTGACGGTAGGAATGTGAGGGCCTGACCCTAAAAATTATAGTATGGATCTCTGCGGTGGTGATGATTATTATTTTTGGACGACATCCACTAAATGTTAAACGGGTGTTGGAAGTCAATATTATTCTTTCCTAAACTTCATTGCGCATGCTGAGATCCTGTTTGAGTTGAGGGATTGTTCGCCACGCGATATTTATTTTCAAATTCACGTTTTTTGTAACAAGATAGAGACTTACTGCATTTTCCGACTTGCGTTCGTTCTGTGGCCAGAGTTGTTTCGTTGTGTGTCATTAGTTTCGATCAGATTTACAACCGAGATATTTAAGAGTTTGTTTGAAGTTACAAGTTCGCCTGATATGCTAGGGGAAGCGTATACGACCCAGTTTCCGCCCGACAATAGATTTAGGACGTCACATGTTATCCTAGGAGTATACTGATGATGAGAGACCTAGTTCACGCTCAACGATAGAATTAGGAAGGTATGTGTACATAGAGGTTAGTATTAGGGTGTGCAGATGTTAAGTAAGCCCGACGATAGGTCTGGGATGTCAGCTGTACATACTCAAGTCTTAGATTAGATGTTTTTGCGAAGTGACCTGATCAAAGGTAGTGTCTGCAGTAAAATACGAAATGGGAAGAATGTTAGCTCGGTAATAACGAGGCCAAACTTGCGCGCTGCCCTCAACAGCTGGAAGGTGTTTACTCAAGATTATAGGATCACTGACGGCGTGCATAATGAGGGGTGTCCAACATTGGGTACTGAGCTAACGGTGATTGAATATTTTACTGCAGTTCTCCATGCGTGTTTGAGTCCAAATAACTTCGGTATTTTATTTTATTTTACGGACCTAATTGTTTTGTCGTTATGATGTCCATTTTTGCTTTGGCAGTGTGCATGTTGACACTCAACGTGTTAGTATGAGACTTGAGTTACGAATGTGGATTCGATTCGTCAGCCAGTAATATATTTTATTTTCAATCTTTGTCGTTCTTTCATTTTTATACGTAGTTGAGTTCGATCAATTGATAGCTTGTAGGTAGTGTGTTGGGACAAACAATAAATAGATGGATCTGTGATGGTAGTCATTGTTAAGTAGGAAATAATTCTTTAATTCTGTTTTATGTTACCCTGTGGACTTGTAATTTTTATAAGCGTAACGTAACCATTCATAACCTGAAAGTCGGTTTTATAATATTTTTCAAGTGATTTACCACTTTTTAATTAACTTCAGTGTTTGGCATTTCTTCTAAATGCGTGATGAATAAGTGTTTCCTGCATTTCGCAGTTTTGTTCCTTCAGAACGACGTAACGTAAGATCTTCGCGGATCGTGTTGCTGTTGGTTCCTCCTGAACAGCTGTTTGGGTGATGCACGTTTAGCATCGGGATTAGTTTATAACTTAAGGGTGTCATGAAATAAGAAATACATGGTGGAATTTTGTTTTCAATTGTGAATGCTGCTATTAACTTGTAGTGCACACCATGCTTTCCAATAATATTTCGCAACCTATCCAAAGCAACTGATAGTCAATTTGGTTCGATTAAGGGTCCATTCGGCGGGTGTTCCGTATCCGAAAGGGTATTCGACTGGTGGATAACCTTAATTGAGAGTAAATCAGGCGTTCTAATTGTTGAAGGTCAGATTTTCCACGGATCGTGTCGATTAATTCTCAGTTATCGTTTGGAATAATAGGTGCCCGATTTTTCAGGTTTTCTTTTCACTTTTTCAGTTTCGTTGTCCACTAATTTATTACTTTCCCCGAAGCAACTCTTCGATATTGTAAGAAATGAATTAACGCTACGCAATGTGATTGCGTTTGAAACATTTAATAAGTGATAATTAAAATTTTTGTCAAGAATTTATATAAATAAAGATTTTTGTGCCATTGAGAATTTAATAAAAGTTAGTAAGCACATATTTGCTCCTCATTTCAATTAGTTAGGCTCTCATCTGAACCCCATCGTTTGGTTAAGATCGTGACCGAATTTCTTCCCGCAACGACCCCAATATTTAAGAGTTCAATATTGCTCTACTGTAGCAGCTGTGGCCGACCAACGATGGAATGGTAAGTCAAGGGTTCAGGTTGGAAATAAATAATCTTAAAAATGGCTGTGGAAGTAATGAGAAATTGAAGGAAATTACCAGGAAATTGAATCTAGCAAAGAAGTCAGCTAAGGATAACATGATGGCAAACATATTTGGCAGTCATACAAATTTTAGTGAAAAATGGAAGTGTATGTATAGGTACTTTAAGACAGAAACAGGTTCCAAGAAGGACATTCCACGAATGACTAATGAACAAGAGGAGTGTGTATGCGAGGATCTTCAAAAGGCAAAAGTATTCAGTCAGCAGTATGTAAAGATTGTTGGTTACAAGGATAATGCCCATATAGAGGAGGTGACTAATACTGAAGAAGTATTAAAATTTACCTATGATAACAATGACATTTACAGTAAGATACAAAAACGAAAAATAGAAAAGCAGCTGGAATTGGTAAGGTTTCGGCAGATATACTAAAGACAGTGGGTTGGGCTATAGTAGCATATCTCAAGTACTTATTTGATTGTTGTTTGCATTAAGGAGCTATACTGCACCTGTCCCTGGTCGGCAGAGTGATGAATATAAAATTTAATTTCACAAAAAATTTACTCGGATGGAAATCTTCTGGATGAGGAACTTCAGAAATCAACCCCGGGCATCGAATTCCCATCTCCTCCGTACTTTCAACTGGCACAACGGCTACGCTCGAGAGCATACGGGTCAATGGTCTGTTCATAAAAAATCATATATATTGAAAGTAGGATGCTCTATGATACAAGAGGTGTACACTATATTAATGAATAAGAAGAATGGATTGTTTCTAATTCAAAACATAATTTTAATAACTGATAGAGTCACATGAAATATCTGACACACGAGAAATGCCATGTTATCGCCTAGGTGGCAATTTTAAACACAAAAATCAATTTAATGGGAAATGCCGTTAAATGTCCTTGTATCAGTCTACATCACTTCTGAATATCATTTTGGCATTCCCACATAAGCTTATTACACTGCACACACATATGCATTACACTTCTTAATCAATAGGGATCTGTCCCTTTGTCTAATGTGGATACCCGCATGTATCCGCTAAAGTATTACCTAAGAACACATAAATTATATGAAAGGATGGCATCCTCGTGAGAAACAACTATATTATCTTACAATGTGGCAGTAATAAGATATTTTTATAAAATACATTTCCGCATATTTATCAATCATGTAAAGTATGTCGTCGCTTGTCGCTAATAAATCTACTCTATAACATTAATTGTACATCACACTATCGCATATACGCATCTCTCCAGGTCACTATCTTATTCTAATATTGTACAAAGCGGACACAAACAACATTGGTATCCTGGAAATCACCATAAATCACCATACGCTGATATAATACATAAATATAAACACATGTAAGAATGAAGCAATCACCTGTAAATACATCAACACAAGATATAATATACACATTTAATGCCTTCTGAAACTGTGACCCCTTTCAGGTCTCTTGGTGTCGATCCAAGGACGTCGATACCAACCGGGTATCGAACCATATTGGTTTGATTTCGCGGTGATACCTAAAATCCCTACTATGATCTCATTTGGATACAAAATTTGGAGGATTACTTCACCTATCGGATCATGAAACATACAACGATGATGGTAACAAGTTAATAGCATGTAAATATTTAATACAGTGCGGAAACGAGGAAAACATCTTACGTGATTTTGCGAGCATTGTGACAGACATAATGGACCAGCCTCGGAGGCCCGGTCGCTTTACCGAGTGTCCTCTATTCTGAAGGCCATAAATCTCTCTCTCTCCCTCTCTCTCTCTCTCTCTCTCTAAAACCAGCCTGCTGCCAGCTGAGGGAAACACTTTCACTCACCCCAGACATAAATACGTATTTCTCAGTTCAATTCGCTAGTGTTTCTCCAGGCATATAATCATTTATGGATACCTTCAACTATCATTTTATCTCGATTTAGGATCTTCTCTATGTGTAAATAACGTGGATTTGAGGTACATGTGTGTGAAATGAAAGCGGGAAAACGTTACATGTGAAATATATTTAAGATGACACATTAAGAATACGATAATAATAATAATAATAATAATAATAATAATAATAATAATAATAATAATAATAAAATGAACCTATTATTATTATTATTATTATTATTATTATTATTATTATTATTATTATTATTATTATTATCGTATTCTTAATGTGTCATCTTTAATATATTTCACATGTAACGTTTTCCCGCTTTCATTTCACACACATGTACCTCAAATCCACGTTATTTACACATAGAGAAGATCCTAAATCGACAGGTAGTTACTTAACATCACTCGCGCAACTATCTAGATCATTGTTCGCACCTCGAAATCATCTCTCCTCCTTCTAGCTGTCAGCATCCTTAAGGCTAAAATGGGAGGTAGCTGTACACCTGCATAAAAATCGTAAAGCATTTGAATAATATATATTTTGAAAAATTTGAGGAGACCCATTTCAACTAATTGAACTTGGAATGGATTATGAAGTCGGCTGAATTATTAATTCCACCCTTACGAATGCTTCACTCAAACATAACACACTATGGGGCTTTATCCACTAATTCATGCAAAAATCCCCGGAATAAATTTGTGATTAGCCCATAATCACAGAAGACAAGAAGAAATCAAACTAATATAAAAAGTTTACCCCCATTGAAACACGCATATTGCGTCACCTACACGTAATCACAAATATCAAAATGCATGCTGAAAAATTATATTTACAAGGTTTGGTTTTACATATTACTGCGACACTTATGATTTTCATGCTTAGGAATAACATGGAATGTACTTATCATTGCTGTGTGTAACTATGCTGTCATCAGGTGGTACCCATATGGATTTAGACCTCCATCACTGACGCCTCGTTAGCAGGTAGTCCTAGGTTCATCTTCTTCGGGGTTGAATCCATGGTGTCTTGATCTGCAATCTCCTACTGTTGGAAGTTCTGTGTGATCCGTTCCTGAAATAATGCAGGCACACCGGCGCGTTTTGGTAGAGTAGAATCCTGGGTTCGACGAGCACTTAACACACATGTGAACACGGGAGCAACTGGTTATTGAAGCACTGTCTATATGTTTTCGAATAATATGATATTGATAGACCCACTCATAGATTCGAATGGACTACCCGAGTAACGGTTGGAGTCCCTGGAGAGCTTTATTTGTTCCTACGTGAGCGTCGCTTGTTTATATATGGAGCACTTCCTGGCTAGTCTAACAACCTTTACTTATTAGGATTATCGTTTCCTACACTGCACATGCCTTAATCACGGTACAATAATTATTTGTACTCTATGTCAATAACCCACTACGTCATGACGATTACCGGAATATTACCCGTTCTATGAAACATGTCCATGTGAGCTGTCACTGATATTTCCAGCCTGCCTTCCCTTAATATATATTGGGATTAGAAACACATACATCCTCACACCACAATTATTATTCACACCAGAAAAATAGGGTTGTATTAGGAACGTGTATAAGCCTAGTGAAGAGTAGACTTCCGTCTAACACAATATCGAACAACACTGATTACCACTGGATAGCTATGAGTAGCATTGGTTAGCAGTAACCGAATGAGTAACACTGTTTGACACACTGGATACTGGACGAATGAAGTAACGAATTCGAAACTAAGGGCTGTCCTGGTATCCTCATATAAGAAATCCGGGTCGTCGACTATGGAAAGGTAAGCTCCGCCCACAGATGACAAATCGGTCCGCTAATAATGATCCCTCAGGGTCGTATAAATATTAATTTTGTAGATCTTGACTTCCTCTTTTCACTGATCTACTTTCGTGTAAATCGCATCGCTGAATCTCTAGTAATCTCACAAGCGTTCTCCTGGATCTTAGCGCGCGAAGTAGTATGAGGTGGAGACTCCCCTATCTCTGTCAAGATAAGCGCTCCAGACAGATGGTTCCCATTACGTACATCTGGCTAATATGCGTCATTAGTACTGCGCTCGTTGAGTAATACCTTTTCTTACATCAGCAAATATTGTAAATTATGTTGATTTCAGTGAGTCCTTACTTGTAAATTTCTAAGACTTGTACCGAAATTATTTTATTATTATTATCACTTGACGCGCGGAATTTGTGAGTTGGTATTCATGAATATACAGCGAAATCGCTGAGAATATCCAGTTTCTCAAGTTAGAATCCTGTAAAGTTAACTCCGCCTCCTAACATAGGCAGCCTCTCAGTGTGGCGTGCTATTTCTTTCTCACTTGCACGCTAGAGAGCTTAAATTTAAGGTTTCTCTGTACTGAAAGCTCTCTCCCTCAGTACGCGCAATTTGAGCCTCACCCATCGAGCTAGCGCAGCACCGCTCGTATCCCGGACCGGGCATAAAATGCTTGTTACGAACAAATATGTCGTAGAATGACGCGGAAAACGGCATATCTGACTTGTTGGGCCTCATGACATGCCTATTGGCATGGTATTGAACGGTTACAATACCAAATGAATGAAAAGTTGCTATATTAGCCCCTGTGTATAAAGGAAAGGGTGATAGACATAAAACTGAAAATTACAGGCCAGTCGGTTTGACATGTGTTACCGTACATGTAAGGTTTGGGAAAGTACTCTTTCTGATTATAATAGACATGTTTGCGAAATTAACAACTGGTTCAATAGAAGGCAGTTCGGGTTTAGGAAAGGTTATTCCACTGAAGCTCAACTTGTAGGATTCCAGGATTTCGTGCAGCCGGGAAAGTACTGCGTTGATGGGGTGAAACTTCTTTCTGGGGATCATTGTAAGATATCTTGGATTCAGGTGGTCAAATGGACTGTATCGCGGTTGACCTATCTAAGGCATTTGATAGGGTAGATCATGGGGGACTACTGGAAAAAATAAGTGCAATTGGACTAGAAAAAATTTACTGAATGGGTGGCTATATTTCTAGCAAATAGAACTCAGAGAATTAAGGCGAATCTTTATCTGACCCTGTAATAATTAAGAGGGGAATTCCTCAAGGCATAATTATCGGACCTTTAGGTTTTCTTATATATATATCAGTGATGTGAGTAAAGAAGTGGAATCAGAGTTAAGACTTTTTGCAGATGATGTTATTCTGTACAGAGTAATATATAATTTACAAGATTGTGAGCAACTGCAAAATGACCTCGATAATGTTGCGAGATGGACAGTAGGGAATAGTATGACGATAAACGGGGTTAAAAGTCAGGTTTTGAGTTTCACAAATAGGAAAAGTCCTCTCAGTTTTAATTACTGCGTTGATGGGATGAAAGTTCCTTTTGGGGATCATTGTAAGTACCTAGGTGTTAACATAAGGAAAGATCTTCATTGGGGTAATCACATAAATATTATTGTAAATAAAGGATACAGATTTCTGCACATGGTTATGAGGGTATTTATGGGTTTTAGTAAGGATGTAAAGGAGAGGGAGTATAAGTTTCTGGTAAGACCCAACTAGAGTATGGTTCCAGTGTATGGGACCCTCACCAGGATTACTTGATTCAAGAACTGGAAAAAATCCAAAGAAAAGCTGCTCGATTTGTTCTGGGTGATTTCCGGCAAAAGAGTAGCGTTACAAAAATGTTGCAAAGTTTGGGCTGGGAAGACTTGGGAGAAAGGAGACGAGCTGCTCGACTAAGTGGTATGTTCCGAGCTGTCAGTGGAGAGATGGCGTGGAATGACGTCAGTAGACAAATAAGTTTGAGTGGCGTCTTTAAAAGTAGGAAAGATCACAACATGAAATTAAGCTGGAATTCAAGAGGACAAATTGGGGCAAATATTCGTTTATAGGAAGGGGAGTTAGCGATTGGAATAACTTACCAAGGGAGATGTTCAATAAATTCCCAATTTCTTCGCAATCATTTAAGAAAAGGCTAGGAAACAAACAGATAGGGAATCTGCCACCTGGGTGACTGCCCTAAATGCAGATCAGTAGTGATTGTAATTGACCGTGGGTCACTTCCTGACGCCACGCGTTTCGCGAAATGGAAATCTCGATTTAGAATCGACCGGGATTCAAACCTCAGCCTTCCAGGTGGGAAGCCAGCACCTAAGCCACTGAGTTAATGACATTTCACAACAACAACAACAACAACAACAACAACAACAACAATAATAATAATAATAATAATAATAATAATAATAATAATAATAATAATAATAATAACAAATATTTTCTTTAGAAGAGTGACTCCATCTTTAACAAACCAGGCATACAATCTAGCTAGTTAAGTAGAGCAGCATTCAGACTAAGATATCCATATGAAATTATATTATTAATTTCTTTATTCTCCGTCGTCAGCGTCTCTCATTTGAGATACTGTGTGTGGGTGTCTTTGAGAAAAGTGCGTTATGTTGGTATTGAGTGTAAGTGCTACAGAAGTGTAGAAATAGCACAAAAATCCAGTCTTCGAGCCACTGGAATTAATCGTCTGGAGTTGAAATTTCACAGCCAAGCGGAGAATCGAACCCAGCCCCTCTCGAACCATAGGCTAGCGCCCAACCACCCGGCCAATGAATCGGCCAAGGAAATAATACACTTTTCTTCAACTGCTATAGGTAGTTTGAGACGCTGGGGTGCTGGAATTGAACCCTGAAGTGGGGTTCTAACGTATCATCATTTGTACTGGCACAGGTCATAGCGCCTAAATTCCAATCGTTTAGGCCAGGATTTGATCCCAGCAAGGAAAGCGAGTACCTTACCAACTTAGCCAGAATTGATAAATATGTGTTCATTATCTGTGCAATTCCATCTGGATAACGCGCAGTTTCTTGAAATATGCTTGAGAATTTCATCATAGTCTTTATTAAACGTATTTTTAGATGAGGGAGGTAGCTAGGATACTTCGGTCTCAAGATAATCGTATTTCAAGGAAATATAAGAAACTCCACTCCACAGTAAGTTGCATGTTCGACAGTGATTTATGTTTTGGCCTTTTTGTGGGAGTTAACTGCGGTTATATTGAAATCGATATTCCCACAACACAGTGCTTTATAGCCAGTACATACTTAGACATGCTAATGTTAGCTTACCATTGCCGACCTGATATTGCGTCATGCCAACGGAAACAACCAGTTTTAATATTCTAGAGGCCTTGTTACTCAGTTTCAACCATAAAATAACAAGAAAAGTGTATGACTCATTCCTTTAAAATTGCACAGTTTGTTTGTGTTTAGTGCTAAAATACAAGAGACCATTGTCATTAGGTTTATTAGCATGTTAGAGATACCTCTCTGGTCACAGTTCTGGTACTTTGACATTTCCTTAGGGCCTGTAAATAAATCTATACTAATAGCCTATAGCCTATAAAGAGAGACTGTGAGTTCGTGGGTACGTAACGGCTAATCTCAGAAACCTGTTGAAAACTCATCATTTCGGATAACTTAGGCTAAGTTTCATCACGGAATATCAAAGGATTCCCGTGATAATCGTGATTTGGGCCCTACTGAATGGGCTAATACTGGTGAAATATCGAATTTGTCATAGAAGGATGAGACAAAGCTCATTTTAAGCCTCGCGACGCGAAGAACAAAACTCTGAGGAACCACTTTTTAAGGCCCTAAAATTAATCGTTTTCGAGATATTGACACTACTCTCCACCGCTGTAGAAATCGGATGAAGACATTACCGGCTGTTAACCATGGCAACGTCAGCCCAAGGATTCTAGAACACATGCCTGGTGGTGGTGGTGGTGGTGGTGATTATTGTTTTAAGAGGAAGTACAACTAGGCAACCATCCTCTATATAACACTAATCAGAGGGGAAAATGGAAGGGATCCAACACTTCGAAAAATGAAGATATCGGTCAAAGAAAGACAAGGGCCATGAAGGGCGTGAAAATGAGACTCCCTAGCCCTCGCAAACCTAATAGCGTCGGGGTCGGAAAAGAACAAGAGTTGACCAAGAGAGGTCGGATAGGGTAGATGAAAGTGAGGAGCCTGGCACAAGTGGAAGCAATGCCAGGACTCAGCTGAGGGCCCCGTAGTCGCCAACCCACGCTCCAAAGTTCAGAGCCACTGGGGCCCCTTTTAGTCGCCTCTTACGACAGGCAGGGGATACCGTGGGTGTTATTCTACCGCCCCACCCACAGGGGGACACAGGCCTGGTGTTCGATGTAGGTAAGACCAAGGAGAGATTCTGTCTAAACATTTTAAACACGTAGCTAGCTAATCTTTGGTTAACACACGGGCTACTTACTATTTTAAGTGGGCCATGTAGCGAAAGAAAATGTGAAGCTAGTCAGAGAAAAACGTACACTTGGGACCACCAAGTGTTCCTGAAATTAGATTTGCCAGAAAAACTTTTGTGTGAATGTTCTTCATATATCTAATAATTTTCGAGAAAAAAATGTTTTGCTGTGTTTTGGCGCACGCTTTATCCTTGGTCTCTTTGGCTTGGTGTTGTGACCGGCAGTAGGCAAGGAGGCTTGCCATTATAATGAAAATGAATACATGCCAACTGCATTCTGACTGGCAGCAGGCAAGAATGCCTGACATTATAACGAAAACTCCCCAACTCGACTATGACCGGCAGTAGGCAAGGAGGTCTGCCTATATAATTAAAATTCCACAAGCCAGACTTCACATGAGGAACGGCGTATGGCAACCTCCCCATGATGTTTCTCGGGTAAGACAAAGCACCATGCAATTTGATTAAATCTTAGAATATGTACACTATTTCATATACAATGTAAAACTCCTCGGTGAAGCACGGGCACGTCAGCTAGTACACGATAAAGTCGAAAGTATGTTCGGTTCAGTTTTCAGTTTTTGTCTTCTATTTGTTTGCTGCGGTGTATCACAGGAAAATGGGTCAACAGAATCTCTACGAACTCAGTCTTTAAGTTCAGGGGTAGCCGGGGCGTGCATTATGCTATATACTGATTTATTTAGTATACAGTAGTATACAATATTGAGGGTGCCGAAACAGAAGATCTCAACTTTCTCCGTTTGCTGTAGGCTATAGTAAAAACCTGTAAATAGTAATAGTTGTAAAAACGACTGAAAAACCAAAATTTTATGTTCCATGTATTTATACCATACGAGGAGTGATAACAGAAAAGAAAATTCACAGCCTGTTTCCAGTCATTTGACCGGGTCAGGAATGGAATTAATGAAGCCCCCATCTAGCGGTGAGGATAGGAATTGTGCCGAAGCCTGTCGCACTCCTCTGGGGCAATGATTAATGAATGACAGATGAAATGAAATGACATTGGAGTGTGTTGCTGGAATGAATTATCACAGGGAAAACCGGAGTACCCGGAGAAAAACCTGCCTCGCCTCCGCTTTGTCCAGCACAAATCTCACATGGAGTGACCGGGTTTGAACCACGAAACCCAGCGGTGAGATGCCGGCGCGCTGCCGCCTGAGCTACGGAGGCCCGAATGATAACAGAGAAACCCAGGTTTCACCAACTTCCAAATACATCCGGAAACTGTAGTTTTATCTAAAACACACATAACAATTGTTGAAAATCTGTATCAGAAACTTTTTTTTACGGTACCCGCTGTAATAACGGAGATATACCCGAATTTAGATTTATTTTACAATTTGTTTTATGTCGCACCGACACAGATAGGTCATCTGGCGACGAAGGGATAGGAAAGGTCTAGCAGTGGGAAGGAAGCGACCGTGGCCTTAATTAAGGAACAGCCGCAGTATTTACAGGTGTGAAAATGGGAAACCACGGGAAACCATCTACAATGCTGCAGACAGTGGGGTTCGAACCCACTATTTCCCGAATGCAAGGTGACAGTTATATGACCAAAACCACGAAGCCAGTCGCTCGGTAATTTATATTGTTGTTACTAAGTATGTCAACGGGAGAATGACTGTCGGGGAATATATTGTTGCGGGTTGTGAGTGTCCTAGAAACTAAAATGACTACTCAGAGAAGTAGCCTCTTTTACTTTCAACTAAATTTGTTAAAGTTACCATGTACAATAATTACAAGTGCACTCGAGTTCGAGTTTTCCACTTTCGCGATTTGTACTCACTAACCTGACCGACCAAACAGCATAGAACTCCTGCTCTCCAACAGGGCGTCCCTCAGTGCAGTGTTGTCTCTTGAGCATTTTCCTCCTCAACACAGCTAAGCCCAAGAAATCGACTCACATGCCACGCTGAATTTCGCGTAGCCAAGATCGTTTATTCGACTCGCTCGTCGCTGACGCTCTTGTCTCGCAACTGTCTCCTGGCGGACTAATGCTCACAACCCTCGCTCATTTTATAGACCAGCGGAAGCTTTTCGATAAAGGATCTCGCAGTTTCCATTTCCATATCATTCTGGCCACCTCTCCATTGTCGGCCGTTTCCAAATTCTTCGAAGGAGCTCGGCCAATTTCTTTATCGCATGCCTCAAAAATTCGCTGAAGTTAATTGTTTTGCTCTGCGCTGGTCCCGCCCACATTGTTGGGTTTCTTCCGTCCTCGTTGTCAATATGTTGTTCGGTCGTCCAAGTAACGAACTGGCGGTGGTGATGGTCGTGTTGGTGGTAGTTGTTGTTGTCGTGATTATTTTCATCAGTGGTAAAGCTGGCTGGTTATTAACCCATAATCGTCAGAAAGATAATGAATATGACTATCGAAAGGGTGAAGAAATGCGAAGATATAATCATAAAAGACCTGGGAGAAATGAATGATTCCCTTCATCTCGGATGCCCTAATATCGCCGAGCCGGAAAAAAATTAAATTGTAATGTCCCACAATTCGAAGTCCATAAAACAGATCAACAATAACATTACACCGACTGTTGTTAGGTGAGGTGTGTTCTGTTTCTTTCATCAGATGGCCGTGCTGCAATTATACAAAACTTCCCCATCATTGATGGGTACAATAGTTAATAAATAAATAAATAAATAAATAAATAAATAAATAAATAAATAAATAAATAAATAAATAAATAAATAAATAAATAAATAGATAAATAAATAAATAAATAAATAAGAAATAAATAAATATTTAGAACGAATAAATAAAATAATAGTTAAATTAAGAACCTGCTCTCTAAAACAATTGTTTTTCGGGCTCTCAACAAGCCGAGAAATCGAACTTAGCGACCTAGGGCACCAAAGTAGTCATGATAACACTTTGGCAGATTATTTTTAAAATACCACATCATATACAACAAGTAGAAGCGAAAACTGATGGGCATGTTTCGTTGCATAAAAACGAGCTAGATTTTAAATGCGCAACGAGTATTAGAAATTTCACTCAATATGATATTTTCTTGTACATTTAAAACAACCTAAAATTGCTCATATAATTTGGAGAGCTTTGTATAAATAAAAACATATATGGTGTGTGTTGTATGTAGACCTACGACGTACGCAAAGAACATTAGTGCACTCATTCCGGACGAGGCAAGCAAACAAATCCCATAGTGCTATAGACCTGATAGGCGTTGGATTATCAAACGGGCGCTGCTCAGCCTAAAGGCCTGTAGATTATGAGGTGACACGTGCTTAGAGCGACGAATCCTCTCGGCCGTTATATTTGGCTTTCTAGACCGGAACGCTATCTCATCGTCAGCTAGCTCTTCAACTGTTCTCACGTAAGTTCAGTGGACCTTGAACCAGCTCCGAGATCCAGGTAAACATCCTTCACATGTCTGGGGACAAACCCATGGCTTCCAGATGTGAGAGGCAAACTCATTACCCGTAAACCGTTGAGCCGGCTTCAGACGAAATAAAATTTTGCTTTTCGTACTTGATACATCATTTTTATATTATTATTATTATTATTATTATTATTATTATTATTATTATTATTATTATTATTATTATTATTATTATTATTCGTCATGCCGACTGAGGAGCACGATTGAACTCATTTAGCTGATGGCATTGCCTTTTTCTTCTCCCAAAATCTTCTCATCTTCTCACTGTGACGTTTCTTGCGATCTTCTGACCAGGTTTTGTTGGTGGTAGTACTTGGATGGTGTGTAAAGCGGTGATTGTCGACTAATTTTCTGAACTTAGATCTGTCTAATACAGTGTCATCTGCGATGCCTATTTCCTGAAGATCTTTTCCAACTTCAAGCGGCCAGTTGTTTTTTTACCATCATTGATAGGGCAAGGTGCAGTATTATTTTGGTCAATCTCTGATTACTCATTCTGAACATATGTCTGTAAAATTTCAAAGACTTTTCCTAAACGTGTCTGAGATTTTCTCTGAGTGTTGGTATAAGTCATGAGATTTCCTTATCATCCGAATGTCCCCTGTATAGACTGGTCCAAAAAATTCCATTAGATATTTCTTTCTTGCTTTTCTACATCTTTAATCAATGATTTGTCCGCAATGATCAGTGTTTCGGATCCATATAGTGTTTCAGACTTGATTACAGTGTTATAATGCCATAATTTTGTATTTTGGGATATGGATATTTTATTATATATGTTTCTTGGTTTGCTTCACGATTCAGACCTGAAGTTTGGATGTGTTCCCCCAGGCATTTAGTCACTTGGGATATTTTGCCAAATTGGGTTTTCATTAGTTGTCCATCTAGGTACTGAAGTAATCCGTCCATGTAGTGGGGTTTCTAGTATGAGATCTGGAGTCCTGTTCTGGATGCATTTTCATGGAGTTTTGCAATGGATGCAATCGCTTCCTGTCTACTATCGGAGAACACTGCTAAGTCATCAGCGAAGGCCAAACACTGTAAATGAACTTTGTTTTCACGTAATCTGCCAAGGGTTATTCCTTTAAAGTAGTAGATTTTGGGGGCTCCAGCAGTTACCATCCACACACGCGCCTGGGAGAGACCTCCGCCGCACAGAATGTGCTGACTAAGAGTGCATGCTTAACCTCACTTGGCAGGCGATTTGAAAAAATAGAGTGACAGGCTACGTGTAGAACCTTAACCTCACAAGCCCTGGGTCTAACTCCAGGCTTAACTTTACAAGGGTGTTAACTTTAGAGAACCAAGTTCGATGCCAAAGAGTACAAACTTAACCTAACAGACTCAAAGTTCAACACCTGGGCTAACAGCATAAGAGTGTAAGGTTAATATAACATTCTCTAAGTTCGATACCCGAACTAACTGCATAAGAGTGCAGCCTTAAAGTTACGCTGACCACGCGTAAACCTAACTTACACGCTGGCTGAGAGTGCAGGCTTAACGTCACGATGAACACGTGTTAACTTTACATAGCTAAGAGTGCAGGATTAAGGTCAGGCTGACTACGTGTTAACCTTACATAGCTAAGAGTACAGGAGAGAGTGACTTCAGGGACTCTGCGCTTAGCTCGGGATCTTAAATAAGATGGCGGCTACACGCTGTACTAATGAGACTAGGGAGATGGTGTAATACTTAATAAGTATGCTTTACTCATAGGGGCGTAACGTTGGAAGGCGGCTTTAAGGTCTTAGAGCAGAGTGACCGCATAAAGAGATAAAAGGGATAATGGCCAGAGGGACTAAAAAGCTTAAAGGCACTAAAGGGCAAAAGGGAAAACTAAAGGGCTTAAGGCCTAAACGGTTAAAGGGCAAAGGGGCTAAAAGGCAGAAGGGCTAAAGACACTAATGGGCTAAAGGACACAATGACTAACGGGCAAAAGGGCACTAAAAGGCTAAAGAGTTTTAAAGGGCTAAAAGGTAAAAGGGATAAAGGGCACTAAAACACAAAAGGACTAAATGGCAAAATGGAAAAAGGAAGGAGGGGAAAAAGGCTAATGGAGTAAACGGCTAAAGGGTTAATGAGCAGAAGGGCTAAAAGGGAAAAGGCACTTACGGGTTAAGGTCTAATGAATGCTAAAGTCTGGAACATTCAGTTTATGATTTTAACTTTAGAGCTTATAGTTTTTTAGCTCTAGAAATAGTAGCCGACAATATTATTTTTAGATTAAAACTTCGTGTTCAGAAACGAAAACAGTTCACGTTACTTGCCTAATAAAAGAGGTTAAGATTTTGTTGAAAAACTGACAATATTTTCGGGACATGTAACTAGAACGAAATATTTTTTAGAAATAAAATTTACCTGTTGCACGACGCGGAAAAGAATACTTGGATAGCTGTCTACCTAGCTGAGGTGGTAGAGGTAGGCTAGGTTCAAGCAGAAGTACGTGGGTTAGAGTTCGTCAGGGAGTTTGATAGCGAAATTTGCTGTAGGGTCTGAGGTCTTTATATGTGAACACGTGTTCGATTTAGGATGTCTCTCTTCCCTGAAGGGTTTTTAAGGAGACTACACGACTCTGACACAAGAGACGTTGGTACTTATTTCGAGGCCAATTATGAACAGTCTGCAACTAGCTAGGCTTATTGTAAACGTCTCAATGCCGGGCTCAACACTAACGTGCATCTAGAGTGCATGCATGGAGTGATAAAACACATACACGGGGGGTGGGGGGTAAGAAGAATAAGAGACTGGACATCGCAATCCATATCCTCATGTCATGCGACTTCTGAGAGATAAACTTTATGACCGCCTTATTTGCATTAATAAAGGCAAATGTAATAAATAAACCCGCAAAAACAAGACTAAGACATGCCAATTAATTATTATTACAACCACGAGAAATTACTTGCGGCAAGGATGTATGGACTGTTCCGTCCGCGAAGAAAAATGAACTATACGAGGTCCGAAGAAGGGTGAAACGAATAACAACTGTAACCTGAAGTGTACAGAGTGCAATACCTGCATTCATTCGTATGTTTGTACATGCCACGATTCCTCCATTAAATTCAATATGCGCAAACATATACACCTAGTGGTTAAATATATTGGTGGTGCTAACGAACAAAATTTAGAATCAGGCACAAATTTAAGTCATTCAGGAAGCACCTTCAAACGAAGAAAAGGAAATTATTCCGAAGGAACTGCGTAATCCCCTGAAAAGAAGGCTATATAAGTGAGGACTTGTCCGACCCCGCGGTGTAGGGCGCAACGCGTCCGCCTGTCACCCGGCGGCCCCGGGTTCGATTCCCGGCTGGGTCAGGGGTTCTTAATTGTAAATGATTAATATCCCTGGCCTGGGGACTGGGTGTGTGTCTCGTCCTTAACGTTCCTTTCCTCACATTAAACACCCTACACTTCCTCCATTCCAGTTACACGCAGGTGCAAGCAAGTAGATCTTTATAGGTCTACGCCCCGAACACATAGCATTAAAAAAGTGAGGACATAGAACAGCGCAATGCCAAGCTCCGAGAAAAATTTGAAAGCATTCTCGCAACGATAGAATCACCAGAACATGTAGATATAATTGAGAAACACTTCCGACCAATACTCCCAACTATACAAGCCCACAACACAAAAACAATGATCAGCACAGCGCAAATACCGTCAACTTCAAAAAAGATAAAATTTGAAACACAGCGACGATTATTTTCAACGAACAAGCCCCATAAGAAAACTTCTTCGTCCTTGTTAAGGCTTGCCGAGAGCGAACAACAGGTAATTGCCGCAAATTTGTTACTCCGCTAATCAGAATATATTATAGGCCCTATTTCGGTACAATAAACTGTTTTATAGGAGCAATCCTAAATACTACAGCTACAATAACAACTACTGTATGGGTGAATTGTGTACATATTTTGTGAACTGTATATATACGTTGTGGCAAAACTGAAGTAGGCCTATTCGTGAAAAGAAGTTAAAAGTGATGAGCTAACGATGTTAAACAGCAATCATTATTTAGCTGAAGGGGCCCAGAATAGTATTTAGGTGAGTTTCATACTATCACATTCACTCTATTTGATCTACCGTATATTATGTACTTATATAGTATGATTTCTTATTTAAGTTAATAACAACAGCGCTTTTCAAATTTCCAAGTGATCCACGAGGTAAACTGTCAAGTGAAATACAATGTACTCTCTCACTCGTGTCTAGAGAATGACGAGACCAACATAGGAATAACTGAAATATACTTATATAAATTACACTACCGTGAGAGATTCTGTGGCTATTAAACTGATTACCGGTACCTAATTCTAAAAAATAACAGCTGTTGGCATCCATGCTACTGGCCATTGTGAGTGCTGCTGACTGCACCTCGCAGAAATGCTTGGGAGGACGGGCTAAATGCCGAGATTACCCAAGCAGTTCCGAGTACAGCCGATTATGGATTCACCTCACCATTCCCTAAACACAAGTAACCCTTAGAGGCAAGGGGGGGGGGGCGAGCGGCCTGAGATATAAAAATCATCAAAAGTAGTGTCGAATCCATACTTTTCGGTGGCGCTGAATGAATAGTGACACTCCGGAACTGTTTTAAGTTCAGCCACCTTCGTGGTGGGGGGGGGGGGGCGATGGGAGAGTGATATATAAAAATAATCGAAAATAGTGTCGAATCCGTAGTTGTCTGGGTCGCTGAGACGAATAGTGAGACTCCGGATAATTTATAAGTTCATCCCCGTTTGGGGTAGATGGCGAGGGGGAGTGATATATAAAATTGATGGAAAATAGTGTCAAAAACATAGTTTTCGGGGTCGCCGAGGTGAATTGTACACTTCGGATTTTTAGTATCAGGAGACAAACCACGTGGGGGTAGGGCACCCCAGCAAGGATTAGGGGTGGGGGCGGGGGCGGGGGCGATGGGGTGAGATATAAATATAATCGAAAGTAGTGTCGAATCCATACTTTTCGGGCTCGCTGAAATGAATATCAACACTCCGGAATTTTTTAATGTCCATGTTCAGCCCTCTTCGTGGTGGGGGGCGATGGGGGTGATACACAGAAATAATAGAAAATATTGTTAATACATAGTTTTCGGGGTCGCTGAGATGAATAGTGACACTCCATATTTTTAGTATCAGGAGACAAAACACGTGGGGGTAACACACCCCCAGGAACCCTTAGGGGCGGGGGGGGGGCGAGGGGTCTTAGATATACAAATCATCGAAAGTAGTGTTGAATCCATACTTTTCGGGCTCGCTGAGATGAATAGTGACACTCCGGAATTTTTTAAAGTCCAAGTGCAGCCTCCTTCGTGGTGGGGGCGATGGGAGTGTGATATATAAAAATAATCGAAAACAGTGTCGAATCCATAGTTGTCGAGGTCACTGAGATGAATAGTGAGACTCCGAATATTTTATAAGTCCAAGTTCATCCCCTTTGTGGTGGGGGGCGAGGGGGGATTGAGATAGATGATAATAATAATAATCGAAAATAGTGTCGAATCCATAGTTTTCGGGGTCGCTGAGATGAATAGTAACACTCCTGATTTTTAAAACTCGAAGTTTAGCCCCCCTTAGGGGGGGAGGACGTAGTGAAATATAATAATAATCGAATATACTGCCGAATCCATAGTTTTCCGAGTCGCTGAGACGAATAGTAATATTCCGGATTTTTAAAGTCCAACTTCAGCTCCCTTTGGCATAGGGGGTGACAAAGGGTGAAAAATAAATTGTGAAAAATGACCGAAATAATGGACGTGCGTATGTTCCAGTACGACTTAGAATTATAACCTGCTACCTGGGAAACATACTGTGGGAGTAAGATGCCCCTAGAACCACTAGGGAAGCGGGTGAAATATAATCCATATTAATAAATGGAAGTCAGAGAGAGAGAGAGAGAGAGAGAGAGAGAGAGAACTGAAATTTGGAAAAATTATAGCTTTTAGCCTGAAACCGATGAAAAATTTACGAGGTGTTTAAAAATTGTTTTTTTTTTTTTTTACCTCCGAAAAATATCGAAATATGGAGGCAATTTTAATGACGGTGCAGACCTTCCTTTCGAGGTGTTTCGTGGCTAAACGGTAAGTCGTGTCACAAAGCGAATGGCACAATCTTGTTCAATTTTGAGTGATCTACAACTTTGATCCTATGACTTTTTGTCGTATCTCTATTCCCTATACGTTAAATTTAGCTCTATTTCTGGATTTGCCTAAATTTTGCACTTTGTACACGTATAATTGATGGTTTGATTCACGTATATGAAGGATGGGATCATCAAATTCTACACGAATATTGGCCCACCCAGTAGCCATATGTGAGCCAAATTCTATGATTGAACCTGTCGCATAAGTATCTGAAAAGTAATTCACTGTGTGAAAACCTTACACAAATTTCACCCTATTCAACGTTTCTAAAACAAACTTACCTTTAAGTAGATGAGATACGAGGAAATATCATGGGGCCAGCCATTTAGATCGCTAAATGAGGTCAGAGGCGTCTTTTCGTACAAACCGTTTTTCGATATGATGCACCGTTTAGCAGCAGTTATTCTGTAAATTAAGATGAACATGCGTATACAGTACTTTCGTAGGTCGATCTACATTTATTAATTTAAGTCGATTTGTAGCGATCTAGAAAGGGTGTGTCTGACATTGTAATTAATACTTTACAAATCAATAGTGACTGTCAGCAGGAGGGCGTCTGCTGTTGTAATCAGTCCTCCCCATATCGACTTTAACTGGCAGTAGGAATGGGGTCCTCCTTCAACGCCTGTGTACCATTGTAATGAATAAATCTCTTCTCGATTTGACTAGCAGATGGCAAGGGAGCGTGCATTTTTTTCAAAACTATTTTACCTGATTCTCTTTATCATTGGGTATAGGTGCCCCCTTGCAAGGGTGCCCCCGATTATAAACAAATTTACCCATTAAAATGTGACTGGCGTTACGCATAGTGAATTGCGGTAGACAAGTGGACCTGTCGTTATCATTATAATTCCGCAACTCGCACTTTATATTGGAAACAACGTCTGCGGACCACTCTATGCTTTTCCTCGGATAAGGCCAAGAGACATGCAATTTAAAAATTCTTAATCACTTCATACAGTAATTTACTTTGATATCCGTATACAATGTAGAATACCGTAGCAAAGCACGGGTACATTTGCTAGTTGTCTACTAAAATGTTTTTCATGGGCCGTATAATAAATGCAGAAAATGGAAAAGATTACACGTGTCAAAATAGTTACATATTTGAATGGTTATAAGGCTAAAAATGTATGATATTTTGTCTTCAGCTGTTAACACGTTTCTCGCTTGGCTCCATGGCTAAATGGTTAGCTCCATGGCTAAATGGTTAGCGTGTTGGCCTTCGGTCACAAGGGTCCCGGATTCGATTCCCGGCAGGGTCGGGATTTTTAATACCATGATATGGTGTCTTTTGTTTGTTCCGGATGGGCTCGAAAACTACTGGGCCGATTGGCCTGAAATTTGGTAAAGGATACAGCTTTAAACCTCGAGTCATTTTTTATTTTCATATATATTTCACGCAATTAGACAGTAACATTGCTCCATAATCATATTTTTAAATCTATTTGTGTACACGATTGATGAGATGTCAATCCTTCCTTACTCAAATTGTTCTATACGAGCAAAAAGGGTAATTCTCTCCCAAGGAGTGGATTCAAACACCCCAACATTAAGGACAGAAGCAGAACCTCGCCTGCCGCGTTATTACACACCTGCCTTTGCCGCCCAAAGCATGACATTGTGAGCATAATATTACCATACCGTTATTCACAATTTTGCGTCAGACGTGCGGTTGTTACAGGATACACAAATACTACCTTGCGAGGAAATACTTCTGGTAAAACGCGGGGAATGTTACGGCTATATGCTTTGTCCTTTTCATAGCATATTATCATAATCCAAGCCTTCCAATTTTATGGGCAATCTTTATTGCCCATAAGATATACGTCAATGACTGAATGTAGTAATATATGACAGCACGCACCTTCGTTATCCATATCATACATACACCTGCGTGAACGGTGGTTCACTTCATATGTTATTTGCTTATCTGCACGTTCGTCCTGTAGCCCGAGTCAGACTTCGCCTTCGGTCACGTGACTGCTCGAGCTTACTTCGAACAGGCTCGAATCTCCGTGCGTCTCGAGTCGGCTCGATCCCGCTCGACACGGCTATCGTTTGCCCATCATTATCCGGCAGTAACCACGTGGACTCCACAGCAGAAGGTGTTCTGTGTGCTTTCGTTCGTGGCGATAAAATCCGTTACACTAGTACAACGTAGTTTTCGGCGTGAGTATGGACTGTTACCAACTGATGATGTTCCCGCTTACGTAACCACCATGAAATGGGACAGTCGCTTTCGAAAATCTGGGACCTTGCTGTTGATATCGGGCCGCCACGCCAAGCACGCGGTTTCAGAGGCTACTGTTGATTTAATCCGTGAGTCTTTCAAGCGGAGCCAAGTCAATTCGACAAGCAAGTAGGCACTTACAGTTACCTCTTTCGACAGTACATGATGTCGTCCACAAAAGGTTGCGCCTACGGGGCGTACAAACTGCAGCTTCGTCAGAAAATCAAACCTCAGGATAGACCACTACGGAAGGCATTCGCGGAGAAAATTCTGGCAAAAATGTATGGAAACGAGGCATTCCTCGATTCGGTCTGTTTCTCGGACGAGGCTACATTCCATATTTCCGGCACGGTAAACAAGCACCCCACCCCACGTAGTGATAGAGTTGGAACGGGACTCTCCGAATGTGAATGTGTGGTGTGGATTGTTGAAGGACAGGGTTATTAGCCCATTCTTCTTCGCGTAGACTACAGTTAGTGGAACACGTTACCCAGACATTTTGGAGCAGTATGTTATGCCATAACTTCCTCGTGACGTGATCTTTCAACAAGATGGTGCACCATGCCATTATGCGGAAGTTGTGAGGGATTTCTTGAATATGAGTTCCCAGATCGCCGGATTGGGAGAGGTAGTCCATCAATTGCTTGGCCCCCTAGAAGCCCCGACATTACGCCACTTGATTTTTTCCTGTGTGGGTTTGTCAAGAATCAAGTGTACCAGACGCCAGTTCGTGATCTACCAGATCTGTGTCATCGCATTCGTGCAGGTATCGCAAATATTACGCCTACAATGCTGGAGAACACTTGGAGAGAAGTGGAATACCGATTAGATGTCTGTCGCGCCACTAATGGTACCCTACTTGTGGAAACAAACCGCAAGTAAATATCTCCACTACTTCTAAAGTTATTAAATTTTATATTATTATACCTTTAACCCGGACACCTTGTATTATATCTATATGCCAATGACATGAACCACTTGGGTTCAATACATATAATATAATATAATATAATATAATATAATATAATATAATATAATATAATATAATATAATATAATATAATATAATATAATATAATATAATATAATATAATATAATATAATATAATATAATATAATATAATATAATATAATATAATATAATATAATATAATATAATATAATACTCAATAGTCCTATTCAAAAGAACATGGCACAGATACAAACACTGATATTCTAGTTGTCAGGCTACAAGTCAGAAAATGCAATTAATTAAGATATTTCATTGTAGTTTGGGGTGACATACTGTTATCACTGCTGTCTATGCATCGTCCTCTTCTGTGCTATGGAATTTAAAGGTATAATAAACGTACTTAATATCGCAAATATAATGGCTAATACAGAAACACGAATCTTGACGTGGCATCGATGACAAATCATAAAAAAAAACATCGCAGTTGTGACAAAAAGGAGTCAATAGACATGACCTGATCATCCTCAATTTTTATACAGGAGGAAAAGTTGTGTTTATCCTTAACCTTTACATCCTCTCCTAATCCAATAGGATTACTTTAGCCATTATGATTGATCGTTGTTTTAAGGAACAAGATAACGAGATTCTTTATCTGTGTATCTTACTCATTAATATATCTTTCCCTATAATAGTAGGATTAAGGTAAATAATACCATTTTTGAAGTCGTGAAGTCCATAATTGGACAAACTCAGTTTGGTTAGTTTTGAGAAAAGAAAAATCGTACAGTATATTTCTTCTTCTTTTAACGAACGTAATTTGTTCCAGATAAAAATGTTATAACATTACTAACTTACTACATCATGTATAGATGTATTAAATTTATGTCTTCTTTGTAGACTGTTATGCCTTTCAGCATTCAGTCTGAAACGCCTTCAAATCCTCTTTTGCAACTAGCATTGCGATCTATTATGTTTTTCACACATCTTATCTTTAAATAATACGTCTAACTATCCTGTACTAGTTCTTCTTCTATTTATCTTGCATTCCATACCCAAGTCCGTTATTACACTACGTAACATATTTTCCTTCATTCGCCTCAAATGATCCTACTACCGAAGTCGGTTTAATGTATACGCCCAGCTTCAGTCACTGTATTTTTAACCTAGCCTTTAACTCTTCAAAGCAAATGCCATCTTACTATTCTTCTCACTTATTTGCAGTAGCCATTACTTTAGCGAAATTCTTGTCAATTAATAAACCTTGAGTTCACCCAGCTTTCAGATTCGCACAAAGTTGACTTGTATACAGCGAAACAAGCACAGTCTCTTTTGCGCGCTCGCTACCTTCTTAAAAAAAAATATTGTTGAACGCAACTGCGAACTTCCTGCATTAACTTTGCTACATCTTGACTTGATTCATCCTCTATCTTCTTAGGAAGATATACATTATAAGTAGCCTACTTAAAATTATGATCCACCTGCTCCTGTTTTCGTATTTTCATCCTAACAATCCTTTTGTTTCCACCTACGCGACATCACTTTAGTATTTGAAATTCTAATTTTCAAATCATACTCGCTGCATTTCCTTTCAAGCTCCGGTATATTAGTTTGCAAGATCCTCCTAACGAGATCGTTTCAATGAAAAATAGATAAGGATCGATATCTTTCTGCCATAAGGAAGTTTGTATATCTCCAAGTACGAAAACTGATCACGAATATATCAATTTATTCCACATGACATAACTAACAGACTGCTGTGAAATAAATAATAATAGACATCAAGCGTTAATGTATCTTTTTAGCACACATATTGTCCATATTTCCGCATTCTTTTGGTCAGGACAGATCAAACGTTGAAGAGCGAGTTGCCGTGCGGTTAGAGGCGCGCAGCGGTGAGCTTGCATCCGGGAGATAGTGGGTTCGAACCCCATTGTCGGCAGCCCTGAAGATTGTTTTCCGTGGTTTTCCATTTTCATACCAGCCTGTACCTTAATTAAGGCCACGGTCGCTTCCTTCCCACTCCTAGCCCTTTTCTATTCCATCGTCGCCACAAGACCTATCTGTATCGGTGTGACGTAAAGCAAAATTTGTAAACTCATAGCAATACGCCTAACCAAACGTCTGTTGGCTGCTATGGCGAAGTGGTGTGGAGTGCGTGGGGAAAGTCCGAGAGAATTAGAGAGAGGATTAAGCTAACAGAAATACTTTATATGATTTAGTGCGTTATGTTCATGTCCGATTTCGCATATGTATGGGGAAGATTCGTTTTAGTTACGGAACTCTACAAATCACGGTTGCAAACTAGCATTAGGGTCGAACATTTTCAAAACTGTTTGTGCTTTTTTGTGCCCCGTACATTCGCTCCCGATTCAAACGTGATCGTTACTTTCTAAAACACAGAAAGAAAGGTGATTTTCTTCCTATGAAACGTTATGATATGACGTCTTACTCCTCAGGCCTACATGAGCAGAAAGTTGGCATTACGGAAATCAGCCTGTACATCACAGGCTGTTCCTGGAAAACTATAAGTGATACACTCTATAATTTGATATCACTAGGTAACTCAAGGTCTCAGCTATAATAATAATATTACGCGCACTCAGTACGATTCAGAACGCCATAGCAAGTGAATGAGTCGACCGATTTAAAATATAATGGTTTGATTTTGTTGACTCATAGACTGCCTAACAAATATAAGTAGTTATAGAGAATACAAGCACAATTTGTAAATAAGTGAAAATTTGCAAGCCTCTGACTTACGGGAGTAACGGAGTCCCTCTTCCACTTGACAATGAGAGACTTCTTGGAAACAACTTGGCGAACGAAATGGAATTCAATGGGGAGCTATCAATATTAATGGGGCTTATGGAAGAAATAATTTACATATAAGAGTGTAACCGTACAACAGGGTTACAGATTCCATTCAGTATTTATTATTATTATTATTAATATTATTATTATTATTATTATTATTATTATTATTATTATTATTATTATTATTATTAACCCGATTCATTAGATTTTATATATTCTGTTTCTCATCATTTAGACTGTAATAATTAGGTATCACGTATATTATTGTATTTCATCATAGGTTAAGTGAATATGTTTGTAATTATTCTGTATTGTAGTAAGTGAGATTTGTTGGTTTCATATTGTCATGCTGTGGCTTGTAACTTTGGCTAGATGAGCTGGCATAGTATTTTGCAATCGAAGCTATGTTTAACTGTGCAAGGAGATTTCCCGGTGACGCATTCGGCCTAGTCATTCTCGATCCGCTTGGGTAAGCTTAGACAACGCTTGACTGATGACATCAGTGCGTGGACACGTGATTGCGACCAAGTGTCAGTATTCGCCAGCTACTGTATGTTGAAGTGGAAGGGATGAACAGTGAGTGGGGAGATGAGTCGTCATCGCGAGGTGATATTAAGTCGAGGCAACGGTAGTGTGAGGTACTCAGTTCATCATATCTATTCAGTTGATGGTACTCAGTTCATAAGCAGTTGATATCGTGCAGATCATATGTAACAGTCAGATGTATCAAATGGAAGAAGTGGTCTTAGTGTGATGGTCAGAGCTAAGAGTTGTGTTTGAAGAGGTAATCATCGAGGAAGTCTACAAGTGGTGGTTGTATCCGAGCAGAGACGGGTAATATGCTGATAAAGAAACATCATCTTCTTGTGAGGATGGACTTCACAAGATGTTTCAATAATATTTTCCAATTATTTAAAATATATTGAGTGGACGTAATTACATTGGAGCTCCCTACACGCGTACATGGTATGTAGGCCAACTCCTTGTTATATAAGAAGATTACAACAGACGGCTCCCGACTTCAGCTCACAGGTTTTCCCAAGAATTTCAAGTTCAACAGCGGTGTATGCAGACAACAGGTAATTAAAGCATCAGACATGTTATGCATTCATAACATGAAGAAGAGTGTAATCAGCGGCGATATCACATCTCACTTCAAGTTCATGACAATAGCTTTTTTTGTTTAGATTAAATTTTCCTTTTCTTTGTACCGCAAATCTCACGATATATTTCTTTTGTTAAATTAAAAGACGTCAATGATTGTTCATTGTGACGTAAATTTAGTCATAAACTCAGTTTTATTTTTAATTATAATAAGTGATTCCAGTTCCATGTACAATCCTCAATTGTGGAAATGCAATAGTAATTTAATATTTTCCTGATCCATATCCCTGTATATTGCCAAATATGTGAGTTTATCACCTCACGCCTTGAGATAATTGATTTAAGAGGTATGCTCTACCGAATTTTGTTGTTTTTCTTAAAAAAAGCAACTGGCGCTCAAACAAATGTTATGTATATTGTGTGAAGGAGATGTAAGTATAAGAGTAGTGGTCGGAGTAGCCACAAGAGTTACAGAATTAAACGAGGCCAAATGCAGATGTTGCAACAAATCTTCAGCCTGTTTCTAGTCATTCGATTGGATTAGGTATGGAATGAAGGAACCCCCATCTAGCGGTGAGAATAGGCTGCCGAAGCCTGTCGCACTCCTCTGGGGCAATGGTTAGTGACTGACAGATAAAATGAAATGATACTGGAGAGTCTCGCTGGAATGAAGGATGATAGGGAAAACCGGAGAACCCGAAGAAAAACCTGCATCGCCTCCGCTTTCTCCAGCACAAATCCCGTAGGGAGTGACCGGAATTTGAAACACGGAACCCAGCTGTGAGAGGCCGGTGCGCTGCCGCCTGAGCCACGGATGCTCTCCATGTTGCAACAAAATGTGTGAAAATTTTCCTATTTGACCATCTAGAAGTAACTTCATTTCTGCACATGGGATACCATTAGGTAAACCTCTCTCTCAGCTCAAGACGATGGTCCTACCACAGTCGTCTGACGATGGTTAGAGACTAAGTAATGTGAAGTCGAAAAGAGAGAATTTAATAATAATAATAATAATAATAATAATAATAATAATAATGTATGCGCAGTGTCAGCCGCATTGCACTTACTATACTGTAAGATGGACAGTTCTGCACTCCAACTGCGGGGCTTTCCTTTGCGGGAAAGACTAACATGAGCTCTTTTAGTAACAGAATAATAAAACGCGTAATATACAAAAACGTGCGGATTTTATTTTACGCCCTACTAGCTACTTTGCGGTCTTCGGAGACGCCGAGGTGCCAGAATTGTGTCCTGCACCTTCTGCGTATAGGTAAATGTACCGAGATGAAGCTGGTGTGTTTGAACACCTTCAAATACCATCGGACTGAGCCGTTATCTATTCCACCATATTGGGCTCAGAAGGCCAGCGCTCTATCGTCTTAGTCACCTGGCGCGGCGGAGAGATTTACGGCATTCTTCTCATGACCAGAACCAATCACCTACCGAGACATATGCGGCAATCTGTAACGCAGTACCGTTAATTTCTTCTACAGTTTTGTTGGCAATGCCAAACATAATCACCGAAATGGCCTTCACATATGCACGGTATTTCAATTAATTATAGGAAGTTAATGGATTCCTGTTGCTTCCCGTTACTCTAAATTTTTCTTTCTTTCTTTCTTTCTTAATCTGCTTACCCTCCAGGGTCGATTTTTCCCTCGGACTCAGCGAGAGATCCCACCTCTACCGCTGCAAGGGCAGTGTCCTGGAGCTTCAGACTCTGGGTCGGGGGATACAACAGGGGAGGATGACCAGTACCTCGCCCAGGCGGCCTCACCTGCTATGCTGAACAGGGGCCTTGTGGGGGATGGGAAGATTGGATGGGATAGACAAGGAAGAGGGAAGGAAGCGACCGTGGCCTTAAGTTAGGTACCATCCCGGCATTTGCCTGGAGAAGAAGTGGGAAACCACAGAAAACCACTTGCAGGATGGCTGAGGTGGGAATCGAACCCACCTCTACTCGGTTGACCTCCCGAGACTCAGTGGACCCCGTTCCAGCCCTCGTACCACTTGTCGAGTTTCGTGGCAGAGCCGGGAATCGAACCCGGGCCTCCGGGGTGACAGCTAATCACACTAACCACTACACCACAGAGGCGGACTACTCTAAATCTTCGGTTCATAATGAATGCGCAGTCAGCCGCATTGCACTATACTGTACGATGGACAGTTCTGTGCTCCAACTTCAGGGCTTTCCATTGTGGGAAAGACAAACATGGGTTTTTTTCAGTAACAGAATAATTAAACGCGTACTGAACAAACAGGTGCGGATTGCAAGTCACTAAGACACTGCCCTCCTTAAAGTGCTTAAGGTAAACAGCAATTTCCCATTTATTTTTCCTTTATTGGCTTACCTGTTGTACTCGTCGTTGACGGGTTAGTTTCGTGCACATTCATCAGTACTGCCATCTAGCGGAAATGAGTAGCACTAGTAGAGAGAGTATACTTCTACAAACAACGGTCAGTGGAATGTTGTTTTAGACTATCTGGGACGTGTGCTAATAATTAGAGCTACGTACAAAGTGCATATTACTTTTTTATAGGAAATGTAATTTTAAATACACTAGAAAACAGTATTTCAAGTACACATGCCGGGCTTGATTATTATTATTATTATTATTATTATTATTATTATTATTATTATTATTATTATTATTATTATTATTATTATTATTATTATTACGGGGTTACCCGTGTAATGCAGATGTGAAAGAAGGTGCGGGCTGGAATGGGTCTAACTACAAAGCCGAGAAATGAATTAAAATTTCATTAAAGGTTATATTTTCAAAATTAGCAAAACTTAACAATTTTGAAATAGAATTTGAACATTCAACAAATAACAACAAGTTAACAAATCAGGTACAAGACCAGGAAAGCTAAGATTTAGAGATACTTTAATGATCTGGGCTTCAAGCCCCACTTTTTACAATATCCTGAGCTCTCAGCTCACAACCACATATTACCAAGAGGCAGAAATCCCCTTATTGCATAGAGCACTTGCTCCCACCTGGCAATGTCAAGCCTCCTAGAGGCACATATCCAAATACAAGAAAGAGCTAACCCGCTCTCAAATTTTCAAGGTTAAGTTAATGGCCCAAAATGCAAAATGAATGGAGGCGAGAATTGGCACTCCTACAAGAAACTTCTTAAAACCTAAGAGGCGCGAGGCCGATGAAACAGGGGCTATTCCCAAACTATGAAGGTGACTCGTATACAGAATAAATTTAACACATTAAGGAAGAGTAGAAAAACAGTTACTAAAACATAGTCACCTCGAATGAAAAGGAAGGGGAGCTCGAGAGGGTAAAGCACTCTCTATCCCCGATTTACAGTTAAAGATCTGTGGAGTTTTACAAAAAATTTACATGTTTAAGAGATAGGTTACATAATATAAGGTTTCTGACCTTCCCCGAGGGTTAAACTGCTGAGCTAGCAAGAAATAAAGATGTTAAACGGCCATTACCTTGTTGAAGAACTGCTGCCCGAAGGAAGAGGCGCTACCCACCCCTGCTACACGTCCATACACTAAGCTAAATGTTGATGATCTGGCCGAGAGACAGGAAAATCAGTAGTTTTTATACTCTAGGGGAAGATTCGAGACCTTTCGTGAATAATTAAGACACACCCACAGTCGTTTATTGGCTGGCTAAAAGTTACACATCAAAATTGAAGAAGAAAGACACGATTTGTCAAAAATTAATTACAGAAATTCAGGATTTGCTGAGTTCAAAACTGGCGGAAAGAACAGATTAATATTGCCAACCCGCAAATGAAAGAACGAAATTTAGTAAAGAACAAACTCATGAATAAAAAATCTCTTCAAATAAAGTTCTTCCCCTTCGCACCAGGGTGCATGATTATAGTTTTTAGGCGGAGACATCTATGAGAGAATGTCCACACTTCTTGATTAATGGAAAACAAAACAAATTGAAATCCACACAGTATTGACAACTTTGTAATCACAAAATTTATGGCAGTGACATCTTCTGAGAAACTAATGAGTTGATCCAGTTTTTAAGTTCAGAGTTTCTCCTGTAGAGGAGTACGTATTGGCGGAAGATTTAAATGTGGGGCGTAGAGGTGTACCATCCGGTACAATTATTATTATTATTATTATTATTATTATTATTATTATTATTATTATTATTATTATTATTATTATTATTATTATGGGGTTTCCGTGTGGTTCACAGGGGCGTAAGAAGGTGCTGGGGTGAATGGGTGGACAGTGAAATGATCAGAATATAAGTTAAAGCAGTAATTTTTGAAATTTTAGTTTTTTTCCTTTTTCAGTCTAAAATTTGATAGATACTCTGAATAAGCAATAACAAATAACAGTTAACAATGAGCTCGTTATCTCCAACAATAGCAATGACTTAAAGTCAAAAATCAGGTACAATAGAGAAAATTGTTGACACAACTTGCAAGTGTTGAGCAATCTAGCTCAAAACAGGTACACTTTTACAAGAGCATGTTTGCTCCACTCATTTTCATTCTAGGAGACTGCGCTCCAAACGTTCCTACAGTCCAGCCTTTCAGAGACATACGCTACATACACCTCATCAACTTCAACAACTGTATTTCTGCTCGACAGTCTGTTTCACCTTCGTCTATAAATAATGATAATTTAAATAGGGGCAATGAGCGCCCATTCTAAATGGCCTTAATCTACATAATAGAAGGTTTAAGACGATAGGCCATGAACAAAATGCTTAGACGGCGCAACTCTTGCACTCCTTTTGAAAAACACTTAAATTCCTAATTGGGCTTATGACCCGAAGTTGCAGAGGTTAAGCCTCTACTACAGAGGGGTGACTAGATGCCAAATATTGGTACCAAAGTAGTGTGAAGAATTTAGAGGTTTATAAAATCTTAGTCAACCCGATACCAAGTTGAAGAATGGGAATTAACAGAGGGTGAACACTCTTTGTTCCCCTAAATTACATTTTTTTCAGCAGGGATTTGAACAGAGCCTTTAGACTTGCCGAAGATGTACATTTGAACAGAGACTTTGGGAATTTACATTAATAAAGAAGTTGGAAACCTTGCCCTCAAGTTATCTGCCTAGAGCTATCATATGTTAAGAGATGTCTGCCATAACCTTGAATTGTTGGACCTTCCGACGACGGCAAGGCTACCCCTGCCTCCTAAATACGCCGTACACACACTAGACCGGAGCGATGAGAACAATACGGCCCTAAAGGGCCCAGCTTTTATATCAACTTAGAGGGGAAAGTTCCAGAACTCTCTTGAGCTAAGCAGAATGCCTGTACACACTCCCAATTTTAATTGGCTAGAGAAATATACACAAAAATTCCTAATTGGTTAATAACTTAAGGAAGAAGTAGTGTTGACAACTATAACATATGAAAAAAACAATCTACAAAACTTAAGGTTTACAAACATTGAAAATTCCCTTAAAGTGTAATTGTCCGTAATCCCGCCAGAGGGGGCACATAGGCTGATAGAGATATCTAAATGTTAAAGGTCCAAGTATCTTGTGATACATAGTTTAGGATTCGCATCACAGATGGCCTTCCAAAAGAGGGGACGAAGAAGGTGTACCCCCGGTACAATTATTATTATTATTATTATTATTATTATTATTATTATTATTATTATTATTATTATTATTATTGTTACGGAGTTTTCCGTGGTAGTTAGAGGTGAAAGAAGGTGCTGGGAGGAACAGGTCTCAATATACGAAATTAAAGTTAATTTAAAATTTAACAAGGTTATATTTTCTTTTTAAGATCAAGAAATAACAAATATAACAGGTACACAGTAGCCTAGCAACAAAATAAGAATGTACAATTACAGTTTATTAATATAGATTGGGCTTCGAGTTCCAAAACACAATCCCTGAGCAATGAGCCCAACTTTATTTATACACAAGATTTAACAAAGGGGCAGAAAACCCCAATCATGCCCAGGAGCACTCGCTCCCTATTACTCAGAAAAGCCTGCTCGAGGCACACAGAAACCAAATTTCGAAAGAGCAACCCGCTCTTAAAGTTCAAGCCTATCAAAGGCCACACCAAACTCGACTTTCAAGCTGACCTCCAAGCACATGAAAACAGGGGTAAAAATACCCAACCTACTGAGGCCTATTCAATAAAGAAACAGGACAATTACAATGGCCTCCAAAATACCAAGTTGAGAGGAGGCGAAACTGCACTCCTAATACATTTCTTTAAAACCTATTTGGCACTAGGCCGCTTATGCAAGGGCTAATCCCATACTAAAGAGGTGACTTATATAAGAAAATAATTTATATTACATTAGGAAGGGAAGAAACGATTGTGAAAATAAGTTCACCTCAAAGCAATAGGAGTGGGAGCTCGAGAGGGTTAAGCACTCTCTATCCCAATATGTAGTTTAAAGAGATAGAATTTTTACCAAGTGTCTTTTACATTTTAGAGGAAAGTTACATGGTAAAAGGTATCGAACCTGCCCCGAGAGTTAAACTGCTGACCTAGCAAGAAAAGAAGTTATTAAAAGACCATTACCTTATTGAAGAACTGCTGCCCGACGAAAGAGGCGCTTCCCGCCCCCTGCTACATAATTTACACTATGATAGATGTTACTGAAGTGGCCCGGAGACCAAAAAATCAGCAATTTATATACCCTCGTGGAACATTCGAGACCTTTCATGAATGATAACACCCGCCCACGAGCATTTATTGGTTACCGAAGACAGTTACAGAGTAGGTTGGTGAAGAAGGCCCCGATTGGGCGAAAATTAATTTAAGAAATTCGGGATTGGCTAATTTCAAAACTGGCGGAACGAAGGGATTAACATTGCCAACTCAAACAATGACAGAAAGAAATTTAACAAAGAGCAAACTTATGACTACAAAATTTCTTCAAAGAAAAGTTCCTTCACTTTGCACTAGGGTGCACAATTGTAGTTCTTAAGTAGTGCCATCTAGAAGAGAATGTTCACACTTCTTGCTACAGAGAAAACAAATATAAATCGAAAAAGACACAGTTCAGAACACTTCAAAATTTACAAGTAGGGACATCTTCTGAGAAACTTGAGAATTAACACGGTAGTTAAAGTTCAGGCCTCCTCTAGTAGAGGAGTTTCAACTGGCGCAATGTTTGAATTAGCGGAGCGGAGGTGTACCGCCTGGTACTATTATTATTATTATTATTATTATTATTATTATTATTATTATTATTATTATTATTATTATTCATCTATGGTTTTTAGTGCCGGAAGTGTCCGAGTACATGTTCATTTCGCCTGATGCCGGCTTTTCCATTTAACAGCCATGGAGAACCTGCGCGTCTGGATGCGAGATGACGATAATGAGCTAGGGAAAAGGTAAATCCCAGTGTTGTCACATAACCTATTCCTGTCGAATAAAACTAAGGGGTCTGCCCAAAGCTTAACATGTCCATCCGACGGACGAATCAGCATCATCATCAGCAACAGCGTCATTTTCCCTTACTTCATATGACCATTGCAGAGCGGTTTTTGAATAGAATCCATGCTTTTGGCACGCAGTCTAGTGATTAGCAATTGTATGTACCACCACCACTCTTACCCTGCCTGCCAATATTCTGAAGAACTCGAACCCACTAACCATCACGGTCAGACTATGTAGACTTGACAACTTAACGACCATGGTCACCAGGTGGGCTTTTGCTGGGCTCTATTTGGTGATAGCACTAACCAATTGCCCATTATTTTGGTTTTTAAGGCATTCTATTCGGTAAGACATGTGTTTAAGGAAAATGTGCAACTTGATGTTTTGGGGGGTGTTGGGGGTGTAGGCCTACATGGCGCTGACAAGGAATTATTTGATAAGGTAATCAGCTTTGTCGGGTACGACGTCAACTCTCGGACGAAATCATCTTTACATCAGTCTGTTTTCAGATTTTGATGTACGAGAGCGGAGGATGGGTGGACTCAGGATATCTTATTCATAACTTAAAAGTACCAGATATGAAAGTAGCAAGAATGATTGCTGGTATCATAGATAGGAACGGTGGTAGGAGGATAATCAAAATGAGGAGATAATGACTAATTTAGTAATGAACTCGGAGAATGAAGCTCTACGCATACGTTAAATCAGTTTCGGTGATGGGAATCATTTGAGGCGAATGGGGGAGGCTAGATTACCTAATAGAACAATTGACTCGGACATAGAGGGTAAGAGAGGGAGAGAGAGAGGGAGACAAAAGCGACGGTGCAGTTTTTAATGATTTAAAGATAAGAGGTGTGAAACTAAATGCAGAGAGCTAGTGCAAATGAAGCCTTCTGGAAACGCTTAGTCAATTCACTGAGGCTTGCAGACTGAATGCTGAAAGCCATAACAGTCTGTAATGAAGATGACTATGTATGTATGTATGTATGTATGTATGTATGTATGTATGTATGTATGTATGTATTGTAACCGTTCATCACCATGCCATAGGCATGTTAGGAGGTTTAGTCAATCATATATGCCGTTTTCCGCAACATTCTGCGACATATAATGTTGTAATTAGCAGTTTACGTGCCGAACCGGGATATGAGTTGCGATACGCAGGCCCGAAGGGAGCAGTTTTCTGCGCCGTATCGAGGAAAGGATAGCGTATTACCGCAGAACCTTGAAACTGCGCTCTCACTCGGTGCGAGAGAGGTTGAGAGATGACGCTACGCGTGGAAATGTATGTTGTCAGAAAGTGGGGTGAATTAAGGTGTGTTAACCCCCAACAAATAAAAATCCTTACTGATTCAACAGCGCATTCATTGGTGCCAATTCACCACATTTAACAAAAAATTAGGTAAAGAAGAACACCTTTGTCTGAGATAATCTATGGAAATTTATAAGTCAGGTCTCATTCGAACCGACGTATTTAATGCAAATTGTTGATGCATATAAACGCAATACTTTAATAGTGGATCGGTAATGACGCATGTCATATGGTGGTGCGCAGACTGAAGCCGAGTGCTAAGATCTGGCAACGTGAGGAAAAATGTAGGGGCACTTATGAGATGAGCCGTGACGTGTGAATTTATAAAAAGACGCTTTTGAGATTGCGAACGACCCGCTGATCGGATGGACTTAAAATTGGATTAGTATAAAAAAGGGATCACGAGCTATAATTTGATTACTTTCACGTCGCTGAAAGAGGCCGTTTACTGGAGCCAAATCTCGATTAGGGGCGTGGTTTACCACCTCTCCGACCACTCAACCCAAACACTATAAAAAACCAGGACCTAGATGCAGGATGCCATTGTAATTTGTGTAGCCGCCGTACTTACGTGTCAGTAATGAACTATAAATATCAGTGTATGAAGTGCTGTGTCGAGGAAAAATATATCAGCGTGGAGTGAATATCGCGAAATAAGCCGTGTGATACGAGATAAAGTACAGTAGTGATTAATAGAGGTCTTATTTCAACATTTAATCCTTTTAAACATTAGTGTCTTCAGTGTCGTCTTATGATGCAATCATAAGAGAACGGGTAAACGCATCAGGTTGTTTAGAAGTAGTGAGACAGCCGATTACATTCAGTAATTAATAGTGGCCGATTTAAATGTATTTAAACAGTGAGTGACGCTCAGTAAATTAAAAGAACGGTATTCGTGATAGGAAGAACGTTTGCATACTCTATGGACACTCGTGATAACAATTAGTCAGACTGTGTAATTAAAGGGGAAATGAATAGTGATTTACACAAACGTACCACTATTTGGGTTAGTCCATTTGAATTTATAAGTGAATCGAATTACCAGTAGGTTCTTGAAAACACATAAACAGTTTTATTAACTAATTTTCCAATTTTCGCCTGTATGTTCGTGAGTGATCGTCGAACCCAAGAATTGGAATCAACGAGAATCGCGTCTAAGTGCCAGCATTCATCTCTTCAGGGAACGTTTAGAGATTCCAACAACAGAAGACCACAACTCGTGACATGCACGATATAAAGAGGAAGAGGAACCAAGGATTATCTAAGAGTGGAGCTGTCGTCATGAAGGTCTAAAATCCCAGATGTACCCTCGAGATGGTAGCAAATCGCATGCAGTATTTGATAAGTACAATTTTGAATATATATTAAACAACGAGATTTGCATGCTAGTATCAACTTTTATTTGTAAATAAAAATGTTAATTTATGTAATTAATAATATTAAAAGTAGACAACACTACACGCATGTGACTGAGAAAGATTATTTTATTAATTTAATTAGGATTTCTTCTGTGATTTAAGGATAATCACTAATATTTCAGTGGGCTTATTTGCAGAAATTAGTACATAGATCCCACAAAATTTTAGTGCGTGTGAAGCACATATTTTAAGGGAGAATGGCACTTCAGCTAAATTTATAACTTCTTCCTAATGTTACTAACTGGTAAGGATCTTCATAATAATTTGAATATAGATTGTGTATTCGCTCCACAGGGCGATTCAGGCATTTTATAAATCCCATATAATAAATATATGATCATTGAAGATGTTCAAGCCGAGGTGTAATTTTTGAATTATATAGATACGCGAGTGAAATGGAATTAGTTAAATGACTTGTGGGAATAGTCTTTTATATAAATGGACAAAATGGATGTGAGATGCAGTAGCGTGATAATGGGAAAGATGAGACTTGTGAAATGTTTGAGATGCTGGAATGACAAAGAATTATAATAATGATGGTTGTCGTGATGTATTGAATTAGGCTGTATATGGCCGGAATAATAAGAAATAAGAATTGACGGCCCTTAAATAAATGTGTACTTGGAAACAAGCCAAGATGAGAAGAAAGAAAAAGAAAGAAAGAAAGATATAGAAAGTGTCTTTGTGGCCGCAAGGCCATTACCAGAGAAAGGCAGATGTAAGGGTTTGTCTGGTCCGGGGCGGACCGAATCGTCTCCAAGAGTCTCAAACATTTGCCTTGTAAGTTTTCTTTCATTTACCACTGCAATATCAATCCCATGCTAATGTTACATTATGAGTAGCGTTAATAATTTTATGATTCTACGAAGGGACGTATTCCTCCCCATTTTTATGTATCAACTTAGCTCGTGATAGGAGTTTCAGATTTTGTACCTCGGAATCTGAGGAACGTGGGTTCAACCCGCGTCAGAACGATGGATTTAACCTGATACTATATGGCTTGACTATACCATATCTTCAAGATGTATTGTTTGCTATATGTTTAATATTTATCCATGTAATGTATTTCATCATCATCATCATCATCATCATCATCTGTTTACCCTCCAGGGTCGGCTTTTCCCTCGGACACAGCGAGGGATCCCACCTCTACCGCCTCAAGGGCAGTGTCCTGGAGCTTCAGACTCTTGGTCGGGGATACAACTGGGGAGAATGACCAGTACCTCGCCCAGGCGGCCTCACCTGCTATGCTGAACAGGGGCCTGGTGGAGGGATGGGTTGATGGGAAGGGATAGGCAAGGAAGAGGGAAGGAAGCGGCCGTGGCCTTATGTTAGGCACCATCCCGGCATTCGCCTGGAGGAGAAGTGGGAAACCACGGAAAACCACTTCCAGGATGGCTGAGGTGGGAATCGAACCCATCTCTACTCAGTTGACCTCCCGAGGCTGAGTGGACCCCGTTCCAGCCCTCATACCACTTTTCAAATTTTCGTGGCAGAGCCGGGAATCGAACCCGGGCCTCTGGGGGTGGCAGCTAATCACACTAACCACTACACCACAGAGGCGGACCTGTAATGTATTTATGTATTTAATTATTCTCAAGTGTTTATGGTGATGGGTAGAATACCAACGTTGTGTTAATTCACTTTGAATATACCAGGGCCAGGTATACCCAGCGACAACCACAACAGTGTACGAACTAACAAAGACGTTGAGGCATACTGTATACAAATGATTGCTTTACTATTGATTATTTTATTTTTGTTTATGTGTAATAATATGGCATTATCTCATGTATTTATTGTGTGGTTCTATCAGTTTAATAAAATGTTTAGTAAATATTGGGAACAAAACTCTTCTCATTTAATAATATTAATGTATTCCTCTTACATTGTAGAGAACCCTACTTTCGTTATATTTAATGTAGTGCCCATTTTTCTTTTACATACATTCCATTATCCGTATGCTTCTGAGCTTTAGCCGTTGACGCAATGAAAGTAGGGAGGATGGGACTTCAAGCCCCGGAAAGTGATTTCCGAAGGTTCTCATCCAGAAATTCCATTTATATATTTGTTTGTGAAGCCGAATTATGTAATTGTTGGCCAGATATGCCCAGGATGGGTACTGTATGTGTGTATGTATGTATGTATGCATCATGTATAATAATACAACAGTAATTTTTATTTCGTGTGACTATTGCAAGCCTGGTGCCGTTATGAGACCCTCCAACGAGAGTGGATGCATCTGCCGTGTATGGGAATCTGGGTGTTTTGTTCGTCGTCGTCAAAGGAAATATTGGGTCCATCTTATAATAAGTGACAGATCATCTAGTGGACAATTTGTGCTCCAACACAATAAACTACAAGACATCCAAGAGACATTTTTGAGTATTACAGAATGTCCGTGAACTCATTTGAAACTGCTTTTCTGTTTGTTGAAAAATGCTATCAGCAAAAGAAACACAACGTCTCCCCCAACACAGCGCCCGTTACTGATAACGATGTATCTCTCGTCATGTCTCTGATCTTGGTCCTTTGTACCGTAAAGGCACTGGTACTTATGTACCTCCAAAATTAGTAATTCACTGCCTACTTCCATTCTGCAAAGTGAAAGTAGAAAACGAACGCAGATGGACCACGCGCAATATTAAAACAAGAGCACACTACCGCAGCGTCTTCATTCCGCAAGTGTGACCAGCCACTGAACGGAAAAACACGCCAGCAAAATCGACCTCGGCCCAGTCTCGAGCGGGCGACCTTTAAGGCGCGCCTTGTCTCGTGTCCCGCGGAGGGAAATCACGCTACGTGTGGCCGGCCCCGTCCAAGTTAGTGTTGTGCATTTTTGACGCACAACTTAAGAGTATCTATAATTTTGGCTCCATGGCTAAATGGTTAGCGTGCTGGCCTTTGGTTACAGGGGTTCCGGGTTCGATTCCCGGCAGGGTCGGGAATTTTAACCATAATCGGTTAATTTTTCTGGCACGGGGAATGGATGCATGTGTCGTCTTCATCATCATTCATCCTCATCACAACAAGCAGGTCACCTACGGGCGTCAAATCGAAAGACCTGCATCTGGCGAGCCGAACTTGTCCTCGGACACTCCCGGCACTAAACGCCATACGCCATTTCATTTCATCTATAATTTTGACCATAATGGCCACCCATGGTCCGTATTGACTTAAATCACTGTTATTAATTATTTTAAAGATCCGTATTGTCAATACAACGCAAAGCCTAGTAAATTTGCTATGTATCAAATACATAAAGATATATAAGTACATGTTTCGAGAATCCATTAATATTCTCTTTTTCAGCTTACAGGTTAAAATCACTTTTAAATCATTATGCCCTAACATAAACTGGTTAGAAGCAATACAATATAATAAGAGTTCAAACATGAATAAACTTCAAGTTACGTCCAATCTTGTCCTGTAAATATCGCGTGAACGTTCGTGTCTTGTCTCATCAAATACTGTTGTGGTGTGGTGTGTTCATAAACCAAACACCCTACATAGGTATCATATTGTTTTTCCTGATAATGTTGTGTTTTGACAAGGCGGATCTTTAAATAATTAATAACTAGGGCTCGGATTCGAGCATATTAGCATATTTTTTCCCTGAATAGTACACATTGAAAGAAGCCTTTCGGTGGTATTTTCATCTCTCTGGGACCTACAGAATTTAAATTTATCGAGCATATAAATGCATAAAACAGCGGTTTTCAGAATACAAGCATATAAATGCATATTCTTGTGGTTTTCGTCTAAATAGTTTGTTTTTCTTCGAATTCCGCCCCCCCCCCCCCGAATTCGGGCCCTGACCATCCTTAAGGTTCTAAAAGAGAAATAATTATTGAAAAGCCTATCTGGTGCGAATAACAGAACCGCAGGTTTTTTACCTTTAGTAAGGTCATTCACACAACCTAATTGGCCTCTGCCGGATTAGAGTGCGGCTCGTCAGATAAGCGATGGAACCCCAAAGCATCCTTTTACTTTGAAATGTGCAGTATTTTAGTGGTGTGCCTATTTTGGGAACCAGTATTGTTTAGGTGGATTTTCCCATGAAGCGGTGGAAGATCCAACCCGGTCAAGTCAAATTTCTGCATTCTACTCTCAGTTCTCAGTTCCTAATCGTATCCGTACTACACCCTTCCGGGCTTCGAATGGATGACCCACGCATAAGAATGCCTCCACGTAACGGGGTAAACACCCACGGATGAGATTGGATTGAAGAGCGGGTCGAATTGCTTAACGAGCTTCGAACCGCTCCCCTTCCTACTTTCTGTGCCGGCCCGGCAGCATGAGCATTTGGGGGAGTGGTACGTTCGAAAGAAAGAAAACAAATACTTAAGATGGAGCCTTATGTCTATGATATGAAAGTAGGATCTCTGGGTTCAAATGCCTATTGGATACTGCTTAGCACTGCTACAAATGACAAGAATCATAAAATAGGGTTTACGAATACGAATTTATTCAAATATGACAATTTTAAGAAGTTGACACAGCTCTATACAATGACTCTCCACATATGGGAGGAAAAGAAAACAATAATCACTTTAAAATACGAATCGCCCATGGGCGTCGTCTACATAACGGTATGATTGAGGTTTTGCGACTTGCTATCGTTCATTTCTCCTCATTAGTTCAGACCGTTCATGAAAATTTTATATTATTCTGTCGATCACACCGTGAGATGACCTGATGTCCCTATTCACATATTACTTGTTGTTCTTAGCACGAACATAACCGGGGCCTACGCTACATACTTTATCATATTAAAGGAAACATTTACATGATACACAAACAAACACACATACCATTTAGCTAAACCCCGGACTCCTCATCTATCACCAAGACCACACAACGTGCATATAGGTTCTGTTTGAACTCAAAAATATATGCACATAATTACGAAACATACACTGATATATGGATATATACACTTCATACACAAAGGAGAGCCATTTCTAGAAAGAACAGCATGGTTATCAATGTCTCCGGCCCAAGGCGCAAGCCTGGAGCAGCTCGCTCAAGGGCGCCATCATAATCCGGAGTCGAACTGGCAGACTCCCGACCGAGAGGTACCGTGGGTTTCTGTAGATCCCTAGAATCGCTATAGTCTCATATCACCGGATATCTGGTGGAGATCCCTACTCATTTATTAAATACCTTTTAAAAAAATCACCGTGATATTATCATTATACAAGTATTCTTAGCTAGGCCATTTAAACCAAACAGTGGGGCGCGTGGAGAGCCAGGGCTCCCAGGTCTTAATACAATGGTGCATACGGGATCCTTCTGTCACGAGGGCGAGAGCCAGACATTCACAAAAAAACAAGGAAGGGAGGGCGGTCATTCACTTCGCACGGCCATTTCTCATTCATTGGCCACGCCAGATTCTTCTCTCCCTCAAACGTTCACCCTCTCGTCTCGGGGACACATATCCATGGCCCATTTCATTTGCTTATTCATATTATCGTGGAATTCCCATAAAATACTCTTTTATTCTCTCTCATTATTATCGCTGAGCGCCGTCTGTGGGCACAATCACTTCTAACCCATTTCATCGTAAAATTACTCGGGCATTCGGCCCTCTCACTACGTCTCATATCGCGTATCTTCTTCCCTTGGGCATATGGCTCTCATGACCCCTCGTTCCTGCCACAGGAACTATACTTATATTTAAATCTTCTGGCCAAAGATTAGAGACTCCTGCCTCTGGGCCTCACCCCGGCTATAGATTAAAAAAAACACTCCAAACCATTCTGGCCAATTAATGAAAAAATCACGGGAGACTTGCACATGGTTCCACACACCTACCTAAATAACACACATATACCTCTCTCGGTCGGGATTTCTTCTTTCTTGCTGTACATGCACTGATTAGATGTGTAAGCTAGGCATGCATTGTCTGACTGACCCATGAGTTTCCCCGGCATCTACGACAGCTACGTGGGACAGTAACTACCAACATTTTGACATGGTTTTCCCTGCTCGCCAGCACTATTGTTCCAACCACCCCTATGGGAAACTCAAATATTCTCCTAACCTTGTTCCCATATTTGCTAGGACATTCTACAGATTACTAGAAATATAACCCTCACGATAAGCTAATCATTAAGGGAAAAAATGAGTCGTCCGGGAATTTAGCTCCCCTGAATTTACTTCAGCTATCTAAAGATCAATAAAATTTCCATATAGGACATGCATTATCTTACAACATTTTGATATTTACAAAACAAAGCTAATCCTATCCCCCGGTTATATCATGTTTAGAAATTAAATTTGGACATCACTCATCTGTTTGGTGGCCGTTGTTTCTCCTTCCACGGGAGATCCATGGTGAAGTTCTTAGTACTCCATGACCACTCGGTAGGTGGCGGGCGTGCAGTCCTTCATCCCTGGTCCATACAAGTCCGACATCCTGGGAAACTCGTTCACAGCTGAAATCTTACAGTAATCCAAGATGGGTACACTTTACACTCGTCACACGGCCTCTATTTCAGAGTTTACACCCACGAATAAGACGGTCTTTCAAACCACGGCGGGCGCGTTCACAGTAAGAATCGGGTGGCTCACGAGACTCGAGCCCCTGATTCAAAGTAACACTTTGGGTGATACCAAATTATGAATTTCACTGACTCATTAAACCGGCACTGTCTCAGCCGTATTCTGCTATTTGTTTGTAAATTATGCTCGCAGAGTTACTAGTTTGACACGCAGCACAGAAACAATTCACCTAGGCTCGTTTGGCCTCCCGTTCACTTCACAAAGGCGTGCTGAACACAATAGCACTTTCAGTAAGCGGTCAGGGTTTCTGACTGTAAACTGGAGCACCGCGGGACACAGTGCCCGTCTCAACGACCCGCCAAGAACAACTGTCTCTGCAATGGCCTGCCCGGCCTATATTATCTTGCCCGCCGGAAGCTTGGGGGCGTCAACGTTCACGGTTCATTAAGAACAAGAGCTCCTTTCATACCAAGAATTGAAGATATTTAAATAGTGCATCTTGTAGCCCTCTGTCTCCTCTTTCATTTGAGCAAGGCGTGCTGGACCTACGATCGGCAGTTTTTATGTAATTTGCTTCCCGCCTTTGATTAATTCATTAGTGTCCTCTGGGGGTGGAGTCATCTTTTAAGCGCGACTCTTAGCTTGGGTGACGCCGTTGTTTTCACATGTGTTAGCGATATGTTACATCTTGACAGCTGGTGACCTCATTTCTTCCCCTGGATAAATTATTACATATTTTTAGTCTGGGAACCGCAGAAAATTCCGCTCTATTCAATGGTGCGTCTCACATAATTTTCCTATGTCTGGATCAAAAATATCATCCCATTTTTACGCGCCAAAATCCGACGTTGGCACCCGTGACACGTGCATAAAAAACCGGAAGTTCCTTATGTTAGTTTGGAACTCTGGGAAGCTAAGCCACACCTCGGGGCGTATCTGACTACTCCAGCATCGCGTCCCCTTCTATCTCTCTCTGCAAGTTGAGAGCGTATTTCCGCGGGGGCTTGGCTCTTGCTCTGTCTTCCCTTTGTTTCCCAGGCGCTCCTTGCGGGTTCCGTTCTGGCCGGACGCCGCTCGATCCCCTTCGCCCATACTGCTACCAATGACGCGACCTTTAGGAGTAATTTTAATGGAGTAGAAAGGCCCACATCATTCCCATGAGCTGTACAGGACACTGTACGGTTTCATTCTCCTCCTGCTTCATCAAAGAAAAATCACGAACTCGGGATTTTTCTTTCCCTATCAACTGTCTCGGAAAGTAGTCACTGATGATGTTCGCGTAATTGATAGACCTTCTCGGTCAACTCTGTGTTCTCCTGTTGTATCTGGTAGCATAGATTAATTACAGCGTTCCTAAGACCGGTCCTCTCGAAGCTTTCCGGACAATCTTCACAGGCTGATGCCTCGGACTCGCTCCCTTCTTCCAAAACAATGTGATTCACGGCATCATCTTCTCCATCGGCATCCATTTCTTCCATTGGATCCGGGTTGTCCTCGTCATCCTCGGCTTCTCCTGGTTCTTCTTCCTCCGGACCTTCTTCAGGGTGTTGTCCTGGGGCGTGGTACTGTTTGAGATTTGCAGCATTGTAAGTGGCCTCTGTTCTCCCATCCATTGACTGTACTTTGTAGGCATTATTCTCTAGGTTCTGGATTATCCTATACGGCCCGATGTAAAGTTCTGCAAACTTGTGGTAGTACTTCCTCGGAGGGTCGGACATGGCTGGTCGTTTGACTAAAACTAGTTCTCCCACACGAAGTGGCCGATGAAATCTCCGGTTTCGATGACGTCTGAGCCTCTTCTCTGCCTGGGCTTTGAGATGGTCCAAAGCTATCCTCACACGAAGTTCAGCCGAAGGCCTGGGATCTTCTGGGCACTGTAGCACGCGGTGCCACGGTCTCTCTGGTTTCTGATCAAAATGTACCGCTATCGGGATCTGCCCCGTAGATTCATGAATCGTCCCGTTGATGCACTCCATGATGATTGGAAGAACATCAACCCATCGCCAATGCTGTCTGGCGCAATAAACTCTGCAAAATTTTGCTATTTCGCGCATGATCCTTTCTGATGGTTTGGACTCGGGATGCCTAATAGAACTGAAGACATGCTGGATTTGGAGTTGCTCGATCTCGCGTTTGAACATGGCGGACGTGAACTGAGACCCATGGTCACTCAATATCTTGTCTGGCTTCCCCATAGATGGAATGATCTTATTTCGAATCTGTGTCAGTACCGACCTGGAGCTTGCCTTCTGTACTGGGCACAGCATCACATACTTCGAGAAAACATCTACGCAGACCAAAATGAATTGTAACCCTCTAATTGCCTTGGGTAAGGGCCCGTAAAAGTCTATCGCAAATAGCTCTCGTGGCTTCTCTGGCAACAGCGGTTTAGGTGGTTGCCGCAGGAGATAGGTATTTGGTTTTATTCGTTGACAAGTATCACATGTTTTCAACACGGTCCTAATCATCCGCCTCATTCTCGGCCAGACAAAGGTCTCCTGTAGTGTCGAGGTAACTTTATCGATTCCCGCATGACCGATGGAATGATGTGCGAGCCAAATCAGTTCCACTTGTAGCACGGGCGGAACAACAATACGGTACTTCGTATGGTCTTCATCTATGAACTGGTGAAGGATTCCGTTGCAATAGTTGTATTTGGATGCCTGTCTCTCAATCTCCTGGTATTCAGGCGTTCCTGCTGGTATCCTTTTCCTGAAGAAATCGATCAATCGTCTGGTCGCGGGCCAATTCTCTTGCTCTTCTCCGATGCGTTGCAGCCTGTCCAACGTCTCACGGTCACCCCCGCTCAACTCTATGTGATGAATAACTTGGGCTTCCGGTTCGGGGTTTCGGCTTAATGCGTCAGCAATCACATTGTCCTTTCCTGCACAATGTTCGATCTCTAAGTCGAATTGTTGGATGAATAACGTCCAGCGGTTCTCTCTCTCGGATGCCATCGTCGACTTCAAAGCGAAGGTCAAAGCTTTATGGTCTGTCCGCAGCACGACCGGGAATCCGTATATATACTTCCTCCAGTGACTGAGGGCTGTAACAATTGCCAGCATCTCTAATTCCGTGACGGTATATTGGTACTCATGAGCCCGAAGTCTACGACTCATGAACGCGATGTAGTTTCTGCGTTTTTCCTGATCCGGCGTCTCCTGGTACAATACCGCCCCTACACCTATCATGGATGCATCGGTTTGGACTACGAATTTGCTCGAAAAGTCGGGGTACCCAAGCTTGATGCTGTTGGCAAGTAATTCTTTTGTCCTTCGGAAAGATTGGTCACAGGTCGAATCCCATTTCCATCTATTATTCTTTTTCAGGAGGTCCTGAAGAGGAGCTACCGCCTCGGTGTAACTGGGGCAATGATCGGCGAAAAACCCGCAGATCCCCAAAAACTGCCTGATGTGTTTGACTCGTGTTGGTTTGGGGAAATTTTGAATAGCTTGAATCTTAACGGGGTTCGGAGTGACACCCTCCGAATCTATGACGTGTCCCAGGAACAAAATGCTTTTCTGGCAAAAATTTGACTTATAAAAATTGATTTTGAAGTTGTTTTTATTCAATTCTGCTAATAACAGTTTCAAGTGTTCCAAATGCTCCTCCAGAGTCTCGCTCGCAATCAGAATGTCATCTACGTAACGCACCGTAAAGTTCTTCACCTGCTCGCTCAAATTCCTATCAAGTGCCCTTATCAAGGCCGATCCTGCGTTCTTGACGCCGAACGGCAAACGTTTGTAGACGTACGTCTGTCCGTCAAACATGAATCCCGTCAGTACCTTGGATTCCCCTGACAATTCAATGTGGTGGTGGACGATCTCAAGTCGACCCCAGAAAAATAATTGTTGTGACTAAATTTCTTCAAAATATCCTTAATGTTTGGTGCCCTATCGTACTCTGGTACCAAGCGCTCGTTAATGGCACGTGTGTCTAAGCACACCCTCAGCGAACCGTTCGTCTTCTCCACGATGACTAAAGGGTTTAAAAATGGCGTCGGAGATTTGGAAATTAACTGGTTTTCTTCCATATCCTTGATGATAGGTCGTACCTTGGCATAATGTTTCTCGGAAATCGGGTACGGATTCCGTCGAAAAGGTTCCCAACTTGTGACGACAAAATTGTATTTGAAATTCGAAATTTTTCCCGGTTGTGACCCAAATGCATCGCGGTGGCGTTCCAAAGTTTCTTTCAGTCTAGTTCTTCCCTCTTCACCTATCATTGCTTTATTAATTTTTGATAGCACTGCCTCCTCAAATGTCGGTTCTTCCTCTTCCTGTTCCAAGTTTGCAACCATTCTTTCGAGTCCGATTATTATCTCTTCCTCCTGATGTTTCCCATCCAGAATCTGATCAGGACGGACTTCCTCGTCGTAGGTCACTTGAGTAGTCCAAATCCTCTCATCGACTACGCAGTCTCCAATTTCGTTTAGTTTCACCCCTTCGGAATGCATGTTGATCTCTAGCCTGATCTCATTTCGGTGCATAGATAGATAGATAGATAAGAAATGGGTGAGCCCTGTTTTCGCAGAGCTCCACACGTAGGTCTATGAAGACCCTTTGTGCCCCTTGGACGGGTTTGCCTAGTCCAGTCCCAGTGCTCCTATAAGGGATACCAGTGTCCGGATTTTGGCGTTCCTGATGTCCTCCAGGCTCACAAAATGTGAGCCCAGGAATCGATGTCTAGTGCTTGCAAAAGCCTCGCACTGACATAACACATGCGCGGAGGTCTCCTCCTCCTTACCGCATCTTCTACACATCGGATCCTGGGTGATTTTCATGATGTGTAGGTGTCTCTGTAAGGTATTGTGGCCTGTTAACAGTCCAACTACCATTCTCATTCTGGTCCTATTCAAATTCATTAGGACCTTTTTATAGCTTTGACTAGGCCCTTTGATAAGTTCACGTGCCTGTCTTGCTATGGTTAACCTCTTCCAAATATCTAGGTGAGGCTGGTTTATCCATTGGGATATTGTCAGTCTCACACTTCGGAGTGACACTCCCAGGAAGGGCTCTGGTCCTATGAAGGAACCCATTGAGCCCTGTTTCGCTAGTTTGTCAGCTTCTTCATTTCCACTGATACCTGTGTGCCCAGGAACCCATAATAGGGTAACTGAGCTAAGCTCACACAGCTGATCTAACATCCTTTGGCATTCCATACCAGTTTTGATGTTGTTTTAACTGCACATAGTGCTTTTAGCGCTGCCTGGCTATCACTACAAATAGTGATATGTCTTCTGTGTCCAGGCATATTCCATATATTTACAGCACAGGCTAGTATTGCGTATACTTCAGCCTGGAAAACAGTAGCATATTTACCCATAGGAAGGGAGAGCCCTGTCTTAGGCCCCCAGACCCCGGCGCCTGTGCCCGTCTCCGTCCGCGAGCCGTCCGTGTACCACGTACAGCCCCCAGACTTAAGACGGGCCCCAGCGTCCGCGGCCCACTCCTCCCTTGTGGGTATCACCACTGTAAATTTATAATTCAAATTAAAGCTAGGCTTCATCAGATCCCCGATCATCATTGTCATAGGGCAAGTCTGGTGAAGCCTGGTAAGAATAGAGGCATGACCTCTATTCGGGTTTTTGAAGGACCATCCTCCGAGTGACCAAAGGCGATAGGCACTCATTCCCGCTATTACTTTAACATATAAATGTAATGGGGGAAAACCTAGGATGGCCTCCATTGCACATAATGGTGTAGTATCCAGTGCCCCTGTTATTCCTAGACACGCAAGTCTTTGGACACTGTTTAACTTGGTACTCACAGTTTTGCTCTCTGAGCCTGGCCACCAAACTATAGATGCATAGGTGATCGTGGGCCGTACAATGGAGATATAGAGCCACTGGACCACCTTAGGTCTTAGGCCCCAAGTCTTCCCGACGGCCCTGCGACAGGCCCACATAATTTTGCGAGCCTTATCCACCTTATGATCTATGTGTTTCTTCCAACTCAGTCTTGCCTCAAGGATTACCCCTAGGTACTTAACCGAAGTTGTCTTAACTAATTTTTTCCCAAATAGGAAAGGCTCTGACAGTCCGTCTAGCCTCCTCCTCTTGGTAAATACCACAAGCTCCGTCTTATCGGGATTAACCGACAAGTCTGTCTCGTGGCACCATCTTTCCACCCTACGTAGAGAACCCTGTACGAGTTCAGAAACCGCACTGGGGAAATTTCCTACCGCCATCAGGCTTATGTCGTCCGCATAGCCTTGGGCGTATATTCCTCCAACATTTAACCTGGTAAGTAGTTCATCCACTACCAGACACCATAATGTTGGTGATAATACTCCTCCCTGTGGACACCCCCTGTCTATATTAGCTCTCAACATTACAGCGTTGAGGGTAAACAGAACTTGACGGCCATGCAGTGAGGCCATAATCCATTTTATGAGCATGCTGCTCACTCCTCTTCTCTCTAGACTACGTTCTATGGAGCCCAAAATGTATAGTTGAAGGCCCCTTCTATATCTAGGAATACAACCATGGCAAGTTGTTGTTGATCCAAGGCACTCTCCAGCTTAGAAACCAGCTGGTGCAGTGCCGTCTCAACCGAATACAACCATGGCAAGTTGTTGTTGATCCAAGGCACTCTCCAGCTTAGAAACCAGCTGGTGCAGTGCCGTCTCAACCGACTTCCCTGGTTGATATGCATGTTGGTGGAAATGCAGGGGAAAGTCTCTTAATACTTTCTCCCTGATATGTCTATCCACCAGTCTTTCCAAAGTCTTAAGTAGAAAAGACGTTAGACTAATGGGTCTATAATCCTTAGGTCTAGTATATGAAGACCTTCCGGGTTTACATTTCGGTGCATGTCGATAACTGCCTTATAGTCCCTCCAGAAGTCGGCGCCTAATTTAATGTTGTATTCCATCTTCTTGAGGATGATAAATGGGTGTGAAGTAATATCCTCTCCGATCTGCAAATCCAAATAAACCTGAGCCTTGCACACTGTGGTGCGATCTGGGATGATTCCTCGTACCTTCATGTTAGAGACCGGTAATAATGGGATCTGCTCCTTCGATTGGATTTCCCGTATGAGCGTTCTAGATACGACGCTTACGCTGGCTCCCGTGTCTACAAGAGAGCGCACGCGCAATCCATTAGCTCTGATGTACACCACTGGTAATTCCCTTATAATCCTCTTATTCTGTCGGTGTGCGTCTTCGATCAAATCCTCGGGTTGGATCACCCACGCGGCTATGGTAACTGACGTCCACTGCGAATCGAAAGAATGGCTGCTCCCCGAACCGCAGGCTATCTCCTCACTGGTTATGCGAAATTTTTTTGCGCTCCGGAGCTACTGACATACTCCGGAGCCTGGGGGTTCAATTCTCTTCCACGTCCTTCCCTCTTGTGGGCTTGCAGTTGCAGGCTTTCTGCCCCTTCGCACATTCCCGCGGCGGCCATACCCTGTATGGGTCTCTGCCACTTGTCAATACCGGGTGGCGTGTTTCGCAGTTGTTCCACATACTGTCGTGATTCATTCCTGCGATCTCGTATGTACTCTTCCCTCCTTCCTGGTCGTTGCCCTGTCGACCGTTGTCCGCTCGGTCCCCAGTTCTGGTACGGCCTCCTCCGCTGTCCATACTGGCGATACCGAAGCCTTGGCCCCTGATTCATCCTCTCACGGGGTCCTGGTTCGCGGGTGTTCCAGCCATCCTGGTATTCCCGTTTCGGTCCATTCCATGCCTGGGGACCCCAATCACTCCTGATTCTCGAGGGATACATCTCCCGAACTTCATTCGTACTAGTCCCCTGGTTCTTCCTTTTCGGTGGGCTTTCATCTTGAGCTAAGTCGACAACATGGACTGCCTCGCTATGGCGATGTCGCGCCTGCATTCCACTCGTTTGATCGAGCTGCCTCAATATTTGTTCAGCATCGACCGCATTTCGGACATTCGCCGCTATGAGCACCTTCTGTACTTCCGGTGGGAGCTGTTTCCCGATGGCGGAAATCAACTCTAGCTCTGTGGGAGGACTATCCAGTTCTTTAAACTTCAACAACTGGCCCACGAAGTACTCGCAGAAGCGGGTCTGCCCTGCGCCAGAATACCTTCGCGAATACAATTCCAGCCTCAAATTCTGTTGCGCCTCGATCCCCCAATACATCTCAAGGAAGCGCCGCCGGAACTCCTCATACCCATCGAAACAATATTTGAACGCCCGGTACCAGACCAAAGGCTGATCCGTTAGGTACCGTTCGACTACTCTGAGTTTTCGGTCCGCTGGAACTCGATGATCAATGAAGTATTGGTCTACCTCAGCAAGGAAACCTTTCGGGGTAAGATGAGTGTTTGACCCGAATTTCTTCGGCTCGTCATTCGTCATCCGGAGGAGATTATATACCGGAATTGCTCCACTCTCTTGCGGGGTCGATTGTCCCCGAGGTGCATTATGCACTTGTGCATTTTCATTTCCCTGCGAAATGTCAACGTTGGCCTCGTGACCAATACTGCTGGGCGGACTCACTCTGTCAACGCTATCCTGCTTCTTGAGGATCGATCGCATCACGATCTCACCTCTCGTCTCTTGGAACTTTAACAACTCGACCTCCTCCCGGATCTCCTTAATAAGCTCCGTGTGGACTTCTACTTGGACGGCAGCCTTGTGAGTCTTGTTGCCCCACTCTTCCACCTGTCGGTTCAGGCCTTGGATTTTCTGTTGGACTTCTTCTTGTTCCGCTTCCATCTCTTCGGTCACTTCCTTCCGAAGCTCCATGACTTCTCCATGGGCCTGAGACTGGACTTCCTTGAGCTTAGCGGTCGCAATATCCTGCACTTGGGTCAGGCGGTCACTGACCTCCTTCGCCACCTTGTCGAGGGCCTCCGTCGTCTGCGTCCTTAGTTCTCGGACTTCCGCCTTGGCCTCCTGCATGTCTCTTGCAACATCCTCTACGCGGGTGCTCACCTTCTCCATCTCTTCCTCGCACGCGCTTACCCTGGTGTCCGTCACGTCGATCCTATTGGTCACCCTAATCTCTACTTGCTTTAATTGCTGGATGACGTCTTCTAACTTCCCCTCCAACGCCTCGGTCATCTTTGCCTCCAATCTCGCGGCGTTCTCGTCGCTACGTTCACGACCTAATCTCACATCCTCTGCGAGCTCGTCTAGCGAAGCCTTATTCGTAGCCGCCTGAGCCTGGCAAAGCTCTGCCTGCGTGTCAAACTGCGCCTTAACGTCTGCCGCCTGCTTGTCTAGCTGCGCTTTAACGTCTGTTGCCTGCTTGCCTAATTGTTCTTCGAAATGTCCCTTTAAACGTTCTCCCTGCTTCTCGAACTCCGCTTTAACATCCGCTGCCTGCTGATTTAATTGTTCCCTTAAACGTTCCCTGTCTTCCTTGTGTTCTGCCAATAACTGGCACATCATTTCCCTCATGACCTCCATGTCCATATTAAATTCAATCTTGGAGAAAGCGGATCTCCCGTGGGCAGAAAATTGACCACCGGTGATCGACAGAAAGCGTAGATACATTCAAAAAAAATTTTTTTTTAAATATAAATTTCAGCGTGACCTAACTTTACTCGACATTCCAACAAATCAATCCAAACTGAGCCTGCAAACGGCTTATGTCACGCCCCCTACCATATTAAGGTCATAATTCATTGTATAGGAAATTTCGTCATATCATTTGACAATAATAATTACAATAATAATACTGATTCTACGTTAGCCCTTTTATCCTGGAATAAGTTTTCCGGTCACGCGCGCGGCCTACCGTGGGCTCGATTTTACGTATGCCGGAAACATGGCATACCCCAGTCACAAATGGATGTTATCACCTTGAGATTGGTAAGATGACGTTAGCAGACAATTACCCGTCTCAAACTGACAACATCGCATCCGTCACTGCGCAAAAATTAGAGCCTGGGTTGAGGTACCCTGCTCTATCCGCGGCGTCTAAAGCCCTCTCGAAAAAATATTTATATCCGCCAAATTTCGTTACCTCAGCGCACAATCTTTGGCTGATACCCGTAACTGGCGAAATTTGAAGAATTTTGCCGGTCGTTTTAACCTCACACTGAGAGAACCATAACATTGTCTCCCAACGAACTGACAACTTCATAGTCTGTCCCGCGTATCCATTTCGAATTTATGAGCGACACTCATGCGGATTTCCACTTAAACTGGACACATGATTTTTCTGTTCTTGTCATTTTCCTATCCTATTTATTATTCACGTCGCTCCCTTTCATGGCTGATCTTGTGTGAGTTATCATCACGAGTTGTGACTTACGCACACCCGTACGATGACCATGACAGTCCTGCTGAGTATCACACAATTTGAACAACCCTTGCAGTATCCAATCTATAATTATGAATCTTAGCACTTCGGACATGTGCTTAACGTCTCCATCCGTTCGGTCACGTGGCGGGTACTCCATTCCAAATAACTGCCAACCCGTTCGATACCAAATGTCATCAGATTGTGGCACGAACCTGGCACTTTGACTCCATCATAGCACACTATCCTCCCTGTGGGCGGCCTATCTCTTACTCAAAATGCTCCAGTGTAAACTATAAACAATGCCCTGCCACGAAGGGCGCCAAGTATACACCCTTCCGGGCTTCGAATGGATGACCCACGCATAAGAATGCCTCCACGTAACGGGGTAAACACCCACGGATGAGATTGGATTGAAGAGCGGGTCGAATTGCTTAACGAGCTTCGAACCGCTCCCCTTCCTACTTTCTGTGCCGGCCCGGCAGCATGAGCACTTGGGGGAGTGGTACGTTCTAAAGAAAGAAAACAAATACTTAAGATGGAGCCTTATGTCTATGATATGAAAGTAGGATCTCTGGGTTCAAATGCCTATTGGATACTGCTTAGCACTGCTACAAATGACAAGAATCATAAAATAGGGTTTACGAATACGAATTTATTCAAATATGACAATTTTAAGAAGTTGACACAGCTCTATACAATGACTCTCCACATATGGGAGGAAAAGAAAATAATAATCACTTTAAAATACGAATCGCCCATGGGCGTCGTCTACATAACGGTATGATTGAGGTTTTGCGACTTGCTATCGTTCATTTCTCCTCATTAGTTCAGACCGTTCATGAAAATTTTATATTATTCTGTCGATCACACCGTGAGATGACCTGATGTCCCTATTCACATATTACTTGTTGTTCTTAGCACGAACATAACCGGGGCCTACGCTACATACTTTATCATATTAAAGGAAACATTTACATGATACACAAACAAACACACATACCATTTAGCTAAACCCCGGACTCCTCATCTATCACCAAGACCACACAACGTGCATATAGGTTCTGTTTGAACTCAAAAATATATGCACATAATTACGAAACATACACTGATATATGGATATATACACTTCATACACAAAGGAGAGCCATTTCTAGAAAGAACAGCATGGTTATCAATGTCTCCGGCCCAAGGCGCAAGCCTGGAGCAGCTCGCTCAAGGGCGCCATCATAATCCGGAGTCGAACTGGCAGACTCCCGACCGAGAGGTACCGTGGGTTTCTGTAGATCCCTAGAATCGCTATAGTCTCATATCACCGGATATCTGGTGGAGATCCCTACTTATTTATTAAATACCTTTTAAAAAAATCACCGTGATATTATCATTATACAAGTATTCTTAGCTAGGCCATTTAAACCAAACAGTGGGGCGCGTGGAGAGCCAGGGCTCCCAGGTCTTAATACAATGGTGCATACGGGATCCTTCTGTCACGAGGGCGAGAGCCAGACATTCACAAAAAAAACAAGGAAGGGAGGGCGGTCATTCACTTCGCACGGCCATTTCTCATTCATTGGCCACGCCAGATTCTTCTCTCCCTCAAACGTTCACCCTCTCGTCTCGGGGACACATATCCATGGCCCATTTCATTTGCTTATTCATATTATCGTGGAATTCCCATAAAATACTCTTTTATTCTCTCTCATTATTATCGCTGAGCGCCGTCTGTGGGCACAATCACTTCTAACCCATTTCATCGTAAAATTACTCGGGCATTCGGCCCTCTCACTACGTCTCATATCGCGTATCTTCTTCCCTTGGGCATATGGCTCTCATAACCCCTCGTTCCTGCCACAGGAACTATACTTATATTTAAATCTTCTGACCAAAGATTAGAGACTCCTGCCTCTGGGCCTCACCCCGGCTATAGATTAAAAAAAACACTCCAAACCATTCTGGCCAATTAATGAAAAAATCACGGGAGACTTGCACATGGTTCCACACACCTACCTAAATAACACACATATACCTCTCTCGGTCGGGATTTCTTCTTTCTTGCTGTACATGCACTGATTAGATGTGTAAGCTAGGCATGCATTGTCTGACTGACCCATGAGTTTCCCCGGCATCTACGACAGCTACGTGGGACAGTAACTACCAACATTTTGACATGGTTTTCCCTGCTCGCCAGCACTATTGTTCCAACCACCCCTATGGGAAACTCAAATATTCTCCTAACCTTGTTCCCATATTTGCTAGGACATTCTACAGATTACTAGAAATATAACCCTCACGATAAGCTAATCATTAAGGAAAAAAATGAGTCGTCCGGGAATTTAGCTCCCCTGAATTTACTTCAGCTATCTAAAGATCAATGAAATTTCCATATAGGACATGCATTATCTTACAACATTTTGATATTTACAAAACAAAGCTAATCCTATCCCCCGGTTATATCATGTTTAGAAATTAAATTTGGACATCACTCATCTGTTTGGTGGCCGTTGTTTCTCCTTCCACGGGAGATCCATGGTGAAGTTCTTAGTACTCCATGACCACTCGGTAGGTGGCGGGCGTGCAGTCCTTCATCCCTGGTCCATACAAGTCCGACATCCTGGGAAACTCGTTCACAGCTGAAATCTTACAGTAATCCAAGATGGGTACACTTTACACTCGTCACACGGCCTCTATTTCAGAGTTTACACCCACGAATAAGACGGTCTTTCAAACCACGGCGGGCGCGTTCACAGTAAGAATCGGGTGGCTCACGAGACTCGAGCCCCTGATTCAAAGTAACACTTTGGGTGATACCAAATTATGAATTTCACTGACTCATTAAACCGGCACTGTCTCAGCCGTATTCTGCTATTTGTTTGTAAATTATGCTCGCGGAGTTACTAGTTGGACACGCAGCACAGAAACAATTCACCTAGGCTCGTTTGGCCTCCCGTTCACTTCACAAAGGCGTGCTGGACACAATAGCACTTTCAGTAAGCGGTCAGGGTTTCTGACTGTAAACTGGAGCACCGCGGGACACAGTGTCCGTCTCAACGACCCGCCAAGAACAACTGTCTCTGCAATGGCCTGCCCGGCCTATATTATCTTGCCCGCCGGAAGCTTGGGGGCGTCAACGTTCACGGTTCATTAAGAACAAGAGCTCCTTTCATACCAAGAATTGAAGATATTTAAATAGTGCATCTTGTAGCCCTCTGTCTCCTCTTTCATTTGAGCAAGGCGTGCTGGACCTACGATCGGCAGTTTTTATGTAATTTGCTTCCCGCCTTTGATTAATTCATTAGCGTCCTCTGGGGGTGGAGTCATCTTTTAAGCGCGACTCTTAGCTTGGGTGACGCCGTTGTTTTCACATGTGTTAGCGATATGTTACATCTTGACAGCTGGTGACCTCATTTCTTCCCCTGGATAAATTATTACATATTTTTAGTCTGGGAACCGCAGAAAATTCCGCTCTATTCAATGGTGCGTCTCACATAATTTTCCTATGTCTGGATCAAAAATATCATCCCATTTTTACGCGCCAAAATCCGACGTTGGCACCCGTGACACGTGCATAAAAAACCGGAAGTTCCTTATGTTAGTTTGGAACTCTGGGAAGCTAAGCCACACCTCGGGGCGTATCTGACTACTCCAGCATCGCGTCCCCTTCTATCTCTCTCTGCAAGTTGAGAGCGTATTTCCGCGGGGGCTTGGCTCTTGCTCTCTCTTCCCTTTGTTTCCCAGGCGCTCCTTCGCGGGTTCCGTTCTGGCCGGACGCCGCTCGATCCCCTTCGCCCATACTGCTACCAATGACGCGACCTTTAGGAGTAATTGTAATGGAGTAGAAAGGCCCACATCATTCCCATGAGCTGTACAGGACACTGTACGGTTTCAGTACGTACCTATCTAGTTCTTGTGATTTCTAAGTACGCGATGCCTAAAGTTAAGGAATCTCTGAGTGTTTTACTCCGACGATGTGCAAAGGTAGACCCTGACTCGTTTTCTACTGACGGGAAAATTCTTTTCTGCAAAATGTGCGAAAAAGAGGTAAGTTCCTCTTGACATTTTCACATCTACGTTCTTAAAGATATTACTGGTCAAACGGTTGAAATTTCAAGTAAGCCGTATGTGCAGCATACGGTGCCTACCTACTAGGTAAGTAGAGAGAAGTCTAAGAATTTGGAGTGTAGACCCGCTAGATCCTTAGATTTTATATTTCCGAGACGGAAATTGACGTTTGGATTTACTGATATTTCATGGGACCGTTGAGAGGGTGCTCGTATTTCTACTGCAATATTTGAAAATAATTTCATAGTCCACAATGCTTTATTTTTGTTAATTCAATGTATTTTTTCTCACTTATGCGTACCTACCTATTTATTTTCAGATCAAGATTTCGAAGGGTTTTCTATTTTCCCAACATAAAGCCGCAAGTGGGCACTGAGAAAAAGTTGAAGAATTTAAAAGAAAAGGAAATCGAAGAAACATGCGCTGATACAACCTTTGTTCAATCAGCAACGGCACTCGGACGAGTTCTCTTCCAGAGTTTGTAGAGCGTTTTTAAGCGCCAAAATACCCCTCTACAAGGTCGAACATGCTGAGATTAGAGCTCTCTTCAAGGACTTTGCAGGAAGAGAGTTGCCTCATGAGTCGACCCTACGTAAAAGTTACGTTTCTTCAGAGTATGAAAAGGTATGAATTCATGCTCGATTGCCGTATTCCGCATTCTCGTTTAAACAATTTAGAAGTAATTTTAACATGGATCTGGCTCTGTCGTAATGAAGGTAATCTCTCGATAATACCTTCATTCCACGAAGAATATTCATTTCCAGGTTCTACACGCAATCAAGGACGACATCGGGAGCCACCCAATTTGGTTATCTATCGACGAGACCACAGACAGCTGTGGAAGATACATGGCCAACGTTATTGTTGGTACCATTGTGCGAACAGTGCAAGCAGCTCTGCGTACGTATATTTTTGTTAATTTTTTTTTTTTTTTTTTTTTTTTTTTTTTTAGCGTTTTGCCAAAGAAGAATACGTACAGTCTGGCTATAATTTCAATGCACTCTACGTATGCCCAGTGAAGACTCTGATAGTTCTGATAGTTAAATATCTCTTACAGTCGCACGAAATGTCAGAATCCCATTAACAGAACAGTTCACCCTTCATTTTATGCATTCCTGTTTCAGGCTTGTTGTGACCAACCTTTTCAGATGAGGAGGTAAACAAAGTACTCGCATCGGTGACTGACGCCGCTCCCTACATGATTAAGGCTGGGAAGAGCCTCAAGCTCCTCTACCCGAAGATGTTACATGTTACTTGTCTTGTTCATGCAATGCACAGAGTTGCTGAGGAGCTGCACGAAAAATCGTCCAGCGTCAACAGCGTCATTTCCTCAGTGAAGAAAATTGTCGTCAAGGCTCCTTCTCGCGTCCGTGCCTTCAAGACGATGCATCCAGAGCTCCCTTTACCTCCCGAGCCCATATTGACGCGATGGGGAACTTGGATCTTGGCTGCCTTGTATTACGCTGAAAATCATAGGGCAATTGAAGAGGCAAGACGAGTTGAAATGTTTAAAATCTTCTCATTTTCGAGGTTTTCTCTATTATTCTTTTCATATCTTTTATCTTTACTCCATCATACGGCGCCTAATTTGGTAATTTTCTAGTTATTCTCCTCGGCTAATATTTTTCATTTATATTTTTTCCAAGTGATCAATACGTTTGATGAGGCGGACAGCAAGTACATCGCGAAAGCTAAGGCTGCTTTTAAAATGAAGGGCTTGATGCCATCCTTGACTTTCATAAAAGCCTACATGAGCGTCATTTCTGAGGCCATCCTAAAGTTGGAATCGCGAGGGATGGAGTTGGTTGAAGTGGTCGCTACAATACAAGGAGTCGTCCAAGAAGCCGACTCGTGGCCTGGAGAGACTGGGAAAACCGTGAAACAAAAATTGGACTTTGTGCTGGCTCGAAATCCCGGTTGGAGTGCAGCGTTGGACTTGGAGAGGATACTGCGTGGCGAGTCTGAACCGTCAGAGGATTTTCCGAACTACTCTGCACAAAAAGCAGCATCATTCAAGTATTTACCTCTCGTGTCAGTTGACGTCGAAAGATCGTTCTCATCATTGAAACTTTTATTGACTGATTTAAGAAAATAATTCAAAACTGAAAACATAGACAAAATTCTTGTTGTACAGAGCAATGCAGATCTACTTCATTTACTCGCCTAATTCTGAACATCTTGTAAATGAACTTTTAAACTGTAACTTTTATAAGAAAACTTCTCATATATATACTTGAAACTTGAATGCGAGCATATCGCAGTGTATCATACATCATCATCATCATCATCATCATCATCTGTTTACCCTCCAGGTTCGGTTTTTCCCTCGGACTTAGCGAGGGATCCCACCTCTACCGCCTCAAGGGCAGTGTCCTGGAGCTTCAGACTCTTGGTCGGGGGATACAACTGGGGAGTGTGACCAGTACCTCGCCCAGGCGGCCTCACCTGCTATGCTGAACAGGGGCCTTGTGGAGGGATGGGAAGATTGGAAGGGATAGGCAAGGAAGAGGGAAGGAAGCGGCCGTGGCCTTAAGTTAGGTACCATCCCGGCATTCGCCTGGAGGAGAAGTGGGAAACCACGGAAAACCACTTCCAGGATGGCTGAGGTGGGAATCGAACCCACCTCTACTCAGTTGACCTCCCGAGGCTGAGTGGACCCCGTTCCAGCCCTCGTACCACTTTTCAAATTTCGTGGCAGAGCCGGGAATCGAACCCGGGCCTCCGGGGGTGGCAGCTAATCACGCTAACCACTACACCACAGAGGCGGACGTATCATACATACAATTAGAAAATAAAGCTCGTATATAAAGATATGTTATTGGTTTTTTCGTTTCACTTTCCTTTCTATAGTTTTTAACGGTATTTTTCGAGCATATTCTGCATATTTAACCGCATATAATGTTTTTTTTCGAGCATGTCTATGGAGCATATAATGGGTTTTTCGAGCATATCTATCGAGCATATAACACACGGTTTTCGAGCATATCTATCCGAGCCCTATTAATAACAATGTGGTATAAGACTTGCAGAGATGGTGGAGACAGCATAAACATCCAGTTCCCGAGCAAGAGAATTAACAGCTAGAGATTAAAATCCCCCCGACTCAGGCGGAAATTGAAACTAGGTCCTCGAGGACCGAAGAAAAGGACACTGAATACTCACGGGCAGTCATAGAGCTGGACACAATAATATAGAAGAAAGTTGTGACCAGACACTTTGCGACGGCCTCATCAGTTTCCGTTCTGCCCCCAGGGTCTCAGTTGCAAGTCTGATTAAGGATGACATGCAATTTACAGCTTCCATTGTTTACGCGACCTCATTTTTGTTCTTAAATTACTATTACTTCTTTTACTTGATGGAGTCATTGGTGATAAAGCATGGTAGCTCAGTATGCTGTACAACAAATTGTTGATCTATTATAGTTGTGCAATGCACCGAGATTAGCGGAGAGAATCAAAATAAAGACAACAACACTATGCTTGTCCTATGTGCCCTCATATGATAGCATTACTGTATGATATCATGGTTGTATACAGTTACATGAATGGCGAAATCCTGCGTTATTGAAGGAGTGAGTTGAACCGACGGGAAACGTGAAAGATGCGTGCTCAGCACTGATTGATACTTACTGACTTGTTTTTTTCTTTTAAAAATATTTTTAGACTTTTATTTTTACTGATATCTTCTTATTTTTCTCATCCTTTCCTTGTTTTCGTTTCATTTTCCGCTTAAGGACGACACACACACACACACACACACACACAGTCCCCGAGCCAGCGGATAAAAGCAACTAAGGTTAAAATCCCCGACCCACCCGGTAATCGAACCCGGGGCTCCTTGAACCATAGGCCAGCACGCTAACCATTCAGCCATGGAGCCGGACAAACCGACTGTCAATTAAAATGAAAGGTCATTATCCCTTTCTGTTAGTCACTCCAAGAAATGAAGTTAACGGTGTTTAAAACTAACCTGTGACCTCTGATGGACACTTCGAATACCAGAGCCCATTTATTTCATTTAACTCTTTGTGTCTCTTGCATTTTCTCCTCAGGATCTTAGGCTCGTCGTATTTTTTATTTTTTTTTAAATTGTGAAAAATCATTTCACATAATACATTTTTATGACTTCGTTTTAGATTGAAAGAATATCAAGAGGTGATGTGAAGTAATAATAATAATGAAAAATGAAATGGGTAATGCTTTTAGTGCCGGGAGTGTCCGAGGACATGTTCGGCTCACCAGGTGCAGCTCTTTCGATCTGACACCCGTAGGCGACCTGCGCGCCATGGTGAGGATGAACTGATGATGAAGACGACACATACACGCACCCCCGTGCCAGAGAAATTAATCTATAATGGTTAAAATTCCCGACTCTACCGGGAATCGAACCCGGGACCCCTGTGACCAAAGGCCAGCACGCTAACCATTTATCCATGGAGCTGGGCATAATAATAATAATAATCATCATAATCAAAATCATCACCATAATTATCATCAACATCATAATCATAAAGAATTTTTATCATTTAAAAATTTATATCACATTCCCACGTTTATGTGGGTTAGGGATAGCACCCTAGCTGAGTTTAGAAATTGTCCCGGAGTTTAAGGCCGGGTATTTACCCTGACACCATGTGCTAATTCTCTTGAAAATTTCACTTGATGATTCTGGGATTCGAACCCACGACGCTCAGTTTGGTAACTGAGTAGCTAGAGCTCTAAACCATTGCACATACGAAAGAACAGAAGAGCAAAGGTAGCGTTCTGAAGTGTTTCATCCTTACCTAATCGCCTCAGATTTCAAACAATGGACACTAACACTACGTCTAGAACCTAGTATTAAACGAATTTCTACCTAACTTTACGCACATATGAATAATTACTTTTGCCACTATAAATTACTATAATTGTTTTTCACAATATTCATTGCTGATATACTTTATGAGGGTTGCGTAACATAACAGTTTCACTCAGAATAGTGTGTCTTGAACAAGTATAATATATTAAAGAGTAAGACAATCAATATTAAAAAGTTGGACAATAAATATTTTATTACGAATGACCGTAGGACGGAACTAGATATTAAAAGAAACTGACACTGATTCTTCCCTACAACAACCTTGTCAGTTTTGTTTTTATCAGGAAGTGTAGGCGTATCTCACTATGAAAAACTACTGAGCGAATAATGTTCGTGTTTACAGTACATCACTTTTATAAGACAATTAAAATCAGCCAGTGAATCAAAAGTGTAGGAAAATATTCATCACTAACCTCAATCAAACACCTCTACATAGTATTTGTTACCGTATTTTTGTGGTAGTTAGAGGTGAAAGAAGGTGCGGGGGGTGAACAGGTCTCAGGCTACGAAATTAAAGTGAATTTAAAATTTAACAAGGTTATATTTTCTTAGCAAAAAACAAGAAATAACAATAATGGCAGGTACAGAGTAGCAAAACCACTAATCGAGAATGTACAATTACAGGATTTGGGGCTCCGAGAGCCAGACACACAATTCTTGAGCAATTAGCCCAACTTTACGATATACAGAATTCAACAAAGGGGCGGAAGACCCCAATCATGCCCAGGAGCACTTGCTCCCAATTACATCATAAAGCCTCCTCGAGGCGCGCAGAAACAAACTTCAAAAGAGCGATCTGCTCTCAAAGGTTAAGCCTATCAAAGGCCACACCAAACTCCACCTTCAAGTTGTCCTCAAAGGACATAAACACAGGGGTAAAGATACCCAACCTACTGAGGCCTATTAAGTGAGAAAATTTAATTACATGGTCTCTAAAATACCAATTTGAGAGGAGGCGAACTTGCGCTCCTAACACACTTTGTTTAAAACCTACTTGGCACTAGGCCGTTAATGCAAGGGCTAATCCCATACTAAAGAGGTGACTTTTAGAAGGAAACAATTTACATTACGTTAAGGAAGAAACGGTTGTGAAAATAAGTTCACCTCAATGCAATATGAGAGGGAGCTCGAGAGGGTTAAGCACTCTCTATCCCACTATGAAGCTTTAACAGAGAATAGATGCTAAGAGTCTTTACATTTTAGGGAAAGGTTACATGGTGGAAACGCTTCGGACCCGCCCCGAGAGTTAAACTGGTGAGCTAGCAAGAAAAGAAGTTATTAAACGGCCATTACCTTGTTGTTGAACTGCTGCCCGAAGAAAGAGGCGCTTCCCGCCCCCTGCTACGTACTTTACACTTTGAAAGTTGGTACTGAAGTGGCGCAGAGACCCTAAAATCAGCAGTTTATATACTCTCGCAGAAAGTTCGAGGCGTTTCAGGAAGGAAAACACCCGCCCACAAACATTTTATTGGTGGATAAAGAAAACCCCTACACAAGATGAAGAAGAAACACATTATTGGTGGAAAATTAATTAAAGAAATTCGGGATTGGCTAAATTCAAAACAAGGGGAAAGAAAGGGTTAATATTGCCAACTTAAACAATGACTGAAAGAAATTTAGCAAAGAACAAACTTTTGAAATTAAATTTTCTCTAAAAAAACAGTTCTTTCACTTCGCACTAGGGTGCACCGTTGTAGTTCTTCAGTAGTGTCCTCTAGAAGCGAATGTTCACACTTCTTACTACAAGCAAAACAAAAATACGTCGAAAACAACACAGTTCAGAAACTTCAAAATTTCCAAGTAGAGACATCTTCAGGATAACTTGAAAATTAACACATAAGACAAAGTTCAGACTTCTTCCAGAAGGGGGGTTTCAACTGGCGCAAGGTTTGAATTAGCGGCGTGGAGGTGTACCGCCCGTTACAGACCTCCCCCCCCCCCCCAAAAGTCCTTCCAGGGGTGACACATGAAATTCGTTAAAAACAAGGTCCAAGTTATGATGTTGATATGGAGATTAATTGCAGAAGTATTAAAATTTTCTAAATTTATTCTGATCCAGTTTCAAAATTCTTGTAGTAACTGTTGAAATAATGTCTTTATGTTTGTAGAAGTTGAATACAGAAGGAAAATTTTAGTTTTTGAAGTTGTGGAAAAAAAATCTTCTAAGTCCACCAGATATTGCTGTTGAATTCCCAAGTGTAGTAATTGCTGATAGTAAATGTCCATGTAGTTGATTAAATATTTCGATGTTGATTAAGTTGGATGGCCAGACCGGCCGTTGCAGCTTGTGTCCGAAGGCGGCCGCTCGGACCCCTCAAGTACCCTGAGATACCGCTCACCCGCACTATGAGAGGAGCAGTGGTGTTGAAGCACGCCGCGCCCGCGGCGAACATATACAGGCTGCGGGCAAGTAGCAGGTCGTGCGCCGCACATCAGCCTTGGCCGGGAGGAGGGCTCCGGCTCGCCATTCACTGGTCGACCTCGCTGGAGATGAGGGGGCCCTTCCTCTATTCCAGTAGCGGTACGGCGCCACGCGGCTGCGGAGGCACTGAAACATTAAAGCTAGGCGGCAGAATTTTGTTGGACCATCATCATTTTTTTGAGGGCACAGGCTTTGTGGAGAGGTTGAGGGGCCAGTGGCGTGCAGATATCCATGGCATTTTATAAGCCACTGTGTGTGTGGAGCAGGAGACGGGAGCGTGGTAATGGCCGTGGCAAGGACAGGATGGCAGTTCAACTGATCGGGGGAGGTTTACAAAAAATAATTACGCTTAAAGGAAACAGATTGCAAGGGCAGAAGGCCTAAAAGTGAAACCTCTCAGAGAAAAAAAAATTTAACCTTTCTATTTCTTTCAAAATAATATGAAGCAAGTTAACACAGAAATTACACCGGTTTCACCTGTGACGGGTGAACCCTAAATATCCTCTCGGTGGCTGGATTACTTAATAACAACGTAACCGGCGTAAGGAAATCGAGAATGATACACGGCCCATGAAATCTGGGGGCAAGCTTGCCCGCGTGAACAAAATTCTTGACCATCACCTGGTCACCTACCTTCAAATTGGTGGGTCTCCGTCCACGATCATATCTTTCCCTAACCTTTTCATGAGACACCTTAAGATTGGCTTTAGCCTTCTTCCAAAGATCTTTAATGTTGTCCGGGTCTATTGTCTCCGGTAGAATGTCACTCAGAGACCAGAGGTTAGAGAGCGGCGTGTTGGGAACAAACTTGAACATCAAAGACGCTGGAGTAAATTTATGTGATTCATGAACCGCCGAATTCAAAGCAAAAGCTAACCAATGCAGGGACGTGTCCCACCTAGAATGATCTTCATGATGATAGGCAATAAGCGCGGACCTGAGATTACGATTTTCCCGTTCAGCCAGAGATGGTTGAGGGTAATAAGCAGAAGTCGTCACATGAAAGATGGACAAGTCAAAACAGAATTTACGAAAAAGATTTGATGTAAACGCCTTAGCATTATCAGACACAATATATTGGCACGGACCAAAAGAAGCAAAAATAGAATTTAGGCAAGTAATGGTGGACTGAGCGGTAGCCAGCTTAGTCGGAAATAACCAGGAAAATCTTGTAAAACCATCTACGCATACAAAGATGAACTTGTTGGCATTTCCATTTGACTGGGGGAAGGGTCCTACATAATCAATATACAGGCGTTCCATGGGGCACGACGCTTGATGCGAAGACAGAAGGCCTACGTTGGTGGACATGGTTGGTTTACTAAGCAAACAAGATTTACAAGCTTTTACTAGTTCACGGATTTCACCGTCCATACCCTTCCAGATGAACCTTTCACGAATCTTTTCACGAGTTTTAAAGATTCCAAGATGCCCCCCTAATGGGGTCTCATGATAGTACTTGAAGATCATAGGTACAAGAACAGCTGGAACGACAACCTTCATCATCTTATCATGCCTTGATGGGCAGCATAAAACACCATTCCTCAGAACATAAGGGACGACATGTTCCACAGAAGAAAGGGTTTCCATTATCGGAGCCAGCGTCGGATCTTCACGTTGGTATCTCTCGATATCCCTAAAGAGCACGGGAGCATCTGTTAAGATGGCATTAACCTCAGATAGTATGGACTCGGGAGGAGATGAACTATCGACCGGTTCATGGGTCTCGACCTCGTTGGAAAACATACGGCTGAGTCCATCGGCAACAACATTTTCGGTCCCTCTGATATGCCTGACATCGAATTGGAAGGCAGAAATACGGATGGCCCAACGGGCTATACGACCAGTACGACGCGGCCTACCTAAGACCCAGCTTAAGGCTTGATTATCTGTCTCCAGGTCGAATTTGACGTGTTCCAGATAGAGACGGAACTTTTCTAAGGCAAATAAGACTGCCAAACCTTCGAGCTCATAGATGGAATACTTGGCTTATGAGCCGATAGAGTCCTAGATGCATAGGACTGCAGCTACCGCCGACGATGACGCGTCGGTTTGGACGATGAATTTCTTTGAGAAATCAGGCATAGCAAGGACAGGGGCATTACAGAGAGCTAATTTAAGATCTTCAAAAGCGGCTTGTTGAGAAGGTCCCCACTCAAATTTGATGCCTTTCCTACGAAGAAGGTTTAAGGGCCCCGCTCTATTAGCAAAGTTAGGGATAAACTTCCTGAAGAAATTCACCATACCAATGAACCTGGCGATACCTTTGATGTCCTTGGGAGGTTTAAAATCACGGATGGCCTGTGTTCTAGAATGATCGACTGCAACACCATCAGGTGAGACAATATGCCCTAGGAATGACATGGAGGGCTTAGCAAAGGCAACCTTGGACAACTTAACAGTTAACCCAGCCTTACGAAGGCGATTGAGAACTTCTCGCAGATGATCTAGATGTTCTTCAAAGGTCTCCGAAAATACGACGACATCATCCAGGTAGTGGTACAAGTACTCAAATTTGATGTCGGAGAAGACCCTATCTAGCAGTCTAGTGAGTACAGCTGCTCCCGTGGGGAGCCCGAAAGGCACGCGGTTGTATTCATACAAATTCCAATCCGTGGCAAACGCTGTAAGATGTTTAGACTCTTCGGCAAGGGGAATTTGATTATAGGCCTGATTCAAGTCCAAGATAGTAAAGAACTTGGCCTCACGAAACCATGAAAAACAAGAATGAAGGTCAGGAAGGGGCACAGATTGTAACACCACCTTCCGATTGAGAGCCCTATAATCAATGACAGGCCTGAAGCGCCCTTGGGGTTTCGGGACTAGAAAGATAGGCGAAGAATACGCCGACTTAGAGGGCCTAATAATACCATCCTTCAACATCTGATCGATGATTTCTTTCAGAGCCTTCATTTTAGGTGGAGATAGCCTATAAGGTGGAAAACGGACAGGAATCGAATCCGTGACCTCAATTTTGTATTCGATAAGGTCAGTAACACCAAGAGTATCAGAGAACACCTCTGGAAACGACTGACACAACTTACGAATACTATCAGCCTGCTCCTCAGGTAGATGTCTAAGGTCTAACAACATCTCATCCTGGGTAGGCGAAATAGATGAACATGACGCAGAATTACATTTTAATAAGGGGATTTTACAATTGGAAGCAAATTTGAATGTGCACGACTTACTCTGAAGATCGAGCACAAGACCCGTGTGAGAAATAAAGTCGGCTCCCAATATGATGGGGCAAGACAAGTGCTTAGCCACAAACAATTTGATTTTCCATGTAAATTTAAAAATACGAATTTTGACATTTACAGAACCGAGAATGTCTAATGGAGATGAATTAGCCGAAACATATTGAACAGGAGATGAACCATAGTCAGGTAGTTTACAAACCGATTTCAATTTTGAATACCATTGATCCGAAATAATTGAACAAACACTGCCTGAATCTAATAGAGCTGTTATAGGCTCATTATTTAACTCAATTTTAAGAAAAGGAACTGGTGCGGGGGTATCTGCCGCAATCCTAAGACACCCTTTTGGGGCATTCAAAAGATGAATTTGAAGACTGAACGTTCCCTGAATTTACGACCTGTTTGCCAGGGGCTGAGCCTTGGGAAGCAGAAATAGTCGACTCAGCCGAAGCCGCTAGTCACTTATTATTAGTGACATTGGTGGAAGTTGCACCAGAAGTTGAGCAGGAGGGGGTGCTATTTGAATTTGGGCAATTCTTGGCGATATGTGAGAAAGCCCCACATTTAAAACAGCCTTGTGATGAGCCAGCTCCATTATTTGCCCTACTAGATTTGATCAATGGACACTTGTTCGGAAGATGGTCAGGCGACCCGCAAGCGTAACATTTACGAGGTGTGACTGATCGGCGAGGTGGAGGCCGAGTATTACTAAAAGAAGGCGGGGGTTCTTTCGCGACACGCAAAGAATCGGCGTATCTAACTCCTTCCGTTGAGACGGCCAATGCTTCAAGTTCAGAGAAGGTTTGCGGGCACGCCGCGAAACACAAATATGACCTATAGGATGGTGAAATTCCTTCTACAATAGCCTGTACAATCTGATCTTCAGGAAAATGAAGAGCAAACACCCTAGTATAAAACTTAATGTCTTGTATGAAATCAGCCAGATTTTCATCCAATCTCTGTACTCGATAATAGTACTTCTGAATCAGAGATGACCTCGCTCGAGCAGGAATAAAATTTGCAAGCAGATGTGCATGAAAATCTTCAATAGATGACTGTTCGGCAATGGCTCTTACTATTTTATCTGAGAGAATACCAATTGCATAAGGATAAATTATCTGTAAAATTTGACACGGAGAAAGAGAAAAAACAAGGGCATGATCTTGAAATTCAACTAAAAACCTTAAGAATGAAATAACTTCACTGGTGGTATTAACAGAAAACTTCGAGATACCTCTGAGCAACATTGCCAATGGATGAGGCAAGCTGCTGAACCCAGGTGACATCGTAGGTAAAGGTTTAAGTGGCAAGGACGTTAATTCAGAACGTACATTATTCAACGAGGTTCGGCGTTCAAACTCGTTGTCCAATGGGGCAGAGGTTGTTTGAGCTGCAACGGTTTTCCTATTGACTTCTCCCTTAGGAGGCTCTTCCTCGCTACCTACATTCACCGTAGCGGGTTGATCAGTTTTGGGAGGAACTTCCCCAGTTAACAATTGAGTGACCTTACTAGATAATTCAGAAATATTTTCAAGCACCGTACTAGCTTCCTTCCTCTGAACGTCATTCAACTTTAGAGACAACAGATCGTTAACTCTATTTGAAAAATGAAATAGCCTGGCTTGCACACGCTTAATTTGATTAGGGGAAGGATCATTTTCGTCAAAAAAACTAACTACAGATGCTAGCCCAGTAATATTCCCGATGATCGTGGAAAGAGAGTCGTCAATTTCTTTCTCTCCCAAAGTGGGGATGGAAATGGGCAAATCAAGGGACTCTCTAAGCTTGTTTGTGTCTACTGCAACCGTGCCTCCAGATTGCACATTTCTGATAGTTAACTCATAGATCAACTCCTCCTTGCGCAAATAGTTAAGATGGAGAACATCGCGAGGGCCGGGCATGATGACAGAACAATTTTGAAACAGGACAAATCAAAAATTCCAGCAACTGAGAAAATTGTTAGAGTTCGGATCAAAGCAATGTTTAGCCGTCAAAAGGGGCTAAATTGAGACCCATTCAACCACGCTCTGCTACCACTTGTTACCGTATTTTTGTGGTAGTTAGAGGTGAAAGAAGGTGCGGGGGGTGAACAGGTCTCAGGCTACGAAATTAAAGTGAATTTAAAATTTAACAAGGTTATATTTTCTTAGCGAAAAACAAGAAATAACAATAATGGCAGGTACAGAGTAGCAAAACCACTAATCGAGAATGTACAATTACAGGATTTGGGGCTCCGAGAGCCAGACACACAATTCTTGAGCAATTAGCCCAACTTTACGATATACAGAATTCAACAAAGGGGCGGAAGACCCCAATCATGCCCAGGAGCACTTGCTCCCAATTACATCATAAAGCCTCCTCGAGGCGCGCAGAAACAAACTTCAAAAGAGCGATCTGCTCTCAAAGGTTAAGCCTATCAAAGGCCACACCAAACTCCACCTTCAAGTTGTCCTCAAAGGACATAAACACAGGGGTAAAGATACCCAACCTACTGAGGCCTATTAAGTGAGAAAATTTAATTACATGGCCTCTAAAATACCAATTTGAGAGGAGGCGAACTTGCGCTCCTAATACACTTTGTTTAAAACCTACTTGGCACTAGGCCGTTAATGCAAGGGCTAATCCCATACTAAAGAGGTGACTTTTAGCAGGAAACAATTTACATTACGTTAAGGAAGAAACGGTTGTGAAAATAAGTTCACCTCAATGCAATATGAGAGGGAGCTCGAGAGGGTTAAGCACTCTCTATCCCAATATGAAGCTTTAACAGAGAATAGATGCTAAGAGTCTTTACATTTTAGGGAAAGGTTACATGGTGGAAACGCTTCGGACCCGCCCCGAGAGTTAAACTGCTGAGCTAGCAAGAAAAGAAGTTATTAAACGGCCATTATCTTGTTGTTGAACTGCTGCCCGAAGAAAGAGGCGCTTCCCGCCCCCTGCTACGTACTTTACACTTTGAAAGTTGGTACTGAAGTGGCGCAGAGACCCTAAAATCAGCAGTTTATATACTCTCGCAGAAAGTTCGAGGCGTTTCAGGAAGGAAAACACCCGCCCACAAACATTTTATTGGTGGATAAAGAAAACCCCTACACAAGATGAAGAAGAAACACATTATTGGTGGAAAATTAATTAAAGAAATTCGGGATTGGCTAAATTCAAAACAAGGGGAAAGAAAGGGTTAATATTGCCAACTTAAAAAATGACTGAAAGAAATTTAGCAAAGAACAAACTTTTGAAATTAAATTTTCTCTAAAAAAACAGTTCTTTCACTTCGCACTAGGGTGCACCGTTGTAGTTCTTCAGTAGTGTCCTCTAGAAGCGAATGTTCACACTTCTTACTACAAGCAAAACAAAAATACGTCGAAAACAACACAGTTCAGAAACTTCAAAATTTCCAAGTAGTGACATCTTCAGGATAACTTGAAAATTAACACATAAGACAAAGTTCAGACTTCTTCCAGAAGGGGGGTTTCAACTGGCGCAAGGTTTGAATTAGCGGCGTGGAGGTGTACCGTCCGGTACAGTATTTATTCCCAATCAGAAATACGGTACAAGCAAAGCAAAGCAAAACGAAGTCATCTCTGTACAGACCATGAAGGCCCTTGGAGTAGTGGAAAGTAAAGGCCTCCACCGTCCGTAACCTCGGCACTCGGTGGGGTAGCGTAGTTGGCTCTACGCCCGACCGCCTTTGCCCCCAGAAATTACCCTGGTACTCATTTTTAGTGTAGGATGAGTGAACCGCAGGGCCATGTGCACCTCCGGAAGTGGAAATTTATTTTCATAAATTTTTCGAGTCCCTGACGAGGAATTGAACCCACGTTCTTTCGGTTGAACCGAGCATGCCTTTACCACTTCGGCCAGGCAGCCCTTCGCCTCACAAATGCTTAAGCAAAAGAAAATCATGTCATATTCAAATCATAAATGTCACTAATTTCTGGCTCGGTGAACACATGCCAAAAGAATATAATAAATATTATTATTATTATTATTATTATTATTATTATTATTATTATTATTATTATTATTATTATTATTATTATTATTATTTGTGAATAAGTACTTAGAAGCGTTTGTTTGCCTTCCTTTCTGCCCATTTTCCTTTACTTTTTTCATGTGTGCTTCGTTTCTCTCTTTCGTCCAATTTATTCTGATCTTCTTCAAGTTTGTCCTTTTGGCCAGCTTGTCATTAGTTAAGATGAATCAACGTTTCTCTCTGTTTCTGATATCGTCTTGTGTTATTCCTGCCAATTGCAAGTCGTTCTTTTTGCTAAATTCCTCCTAACCAATTCGTAGTGACTATTTTGGCTTCATTCTCCTCTTCACGGAATTTGACTGCTTGTTTCGATAATCGGTCATAGTTCATTATTTAGATGTGTCCGTAAAGTACATTTTAGAGCGTCACTGTGAATGTCTCTGGTTTCCTGTTTGTTTCTGAGTCTGTATTGTTCGCCTGTGAGTTTGGGTCTAGAATCTTCCTTATGATTTAGTGATCTTTTTTTCTCAGTGTTTTCGATGTCTACTTTCCCATTCAAAATTAGTGTTTCAGATCCATAGACACATTGTGGTGTAATTTCATAGTATTATGAGTTTGGAGATGAGGGGTTTTTCATCTAACTTTTCTGGTTTTCGTTTCAATATCGTTTCCCTGAAGTCGGAGGTATTCGAATTGTGAAACTCATTGGATTTTGCCGTATACTGATTACGTGTAGTTTGAGGCTTGTTTGTTGCAAGAAATACATTCTCATTTTTCGAATGATGCCTGGAGACCGAATGTATATATTTATTTTATTTATTTACTAGCTGATGTACCCGTGCTTCGCTACGGAATTTTACATTGTATTCAGAATTGTAGGTTAGGTAGATACACGTTGTGAGCAAGAAATCACTAAACGTCTTTTCTCATTGACGACTGCATTAGGGAATTGCATTGTAATGGCGGACACTCACTCTCCACCTGACTTTTTACATCCTCAGAAAGACTGTCTTAGTACTTTTCCCAACTGAAATGAACAAAGGTCATTACAATGACGTCAGTAGGAATGACGCGAGTAAAAGCAATGATTTCGCATGAACTACTCGATCAAATGAAAAACCACACATTTTCTAACTTTTAATGAACAGTAAGTACTACGCTGCCGATCTAACAGTTCAAAGTTCCAAAGCAGGAATGACCAGGCCGCAGAAAGCCGTGGTCGGTGAACACTCTTGGTCTTTTTTCGGCGGGGGGGGGGGGGGGGTCGAATATTGGTGAGTCCCAGGGCAAAAGCTATGCCCTTTTACTAATCTCTTTCCTAGGAGTACCCGATGAGTCGGAAAATCTCAATTCACTACACTGGCGGCGGAAAAATCTATCTGACTTGGAGGCAATTTTTTCCTCCAAGCCAGAGGAGAAACCCCCTCTTCACTGCTAGTTTTGAATAAAATGAATGTAGAATTGAATAAAAGTGAAGAGGAAGAAGCTCTTTTTAAGGAACGGCTTTTTTCAGACATCAGCTAGTTGTGGTGCTATACTTTGGAATATGCCTAAATAGTAATTCTAGACCAGGTCATACTACTACTACTACTACTACTACTACTACTACTACTAAGTGAGCTTTTGCCTTAAATGTGCACACTGCTCATTCAAAACAGCGCGGTGGGGTAGGGATCGAATAGCTGGAATACTATGATGAACCAGTGAGTTACGTACCTGCAGTACGGTATAAGAAAATGTATGAAGCAGGGGAATGACATGCTTAAGAAGAAAGTTTTCTAATTCCCCAGCTATTTCCTGCCAATATTCAGTCAGGCTGTTATACTCTGTACGCAGCAGTAATACCATCTATCGCAGTTGAGCGGCAGCATAACGGACAACGAACATCACCACAAACAATGGTCAATGTAATGTTATTGTTGATCAATGTTACGCGCTTTCAGTATTGTAGGCCTTTACATTTAGTTTTCTTCCGACTCTGAAATACCACTCTTATCATAGTCGATACGGTAAAATTGAATAAAACATAAATGATAGGAAATTGTATTCTCTATAACTTGAGTTAGGTAGTACTTTTCGATAGGACCAATAACATAGGTATTTCAAATTTAATTTTAGGCGCCTTCCCCTAAACTACAATTTCATGCCAGGCGAATAAAATTGCTTATAACTGAGCCTGTAGTTTCTTATTCCCGGACTCTATGTACCGACTTTCATTAAATGCTGTTAACCCATTTTTTCGCGGCTCGGCGTTGATATGGACTTGGCAACAAAAATACAAATTCATGAATATCTGTGTTATCAAAGCCGGAATGGTAACAATGTATGACGTAAATGATCGGAAATTTAATTCTATATAACTTTAGTTATGTAGTATCTATCAATAGGACCACTAATAATATAAATATTTGAGAATTAAATTTTAGGCCTTCCCCTAAACTACCATTTCACTCAGCGTGAGTAAAATTAATTATATCCTAGATTGTAGTGGTTCATCCTCCGACTTCACATACCAATTTTCATTAAATTCTCTGCAGCCGTTTTCTCATGATGCGTGTACATACAGACAGACAGACAGACAGACAGGCAGGCAGACAGACACATAGACAGAAATTACGGAAAAGTAAAAAAGTGCATTTCCTTGTTACTATGGACATGACTGATACAGAAATACCATTCTTTTCAAATTCTGAGCAATGTACAGACAAAACTCTTATTATATATATATTTACGTATAACTAGGAATATTTGACGCCAACTAAATCGCGTTATAACTGGTGTTCAGAGATGTAATAGCGAGCTGAATAAATGGGGAATTTTGCACTCGCCATAGTGAGAATGTGGAGCTGGTAAACAGACAGTGTACCATATTGTGAAAGAGTGTTCTCAGTAGAACACGCTTCAATGGGGAGAGTGAGAAGATAGAATGCCACCCCTACACCTTCTGACTGGATTTATTCCAGTAAATGTGCACTTCAACTATAAGATAAATAAATACTATAAGTTTTCTCCACGATAACAGCTTTCTCCCCCTCTGCTGAATACCCTGAGGGCTACGGAACTTCTCTTGCACTTCATAAAGCACATGTTACCCTTTCTGATACACCAGCACGCAGAAATAATCACCATCATCATTTTTATGAATCCTTATCCTTCCCTTGTCCAGAGGACAATCGCTATGAAGCAATTCGAAGTGAGACGTGACACTTGGTCTAACTGCCGAGGACAATGGGCAATGTCGAACTGGAGAACACTGGAAGGAAAATATGGGCAATTAAGAAAGCAAAAGGTGAAGTTGCAACATGATCATTCACTATTACAACATCCTGAAAAACGTGATTATTTTTTATCGTCTTCAGTCCTTCACAAGGCAGGTTGTCGTAATGTACTAGTCCATTATCACCACTAATCTGATGACTGATTAGAAAATTGCACAGTTCCTTTTGAAAAGAAATGCTTCAAAATTTGTTATAGTTGTATTTTAAAACAATTTCCACAAGATCTGGTACTTAATATCTAAAAGTGAAAAACTCCCTTTCTAACCTTTGTATATATTGTTGTTGTTGTTTTTTTCCTAGTTGTTTTACGTCGCACCGACACAGATAGGTCTTACGGCGACGATGGGACAGGAAAGGGCTAGGAGTGGGAAGGAAGCGGCCGTGGCCTTAATTAAGGTACAGCCCCAGCATTTGCCTGGTGTGAAAATGGGAAACCACGGAAAACCATTTTCAGGGCTGCCGACAGTGGGGTTCGAACCTACTATCTCCCGAATACTGGATACTGGCCGCACTTAAGCGACTGCAACTATCGAGCTCGGCGAATGAATATAGGCTATTGTTATTTTCCTTTAGCCAGTGTTTTAACGCCGCACTGACATTTTCGACTACTTTGAGATAAAAGAGGGAAGGAAGGAACCATTGCCCTAACTAAGGTACTGCCTCACTATTGCCAGGTGTGAAAATGGGAAACCACGGTAAACCATCTTCAGGGCTGCCGACAGTGAGGATTGAACCGCCCATCTCCAGCTACATAGTCGCACCGCACAACCAACTCCCTCAGTAGAACATATTTATTGTATATTGTATTGCACTTGTTGTTGTTGTTGTTGTTGTTGTTTCAATAATGACAGCGATGATAATTATAATGAGGTGTTGTAGGACCTAAGACAGTCCTATTCAAACTGTGCGGACCATCTCTTCGGAGATGGAGAATCGCTGAAGTTTCGTAGGAAATTAAAAGTATTTCCGACAGTCAACAAAAGTGATTTATAAAGCTGGCATACTAAAATGCATTAAGTAACAAACATTTAAATAATATTTAGCTACAACACATCGCCTGGGCGATGTACTGGTCCTCCTCCCCAGTTTCATCCCCCACTACTCAGTGTAGTCCTGTCTTTATAGCCGTAAATCAAATGAAGGACCTACTTTAATAATTTGTTCATTATATCTTCTTAATCTGTTTACCCTCCAGGGTCGGCTTTCCCTCGGACTCAGCGAGGGATCCCATCGCTACCGCCGCAAGGGCAGTGTCCTGGAGCTTCAGACTCTGGGTCGGGGGACACAACTGAGGAGGATTTCCAGTACCTCGCCCAGGAGACCTCACCTGCTATGCTGAACAGGGGCCTTGAGGTGGATGGGAAGATTGGAAGGGATTGACAAGGAAGAGGGAAGGACGCAGCCGTGGCCTTAAGTTAGGTACTATCCCGGCATTTGCCTGGAGGAGAAGTGGGAAACCACGGAAAACCACTTCCAGGATGGCTAAGGTGGGAATTGAACCCACCTCTACTCAGTTGACCTCCCAAGGCTGAGTGGACCCCGTTCCAGCCCTCGTACCACTTTTCAAATTTCGTGGCAGAGCCGGGAATCGAACCCGGGCCTCCGGGGGGGGGGGTGTCAGCTAATCACACTAACCACTACACCACAGAGGCGTTGTTCATTCTATTCCTGTAAAAATTTGATTGTCAGAAAAATCCACTATGTTCAATATTTAATACAATGAAGACTGCAGAACAGTGGAAGCTGATATGGCGTTGGAATCAATATCTCAAACCACTTTATTTTTCAAAGATATTACCTCAAAATTTAAAAATACTCTCGTTTTCGCCAACGGACGGATCCCGTGAGATCTCCGACGTTAAGCAACATTGGGCGTGGTCAAGATTTGGATGGGTTGCCGCGGGCTGTTGGTGAGGGTAACGGAATGGGGGTGCGGAAAGGAACTGGCCACCCTACCGTACGTAAACTGCGGCTCAGGCACACCTCTGCGGAGGTTCGGTATAAGAGGATATTCGATGAGACAATCATACCCTCCTAACTCTAATCAAAGGAGAAAGAGTTTTGACCCTTCGAAGAATGAAGGTTTCGGCAAAAGAAATGAGAGAGCCATAAAAGACTTGAAAATAAAAGACTCCCTAGGTCTCGTGAACTTACTGCCGTGTTGGTCGATAGTGAACAGGAACGTTTTTGGTATTTCTTTACGTCGCACCAACACAGAGAAATCTTATGGCGACAATGGGTTAGGACACAGCTAAAATGAGGAAGGAAGCGCCAGTGGTCTTAATGTTAAGATATAGTCCCAGAATTTTCGTCGTGTGAAAATGGAAAACCACGAAAAACCAAATTCAGGGCTTCCGACAGCAAGGTTCGAATCCACAATTTCCAGAATGCAAGCTCAGAGCCACTGTAGTGACCAAACGGCGCAGTCAACTTGCTCGGTATAAACTAGTAAATGACTGAGGAAAGTTGAACGCAAGGTGCCTAGCACAATCAGCCAACAAGCTCTGCTAGGAGCCGTGTTTCCGCCGCTTCATGTTCACAAGTTGATAACGCCTGGGGGGATTGTGGTATCCGTGGCATGCTCTATATGTGGCTGTAAACAGCGGTAAAATATGAAATGAAGTGTGGTTATTTCCTTTCCGTTTACCGCAGCATCAGACAGTTGGCTTCACCAGCCTAAATAACTTAGTGATAAATCATACAAATACTTTAATAAATAATCGACCTCATAGCAGGAGCGAATTTTGGGCGGAGGCATGGGAGGTACTTGTATTTCAGAAGCATTCAGATTTTCCTGTCTCTGAAAACCGTAAAAGTAGTTACCTGGACGGAAAAATATCGTTATTATTATTTTCCTGTGAAAGAACTAAGGAACTAATTTATTTTCTATCAGACCGGGCGAGTTGGCCGTGTGGTCAGGGGCATGCGGCTGTGAGCTTGCATCCGGGAGATAGTGGGTTCGAATCCCACTGTCGGCAGCCCTGAAGATAGTTTTCCGTAGTTTTCCATTTTCACACCAGGCAAATACTGGGACTGTACCATAACTAAGGCCAAGGCCACTTCCTTCCAACTCCCAGGCCTTTCCTATCCCATCGTCGCCATAATTCCTATCTGTGTCGGTGCGACGTAAAGGCACTAGCAATTTTTTTCTATCAGAAGTTCACGGCCAAATTTCATACCCTCTAGGTTAGATTCCTCCTGCGTAGCTAATAATAAAGTCATATTTTCATATGTGCAATGCGAGACGTACGGCAATGATTCGTACTGGAATGATTATTTGATGTCATTTAACGTAGTATGTAAACTGGTACGTACGCTGGTTAACGGTGTATAGCCTCTTTAGTGAGATGCCTGTCGTACGAGGCTCTGAATTTGGGAGCGTGGGTTGGCGACCAACGGGCCCTAGTTGAGTCCCGGCATTGCTTCCACTTACTTGTGCCAGGCTCCTCACTTTCATCTATCCTATCTGACCTCCCTTGGTCAACTCTTGTTCTTTCCAACCCCGACGTTATTAGAACATTAGAGGACTAGGGAGTCTTTCATTTTCACGCCCTCTGTGGTCCATGCCTTTCTATACCATCATTTTTCGAAGTGTCGGATCCCTTCTTTTTTGTCTCTGATTAGTTTAATTATAGAGGATGGTTGCCTAGTTGTACATCCACTTAAAACATTAACCATCACCACCTTCCCACTCACTAAGAAAAGATTATTGATGCGACTGTATAAAGGTGTACTAGCAGAAACATTCAACCTTGTAATTGTATGCGCTCAAACACTTTGTTATTACATGGTTCTAGGTACTGATTAGATGGAACTTTAAAATTCAAAAATAATCATAATATCCACATACAGCACATTAAAGTCAACAGATGTGTTCACATACCGCTGTGTTCCGCCAACATGCCATGATATTATGAAATGCAGATCATATCATAAAACTTTGTAACAGTAAATGGTCATACTTTTTTTATTTTTCTGACACAGAACCTTGTTTTATTGAGCCAGCATGTTTTTTATTTTATTTTATTTATTTCAAAAGTGGCACCTGAGCCAAGGCTCATAATGGTGCAGTACAAATAATTACATTTGGCAACAAAGATGAGATTTGAGAACATCAGCTTCTAGGACAAAAATATAATATACTGTACAATGAATAATTATAATATTAATTACATTTGGCAACAAAGATGAGATTTTAGAACATCAGCTTCTAGGACAAAAGTATAATATACTGTACAATGAAGAATAATAAAAATAATATTAAGGTATCCTAGTGATAGAAACCAAATATGAACAGCAGTGATATAGTATACTAAATCAGTACTCTATAGGCTTGGCATGTTTACTTTTAGAAAATTAACAAGCTTGGTTTTAAAGATGGGTAAGTTAGCGGCTTCTCGAATATGCTCAGGAAGGCTATTGAAAAACTTTACAGAAAAATGCCATAAAGAATTAGTGCCATACTTAGTAGACTTCGATGATTTATAGTGAATTTTAGTAGATCCTCTTGTACTGTATGAATGTATGTCAGAATTCAAGTTGCAAAGTGTGTTCGAATGAGTTTGTCCATTTTTCAATTTATACAACATAATAGCTGAAGCTTTTTTACGAAGACCATCTAGTGACAGCACATTACAATACTGATAGACCTGTATGGTTGGTGTTGTGTACCCATCGTTGACAACCTAGATTTTATAATTGCAGCAGTAACGTTATGAATTGTACCAGACGAGACACAGCACACCTCAACTAACGACAAGAGTCAATTAGTGTAATGCTATTTTTGATCATTTTAGAGGCTTGGTACATTGTAGACCGTCGCTCGGCAATATTAGTGCATACGAGGCTTAGGCTTTCAACATTCCACTCCATATTTTCCCTACATTCTTTAATTGATCGTTCCTTCGCGTTTTTCCTCTCAATTCAGTTAGACATCTTCATTATCTTGCTCATCAATAGGGGCTAACACCCACATGGGTTTGCACATTATAAAAGCAATCACGAGAACAACCAAGATCATCAGTTAGTTTTTTATTACGACAGCGGTATACTGTTCCCATATCAGCGATGCCTGGTATGGACTTGGCAAGAAAAGTGTAAATTCGTGAATATCTCCATTATCATAGCCGTACGGTAAAATATATCAGACAGAAATACGATTGGAAACTTTTTATAGACCTTTTGCTATATACACATTTGTGATACAATTAATTTAAAGGCTTTTGAAAGATGTTATACTGTAATCATGAATATCTTTCCTATTATTCTTCAACAGAGAAATTTGATACTTCTTGTTATGGTCCCTTTGATATAGCCTAGTGCACAACCCGAGTACGCGTGAACTTAAAAACTGAGTTTCAATAAATCCTCTCAAGTTGTTTTCCAGAGAGGAAAAGTAACTAACTAACGAACCAACAAACAAACACAATTGAACTACTTTCGAGTTTAGTATACCTAACCCGAGATAAAAGCGAAGTATGAGGCAAAGAGACGCGTAGATTGCGTATACAACACAGTCGCAAGGTTTAGGTGTGACAATGTGTACGTACCGAGTCTAGTGAAATGCAATGCATGTATTGAATTTAGCGAATGTATTCCTAAGTCATGGAATCAATTGAATGAAACGCAATGTTCGCCCTCCATCGATGGGGTCGCACAGACAAGCGAAGCGTGTCACAAGATTGGGACGTAAGTGACGTCATGTTAGCATCGGACGTACAGACGTGCACATTAATGGTGTCCCGACATAAACAATCAACACTGCCCCACTCCAGTACTGAAAAGAAGGGGAGAGAGTGAAGGGGTAGTGTCGAAGGCACAATGACTCACCTTTTCGCTTAACGCATTGCTGCATGGACTGCATGCAGACAGCCCGCTACAAGACTTCGTTGTGATCGAATGGTGGATGTATTGAAGTACAGCATTAGGTTACCTACTCGTCCGGCCCCGCGGTGTACGGGACAACGCGTCCGGCCGCCTCGGGATCGATTCCCGGCCGGGTCAGGGGGCTTTAATTGTAAATGATTATATCCCTGGCCTGGGGACTGGGTGTTTGTGTCGTCCTTAACGTTTCTCACATTCAGCACTCAACACTTCCGCAATTTCAATTACATGCAGGCTCATATATTGTGCAAGTAGGGGCAAAAGAACTCTATAGGTCGACGCCCCGAACAAATAGCATTTTAACATAAAAAATTAAAAAAGTAACCTACTCTGATAATTGCAGTATTAAGAGGTAAAGGAAGTCTTTAACCGAAAAGTATTTTATACTAGTTAGGAATATTTTTAGCTGAGTTATATCGGGTCTACCAATCCTTCTTCACCTCGTTCTAGCCATATTTCTATCCATCTCCAAACTGTCTTAAGACTGCATGGTATTGCTTGTGCTATTGCTTGGGGGACCATGTGAGCCTCCTACATGCCAATAATACGGCCTCGATTCACCTGTGATAGGATAGGAGCCATTTTATTACAATGTTACAGTATAACGCCGGAATACACACACTGTGTATTCAGCACTACCTGTTCACTCCCTTCCCCTCCTTTTCAGTACTGGAGTGGCCTTCAACACTATCCCTTTACTCTCTCCCCTCCTTTTCAGTACTGGAGTGGGGCAGTGTTGATTGTTTATGTCGGGACACCATTAATGTGCGTGCGTGTACTATGATAAATCTACTGGGTACGTATCTCTTGAACAGATGGAAATATATCGATGATTCTTTCACAGTCACATTTGGATTGATGAGATGTATACACAAGAGGAACGGAGACACGACCTCGATGGTCACTTTTAGCCTCAAGAATCAACTTTCACGCGGGATTAGTAACACAGTATTGTCACAATAGTTTAGCAACTCTTGTGGAGTGTATGTCTATTCCTCTTGGAAATGCACTTAAAACAAACAAACGTCCTGTCATTTAGCAATAGGGAGTCAAACGGAACTAAGCGCGCGCTCGAACGGCGCATCGCAAGAGCGGTGTCAACCTGCTCCTGCCGGGCAGAGAAGTGAATGGGCATATTTCAAACGAGTAAGACATCGAGTCAAGGATAATAGCTACGTAACGACATGAGAACAAATGCTTTGCGGACTACAGTCACAGAGCTCTTATAGAGAGGTCTGTTTTTGTTGTACAATTCTTCAGTACATAGCAGGGCTGAGTGGCTCAGACGGTTGAAGCACTGGCCTTCTGACCCCAAGTGGCTCAGTCCGGTAGTATTTGAAGGTGCTCAAATACCGTACGTCAGCCTCGTGAGGGTAGATTTACCGGCACGTTAAAGAACTCTTGCGGTACTAAATTACGGAACTTCGGCATCTCCATAAACCGTAAAAGTAATTAGTGAGACGCGAAAAATAATAACAATAAGTATTATTGTTCCAGTACATACACCCCTTCGGGCGAAGACGTTGTCACGTCAAAATTTGAAATGCACATACAAAATTATTATTTCATGTGTATAGATTACAAGATAACAAATCATTCGCCGAATTTCATAACCCACCTTTCGTAAATTATGGGTTAGACCGTTTCATCGTTCGCCAGATTATATTCCCTAACTATTTTACCTCCGTGCTTACTTTTTAAAGACGCAAAAACAACTGACAATGAAACATCCCTTTCCTGTTTCTCAGTAAACGGATGTTTTTCTGTTAACTTCACCTGAACGATTATCAGACCTTACAGTCCCTATCTAAATAGATTTAATTGAAACGAAACTTGTGGAGCTATTAGAAGAAACGGTTATTTTATCCTTCAGTTATTTTAGCACCAATTTTTGTTTAATCTTCCTTATTTAAAAATCGGTTTCGTAGGTCTCAGTGGACCCAGTTTTCAGAAAGTGTTCTGTATTGCTGTGAGTGTGCCACTAGAGAAACTAGAGATAGGTGAGATTTCAAAATAAAAATCAACTTTTCTGAGAGATAACTAGTACTTCATTTTTCAAACGAGAGATGTTCTCAGTCTATTCACTGCGCAGTTTTCTGCCACCTGGACTTGACTAGAGCGTCCCTTGAGTTATAACTTAGGGAGCAAGTCACATCGTACATTTCTTACTGACTGGTTTGTATGTTTGCAACAGGGTGGTTTTTTTTATTGCCACTAACCTCCGTCTTATTTCAAACTAACCATACGAGTTATTGAACAACTTACAGCCATAGGGTTGGCAGGAGAAGTGAATTGGATATCACTCTTATTGACATAAAAGCTCCTATCATATGCCCAAGTAGTAATATTTCCGGTATCTTCCTGATTAGTAAAGAGTACAATCAATCAATCAATCAATCAATCAATCAATCAATCAATCAATCAATCAATCAATCAATCAATCAATCAATCAATACTGATCTGCATTTAGGGCAGTCGCCCAGGTGGCAGATTCCCTATCTGTTGCTTTCCTAGCCTTTTCCGAAATGATTTCAAAGAAATAGGAAATTTATTGAACATCTCCCTTGGTAAGTTATTCCAATCCCTAACTCTCCTTCCTATAAATCAGGGCCTCTCAGGGTGCATGCGCGTGGTGCATGCACTGTGCACGGTGCAAAAGACGACTTCGCTTGGTTGACCAGAGTGCAGACCCCCCACTCCTCTCTCCCTACACCTGTCTCCCCGTTCGGCCTGTCTCCCCGTTCGGCCTGTCTCCGCGTTCCTCACCTTCACTGCTGTTTCTCCCCCACTGCGAAATGTTTACGTGTGGTGAGCGGAGACGCACAGTTGTATGGGACAAGGTTACCAGTGTTATTAAAAAAATTAAAAAAGTGAATTAGAAATACACATACATGTTTGAGAGGAATGTAAACATAATTTTTAAACAATGCAGAACCCGTAACCAAAATGAAAATGCTACAGTACTGGAACAAAACTCATTTGTGGATATAGAATGCTCTTCTTCAAGCTGTTTCAACTTCCTTAATTCTTTCTCTCTGACGTCTCCTATGATTTCACAATAATTTTCCGAATGTAGTCTGTTGTAGTGTCTTTCAATAGATGATTTTCTTACGCACGTAATTATCGTCACGACAAACAAACAAAAAAATACGAAAGTTCCCAGTTCGATTGAAATGGACTTTCGGAAGTCTTTGCTTTCTTCGAAACAGGTTGCTCCATTATTATGTTGTTGTCGTGCGCTTGTCTATTTCACTGATAAACACGTCGTCTACCACCAGACGCTTCGTCGCTCTCAGCACACTACACCATCCGAGTCAAGCCGAGTTGAGGCGAAGCGTACCGATGCACAGTGCACAGAGCCTATGCACCTCGCTCTGCACGCGTGAGAGTTTGGGCGTTTGAGAGGCCCTGCTATAAATGAATATTTGCCCCGGTTTGTCCTCTTAAATTCCAACTTTATCTTCATATTGTGATCTTTCCTACTTTTATAGACGCCATTCAAACCTATTCGTCTACTAATGTCAATCCACGCCATCTCTCCGCTGACAGCTCGGACACATACCACTTAGTCGAGCAGCTCTTCTTCTTTCTCTCAATTCTTCCCAACCCAAACATTGCAACATTTTAGTAACACTACTCTTTTGTCGGAAATCACCCAGAACAAATCGAGCTGCTTTTCTTTGGATTTTTTCCAGTTCTTGAATCAGGTAATCCTGGTGAGGGTCCCATACACTGGAACCATACTCTAGTTGGGGTCTTACCAGAGACTTATATGCACTCTCCTTTACATCCTTACTACAACCCCTAAACACCCTCATAACCATGTACAGAGATCGGTACCCTTTATTTACAATCCCATTTATGTGATTACCCCAATGAAGATCTTTCGTTATATTAACACCTAGATACTTACAATGTTCCCCAAAAGGAACTTTCACCCCATCAACGCAGTAATTAAAACTGAGAGGACTTTTCCTATTTGTGAAACTCACAACCTGACTTTTAACCCCGTTTATCAACATACCATTGCCTGCTGTCCATCTCACAATATTTTCGAGGTCACGTTGCAGTTGCTCACAATCTTGTAACTTATTTATCACTCTATAGAGAATAACATCATCCGCAAAAAGCCTTACCTCCGATTCCACTCCTTTACTCATATCATTTATATATATAAGAAAACATAAAGGTCCGATAACACTGCCCTGAGGAACTCCCCTCTCAACTATTACAGGGTCAGACGAAGCTTCACCTACTGACCACGCAGCTTTGCACCTTATAAAGACAATCGTGACTATCTCCACCACAATCGCCAGTTGATTCCAACTGACCAGTATATCCATGTCATTGATGCTCGCCGTTGATAGACGTAACACAAAAATCTGAGTTAGTGAATATCTCCGTTATCATAAGCTCACACGTTAAAACGACATCAGCCTCCCGCTAAATACATTTTTATGGTTTTCTGAGAATCCGAGGTACCGGAATTTTGACCCACATGATTTACTTTTCGTGGCAGTAAATCTATCGACACAAGGCAGACGTATTTGAGCACCTTCAAATTCCACCAGACTGACCACGATTGAAGCTGCCAAGTTGAGCTCAGAAGGCGAGCGTTCTACCACCTAAAATACTCAGCTTTAGGGGTTGTAGTGAGGATGTAAAGGAGAGGGCGTTTAAGTAAGTCTCTGGTGAAACCCCTATTAGAGTATGGTTCCAGTGTATGGGACCCACACCAGGATTACTTGGTATGAGAACTGGAAAAGATTCAAAGGAAATAAGCACGATTTGTTCTTGGAGATTTACGGCAAAGGGGTACTTTAATGAAAATGTTGCAAACTTTGGGCTGGGAAGACTTGGGAGTAAGGAGACGAGCTGCTTGACTAAGTGGTATGTTCCGAGCTGTCAGTGGGGAGATGGCGTGGAATGATATTAGTGGAGGAATAAGGTCTTACAGGTAGGAAAGTTCATAATATCAAGAAAAAGTTGGAAGTCAAGGGGACATATGGGGGCAAACATGCATTTATAGAAAGGGGAGTTAGGGAATGGAATAATTTATGAAGGGAAAACGATAAATTTCCAATTTCTTAGATTTCAAGAAAAGACTACATAAACAACGATAGGGAATCTACCACCTGGGCAACAGTCCTAAATGATGATTGATTGATTGATTGATTGATTGATTGATTGATTGATTGATTGATTGATTGATTGATTGATTGATTGATTCATTCATTCATTCATTCATTCATTCATTCATTCATGCATTCATTCATTCATTCATTCATTCATTCATTCCAGCAACAACACAAATATTGAAGGTGTCTTCTTCGATAAATGAGCATCAGACTGAAAGCAGAAAGAACATGACGATTGAAATTATGGAAGATGTAGTTTGTGTGTGCGCAGTACAATTTGAAACATACCATTCAGTTTCACGAGCATCTGTTAGAAATTTTTCTCAAAGAAAAGAACATTTCTAGAGAACATCATCACCCTAGTGATATGACTAGTTCAAGAATATGGAGCAGGTCGTTATTCCTAATCCTTGTCCGGAAGAAGAAAAAGTAGACGAAGCTCTTGATCCATTAGAAAAGTGAACAAGTACGGTGTAGAAAGACCTTGTCGGTCCCAACCCCGGCCCGGCTGGCTGTCGAACACGCGACTCTCTGAATCCAAGGCCACGACGCTGACCATTCATTGATGGAGCAGACAAGTAATAATAATAATTATTATTATCTGAAATATATTTTTATTCTGGTCACCCCAGTGATATAACTAGTCCAACAAATCGGTGCAGGTAGTTATGCCTAATTCTTGTCCGGAAGAAGAAAATATAGACGAAGTTCTCGATCCATTAAAGAGGTGAACATGTACGGCGTAGAAAGACTTTGTCGGTCATAATGGCAGTGAAACTCGCTGTATGACGCAATTTCCATTTCAAAGTGCGGCTCCCACTCCGCAAGTTATGCGCAGAATGTAACGTTATCATTTGTCGTAAGATCAGCTACAGTACTTCCGTTAGTTTACTGTTACTTTGTTCAGCCTCATTCCGGTCGGGCATAAAGCGTCTAAGAAGAGTTTATGATCTTCCAAGAACTACGTGGCACTCAGTCACGTCTAACACCACTGTTCTGTCTATTGCCCAGGGTAAGACAGTATTAATACAATTCGAGGACGAAGATAGAATTCGATGGATAAAATTCGAAGCGTAAAAAAATAATATTATTATTCGTTTTTTTTTGACATCTTTTCTCAGATTCTGAGAGTCGCACGTCCTGTGAATTTAACACAATTTTACAGCAGAATGACCCTCCTGACGCCAACCCCATAAAGAAGGATATATTCACTATAGTGTGTTTTTGTGGTGTTTGGTACTTTGAAGTGTTGTGTGTAGACGAAGAGAAGTGTATTAAGACGAACGCAAACACCCAGTCCCTGAGACAGAGGAATTAACCATACGCAGTTAAAACCCCGGCCCAGCTGGCACTCGAACACGGGTTCCTCTGAATTGAAGGCCACGACGCTGACCATTCATTGCAGGAGTCAGACGAATAATAATAATAATAATAGGTAATTAGATTTGCCCAATTTAAAGTGCCTGCGAGTCAGTTTCGACATTCAACATTACTCTACAACAGTGGTTATCAAACTTTGGTACGCGAGCATCCTTCAGGAAAAAAGTAAAGAAAAATATAAATTTGGAAATAAATAGAAGTTAAAAATTTATACACTTCGCTTGAAAGCTTCATCTAGACCACGACACATGAGAAACTCTTAAATTTCTTGTGATGTCTTATAAAAATGTATTTTATTTCACAATCTTGCCTTATTAACGATGTGTATTTCAAAGAATGTTTTACAGTCAATTAAAAATGCCCTAATAATTAGCCAGGTACTCATATTTTTAAACCTGTCTTTAGGGATCTTTTTTGCATGGGGTACATTGAACTTTTTTTCCATGAGTGAGGGGTACAATCACATAACAGACTGAGAACCTCTTCTCTACAAGATGGCAGTGAAATTGAATTTATATTGGGCGATAGTACCGAGTTGTACAGCTCCTTGGCTTAATGATCAACATTGTGGATCCCTGGTTCGGTTCGGTTCCCTGCCCGGTCAGGAATTATTCGCGTCTAGTTAATACATTCGACTTAAAACACACCCCTCCATACAAGCATAACATTACCAACCACCACAGAAACACACAATCGTGAAATACATCCCTCCACGTACAGTAGGGTTGCCGTTAGGAAGGACATCCAGCCTCAAAACTGGGTGAAGACTCCGTGTGCGACACATATCGTATCAATTAACCCACCAAGGGGTGGGAATAGTGTTGAAAAATCTAGAGTTGAGTAATAATTAATTTTGTTCGGTAAACGCCGATTGTGACGCCAGATGTTTCTCACACGACCATATCCTATGTACTGTCAACCAATCACCATGATCTGCACTTAGGGCTGTCGCCAACGTGGCAGATTCCCTATTGGTTGTTTAGCAAGTCTTTTCTGAAATGATATCAACGAAGTTACAAATGTATCAAATATCTCCCTTGGTATATTTTTCAAATCACTAATTCTTCTTCCTATAACCGAATATTTTCCCCAATTCGTCTTCTTGAATTCCAACTTTACCTTCATATTATGATCTTTCCTACTTTAAGAAACTTCACTCTAAGTCATCTCTCCACTGACAGCTCGGATATTTCGCTTAATTCAGCTGTTCGTCTCCTTACCCCTAAGTCTTCCTAGCTCAAAGTTTAAAACATTTTCGTAACATTACTCGATGGAAACCACCCAGAAAAAAATCATGCTGTATAAAGCGTTCTCGAGTCAAGTAATACTACGTTTCAAAAAATCTGACTCCGAATATCAGGTTTGAATCCGGAATCCGACTCTCCACCTCTGATTCACAGAGGGGTTTTGAGTAAATAAATGCACACTTGTACCTTTCCTGTAAAAATAAGGTCTGGATGAAAGAACTTCAACATAACCCCTACCTCTCCCATAGACATAATTCACAATATGAATCGTTGCAATATCCACCGAAGGATAACATGCTTTTGCCAGGATCCTCACTCCTATCCAACCTCTCTTAGTCAGCTGTTGTTCTCTTCCCGTCCGTATGATATAAGATTTGTGAGACTTCTAGAGCCTTATCATTTTCACGCCCTCCATGACATTTTCCTTTCTTATAGTTATGACAATTTTGGTGTTCGACCTTCCTTGATGGTTCTTTGCCTCTTTCTGAATCCGACGTCATTGGTCACGTGACCTAGGGATGGGATAGGGCTGAGTCTGGGAAGGTAGTAGCTGTGGCTCATTAAGATGTATCACCAGTATTTGCCTGGGATGAAATGGGGAAACCACAGAACATTACCTTCAAGGTTGCCAACAATGAGGTTCGATCCACCATTCCCGAGTAGCAATTTGCTGCTACACGACCCACACCGCGTAGCTAACTCACCAGTCGTCGGCCGGCATAACTCAGGTGGCAAGACGCTGATCTTGTGACTGAACGAGTACTTGACTGCTGGTTCGATTTCAGCCTAGGATAGTGATGTATGTGTTGCGCTTATTTATGAGTTCAATACTTTGTCGTTGCGCCTGAAGAGACCGCTATGAGATGATGTCGTCGGAGAAATACTGACCCGCAGCACGCATGTCACTAATTTTTAAGAACGAGGAATCCTATATATACATACATACAATATTGAACATGCGATGGTGGGACCTTTCTGGTCAGAGTTCTAAACTGAAGTAGCGTTTTTTAGGCGCAATATCAATATATTTCATTGCCTTTTATATAAGTGTACCCAAAAAGCATGCATAGCTTCGTAAGTTATTGAAAATGGAACTTCACACAGAAATTTTTTTAACTGAGTGGGCATCAACCCGACTGAAGAAAAAAATTATTATTATTATTATTATTATTATTATTATTATTATTATTATTATTATTATTATTATTATTGTATACAAGGAACTTGGTATACAGTGACACAACATAAAGTTTATTGTTTCAATGATTTGATACAATATATATAAGAAATAAAACTGAATTCTTCTTGAAACTTCTTTGAATGCACGCAGTTAATGTTGAAATTCAAGCTTAAATTGAATGTCTGTTACATATGTACAATTATACAATACGAGAGTTCTATATACGCTTAGTTCTATCTTGAGGAGATAGTCTGTTTTACTAATAAATTGTCCTGATAGTCGAAAACTATCTTCTGCGAAATTACAAGCGTAACTTGTAGAGAGAGGCAGAATGCTGGTACTAGGTTTATACTTGCAAGGCACTTGCATTAATTTATTCAAATAGCAGAATGCTAAGAGGGACGTCGGAGCACTGGTGAGGACTAAAGGGAGTAGCAGAATGCTATACTCGGGGCTCGACGTGGCTACGGGGATCAGGATAATGAGGCAATGTTCAGAGGTGACACCTCACGGCCAGCAATTTGTCCACCTGTTCAAAACACGTTTTTAAGAGGAATGCCTCCGTGTCTGACTTGCGGTGTGTTCTGGTCGTCGAGCATTGGGGTAGTCCTGGAGAGGCTCGGAACGAAGCTCCATATATATCGCTGGCTGACGTCATCGGTGAGCGTGCCAGGCGCAGTAAAGACACCTCGTAGCTGCTGGAAACTTCGGTGCTGCGGTGGGTTGCGGAGCTTGTAGGCGCAGAGCTTGCGATGCGGAGGACACACACAACACCCTCCCCTCCTAATTACGCCGGTACGGTGCGAAGCGGCGACGGCGACGGCGCTGGCGGCGGCAGCGATGCTGGGCTGGAGAGTCGGCCGGGTCAGTTGTGTTGTCCGGAGCCTGGGCGGGGCGAAGGAGCGTAGAATTGTCCTGAAAAGAACCCGTGGTAATTAAATGGTCCAGAACTCGTTCTGCAATAGATTTGTTAGGCAGGACAAGTGAATCAACAGAAGGAGATGGACGATAGCGGAGGCGGATCTGGTTTTGATGGCGGCAGATTCGTTTCTCTGCGGTCTGGATGTCGTAGAGACGATGGCCCAAGGTACGGCAGATGATACCAGGTATCCAGGGAGGATTGGACTTGAAAGTCCGGACATAGACCTTGTCGTGAACGTTGAACTTAGGCTGTGAGCGCTGCGGCTGGGCAGGAAGAGGCTGCAACAAAGAAAGCAAAGTGCGGTGAGGGCGTCCATGAAGCTTGTGGGCTGGAGTGAGCTTGTCAGAACCAGGCATAGTCCTATATCGTCCTAGGAGTTGGAGTAATGTTTGATCTTTACTTAAACCTGAAGATACAGCTTTCTTCATGCTCTTCTTGAATGTTTGTACAAAACGTTCAGCTTCACTATTAGACTGTGGGTGAAAAGGCGGTGCTAGAATATGCCGAATGCCATTATGTGTACAGAAGTTCTGGAAGTGAGTGGCAGTAAATTGGGGACCATTGTCGGAGATGAGCACTTGAGGTAAACCTTCAGTAGTGAAAATCTTCTGAAGTGCACGAATGGTAGCTTCTGTAGTAGTAGAATGCATTTCTACGACGTACGGAAAGTTGGATAGAGAATCTATTACTATGAGCCACATAGAGTTGAGAAAAGGTCCAGCGAAGTCTATGTGTATTTCAGGATCCACGCTTCTGTTCAGTCAAATGATATTTGTTTAGTATTCAGAATACATTTTGACAGGCGATCTGGTATGTAGCAAATTCAAGATGGTTGTAATGTTTATTTATTCGATAGATCCGAGTAATAGAAGACAGTGGCTGTTTGCTGGCGCCAATTATTCAGTTCGTTTTGGGATATTTGGGAATCATATTTTGTGAAAATAGTGACAGCTTCTTCATTGCACTAAGATTAAATTGCAAATGATGTAGTTCAGGATGGCATGATGTGGTGAAGTGTTGAAAAAAATTAAACAAAACTAAAAAGTGCAGATAATGGATTTGTCGTTGCTGTGTGTTCACTTCATATTTTTCGCTTTTAAAGTTCCACGATTTTCATTACAAAAGTATATTTTTCAGGAACTATTTACAGGATTATACTGATACTGGGCATTGCCTTTCTGAATTAGGCACAGAAAAAGTTGTCCAAGTGGTTTTGATCACGCACCGTTGAGTTTGCATTCGGGAGATGGTGGGTTCAAACGCCGTTGTCGGCAACCCTGAAAATAATTTACCGTGGTTTTCCATTTTCACACACACCAGGCAAATACTGGGAGTGTACCTTAATTAAGGCCACAGTCGCTTTCTTCCCAATTCTAGGCCTTCCCTAGAGGTGCGACGTAAAACAAATTGCAAAATGCATTCTGCATTAGCTAATGTAAATTTCACTGGAAGATTCATTTAATATTTCTATTAAGTCTCACGAAATGACGCTTTTATGACAAAAATATATTTATTATAATGATAACTTTTAAAATTCATCTACAAATTATTTTTATGAACTTTTTCCGTGCCTTTGCTGGCGGGACCTAGTGTTTACAGTGCACTATGTCTTCTGGTATGGGCTAGAACAATTTTGTTACTTTCATTGAGCTGTCTCAGATTTATCCTTGGCTTTGACAAAATGAAAGTGACTGAGGTATGAGTGATGCTAGTAATCCCATTCCTTCTGCAGCCAGTCCCTGCTATGAATGGTGTGAAAATTTTGCTCATAGGGTCAGTTGGTGCATGCGTTTCAGTGGGCTTGGCAGACTGATATGTAAGAGCAACTTCTGGCTCGGTGAGGAAAGCAACGCGAAACTACCTCACGCCTCATTTCCCTAGTACGTCTCTTCAGTGATGCCTAGGCCATCTATGACAACTGATGGCGGAACTGTTGAGGATTCAACCACCCTTGGGCTGAGGACTAAACATACACATACTTTTTCCAGGTAATGAAGTTTCTGATGTAAACCATGTATACAAATGTTATAAAAGTGATATCTCTCTGGGTTTTTGGAAAAAAGTACCTGAGAGGTGTGATAAGTAAAACAATTAAACTGGCTGGAAGGTTATAGTATCAATTTTCAAAAAATGACAAAATATCATCCACAATGCTTAACTATTGTGAATGTGTGTGTAAAATTGTGTTGGTCAATTTCAAATATTACAAAAGTTATGGCAATTTTGTTGTTCTTCAGTCATCATCTCCCCTTAACCATGCGCAGTTAAAATCCCCTACCAGGGTGGGAATCGAATCCGAAGCCCTCTGGAGTACGCTGACCATTCACACAAGGAGCGACCTGACTGCTAAAAATGTTTTGTTTTTTAACCTCACTCGGACAAGGGTTATTAGTTGGGACAGATACATTAGTTGAAACACACAGGCAAAAGCCGATCTGACAAGCCATCCTTTTATATTACGAAAGTGAAGCAAAATTGCAGGTTCTGGCCAATCATACGGTTCTCTAATGAGGAAGAAATTACCCAGACAGTTCTCACACGGTCCAATGACAGGCCTATCTTGCATCACCTGCTCGATTTCTTTGTGTAATAGCGTGTTAACACGGTGTAAATATCATGGCAAGCACCTGCTAGGCAAGGATGCAGGTGAAAGGATATCCCGCACCATGCAATGACAGAATGAAGGAGCAGGTAGTTCACGTACGATCTGACCTAGCCTGACGCAACAATGAACGTTGTGGCAACAGTCCATTTAAATACTCGCGTGGCAGAAGGGCGAAGGAATTGATGGCCGCGCGCCATAAACTAGGGACAGCAAGTGACCTATACACGGTGGACAGGAGAATGTATTAAGACTCGCAATTGAGAGCTGCTTTCACATTCCGCTCAAAGATGAAGAGATAATCCATTTATAGAAACTGAGTACGCTATCTATTTGACGTTGTAAAGTGATACTAACGAGACATTAAATTAATTGTCGGTTTCATTGAGTTAGCTAATTTCCTTCAATGAAGGTTATAACCGTTATCTTGCATTTAAGTGAGAAACATAGTTCTGTGATTCAGAAAATTAATTTTATGTTCGCTCGTATGTCTATGGACCTTGTTATTAGTAGGTCATTTCTCCAATGGCCGACCCCAATGACTACAGGTAGCGAGCCTGCTTCTTGCCAGGAGGCTCTGGGTTCCATTCAGAGATTTTACCTGGATCTGAGGACCGTTTCGAGGTCCACTTAGCCTATGTGATGAGAATTGCGGAGCTATCTGACGGTGAGATAGCGGCCCCGGCCTTCTAACCAGGAAAAATGGCTGAGAGAATTCGTCGGGCAGACCACACGTCAACTGACGATTCTATCGCAATTCTATGACTGTATAGTCTAAAGCTAACGAGTTTAAAATATTAGTCGGTCTTGGGATTCGAACACGAATTCCACTCGACTGAAATCATCACGAAAAGACTTCAGCGAAATGGTACGAATATACACTGACTGAGTAAATGTCATGGGAAAGCGGAGCACTGATGCGCAAGTGTATTGTCTGCGCACCACACGCCCCCTGTGCCAGCAGCAGTTGTATAGGAGACCTTATGAGCAGTGGCTGTGCATGTGACAAGTGTAACATGGAACGTCGTCGTGAGCTGACACCGTTCGAACGGGGTATGGTGGTCGGTGCCCGACGGATGGGAAGTGCGATTTCGGATGTGGTGCGGGAATTCGGCTTCACACTATCAACCGTGTCCAGGGTGTATCATGAATGGTTGAATGCGGGTGTCACCGTCCACAACAGACGAACGACCGGCCGTCCAGCCACCCTCGATGACCGTGACCGGCGATATCTGAGACGGATTGTCAATAGTGACAGACGGGCAACCGTGCAACAAATCACAGGTCAATTCAAGACAGGCCGTGCTAGACACGTCTCCCAGTGGACAATCCCTAGGAACATGGGTTCTATGGAGTATGGGAGCCGGCGCCGCACACGGGTGCCACTGTTAACCCAACGTCATCGGGCACAGCGACGCGCATTTGTCGCCAGTCACCAGGGATGGTCACTGGAAGAATGGCGTAACGTGATATGATCGGACGAATCACGATTTCAACTGCACCATGCCGATGGGAGGCACCGTGTACGGCGCTGACCACATGAAGCGATGGATCCCGCCTGCCTCGAAGGTGTGGTCCAGGGCTATGGTGTCTCTGTTGTGGTCTGGGGTGCATTTTCCTGGTATGGAATGGACCCGCTAGTTGTTCTGGAAGAGACTTTGAATGGTACGCGGTATGTTGAGCTGCTCGGAGACCATCACCCATTTTCGGCCTTCCAGCGCCCAGACGGTTCTGCAGTGTTTCAAGATGATAACGCGCCGCCACATCGCTCCCACGTCACCCGGGAATGGTTCCAGGAACATGCAGCGCAGGACCAACAACCGCCATGGCCACCCAGGAGCCCCGATATGAACCCTATCGAGCATATCTGGGATGTCCTGGAACGCCGGTTCCGTGCAATGGATCCTGCACCCACGAACAGACCAGCATTGGCGGCCGCTCTGCAAACGATTAGGTGTCAGCTGAGTCCAGAGGACTACCAGGGACTTGTCGACTCATTTCCACAGCGTCTCACTGTAGTTCGCAGGGCCAGAGGAGGCCCCACACGCTATTACGTGACTATCACATGACATTTGCTAAGTCAGTGTAAAACGTAATTCAGATGTTGTTGGTACGCAAATTAATACGAACATAACAGGTAAACAAATAATCACATTCCCTGGCGCCTTCCCAAATAAATAATTGTACCTAGGTATGTTAAAAGATTAATAAGACACACAGAATTTCAACTACAACCTGTCTTTTTACTTGTCAGGAGCCCTACAATTCGTCAACTCAAAGCAAGGTGTGAACTGTGCACTGTGTCTGATGACGATTCGATCCTGGCCCTGAAGATCGGCGTTTATGGTTTCCTTACCCATCAGTTTATTTCATCTTGTTTTAATGAAACATAAAAAGCATACATCATAGATCAAATGAGTTCCTTTATCATACGTTTATAACACAAACGGGGGCTGGTGGTATGTTCCAACAAGACCGAAAGGAAAAAGATCGTCAGCGAGGCCTAACATCTGAGAAGATAAAGCCCATTGAATGACAGCCTAGAGATCAGCTTGCAACTTCCTGATCTCTTCATTCATTAAAGCCCATTTATTACTGAATTGTGCAAACGAAGCACGGAATTCATGCTTCATTCTTCAACTCGTTAATAGGTTTCTAGGTTTCTCCCTTCATAATAGGCCTATCCATCGTTCCAGACTGACAAATTAATAATATGTGCTCAAGTACGCTTTATAGTTTGTCATTTCAAGTTACCATGTATAGTAGGAGTTGGTTAACTGTAGAGAAGGCGCATGGGGACAGATGTCGCCTATATACATTTTTCTTTATTTCACTGCTAGTTCATTTATTCTATACTGGCGTGTCTTCCAGTAAAAAAAAAAATACATTGTCACCAATAATATCTGATTATTATACTCTCTGTTATGCATTGTCAACTAGGAGCCGTTGATCATCGCTGGATGAGCGGTGTCTCCTACGCGCATGTTCCTGCAACAACTTTTCCTTTTTTATAACGGGAAGGTATATCGTTATTTCTCTTGATCGCTGTAATAAATCTAAGGGAATACTTCCGAATTAACTCTGTTCTCATAAATATATATCCCTTAATTATTATTATTATTACAACCTTAATAGATTTACAATTGTTGTAGCGCATCAGATTTTTCTACTTCACATTGTGTCACCTCGTAAGAAGAGAATGCCTAAATTAATAATCTACCTTAGTGGGCGAGGACAAAATCCCTGTAAGGATGAAGAAGTGGCAGTGAAAAGGAAAATACGGTTATTGTTCGAGATTAGTGATGGACAAACGATACCCTTGTTCGAGCGGGATCGAGCTGACCCGATACGCGCCGGAGTTCGTGCCTGTTCGAAGCAGCTCGAGAAGGCACGTGACCGAAGGCGGAGTCTGGCTCGGGATACAGCGCGAACGTACAGATAAGGACACAGCGTATGAAGTGAAGCACTGCTCACGCAGGTGTGTGTATGATACTGATATGATAACGAATGTATGTACTGTCATACATTACTACGCTCAGTCATTGACGTATATCTTGTGCGGAATAAAGGCTGTACGTAAAGTTAGAAGGGTTATGTTATAATACTATGAAAACGACAGGGCATGTATTATTCGTGATAATCCGTAATATTCCCCGCTTAATAACGGAAGTATTTCCTCCCAAAGCAGTGCTTGTGCATTCTGTAACAACTGTACGTTTGACGCAACATTATGAATACGGTAATATTAGTCTTACGTTTCGGTGGTGGGGTCATGTGAGGCGAATGGAGGAGGATAGGTTACCTAGGAGAATAATGGACTCTGTTATGGAGGGTAAGAGAAGTAGAGGGAGACCAAGACGACGATGGTTAGACTCGGTTTCTAACGATTTAAAGATAAGAGGTATAGAACTAAATGAGGCCACAACACTAGTTGCAAATCGAGGATTGTGGCGACATTTAGTAAATTCTCAGAGGCTTGCAGACTGAACGCTGAAAGGCATAACAGTCTATAATGACAATGTATGTATGTATGTATGTATGTATGTATGTATGTCATACTTTGGGCAGCTAAGATAGCTTTATATAGCGCGGCAGGCGAGGTGCTCCTTCTGCCCTCAATTCCGGGGGTTTGAGTCCCCTCCTTGGGAAAGAATTACACTTTTTACTCGTATAGAAGAACTTGAGTTTAAAAAAATTAATATCTCAGCAATCTTGTACATAAATAAATATTATTATGTAGCAATAGTAACTGTCTGATTACGTGAAATATATCAAATTCAGAATTATCTCTTCCGTGACTAGATTTCAAGCTATATCCCTACCAAATTTCAGGTCAGTAGGTCCAGTAGTTTTCGAGCCTATTCGGAACAACAAAACAGACACCATTTCATTTTTAGTAATAGTATAGATGGCCCGGGGCCTCCGTGGCTCAGGCGGCAGCGCGCCGGCCTCTCACCACTTGGTTCCGTGGTTCAAATCTCAGTCATTCCATGTGAGATTTGTGCTGGACAAAGCGGAGGCGGGACAGGTTTTCCTCCGGGTAGTCCGGTTTTTCCTGTCATCTTTCAATCCAGCAACACTCTCCAATATCATTTCATTAATCATTCATTACCGGTAATCATTGCCCCAGAGGAGTGCGACAGGCTTCGGCAGCCTGCACAATTTCCATCCTCCCCGCTAGAAGGGGCCTTCATTCGTTAAATTCCTGACCTGGTCACATGACTGGAAACAAGCCGTGAATGTTCATTTTCAGTACAGATGACCGGCTTGAACGGATAACAAATGTGTCAACAACTGAAGACAAAATATGCATTTTTCCTCTTATAACCACTCGAATGTGTAACAATGTCGACACCAGTAATGTTAAGACAATATACTTTGTTTTCCTTTTTCTGTATTTATACGTCCCAAGCAACATAGTTTAGTAAACAATTCGTTTATTTTGAGGAAGCATTTGTAACGAATCATCGCACAAACACATTCTGTCTCCAAAATACAGATACCGGTACGAGACGAAATGATATTATGTCCAAAACTCACGCAATTAATAGTCAATGGACCACGAACAGGTATTGTCCATCATAATACTCATACATACACATTCTTCTCAAGTTCTCTGGGTGTTGATAACAGCAAGCCGCTAGGTTGCGGCGCGCGCAAAAACTCCAGCAAAGCTCGAATGTCATCTGTTCACACAGTTCGAGCCGGGCTCAAGCACATCACTATTCGTGACCATGAAACGAGATCTGAGCAGGAAGTGGAGGAAAATGAAGAAGACTCGACAGATGAAAGTAGATAGGATATATCGCCGAGATTGTATACAGGAAGGAATGGAGAGAAAAGGAGAAAGGACAACCTCACGTTAATATTCGAAACCATAGATACAACATACCTAATAATTTATTTAGCAGGTGTAAGGGGTATTGCTTCTGTTCAATCATAGCCGAGCTGAGTGGCTCAGGCGGTTGAGGCGCTGGCCTCCTGACCCCAACTTGGCAGGTTCGATCCAGTCAATACGATTGCCGCCATTCGATAACATTTCTGGGATGGTCTCTCTAGTAACCAGAAGCAGTTCTCTTACTCGTATGTTCCTGAAGCTGTAGGATCTCTGGAAGTTTTTCTTTATCCGCGTCATCAGGCTGGGAAAGGGTTACGTCTCAAAACTCACGAGTCTCAAAACTCACGGGCTAAAATTGGTAGCAAATAGCATCAAAACTCACGACTACAAACTAGTAGCTAAATTAACATTCTAATGAGTCTCAAAATTCATGACTGCGGTCAGCAGGTGCCTGCGATGATCGCAGGAGGGATGAGGTGCGCGATGACTCACGCAGCGAGCATTCCCGGAGGCCATACACCATCATTATAATACTGTATGCCAAAGGGAAAAAATACATTATATTAGCTTTAAGATCACAGCAAAATATAATAATAATAATAATAATAATAATAATAATAATAATAATAATAATAATAATAATAATAATAACACACCTCTGTGTCTTTCATTCACCAACCATTATTTTCCCCTGTTAAGAAAAGGCTAGATAAACAACTGATTGGCAGTATGCCACCTTGGTGACTCCCTAAATGCATATCAGTGGTGATTGATTGATTGATTGATTGATTGATTGATTGATTGATTGATTGATTGATTGATTGATTGATTGATTGATTGATTGATTGATTGATTGATTGATTGATTGATTGATTGATTGATTGATTGATTGATTGATTGATTGATTGATTGATTGATTGATTGATTGATTGATTGATTGATTGATTGATTGATTGATTGATTGATAGCGAGCTTGGGTTGACGACCGCTGGGCCTTAGCTGAGTTCAAGCATTGCTTCCACTACTTCTGGCAGGCTCCTTCCTTCCATCTATCCTAACCGACTTTCCTTAGTCAACTATTGTTCTTTTGCGACATAGACGGTATTAGATCTCCAAGGCCTAGGAAGTCTTTAATTTTCACGTTCTTCGTGGCCCTAGTCTTTCTTTGCCCGATACCTTCATTTTTCGAAGTGTAAGACACCTTTCATTTTTTCCCTCTTATTAGTATTGATAGAGGATGGCTGCCCAATTGTACTCTCTGACCATAACCACATTTTCTTTGCTGGAAGAAAACCACTATCACAAAATAGTCATAATCGTCATCATCATTAGCGCTTTGGATACTTCTTGAAGTCAATTAACAACAGAATTTCAAAGAAAGTGACTAGCGACTTCACCATATTTTAGACAAAAAAAATTCCATCGGGCGAGTTGGTCGTGCGGTCGGGAGCGCGCAGCTGTGAGCTTGGATGCGGGAGATAGTGAGTTCGAGCCCCACAGCCGTGAAGATGGTTTTACGTGGTTTCCCATTTTCACACCAGGCGAATGCTGGGTCTGTTCCTTAATTAAGGCCACGGCCGCTTCCTTCCCACTCCTAGTCCTCTCCTATGCCATCGTCGCCGTAAGACCTATCTGTGTCGGTGTGACGTAAAGCAAGTTGCAAAGACAAAATTCTGGCGAATTTTAATTTATAACTTGATCAATTCGGTGAGCCAAGTAGTCAGTACTATATAGCATTGCGCTTTGTGCAACCGCGTGGGCGCGTGATGCAATATATATATATATATATATATATATATATATATATATATTGCAAGTTGCTTTACGTCGCGCCGACACAGATAACTTAAGTCTTATGGCGACGATGGGACAGGGATGGGCTAGGAGTGGGAAGGAAGCGGCCGTGGCCTTAATTAAGGTACAGCCCCAGCATTTGCCTGGTGTGAAAATGGGAAACCACGAAAAACACACCATCTTCAGGCCTGCCGACAGTGGGGTTCGAACCCACTAACTCCCGAATACTGGATACTGGCCGCACTTAAGCGAGTGCAGCTATCGAGCTCGGTGATGCAATATATTAATCTATATATTTTAAGAAACGGCATCTAGAATGCATGGCTCATTCATACGTGTGGAGCAGGAATTCATATTCTTTTCGGAAAGCTTATCAGAGAGCGTTCGCCCTACCTGCTCTCTTCTTGTAATGTAATGCAGACAGGTAATTTTAATTTCCCTGTTATGAGATTGGTGGGTTGATGACAAAATAAGGATTACTTTTCATTCGAGTATTTCGATAGCATTCACTATTCAGTTGTCCTGGTCATTCTAATGGAATTTCAAATAATTAATCGAATGGAAAACATAATCGAAAAATGATATAATCGAATAAGCGATCATTTTGTATTCGATTATCCTATCAAATGAATCTCTAAATATTCAAACTAAATGAGCGAATCTTTAATATCTGTAAAATAAAGTCTCTTATTTGAGTAAACGCAGTCTTCTGGTCGCATAATGGAACTAAGCCCCAGTACTGCCAATTGATAATCTCTTTTAACAAACAGCAGGCAATATGCCTACTTTAATTTTATGTTGTCCGGCTCCATACATACATGGTTAACGTGTCGGCCTTTAGTCCATGGGGTCCCGGGGGTCCGGGTTCGGTTTCCGACCGGGATTTTAACATTCATTTGTTAATTGCTATGGCTCGGGGACTAGGTGTTTGGGGCATCTTCAGCATTAGACTTCATGGGCTGGAAAAAAAGGCATACTGTATTTCCATTTTTAGTAAGAGTTCGTATATTCGCTTATTTCAGTCGATTATCCACCCGACACACTTAAACAGAAAAAATTATTCATGACACATTCCATTATTCTACGCGCTAAAACTGAATAATAGGCCCATTTGAAACTCATTCGATTATTTTATTTGATTATTTATTCCATTTTTTAAATAACCGGATAGAAGTTATTCGATTATTAAAAATATTCCACCGGGTAAGTTGGCCGTGCGGTTAGGGTCGCGCAGCTGTGAGTTTGCATCTGGGAGATAGTGGGTTCGAACCCCACTGTCGGCAGCCCTGAAGATGATTTTCCGTGGTTTCCCATTTTCACACCAGGCAAATGCTGGGGGCTGTACCTTAATTAAGGCCACGGCCGCTTCCTTCCCGCTCCTAGCCCTTTCCTATCCCATCGTCACCATAAGACCAATTTGTTTCGGTACGACGTAAATCAAATAGCAAGAAATAAAGTATTCGATTATCCCATCACTAGTAGGGTGGGCATTTAACCATTCACAGAAGAACTGGCCCTGCTCGTGAGTTTTGAGACTCGCCCAGGAAGAGAAACCTATCCTTACTAATCCTCTTCTTGGAGTTCGTGAAATTTGATACTCGTGAGTTTTGAGACTCATGAGTTCTGAGACGACACACTGGGAAACAGAGTCTTCAAACCTTATCGTAGGGTCAACGATTTCTGCTTTGTTGTGTCTCCGATTGATGGTAATTATATCAAAAGCAAAAAGCAAAGTCATCTCCGTACAGGCCATGAAGGCCCTTGGAGGGGTGGAAGATAAAGGCTTCCACTATCCGTAACCTTGGCACTTGATGTGGTAGAGTACTTAGTTCTACACCCGGCCGCCTTTACTCCCAGGAATTAACCTGGTACTCATTTTTCGTGTAGGCTGAGTGGACCTCAGGGCCACGTGCACCTCCGGAATTGGAAATCGTGTTTCTTAAATTTTTCGACTTCCTGACGGGGAATCGAACGCACGCCCCTCCGGATGAACTGAGCGCGTCTTTACCCTAATTATATCAATATGTCTAATTACAATAAACGCACATAATTCTAGTATAGTCTTCCACTACTTTTTTGACCGATATTGCCAACATCCTGTTGCCCCAGTGAGGGAAAATGATTTGAAACTCATGCACTTGAAGATGTGTAAATTTACCCTTAAGATTAAGAAATAAAATGTTAACAATAACATTTCAAACCAAACACAAATCGATTATGATTTTAAGTTACACCTTACTGAACAGGCAAACAGATTGTAAACATCGCTTTTTTATTTAATGACTTTTGTTATTATATTATAGAACAGAATATGGCAGAAATGTTTCTGTGTCCATGACACAGAGACAGAAAATAGCCCCTGTAGCCCAGTACTCCCTCGCATTTATCTCTTGTGTTGATAAAGCTCACAGAGTAAATGATTTAACATGACGTCAGCTAGATACAGATGGTCAGATCAGCTCTCAAGGTCCGATCTTTCAACATCAAGAATGAAACACTGAACACTCTGCCACTGAGGTTACAACATGGCTGATTTCAATGACCTAGGAAGAATGCATACATCGTGCAAGTCAGGCATCGTCAACTGGCCTGTAGTTTTGTTTTGTGCACCGCGTCGACGGCTGAGCAGCAGTGTTTCTACACTCCGGCGGAGTCAGCTCATTCACTGCAGTGTACAGTGGCGAGTTGGTTAACAGAGATTTATATCATTTGCTACTACATTTGCACACGCTAAAATGGGTCTTCTTGTGATATCAAGGAAAAAGTCTCTGTTACAATTAGTAAAGCAATGCATTTCTTTGTTTCAATGACAACAAATATAATTTTGAGTTGTGAGTGTTTTGACGTCCGCCTCGGTGGTGTAGTGGTTAGCGTGATTAGTTGCCACCCCCGGAGGCCCGGGTTCTATTCCCGGCTCTGCCACGAAATTTGAAAAGTGGTACGAGGGCTGGAACGGGGTTCACTCAGCCTCGGGAGGTCAACTGAGTAGATGGATTTGATTCCCACCTCAGCCATCCTGGAAGTGGTTTTCTGTGGTTTCCCCACTTCTCCTCCAAGCAAATGCCGGGATGGTACCTAACTTAAGGCCACGGCCCCTTCCTTCCCTCTTCCTTTTCTATCCCTTCCAATCTTCCCATCCCCCACCAAGGCCCCTGTTCAGCATAGCAGGTGAGGCCGCCTGGGCGAGGTATTTGTCATCCTTCCCAGTTGTATCCCCCGACCCAGTGCCTCACGCTCCAAGACACTGCCCTTGAGGCGGAAGAGGTGGGATCCCTCGCTGAGTCCGAGGGAAAAACCAACCCTGGAGGGTAAGCAGATTAAGAAAGAAAGAAAGAAAGAAAGAAAGAAAGAAAGAAAGAAAGGAAGGAAGAGTGTTACGACGAATGCCAGTTCATTCATTCTTATTATACTTTTCATTTCCTTGCCCTACTGTAAGACAATACTTACACTACGTTCGTTACTGTTGATGAAAAGAGCCTACTTTTCTCTCGAGCTGCTCTACTAAATGGTATGTTTCGAGCTGTCAGTGGAGAGAGAGCGTGGAATGGCATGAGTACTGTAGACGACATAGTTTTTTAAAAATAGGAAAGATCGAAATATGAAGATAAATTTGGAACTCAATAGGACAAATTGGGTCAAATATTAATTTATTATATTAATTAATAGGAATTTGATATTGAAATGATTTACATAGAGAGATGGTCAATCATGGGCTCCATTTAAAAAGAAAAATATGTCACTGAGAAGATCAATGTTTTCATGTTCACAATTACATTAAAACAAGAACTATTTCATTACAAACTATTTTAATAAGAATAAAGTACTGTATAATGATTCCTGACCCAATATGAAAAATATACTTTCCTTTTAATGAAAACGCTGGCCTTCTAGCCAAAACTTGGCAGGTTCAAACCTGGCTCATTTCGGTGGTATTTGAAAGCGCTCAAATACGTCAGCCTTGTGTCGGTAAATTTACTGGCTCGTAAAAGAACTCCCTTGGGACGAATTCCGGCACCTCGGCGTCTCTGAAAACCGTAAAAAGTAGTTAGTGGGACGTAAAGCAAATATTATTATTATTATTATTATTATTATTATTATTATTATTATTATTATTATTATTATTATTATTATGCCCGACTCGTTGGCTGAATGGTCAGCGTACTGGCCTTCGGTTCAGAGGGTCCCGTGTTCGATTCCCGGCTGGGTCGGAGATTTTAACCCTCATTGGTTAATTCCAGTGGCTCGGGGGCTGGGTGTTTGTGCTGTCCCTAACACCCTTGCAACTCACACACCACACATAACACTATCCTCCACCACAATAACACGCAGTTACCAATACGTGGCAGACGCCGCCCACCCTCATCCGAGGGTCTGCCTTGCAAGGGCTGCACCCGGCTAGAAATAGCCACACGAAATTATATTATTTAATTAATTAATTAATTAATATTATTAATAATAATAGTAATTAAATAATTAATAATAATTAAATACTTATAATTATTAATAATTATTAATAATTAATAATAATAAAATAAAACATACTAGTTTTAATATTGTACCTGTTCTGCGATACCCATTAAGTGACTGACTGTCCAGCTTCTTAGCTAACTGGTCAGCATTCTGGCCTTCGATTCAGAGGGCCCTGGATTAGGTTCCTGGCCAGGTCGAGGATTTTAACTGTGTATGGTTAATTCCTCTGGTTCGGGGACTGGGTGTTCGAATTCGAGTTCATCTTAATACAGCTATCTTCATCTATATACAACGCACCATAGAAATAACCACCATAGAAACATACAATACTGAAAACATCCCTCTACACAGGGTTGGTGGCAGGAAGGATATTCTACCGTAAAACTGGACCAGATCCATACCAAGTGCCGATCCATATAATTCGTGGGAAAAGACTAGGAAAAAATGATTCGATGATTGACTACCTGGTAGGAAGGCACTGTTATTACCTGATTCAATCCCCCACCATTCCCTCGCTGTGCATAATGGTTAGTCCACACCAAAGTTAATAAACAATGTTAACGAAACAAAGTTAATGAACAATGTTAACAAAAACATTTCTCAAGATGTTAATAAACTTTTGTTAACAAACCTTTTTAACATTGTGTCCACACCAAATATACTTTTGTTAACAAACTTCTTTAACATTGTGTCCACACCAAAATATCTGTTTGTGAGGTTACAATGGATAGGGTCAGGAAGAAGAAAATACAGCTGCAGCTTTCACTATTTTAATGAGTGCAATTAGAGAAAAATGCAGACGCAAAGTGTGGCAAAGAAAAATATTGGAAAAGCGTTTAAAATTAAGTTTGGAGAGGACACTTAGGCCTATGTCAGAACTTTCAATTCATGATGCAGCAGGCTTTCAAAACTTTCTGAGAATGTCCCCACAAGACTTACAGTTCTTGTTGACATTAACTGAGTCTGAAATTGCAAGAAATGATACAAATTTGTCGGAATGCCATCTGCATTAATGTTAGACTAAGTATAACTTGAAGATTCCTAGCGACTGGTGATTCCTACCAAGGATCATGTAAGAGTGTAAGAGAAATACTCCTACACTTCACTTATGTATTTGTATGGTGTATATGAGTTGCTTGCGATTCGACAGTCTATTTCGAAAAATTAATAAAAGAATTGTATTCCGCGCTACGAATTTGCGTGTTCTAATTGCGTCTTTGCGCATGTGCGAACCGAAATGTTAACGAAAACACGAAATGTTAATGAAAAGTTTCATTCACAAAAGTTAAAGAAATTTTGTTTATCAACATGCTCGAAAAGTTAATGAACACGCTATTTTGTTTATTAACAGACAGAAATGTTCATGAACATTGTTCATTAACAATGTTTATTAACAAAGTTAACGAAAACATCTTGGTGTGGACGCACCTTAAGACGCATTAAGGAGAGGCCCGTATAGGTGAGTAACTTCAGACTGCGCAATAGTGCACTGAGTTAACAACTCCTGGTTAAAAAGTTTGTTTGTTTGTTTGTTTCCCTCATTTCATGCAAATGCTTTATTTCTTATCATTTCTGTAGTCGCCGTGGCCATAGGTGGTGATTATTCTTTCAGTACGAAGTACAATTGGGTAACCATTCTTCCTGAACACTAATCAGGTAGACAAAAAAAATTCCACCGGGCGAGTTGGTCGTGCGGTCAGGAGCGCGCAGCTGTGAGCTCGCATGCGGGAGATAGTGGGTTCGAACCCCACTGTCGGCAGCCCTAATAATGGTTTCCCGAGGTTTCCCATTTTCACACCAGGCAAATGCTGGGTCTGTACCTTAATTAAGGCTACGGTCACTTCCTTCCTATTCCTACGCCTTTCCTGTCCCTTCGTCGCCATAAGACCTATCTGTGTCGGTGCGACGTAAAGCAAGTAGCAAAAAAATCAGGTAGAAAATTGAAGACGACTGAAATTTCGAAGACCACGAGTGCTACCTTCCTAATCCTAGCCCGTTCCCATCCTTGGACCGCCGAAAACCTTCGATGTGTTGAAATGAAATGTCGTATGGCCTTTAGTGCCGGGAAATCCCAGGACGGGTTCGGCTCACCAGGTGCAGGTCTTTCTTTTTGACGCCTGTAGGCTACCTGTGCGTCGTGATGAGGATGAAATGATGATGAAGACAACACATTCACCCAGCCCCCGGGCCATTGGAATTAAACAAATAAGGTTAAATTCCCGGCTGGGAATCGAACCCGGGACCCTCTGAACCGAAGGCCAGTACGCTGACCGTTCAGCCAACGAGTCGGACTTTCGATGTGTTAGTGCGACGTTAAACCATTAGCAAAAAAAGAGAAGAAAAAGTTCCGAAAGTTCAGTCCAAATGGGACTAAACATTTCTAATTCTCGATCCAATACTTGAAATTCCTAAACCACTAAGCAAGAAGAAAACTTTTAGAATCTATAGTTAAACAATGGGTCAAATAATTATTATTAATAATACAACATCAAAAAATTAATTATTAATAATATAATGAACCCGTTTTGAGTATTTCCTGGCGTTGGATTTTCATCGTATTTTTCGCCCCTATACAATAAAAAATATTCACTGATCCACATACAGCTATACCTGGATTACTGAGCTATTTCTTCATTATCTCAGGGGGTTCGTATCGGACCAATAAACACGATTATGGCAAATAACACGTCCATTTAGTTTGATGATTGTCTCCTCTGCCCACAAAATTGATCGCCAAAAATTTGGTCTGTTTCGTTCTGGATTACATACAAGTCTTCTGTCATAAGAATATTCATGCAACGCGTGAAGTAATTCTTCATCTTTTAGGATACTCTGCAGACTCTTTCAAAATATGCTCAGGTGAGCAGATGCCTTCCTCGTTGACCTGTGAGGACTTGATATAAATGCCTGGGCAACCAATTGAGCACCTTCTTCATTATGGGTATTACATGGCCGTCCGGATCTTGATGCATCTCCCGTGCTTTCAGATTTGAGGTTAAGTCGCCTTAAATGTTACTGAGTTGGTAACGGTACATGAGAAAACCTCGTATTACAGTCGCTAGGAATTCTGAAAGTCTCTTTGTCATACTTTCACCACAACTGTACAGTAGCATGAAAATTCGGTGTTCATTTGTAAACTTGTGGCCATTGCAAAGAAAGTTACACAACACAATACAATACACCACATCAGAGTACAAATTCCATTCAATAATAACGACATCAACAACAGCGTAACTCGCGACTCCATGTAGTGCTACCAAGTATTGTTCTTCTTCTTCTTAATCTGTTTATCCTCCAGGGTCGGTTTTTCCCGCGGACTAAGCGAGGGATCCCACCTCTACCGTCTCAAGGGCAGTGTCCTGGAGGTTCAGACTTTGGGTCGGAGGATACAACTGGGGAGAATGACCAGTACCTCGCCCAGGCGGCCTCACCTGCTATGCTGAACAGGGGCCTTGTGGAGGGATGGGGCGATTGGATGGGACAGACAAGGAAGAGGGAAGGAAGCGGCCGTGGCCTTAAGTTAGGTACCATCCCGGCATTTGCCTGGAGGAGAAGTGGGAAACCACGGAAAACCACTTCCAGGATGGCTGAGGTGGGAATCGAACCCACCTCTACTCAGTTGACCTCCCGAGACTGAGTGGACCCCGTTACAGCCCTCGTACCACTTTTCAAATTTCGTGGCAGAGCCGGGAATCGAACCCGGACCTCCGGGGGTGGCAGCTAATCACGCTAACCACTACACCACAGAGGCGGACACCAAGTATTGTTACAGAGTTTAACCTTCTCTCCTTATTAAGTGCTGCTTGAGGGGAAAGTAACGTTCGCACCACCTCCAACACTGCATATCGTTGTTGCGCCTATAAAAACCGCTATGTGATAACATTTCAGCTTAGAACTTTGACCAGAAAGGTTCTGTCATCTAAGGTTCAGTTTTGCAGGAACTTCCATCATGATACATGTGCTGCGGGTCAGTATATCTCCCTTCAAAATTGTTACCTAGTGGTATTGTCCGGCTAAATGGTTAGCGTGCTGGCCTTTGGTCACAGGGGTCCCGGGTTCGATTCCCGGCAGGGCCTGGAATTTTAACCACCATTAGTTATTTGTTGTCTCCATCATCATTTCATCCTCATCACGACGCGCAGGTCGCCTACGGGAGTCAACTGAAAATACCTGTATCTGGCGAGCCGAACATGTCCTCGGACACTCCCGACAATAAAATCCATGCGCCATTTCGCTTTTTTTATGGCGGTATTTCGAGACGCAACGATGATATGTATATTTTTAAGGTTTAACGATGATCTGTCTCTCTGTACTTAGCGTAAGTAAACTTTTGAAATATTGTAGAATGTAATATTCGAAACTTATAAATTAATGTATTGAACTTAGGATTGATAAAGACGCAAGCTTTGGTTTTATGTGACTATGTTGTTTTGTTTTACACAGTAATTTTTTACAATTTTGCTTTACGTCGCACTGACATGTGACGATGGGATAGAAGGACTGGGAATACATGGATTACTGAGCTATTTCTTCATTACCTCACGGGGGTTCGTATCGGACCAATAAACACGATTATGGCCTTAATTAAGGTACAGCCCCAGCATTTACCTGGTGTGAAAATAGGAAATCACGTAAAAGCTGGCAGTAACGGTCTACTGTTTTAAGAGAAAGTACAGCTACGAAACCATCCTCTCCTAATACGAATCAAGGAGAAAGGTGTAAGAGTTCCGATCCTTCGGAGAATTAAGTTATAGTCAAAACGAAGAGAATAGCCACGAATGGAGTGAAAATGAAGGATTTCCTAGGCCAAGACAGCATACATCGATTCGAAACACGGCCGCCTTGCTAAGATATCAGGGGCAATGTCGCTCAGCTATCATGCTCCCTAGAGGAGGAAGCGATCGTGTCCTAATCGTTACGACAATCCTAGAATTCACCTAAAACTGCAGAGGTGCAGCTGCTGTGTGATACCTGAGTGATAACGTCTCTGTCTTTTCAGCAGTTGATCCCGGTCAAATCCCGTCCAAAGCATGTATATTTTTCGGAATTAAACGCTACGCTCATATGGGTCGAATTTCACATAAAAGTGCAGGTCTCGTGGCTAATGATCACAATATTAACAGCCACGTTAAAAATGCAAGTACCGAGCTCGATAGCTGCAGTCGCTTAAGTGCGGCCAGTATCCAGTATTCGGGAGATAGTAGGTTCGAACCCCACTGTCGGCAGCCCTGAAAATGGTTTTCCGTGGTTTCCCATTTTCACACCAGGCAAATGCTTGGATGTACCTTAATTATGGTCTGCCTCTGTGGTGTAGTGGTTAGTGTGATTAGCTGCCACCCCCGGAGGCCTGGGTTCGATTCCCGGCTCTGCCACGAGGGTAAACAGATAACGGAGAAGAAGAAGAAGACTCAAAAGAACGGGACAGTTTGAAATATATTGTGGCAACTCTGGGAGATTTGTAGCGCTGAGTGACATATTAAACGTCGCCCCGTTCACAACATCCTAACATCTTGGCATTCGGTAATCATGAAACAGTGGAATGGTGTCATTCTGGAAAACTTCATTGCGTATGAATTGCCCTATTTTCCACAACAGATTGACAACATCTGGTTCCAAAAAGATAGAAAAACAACATACAGTATGGCAACTGCACGACCATCATTCGAAAACGGTATCCTTTCAAGAAACGGTAATATTGCATAACCCTCAAGATCGCCTGACCTTACAGTAAGTCATGTCACCTTGTAGAGTCACATTAAGAATGAGGTTTACCAAGCTCCTTAGCTGCAGTCGCTTAAGTGCGGCCAGTATCCAGTATTCGGGAGACAGTGGGTTCGAATCCCACTGTCGGCAGCCCTGAAGATAGTTTTCCGTGGTTTCCCACTTTCACACCAGGCTGTGCCTTAATTAAGACCACGGACGGTTCCTTCCAAATCCAAGCCCTTTCCTGTCCCATCGTCGCCAAATGACCTATCTGTGTCGGTCCGTCGTAAAGCAACTTCTAAAAAAAAAAAGAAAAGAACGAGGTTTACCGTACCAAACCTGCAAAATTGGAAGAATTTAAATATATATATATGCATATATAGGTTAAAAGCAAGTCCGTCTGGAGCGATGTATTGAACCCTTGTATTTACCGTTCCATCGTTGGTCGTCGGCCTCAGCTGTTTCAATAGAGTAGTATCGAACTCTTAGATCTTGGGGTCGTAGCGGATTTTTTCCTGTCACTACACTGACCAAACGATGGGGTTCAGAAGAGAGCCTAACTACTTTAATGAGGAGCAAAAATGTGCTAACTAAAATATTTATTCAAATTAAATCACGATAAAAATATATTAAATTATCCAGCAAAATCACTTAATAATTTTACAATATGTTTTAATGCAGTCACATTGCATAACGTGAGTGTTATCTTTTTTTATTATTTAACATTGTGTTTATGCTATGCCAGTAGCTTTACGTCGCACCGACACAGATAGGTCTTATGGCGACGATGGGACAGGGAAGGGCTAGGAGTGGGAAGGAAGCGGCCGTGGCCTTAATTAAGGTACAGCCCCAGCATTTGCCTGGTATGAAAATGGGAAACCACGGAAAACCATCTTCAGGGCTGCCGACAGTGGGGTTCGAAACTATCTCCCGAATACTGGATACTGGCCGCACTTAAGCGACTGCAGCTATCGAGCTCACTAACATTATATTTCAAAGAATGAAAATGTAGTGTAAAATTCGTGGACAGCAAAAACCTGAAAAACCAGAATAAAACCAGAAAATCAGGCACCATTGATGCAAACGATAAATGAGAGTTAATCCACACGATCCGTGGAAAATCTGACCTTCAACAAGTAGAATTTCAGTTTTACATTTAATTAATGTTATCCACCAGTCTACTATCCTATCGGATATTGGAACATCCCCCGAATAGACCCTTAATCGAACCAAATCGATTATCAGTTGCTTTGGATAGGTTGCTAAGTATTACTAGAAAGCATGGTGTTCATTAAAGTTAACAGCAATTGTCACAGTCAAAAATAAAATACCCCCATGTATTGTCATCTCATGACACCCTTAAGTTACAGAAGAATCCCGACGCTGAAACATGCATCACCCCAAACAGATGTTCAGAAGGAACCAACAACACTTGATCCGAGGGGATCTTACGTTACGTCGTCCTGAAGGAACAAAACTGCGAAATGCAGGAAAACATTAATCCATAATGCATTTAGAAGAAATGCCACGCAATAAAGCTAAATAAAAGTGGTAAGTCACTTGGAAATGTTCTTACTAAACGAACTTTCAGGTTATAAAACGATTATGTCGTTAAGTCTGTTAACATTCGAGTCCACACTATAACACAAATAAAAAGAAAATCTTTCCAATTTTCTATAACTACGACTACCATTACAAATCTGTCTACCCACACTTTTCCCATTAAACTAAACTACAACGTCCCACCTAAAACAAAGTGAATAATGAAAAATGAAAATAAAATATATATTAACAGCTGACGAATTGAAACTGCATTCATAGTGTAAATCCTGCATAAAACAACTAAGTGTCATCACACGGCATTATCAATATATACCGGACATCCGAACAAGAAATCTAAACGTAAAGAAAATAAAAATAAAAAACGGAAGTTCATCGAACTTGAACACGCGCGGCTAAGCAGTAATAATCAGTCTCCATTAGCTAGGTTTCCACGTGGGACAACACTCACATTCATGCCACTACTGATGCAACGCTATTATGGGAGCACCCTCTGGCTAGTAAAAGAATTATGCCGAAACATGGCCTGAATAGTACCTGCTAATACTTTTCATATTCGTATTCACTACTGCAGACACTAACATCGTTCAAGTCGATTCGCAAAAATGACTAACCTATGACTTGACTATAAACAGACGACGCCCTAATCCTGTCGTTACCGAGCTCGAAAGCTTCAGTCGCTTAAGTGCGGCCAGTAACCAGTATTCGGGAGATAGTAGGTTCGAACCCCACTGCCGGCAGCCCCGAAAATGGTTTTCCGTGGTTTCCCATTTTCACACCAGGCAAATGCTGGGGCTGTAACTTAATTAAGGCCACGGCCGCTTCCTTCCCACTCCCAGCCCTTCCCTCTCCCATCGTCGCCATAAGACCTATCTGTGTCGGTGCGACGTAAAGCAATTAGCAACAACAACAATCCTGTCCTTACCGAGCTCGATAGCAGCAGCCGCTTAAGTGCGGCAAGTATCCAGTAATCGGGAGGTAGTGCGTTCGAGCCCCACTGTCGGCAGCCCTGAAGATGGTTTTCCGTGGTTTCCAATTTTCACACCAGGCAAATGCTGGGGCTGTACCTTAATTAAGGCCACGGCCGCTTCCTTCCCATTCCTAAGCCTTTCCTATCCCATCGTCGTCAAAAAAAAATCCTGTCGTTGAGCCTACATTACAAGGTCTACTCATTCTTAAATTATATAATATACGTAACATCCTAAATCTATCGTTGAGCCAACGTTATTGTATCTACATATCATTTATATGTAGGGAGGTACATTCAGGGAAACGGGATTGCCTAGGGAGCGGTGATAAGGGAACAGGGAACTGGAAATCAAGTAGGGATGACATAAAATTGTTAGTGTTGAACTGTAGAAGTATTGTAAAGAAAGGAATAGAATTAAGCAATTTAATAGATATATATTTACCAGATATTGTAATAGGAGTTGAATCATGGCTGAGAAATGATATAATGGATGCAGAAATTTTCTCACGGCACTGGAGTGTGTATCGTAGAGATAGGATAGGAAAGGTGGGAGGGGGAGTTTTCATTCTGGTGAAAGAAGAATTTGTAAGCTACGAAAAAGTTAAAGATGAGACACATGAAATTCTAGGTGTAAGGCTCATTTCTAAAGATAATAGGCAACTTGATATATTTGGAGTGTACAGATCGGGGAAGGGTAGCACTGATGCGGATTCGGAATTATTTGATAGGATAGTCAGCTATGTGGGAAACGACATGGAAAGAAATGTGATTGTAGCGGGAGATCTGAATTTGCCAGATGTCAATTGGGAAGGAAATGCAAACGACAGGAAGCATGACCAACAAATGGCAAATAAGTTAATATGGGAAGGACAGCTGATTCAGAAAGTGATGGAACCAACCAGAGGGAAAAATATTTTGGATGTGGTGCTGATAAAACCAGATGAGCTCTATAGGGAAACTGAAGTAATAGATGGTATTAGTGATCATGAAGCTGTTTTTGTGGTAGTTAAAAATAAATGTGATAGAAAGGAAGGTCTTAAAAGTAGGACTGTTAGGCAGTACCATATGGCTGATAAAGCAGGTATGAGGCAGTTTCTAAAAAGTAACTATAATCGGTGGAAAACGGTAAATAAAAATGTAAACAGACTCTGGGATGGGTTTAAAGAAATTGTTGAGGAATGCGAAAACAGGTTTGTACCTTTAAGGGTGGTAAGGAATGGTAAAGACCCACCTTATTATAATAGAGAAATAAAGAGACTAAGAAGGAGGTGCAGACTGGAAAGAAATAGAGTTAGAAATGGCTGTGGAAGTAAGGAGAAATTGAAGGAACTTACTAGAAAATTGAATCTAGCAAAGAAGGCAGCTAAGGATAACATGATGGCAAGCATAATTGGCAGTCATACAAATTTTAGTGAAAAATGGAAGGGTATGTATAGGTATTTTAAGGCAGAAACAGGTTCCAAGAAGGACATTCCAGGAATAATTAATGAACAAGGGGAGTGTGTATGTGAGGATCTTCAAAAGGCAGAAGTATTCAGTCAGCAGTATGTAAAGATTGTTGGTTACAAGGATAATGTCGAGATAGAGGAAGAGGCTAAGGCCAAAGAAGTAATAAAATTTACGTATGATAACAATGACATTTACAATAAGATACAAAAGTTGAAAACTAGAAAAGCGGCTGGAATTGATCATATTTCTGGGGATATACTAAAGACAATGGGTTGGGATATAGTACCATATCTGAAGTACTTATTTGATTATTGTTTGGCTGAGGGAGCTATACCAGATGAATGGAGAGTTGCTATAGTAGCCCCTGTGTATAAAGGAAAGGGTGATAGACATAAAGCTGAAAATTACAGGCCAGTAAGTTTGACATGCATTGTATGTAAGCTTTGGGAAGGCATTCTTTCTGATTATATTAGACATGTTTGTGAAATTAATAACTGGTTCGATAGAAGGCAATTCGGTTTTAGGAAAGGTTATTCCACTGAAGCTCAACTTGTAGGATTCCAGCAAGATATAGCAGATATCTTGGATTCTGGAGGTCAAATGGACTGTATCGCGATTGACATGTCTAAAGCATTTGATAGGGTGGATCATAGGAGACTACTGGCAAAAATGAGTGCAATTGGACTAGACAAAAGAGTGACTGAATGGGTTGCTATATTTCTAGAAAATAGATCTCAGAGAGTTAGAGTATGTGAAGCTTTGTCTGACCCTGTAATAGTTGAGAGGGGAGTTCCTCAGGGCAGTGTTATCGGACCTTTATGTTTTCTTATATATATAAATGATATGAGTAAAGGAGTGGAATCGGAGGTAAGGCTTTTTGCGGATGATGTTATTCTCTATAGAGTGATAAATAAGTTACAAGATTGTGAGCAACTGCAACGTGACCTCGAAAATATTGTGAGATGGACAGCAGGCAATGGTATGTTGATAAACGGGGCTAAAAGTCAGGTTGTGAGTTTCACAAATAGGAAAAGTCCTCTCAATTTTAATTACTGCGTTGATGGGGTGAACGTTTCTTTTGGGGATCATTGTAAGTATCTAGGTGTTAATATAAGGAGAGATCTTCACTGGGGTAATCAAATAAATGGGATTGTAAATAAAGGGTACCGATCTCTGCACATGGTTATGAGGGTGTTTAGGGGTTGTAGTAAGGATGTAAAGGAGAGTGCATATAAGTCTCTGGTAAGACCCCAACTAGAGTATGGTTCCAGTGTATGGGACCCTCACCAGGATTACCTGATTCAAGAATTGGAAAAAATCCAAAGAAAAGCAGCTCGATTTGTTCTGGGTGATTTCCGACAAAAGAGTAGCGTTACAAAAATGTTGCAATGTTTGGGTTGGGAAGAATTGAGAGAAAGAAGAAGAGCTGCTCGACTAAGTGGTATGTTTCGAGCTGTCAGCGGAGAGATGGCGTGGAATGACATTAGTAGACGAATAGGTTTGAATGGCGTCTATAAAAGTAGGAAAGATCACAATATGAAGATAAAGTTGGAATTCAAGAGGACAAACTGGGGCAAATATTCATTTATAGGAATGGGAGTTAGGGATTGGAATAACTTACCAAGGGAGATGTTCAATAAATTTCCAATTTCTTTGAAATCATTTCGGAAAAGGCTAGGAAAGCAACAGATAGGGAATCTGCCACCTGGGCGACTGCCCTAAATGCAGATCAGTATCGATTGATTGATTTATTGTCAGGCGAAATCGAAACTTCAAACACAATCCCGGATATTTAAATCTAATCCTGGTTGAAACTCTAACACAACGAAGTGAAATTCGCCACAGAATGAACTCGAAGTCCGCCTCTGTGGTGTAGTGGTTAGCGTGATTAGCTGCCACCCCCGGAGGTCCGGGTTCGATTCCCGGCTCTGCCACGAAATTTGAAAAGTGGTACGAGGGCTGGAACGGGGTCCACTCAGCCTCGGGAGGTCAACTGAGTAGAGTTGGGTTCGATTCCCACCTCAGCCATCCTGGAAGTGGTTTTCCGTGGTTTCCCACTTCTCCTCCAGGTGAATGCCGGGATGGTACCTAACTTAAGGCCACGGCCGCTTCCTTCCCTCTTCCTTGCCTATCCCTTCCGATATTCCCATCCCACCACAAGGCCCCTGTTAAGCATAGCAGGTGAGGCGGCCTGGGCGAGGTACTGGTCATACTCCCCAGTTGTATCCCCCGACCAAGGGTCTGAAGCTCCATGACACTGCCCTTGAGGCGGTAGAGGTGGGATCCCTAGCTCAGTCCGAGGAAAAAACCGAACCTGGAGGGTAAACAGATGATGATGATGATGATGATGATGAACTCGAACCTAGAAATATAACTGTGTCCATTTCTTACGATAAAGCGTGAAATCGAAATTAAACATGTCCGAATAGTTTAATCTATTTCTCATTACAGTCTTAACACATGCAGTGAAGTTCGATAAATAGAAACCAACTCAGCTCTCGTTTAATTTTACGTAATATCACTGAAAACAGAAATCACTACCATCACGATATCCACGGCATAACCCGAGTGTGAGGCCCCAGAAAGCCTATCATATCAACGTTCCAAAGATGTATTGCCATGAACTGTTCAGTGAAGTAACTATTCATCAATCTACCCAAGCTAAACTATCATTCTGTACCCGGCTAGTTGGCCATGCGGTTAGAGGCGCGCGGCTGTGAGCTTTCATCCGGGAGATGGTGGGTTCGAATCCCACTGTCGGCAGCCCTGAAGATGGTTTTCCGTGGTTTCCCATTTTACACCAGGCAAATGCTGGGGCTGTATCTTAATGAAGGCCACGGCCACTTCTTTCCAACTCCTAAGCCTCTCCTACCCCCATCCTCGCCATAAGACCTATCTGTGTCGGTGCGACGTAAAGCCACTAGCAAAAAAAACATTCTGATAACTTCATTTTCCACACCTGCAATGTTTCTAGTCAACGATAATTTCATCTCGTAAAATACAGAACCGCCTCTGTGGTGTAGTGGTTGGCGTGATTAGCTGCCACCCCCGGAGGTCCGGGTTCGATTCCCGGCTCTGCCACGAAAATTTGAAAAGTGGTACGAGGGCTGGAATGGGGTCCACTCAGCCTCGGGAGGTCAACTGAGTAGAGTTGGGTTCGATTCCCACCTCAGCCATCCTCGAAGTGGTTTTCCGTGGTTTCCCACTTCTCCTCCAGGCGAGTGCCGGGATGGTACCTAACTTAAGGCCACGGCCGCTTCCTTTCCTCTTCCTTGTCTATCCCTTCCAATTTGCCCATCCCTTCACAAGGCCCTTGTTCAGCATAGCAGGTGAGGCCGCCTGGGCGAGGTACTGGTCATTCTCCCCAGTTGTATCCCCCGACCAAAAGTCTGAAGCTCCAGGGCACTGCCCTTGGGGAGGTAGAGATGGGATCCCTCGCTGAGTCCGAGGGAAAAGCCGAACCTGGAGGGTAAACAGATGATGATGATGATGATGAAAAATAAAGAATAGAATACGATTTACAATAATCAATTATTACCTTGACCGTGTGTCAGAATGTACATTGTTCGTGAGATCGACTATCACACAATATTCCTTGCTGGTACCACATAGAATCGTCACTTGGACTTAATTGCCAAGACCTACGGTCTCATATAAAATAGTAATCGTGGAAGAACATCAACTTGTACTTAAAATAGGCGTTACAGCGCGTTCAGTTGGTTTTGACCCCCTTTAAATATATCAACTGTTCTGGATTGCTTACAGGACATCATTACCTTACACAGCCTGTCTCAGAAATATTACATCTTAACATATACACCCTGTCACAAAAATTCCTCTCCGTCGAAAAACAGGGCCTCCTATTCTCAGCCTCTTGTTCATTATACTTCACTCATAAAATGCAGGCTTACTATGCCTTTAATATCTTCCTAACTATTCTCATAATATTTTATTTCGAATACAATCCATGTCTTCCTGTTTGACATTTTTTCAAATACAAGCAATCCCATGACCAACAACTTTACAAGAATCTCACAATTAACTTCTCTAAATTTCCTGACCTCAAGAGCAAAATAGCATACCGTGATTTTCTATATCACCAATACACGGTGTCACAAAATTTAAGTTTCTCAAAAATAAATGTCAACTTTATCATACTTCACTGGATTTCGGTATAAATCGCAAATCTCGCTTGACATTACAGATGAACACATAAGTTATCATCTCAAATGTATCCTGTCGTGAATTTTATTTTTTATTTTTATTAATATTAGTATTATTATTATTATTATTGGATAATTTGACATTTGACTTTAGCACGCTCACAACGACTATTTATCATTTTCATCTTTGTAACTTTTACCGGCCTGAACATTATTTCATTGATTTTCATTACTATATTTAAAACTTCACCTTTTACATTTTTCAAAAGAAATGTAAACGCATTTTAAAGTTTCGCGCACTGACATGAATAATAGATAATTCGCCTCAACATTGCAATACTCTTAATTTTACACACGGCACATATTAATTTAATGGGACAAGCATATACATGTCTAACTACAACATGATATTTAAATTAGACAGATCTTGTAACTGCGTAGTGGGCACGGAGCTATATTGGCTCCATTGTGCGCCAGCTCGCCTCAAACTTAGCCCTTCATTTTGGAGAACACATTCTTCTATTATTATATAACTTATAATTACACAGAGTCTACGCTTTAATAGATCTAACACACGTAAGTAATACTTATTCTAGACACACACAATATGTACAACTGCTTCGTTCCTCGCCGAGTACTCAACTCTTGTCTGTGAGGCCTCGAACTCCCCTTAGGCCAGGTGTTTTGAATATATCACCGTGAAACCCGAAGCTTATCTGCCAGTTTAAGGTTCCCTTACCATTAAAAAAATACACAGTAATTCACGAAAGCTATCTACGAATTCACTGTTTCCATTTGAGAAGTTAAGGAATCCTATACTAATTCAATTAATACTTTCCTTTTGCCATTTACCACTTGGTAAAAATATTCTATCTCGAGCCAACTAACTGGATAAATCCCACAAGTTTATTGAAGGAACAGTTCAAGTCCACCCTCGCGAACAACGACAAAGTGAGTAAATCCCTTTCCTAGGGACGATTTCCTGGCCGTGATGTATTGTGATGTAATCATACAATTTGATAACCACTGAACCGATTTCTTCGAGACTCACCCCAAAAATTTCAAGTCATGATGGTGTTGTTTGCTGATTTTTCCCATTCCTTTAACGGACTAATTAATTAATTAATTTCG